>NC_137454.1:326134361-326776452 GCF_964235325.1 Thermobia domestica | reverse complement strand
TTTAGTGACAGACTCTAGTTAGAGCAAAAGTTAATTATAGTAAATTAAGAAAACACTGTAGTGATTTATTTTGCGCAGATCAATTAAAAACTCAATCGAGTCCTTTCCAATAGTCAGGATGAGTGAGTGTGGTTTAGTTCACTTCTGTGCTATAATAATATATTTTATATACTTTATTTCTGAATTTCAGTACTTTAAAGGCAAAATACATGGTGCTTCTTTGAACGACTTTTTGTCTTGAATAATCTTGGTATGTCGATGGTAATACTATTCTGTATAGAAATAGAAGTTTTCATGGATATGAATAATTAAAGACTTTGGGGCAAAAACAGGTTTAGTCCAAAATATGAAAATGTAAAGGATGTAGCTTCACAATCGTTTCCACTCATCCGATTTTCTTCTAACTAGGCACATATATAATAAACTGAAATAAATTAACACGTATTTTGTTTTTGTTTCTTTCGGAAAATAGGTTAAGGGGGGCAAAGGCTCCCTTTTTAAAACTGAGCCCCTCTTGATTAAAGAAACGAAACTCTGCCTATGCAAAGATGACTTCAAAGTAGGAAATACAGGCTTTGTCGTTTTTGCGAGAAAAGAGTTTAAGGGGGCAATGGCTCCCTTCGAAATGACAAAGGACCCGCACAATCTTTACGGAAATTAAATTTTGGTGGAATTCCTTAAAATCGTGATATGTTGCAGATATTGTGTACCTGAGAAAAAGTGGCAATGGGCACAACCAAAAATCACTGACCGTTTGGAAACTACAGGGCAACATTTTTGAAAACAGCCGAGGATAACGATATTCTGGATTTCAGTAAAAATAACTGAAACTGTGATATATTGTAGATATTTCGATTCTGAAAAAAAATCTTAACGGACATAATCACCAATCACTGACCGTTTGGGCACTACATAGCCACTATTATGAAAGCAGCCGAAGATTACGATATTCTGGATTTTGTGAAAATGACTGAAACTGTGATATGTTTTAGATATTATGATCCTGAGAAAACGTCCTAATGGGCAGAACCACCAATTACTAACCGTTTGCCCAGTACGAGGCGAGTTTTTTGAAACCAGCGGAGACAAAGATAGTGATATGCTGGATTTCGGTCAAAATGACAGAAACAGTGATATGTTGTAGATATTGACATCCTGAGAAAAAGTCTTAATGTACACAACCAGAAGTCACTAATCGTTAGGTCACTACAGGGTAACTCCCTTGAAAACAGCCAAGTATAACGATGGTGTGGATTTCTGTAAGAATGAGGAAATTTGTGATATGTTGTAGATCTTCTCATCGTGAGAAAAGTCGTATTTGACACAACCATCAATTGTTGAATGTATGGCCACTACAGGTTCAGATTCTTGAAAACAGCCGGGTATAACGATATTTTTGATTACGGTGAAAATGAATGAAACTCTGATATATTGTAGATGTATTGCTCCTGAGAAAAATTGTCTAGTGCTTTCTAGGGTTTTCTTTTGTCCCTCAAGATGAACATCGGAATATTGTCTATGCTTAAAGGATGTTACACGCTACTCTCCCCATCCCTTTTCCGATTTGCTGAATAGGACTTTTCGTGGCTTCATACAATTCTACCTAAATTCCAGAATATCCTTACCTTCTGCTGTTTTAAGAAATGTGGTCCTGTAGGTGCCAAATGGTCAGTGATTTGTGGTCGTGTCCATTGAAAAATTTTCTCAGGATCACAATGTCTGCAATATATGACGGTTTCAACAAATTCCACCGAAATCCAGACCTACCTTCTGTTGTGGCCAAAAAACGTGATCTTTAAGAGGTCAAACGGTCGGTGATGGGTGGCTGTACCCATTGAAACTTTTCTCAGGATCCTATGGCTATGGATTAACAACATACTATGGCTTGAAGCAATTCCACCCAAATTCAGAATACAGTTAAATTCTACTGTTTCCAAAAAAGTGGCCTCGTACTGGCCAAATGATAAGCAACATATAACAGTTTCAAGCAATTACACGGAAATCCAAATACCGTTATCTCATTTAACCTTGCCATAGACTCATTAAAACGCTTAGCTTTTAAAGCAGAATGATTCTAGACGGATTACCGAACAGAATTACATCATTCACCGACGATATTATAGTAGGGAGTTTCAACTTTAACCAGCAACTAGAAGACTTAGAATTGCTATTTCAGAAACTCAGAAACACACAACTTTAGAGCCTCACCTCGCAAGGCGCATTTGGGGTATCAAAAATTAACTCTCTTAGGACTCCTCGTTAGCGGCAAATCCATTAAAATATCTCCTAAAATAACAAAGGAAATAAGAGATTTCAAGGAGCCACCCACAACATGAATCCTAAAAGGTTTCATAGCTTTTAGTTCGTACTTAACGGCGCACATTAAGGATTTTACGTTCAAGATAGAACTTTTTCAAAATTTGGTGGCTCCCAATTCAAAATTTCAATGGACTAAGGAACGTGACACTCTCTTCGAACAATTGAAAGAGGATATTCTACAAACCCTCTCTATCTCATTTTGACGATGCACTGGAAATAAGAATGTACAGTGACAGTAGTAAGACACAGGCCGGAGGAATTTTAGTCTGCTTCGAACCAAAAACAAGCATTGGAAAAGTAATAGCATTTTGCAGTAGGAAGTTTACGAAAACGGAACAGAAGCCAAGCATATGGCAAAAAGAACTGTGCGCCCTTATATACAAATTAACGAAATTCACGTATTATCTTCTTAGTAGAAAATTTAACCTTTATATTGACGCCAAATGCCTAGTCAATTTAAATACACGACCATATAAAGTAGCGAAGTATATTCGTTATAAATTATTTTGACAGATTATAATTTTGACATCCCTTATCTGCCTGGTACTAAGATCTCCGCAGTTTAGAGCAAACACAGGATATTAGCAAAGAAGAACAGAACGAAGAAAATGAAGTAGAAAAGGGCAAAGACTGTTACGCACTTCGTACTCATAGTCTCGATGTTAATGTTGTTCAAACTATGGAGCGCGACCCCTTACTGAACATAGCAAGGGAACAACACAAGGATGTTAATTATAAAGATATAATTTTAGTTTTAGAAGGAAGAGAACCAGAAAAAAAAAACTTTTAATAATCAGATCAGCCCGATTTTTCTGTCTTAAAAACGGCAAACTCGACAGGAAGCAAAATCACCCTGAATACGGTCTCTTACATTGGTTTTGAATACCTAAACCATTGGCTAATTCGTGGTTTACAACTTTCACATACAGCAACAGGTGCTCATTTCAGATTCACAAAATCGTACAAAACTATTATACGAAAGTACCATATGCCACGTTTTTAAAACTACTAAGCCTATAAAATACGTACATGTCCCGACTGCCAATAATTTAAAAAGCTACCAGAAAAGAAACAAGCTAAAATGTTACACTATTATGTTGAAAACATAGGATCAGATTGAGCATTTCCAAGCAAGAATGGATGAAACAAATACACATTAGTAGCTATACGGCTAGATACACGCTATGTTGTTGTAACAAGTAGTTGACCCAATAACTGCTGAAAACATAGAAACCTTCATAGAACAAGAGATTATTAAATTATGAGCATTTAATATATTATACCTGAACCAACATCCCGTCCATTCAGCTACAAGACTCCAACATTTCGCAGAAAAATTATAAATAACTCATAAATTTCGTCCATCATACAACCAAGCTTCAATTGGATTTATTGAACAAATGAACAAAACTATACAGGGTTCTCTTATTCGTTCAAGAAAATCACACTGATTGGGAAAAATGGTTGCCACACTTCATTTTTGGAATCAACAATTGCGTTCAGGCTGGAACAAAGCATTTATCTAGTTTTCTACGGTTACGAACCTCGGACACCAGCAGAATGCGTATTTGAGTTTAAAGCATACTATACAAGTCAATAGAGATAAACTAACAAAAATTAGAAAAAAGGTTGAACATCATATGGAGCAAGCGTATATAATACAAATGAACTACTGCTATGAACCGCATAGACAAACGACCTATCAGCCGGGAGATTTAGTATTAATCTACTTTCCTACAAGGAAGGAAGGACAGCTGGAAGCAAGGACAGCCCAAAATTTCAGAAAAATTAAATCCAAATTTTGTGCTGTACATTCTAAATTTCGAAGATGAATACAGGACATTTCGAAAGACCGCTTTAAGCCATTTTACAAGGACCAAACAGAATGAACATTATTTTATTAGCATGCACTTCTACACTGTCACACATAGAAGAGGGATACAACAAAATTACAAGTACTTACCAGCAGCAAAAGATGGAACAGGAGCAGCAGAAAAGAAAGAAAGAAAAAAAAACAACAGAAGAGCTGCAATATAACATCTAAAATCTCAATCCTTTATTTCACTTATAAAATACATCTCCTTCTATTATTTAACTTCGCTGAATCAGTACTTCCGTTCAGTTAGCAATATGAAAACTCAAAACTGTTTTCTTTTTATTTTTTTAAGTTCCAAAGGTCATTAACCCATTCAAGGTCAAAATAGAATAATTTCTTGTTTCTAACATTGATTTATCCAATGAGAATTACATGCTCACCTATTACATCATTTTCTCTTTCTTATACCGAGTGTTCATAAAATCATGCTTGTGGCAATCCTATACAGAGTGACCAAAAAATCACGTTTTATATTTCCTTTAATTAAACAGTAAATTTTCTACATTTTGATACAAACTTTTATTCTTTCCTTAATTTTCGTAATTATAACTACCTATTTGTGGTTCATCATAAAAAGTCACGTTTTAATAGCCAACATCCACCAACAAGGCCAGCCATTTCACTCCCACTGGAGAAGATTACATCGTCGATGCATACGTACAACCATCGCAGATAAACACAACCGGACTTGACACATTACCCACCGAATGTAGTGAAAAACAAACTCGAATTGTTCTCACAATCAGTGACTTAATATATATTTATTAAATACAGTCATGACAGTTTCTGACCACTTTACGGGAAATGATGAAGTGTTGATCCTGCTAAGTCGGAACAGATAATATAGTGTTATTACAATTTTATTCTGTTTATATCTTTCAATACAACTGTGGTTAGTGCTATATGGTGATTCTACGTGTATCTTCAAACTATAACAGTGTGCACCAAACTTTTCTGTGTATCAATGCTGCTTAACTCACCACACCCTAGTGCATTAGTAGTGTTTTTGTTTTCAAAAATAATCTAGCAGATTATGTTTTTCTAGTGTGGCGTGTGTAAGGATCCCTACCTTCAGCGTAAGCACGAGTTACCACAACACGTTCTACTATTTAGAAACAGTACAAGCAGAAGAGAAACTACAACCAGAAAGACACGAAAGCAAGACGACGGAGCTCGAGGAGAAACGAGACAACAGAAGACCATCTATAAAAGCGAAGCCTGAGAATAACCATCTATCAGTTTGACCGCTTATCGAATAATCTATACCCGCTCGTGAGGTCGCTGCGGACTAGGGAGTACGCCTTAACCTAAACCCAAGGTCGCTAAGAACTAGGGATCCTAACCACATCTAAAAATCACGAAGCAGCTCCTCAAGAGGCTGCAGATCCTCTAGAGGCTGATTTGAGTAAAAGAGACACCGTGCAAAACATCTTTTTCCTTCATCTTGGTCACGTTAAAGAAGACACTATTAGATTCCTTATTGTAAAATTCAAAGACAACTGTATTTAGGTTTTATAATAAAATTGGTGAAGGCTAAATAACCCGGACCGTTATTGATTCTACCTCAAAGACATTACAATATATATATATATATATATATATATATATATATATATATATATATATATATATCCGGATTATGATCAAGGGATTGAAGCCCATTTTATCAAGTGCATATCTGAGCGTTAAGGGGGCTAGAGCCCCTATAGCCCCCCTTGGATCCGCCACTATCTATCTATCTATATATATATATATATATATATATATATATAGAGAGAGAGAGAGAGAGAGAGAGAGAGAGAGAAGAAGAGAAGGTGAAACATGATTTTGAATGATTAGAACTTAATTGGCTCCAGTATACAGATGAACTGTCACGGGCCAGCACATACATGTTACGTTGATCTAGAGATTAAATTGCGATTCCTATGTGCTGCCGGTGAGAATCGAAACGAGTCTATCGGGTATAAGACTGGTACCCTAGCTATATAATCATAAAGAAGCTCGTTATATCGGGAAAATTGTAGCAAAGCATATAGAATGTTGTACCCCCGTAACAATAAATATACGTATAATTGTATGGGTAAAAGATAATATTGATGGTAGAATTTATTTATAATAGATTGACGATGAATATGACTTATGTGAGCCATCTGTCCGCAGTATTACGTGCAATCAAAACTACATGATCTCCCTCTGGGAATCAAACTTGGTTCTACTACGCCAAAGGCGCTTACAGTAACCATATAGCCAGGGGGTGCTTTTAATTATCATACAGTTTGCTTGTAAAGAAAAGAAAAGATCTTAGGAATGATACAGACGTACACACGTACAACTCTGCAAGCAACTAATTAATGGGAAAAAAGGAACTTATGAGAAAATAGAAATAATCGTTATTACAAGAAAAGGGTCGACACGAGAAATAATTACGTTGGCTTCGTGGAGGGAGGTCACAAAAGAACAACCGTACTATTGACACTTGCGTGATAATATAATGTTCGCTTCCAGGAAACTGAAGGCTTTAGGTATGATCAATAAAACTTACTGTGTTGATCTTGTATCTGATATAATACTATCAGTGAAATATAGGAAACTCAAAATGTAATCCTATATATGTACTTATTAAATATTAAAGAGCTTTTTCGTAATTGTATATTTGAAGCACGAAAGCTCTACACTAAAGAAAAAATATGAATTACAACAGTTACTTTATTGGCTTTGGGTAGATAAGTATAGTATCTTGATAAGCGTAGTAAAAGCTAAGAAAAGCAGAAAAATAACAACCAATCACTAACCCGTGAAATTGATAAGTGCTTGAAAGAAAAGAATTATAACACCAAAGAGTCGTGTGAATTCTATAAATTAAGGTATAAAACAAATGTATGAAAAATAAATATAAGTAGTTTGAAATTTATTTTACAAATTTATCTGTGTCACTGTTTGGTGTATGTAAATTACTGTTAAAAGTGTAAATTGCAATTCATTACTTTAATTATAATTTTAAGTAAAGGAACACGAATGATTAAGAAAAATAATTAACCATGGAAGAATTGGTGAAATTAAATGTGGCAGGAGACGGGACTAACCCGAGAAAATCTATCCATACGATGATGTCCACCACAACCTCACTTAGCCTGAGATTGAACCTGGGCCCGCACACACAATAGGTAAAAGTTCTACCACTGAAATTGTGTGTATGTTGTGTGTATTTACGTCACGTCAAGACAAGTCGAACAGTAACACATATAATCACTTGAAACTGTGTTTTTACACGTGGGATCCTTAAATAAATAAAAAACATAAATAATATGTTTGAGAAGAATAAAACATATGAGCTGCTGTAGGCAACAAACGATAAATTTCGAGTGCTATAAAGATCATTTTCTCAAAAACTACGCATAATAATTTGTTCTTAAGAATGTATTTTGTCTATCTTATATATATATATATATATATATATATATATATATATATATATATATATATATATATATATATATATATATATATATATATATATATATATATACTAGGTGTATAAGCTTATAACCGCTGTTTGCTATAGATGGCGTTTGTGTGTATATGAAGCTACCATGGGTATGCCATACCTGTTATTTGTATGAGTTGGTCATATGGCAACACGAATCAGTGCACATCATCAGCAAGTGCAGATAGTGTTCCGTTGGTAAGCATGCATACTTATGTGCCAAATAAAGAGCGTATGCGGGACGCTCTGCTTCTGGGCTTCCATTTGAAGAAATAGGCTGCGAAATCACATGGAATGCTTGTGGAGGCCTATGGTGACAGTGCTGTGTCGGAAAGCAAGTGCCTAGCTAGGTTTTGATGGTTCGAAGACAGCAATTTTTACCTGAGCGACAAGAAGCGTGAAAATCTTCACCGGAAGTTTTTGGACCATCAATTGCAGGTTCTTTATAACGAGAACGACAACCAATTGCAAAAATAGTTGCCGAATAATTGTGTGTTACTCAAGCAGCCATTTCCGTGCGTCTAAGTGCATTGAGAAAGGTATAAAAGATTAGAAAATGGGTGTCACATGAATTGGCCGATCGGCAGCTAGAGAGACGCCAAAACAAGTGTGAAATCTTGCTCGACAAAAAAGTCGTTCCTGCATTGGCTTATGAATGGCGATGAATAGTTGATATATTTCGGGAACCCTAAATGCAAGAAACCGTGGATTTGACCTAGTCCAATCTTTAATATCTTCCTCGGGGCCAAGTCGCTTCGAACGGAAGCCGATGCTTTGTGTTTTGTGGGTTCAGCAAAGTATTGTCTACTTTGAGCTGTTGAAACCTTGCGAAACTGTCAATGCCCACCACAACCACCAACATCTGATCAAATTGCGCCGTGTTCTATGTGAAAAAAGGCCGACGTATCAACAAAGACATGACAAGGTGATTGCTCTACACGACAACGCTTTATCACACGTGTCACCAGTGGTCAAAAACTACTTAGAGACACTCAACTGGTAGGTGGTACATCATCCCGCTTATTCACCAGTCCTGAACCCTTTCGACCACCATCTGTTTGTGTCGATTGGCCGTGCCCTCGCTAACCAGCACTTGGATTCGTATGCAGACGTCCGCAAATGGCTTGATGAATGGTTTGCCTCGAAAGATAATGACTTTCTTTGGCGTGGTATTCACAAATTGCCAGACTGGTTGACAAAATGTGTAGGTAGCTAGGATAATTACAAGGACAAGAACTTTCTTTTTGCTCTCTATAAACAAAACATGTGTTTTTCTTCCTGCAAAACAGCTGGTATATACACCTGGTATATATATGGGAATAATGAAAGAAAAGTGGCCAAATATTTACCGTATATGAAAATAACCTTTTAGGAAAACCTCTTTTCATAACCTCAAAAACATCAAAAAATTACCTGTTATGTTCTATCATTACAAATATTTTAGGTATATATCAGCATTTTATTATTAGACGAGTAGTATTAAGAGTCTAACTAATTCAATTTAATTGTAAAATAAATGAAGTATAGATTGAGAATAAGTTGGTCACTCTATTATAGATACAAATAACAATTTTGTTTATTTTGAAAGCTTGAACCCTAAGTGTTTTGAAGGTTGATGATCTATTGCCATCTTTATATTTTTCCCATTGTCAATGTTCGCATAGAGTATTTGTCAGCATGTATATTACAAATGTAGCTATTCTCCATACATTTTTACTACGGTTAGAAATAGAGCACTTTCTGCATCAGAAACCTCTTAATTCGTTTAAAATAATCTGTATCCTACTACATCTTTACATTGCTTCTAATAATCAATTCACAAATTAGGAATTGGTCACCAAACATCAGTGTTACAATTATTCTTACTTTAATGCTGTAAGAATCATATTATGTAGTGTCTTTACTGTTTTAATTTATGTTCTCTAGTGAAATAATTTCGTGGCGTTCGATGTTGGGTTGCGTGGAGCTGAAGAAAGCTAAAGCAAACAGAAGTAGACTGATGTCTGGACTGCCAAAACAGCATAGCAGTAATCTAAGTTTTTTATTCTGACCTAGGCACTTGTCTTTACTGTTTCAATTTATGTTCACTAGTGAAATAATTTCCTGGCGATCGGGGTTGGGTTGCTTGGAGCTGAAGAAAGCTAAAGCAAACAGAGGTAGACTGATGTCTGGGCTGCCAAAACAGCATCAGCAGTAATCGAAGTTTTTTATTCTGACCTAGGCACCTGTTTTGAAAATTGGTACCATAATAAGACAAATTCAATATGATTTATGATCCTACATATTTTTAGATCGTTAACATAGTAACAGCAGAAATTTATTATGTATTACATGTATTATAATTATTGAACTTCAATTTTATCTTTCCAACAAGCTCACACCAAATAATGTTCTGACCATGCGAACATATTCATGATTTTCCCTCATTAGCTCTGTTTCTTACAAATGTTTGGTGGTACGCTTGCAAAACATTAGATCGCGAAAGCGTAGGAATTTGTACGTTTTATGTGGTCCTCAAGATAAAAATTGTAAAATCTAATATTTGTACAGCCCAGCTCCCTAAACTTCATTAGGTATGTTGGTTTCCCTTATACATATTCAATTACTGGAACAGAATATTATGTATATTTCTCGCCATGACATATCACAAACATACTTAATAAGGGACACGAGGGAGCACTCAAGTCTTACGCGAAGGGTTCTTGGTTCAAACACGGAACATGGAAGTTCGTGGTGGACAACACCGCTTCCGGGGCTTAGTTAGTGTTCTTCCATTTCCCCCAATATGACCATTCCACCAATTATTTTATACTCATTCACTTTTATTAATCATCCTTTTTTCTTTTAGCCTCCAGAGCGTAAACGAGGAATCTCTAATTAGAAATTTAATTTAATTTGGTTCAGTAATCAAGCAATTGGAATTACTTTCTTAAAATTAGTGCGCTATCATGTATGTTTGTTTGTTGAGTTAAAAGGTAACTACCTTGTTCCAAACACTTCAGTCGATGTGATATACATGAGACTGTTCACATAGGGAAACCTACGTAATGGACGACTATGTTCCACTGGCTAAAGAAAACGACGGTATGTGTGAAAATACTATGGTTAAGAAATGTTGTTAATGTGTAAGTAGTTCGATAATAGAACTGGAGAATTTTATGAAAGCTCATGTAGATTATTACCATCTTAAGTTCAAGCATCCAAATATTGATAAATAGATATTTTAAATATACAGGTATAGATATTTCAATATATATTTTAGATTATATTTACTGGAAGAAATGTTTTGACCTGTGTAAATTTCCTCGGACTACTACATGAATGAATTCTATCGAATTTACAACAAACCTTCATACCAGAAACAAGCCCTCTACTATCAAATCACAGTGTTTTATATCAAATATTTCTTACAAATAAGTAAAATTTTCTTCCTAAAGTCGGTTGGTGATCCAACATGGGTTCATTAATTAGTTTATTAACTCTGGCTGCAAATAATGGCGATTTACGTGAAGGAACTAACTAAAATTACTATCAAAACTATCTTTGTGAGCTTACACGTCTAACAATACATTACAGTTCTTAAAAGACCTCTCAAGCTTTGATGATTAATAGAATATCTCCTCGTAATGTAAGCATACGGTATTAGTAAATAAAACCATATGTTTCAGCGCAAGCACTTCCTCAGCAGCTCACGGATCCCATTTCGCAAATGAAACAGGAAGAAAAACGGAGAAGGCCTTTCAAACCCTTTATACGCTCCGCCTCCAAAGACAGGTTATATAAGTGGACATCTAGTGGCAGAAGACATCAGTTGTTAACTTGCCATATTCTATATAATTATGTCCAAGCTGCAAAACGTAGAAGAGACTCCTCTAGCCTACTTCTGAACAGCAACAGGCAGGATTTATCCTCACCCATCTCCGAGCTGCAGCGGACAAAGATTCCTTTAGACCAAGTTACAACGGGCCGGGTCATTTAAACGAGCAACACTTTAATCTGAGAGCTACCGCGGCCAGAACATCCAATTATAAAGAAAAGAATTTCTATAGAGACAGAGATTGTTTGTAATCTTGTGTAAAAAGTTTATAGAAATCTTTATAATAAAAAGGTAAGAGGAAACACATGAACCGTTACTCTACCGAATATTCCACTACGTATGCCCATAGATACTCATTGTGTTGAATTCCTAAGAGAAGTAACTCTAATTACGTATTTAAGTGGTTTAGTAAAGTCAATACATTGCCTCTACTTTTGAGTAGTACTTTAGTAATATATGTTGGATACTTTTTTGTATAATCTTGCACATCAGTACACTATGAGCTTATCCTTTAGTACTCTAGTTTTTTTTTTACTTAACAAATTATCAGTAAATAGACAAATAGTTTACTTCTCAAAGAAATCTTAAGTTGTGTTACGTTTTCGTCCATTTAGACAGCTACTATCTCTTCCGAATTAAACCAAATAATCTGAAACGTTTGTGCATGTTTGTGCCCGTGTTTTGAAAACTGACGTTCGAAGATAAAGGAAATTTAAGATATTCAAAAATACGTTTAAGGGGAATGGTTAAGCGCCATGCATCCAAAGTAGCTCCAAAATGATCTGAATCATTAGTGTATCGTATGTACAGGCTTGTTCATGGAAACATGTTTGTACACAACTGGAAGTATGCGATATGGGCATATCGAATTTTGAAGGCAGTTCCCTCACTGTTACCGATTGGGGTCAAAATGGTCTCAATTCTTAGTGCATCGTTTTGCTGTTTTGTGCCTAAAAATGTTCATTAGTGCAAAACCGTAAGAGTAAGATATTGACGCATTTATTTCAGGTGTCAGCCCCCACCAACACCGATTGACGCTAAAAATGGTCTCAATTGATGCTCACTAGATATTTTTTACTGTATACAAAAGGGAATCTGAAATTTGGCAAATCTCTATTTGTGCGCAACTTTTCTAATCTACCGATTGGTACCAAAATGATTTCGGTTCCTAGTCTAGATGAACTAGGAGGATTGAAACATATCTTGTAGTACCTACGGCTATCTAGTCCAAAATTACGTAAAAATTTTTTTATCTATTTACATATACAAACATAGAGAGGGGGCATATTCCATAAAGTTTGTTATAACAGAACAAGATTTGCAGAATTTAACGTAGATAAAGCTCTGAAAAATATTATACACATTTTGAAAAAATCTTTGTCTATTTGCCTAAGGCAGAGAGCGCATATATTACGGTTTGGGCCTTGGGTCTTGAATAAGTACAATGACTGAAAAAACTTTTAGCATTAATAGTACTTCGTTGTACAGTTAAATAATAATAATAATAATAATGAACATTATATATATATATATATATATATATATATATATATATATATATATATATATAGTGAATAGAGATTATACTCAACAAAATTTGTACGATTTGAACAATCATGGCATTACGTGCTAGCTCCACCAGCTTCCGCTAAATAGGGAATGAAAAATATTTATTTCTAAGTTTAAGAAGAAAAAATCACTAATTTGTAAATTGTAAACATTGGATCTCTAATAAACGTAGTATTATTAAATATTAAGAATATAAAAATGGAAAAATACATGTCAACATAGAAAAATAATGTACTACATATAACTAAGACAATCCCCTTTCCCAGTCATGAAGTTCTTCGGAACTTAGAAAATACCCTGAACTGGCAGTTTAAGACGGCATGGAACCTACATAATTATACCTATTTCATTAATTGTTCAAGATTACAATTTTGATTGCTAAGAATAAATTTTAAAATTATTTTATTTTTCATAGCGTCAAGGAAAATAAATTCTGCCAATTTTGTAACAAACCATTACAAGCCGCTAACTTTTGGGTTTAAACTCATATGTAAATGACTGCGGAAATGAAGTCACAATTATAGCTCATGCCTATGCTCTGTTCGCTAAAGAAGACGGATGAGTAACGAAGGAATGATTAATGACTAAGAAGGAACTAGTCTAATGAGAATGTAAAACAAAGAGTATATCCCCAAAAAAATTGTAATTAAAAACGTAAATTTCCTACTGATTTTTTTTAAATATACTTAATAATATAAAACATTCTTCTTAAATTTTATCAATTTCATATTCTTCACAATTAAGTCGTGGAATACATTAAAGGAATGTTTATAAGTTATTTTATATTTCAACGTTATGTCCATATGAAGCAAAAATACGTAATTATTGGACAAAATCTTCTGAGTTTCCTGTGTGAGTTCTTTATATCAGAAACATAATTACATATATGCTTCTATTGCAGGAAAATGGTGTACCTACAACAAATCTTACTCACCACCATAATTATTTGCGGCATTGATTGGTCCACTAGTGTTACAGCTGATGTAACTAAACAATACAAGGACAGTCTAGAAGAATGTGTCACAGAAATACAGAAATTGTACTTAAGATATAGTACAACAATCATATTGTTTGATCAATCAGAGACAATTTCTCTATCTTTGTCTACAAATGTCACAACATCTGTTATAAGGCTACATCCTACAGTCTCAATGACAGACAGCACATTTCCAGATAACATCACGCAAGAAGAATTGAAATGGTTCATCTTCTCGACATTTTCACTCGGAGCAGTAGACTACATATTCGTTGTGGAACAACCTTCACAACTTGATGTAATAATGAGAAAATATTATTGGATAAGGATTTCAAACCCACCCCTTCACTGTGTTGTATTATTAGCCAATACCACCTGCAATGAAAAATATTTAGTTACATCTATGCAGATTCTCAATTACTTTGAAATGCTTAACTTCTTAGTTCTATGTGTAAACCCTGCGAGAAAGGAAAATATACACTCGGACCTGATCTACGTTTATACATATTTTCCTTTCACTGGTAAATATTGCAGATACGTTAAAAGACCTGTTCTTTGGGATATTTGGACTGGCCATAGGTTTTTGTTTGGGAAAAATTTATTTCCAGACAAACTTAAGAATATGAATGGATGTCCACTTCAAATCATATCTTATTATGATCCAATTCGTTACTACTGGGAAAAGACTGATGACGGTAAAGAAATTTTTAGTGGAGCCTACGGAAAATACCTTTCAACAGCTTCCAAAGCAATGAATATGACTTTTTTCATAGATTTTGCAAATGTAAGCAACTTGGGAAATTATTACCGGAATTTAACAATAACTGGAAAGATGAAGGATTTGTTTTCTGGAAAGTATGATGGATTATTTATAATATTTCATCCAGATTACTTGGGGAATGCTCTGTTTGACTTCCTTTATACACGAGACGTTTTAAAATATGTTTGGATTTTTCCTCTCCCTCGTGAATATCCTCGGTGGATGAGCATAATATTTCCTTTTTCGTTTCATGTGTGGATCTTGGTTGCAGGTACAATGTTTGTTGTATCACTTACATCTAAGATTCTATTGCATTTAAGTAACTTAAAGACTCATCCTGGTTATGAGAAACCATTATTGCATATATTTTCTATTCTGTTAAATTCGCCCATTTTCGCTGTTCCTCATAGAACATCATTGAGAATCTTTTTTATTTCTTGGATACTGGTTGTACTTATCCTTCACATAGGATACGACGCCCTTCTTTTCCGTTTCATCATAAACCCTAAAATGTACCCACAAATCAATACTGAAAAAGCTCTTGTTAAATCTGGAATGAAGTTTGGTGGTTCAAAGTTAACAGTGTTCCTCTTTGAAGATAGAAATGACGATGTTTCTAAAACAATTCTGGAGAACTTCATATATGAGGAGAACCAATATATTTGGTTTCATGAAATAATAACAAAAAAGGATATTGCTTTCGTTTCTTATCAAGAGTACGCAGACATATATGCTAATGTGGTATTTCGCGACTATGATAAACCGTTATTTCATGTTAGTTCCAACGTTCTTAATACAAAGTTTACAACATTTGTCATGCGTCGTGGTTCTCCATTCACAACCAGTTTGAGAAAAATTGTTGAGATTTCCTTTGAATCAGGTCTTTCCTCAAAATGGATGGATGACGCATATTCGTATATGCGTGTAGTATCAGAGAAAGCTTTACCTTTAGTTAAAAAGGAGTCAGGTCCTGTGGTAATTTCTTTACATAATTTAATAGCTGCTTTTGTAGTTCTGGCTTTAGGTTTAGGATTTTCTATTTTAGTTTTTATTTTTGAGGTAATATATGTAGTGTTTCTTAAAAAGTGTCAAAACTAACATTTAAATAGTTAAGTGGAAGTTACCAAACAAGGAAACTGAAGTGTATTAAAGTTGTTGAAAGTGTCAAAAAATAATGTTACTATAATAGGAAAGTAATGAAGAAAAGTGAAAAAAACCCCAAGTGTATATTATATATGCTTGTTTAACAACTTCGGCAGCATAATATCTTTATGTGACACTTTATCCTGGATGAAGGCTATGTTACATTGCAGAACCTATTACTGAAATATTTTTATTAATACATATTCGGTACTTTTGTCAATTGTGTTTTATTTAGTCTGTGGAATATTTCCAAAGCTATAACGAACAAGATACAAGTAGGAAACTATGATAAGAAGAGGACGGTTTTCATCCCTAACGAGCGAAACAAGTTTCTATCTCCTAAAGATGCACAATGAAATATTGTAAGGATAATAAGCATTTAAATTTTATATTTCATTTAATCTTCAACATGTACGGCAACTGTTAGTACTACCTATAAAATAGAAAAGGAAAAAAATGATATAATATCCTGAATAATCTTGTTTCTAAAATAATTTATTTTCAGTCTATAGTTATACATCTTTGTTAATTCGTCTTTAGGATAGTAGACCGGTTTACAATGTAACAGTTCCGTTGCCATGGACCTGTTCATCTATGACTATTAAGATATAGTTCAAGAAGACGTCCTATTATACAAAAGTGTATTGAATTGCTATGAAGCGAGTAATATGTATCTTAAAATATAGTGCATTTAAGCGATAGAAAATAGCGTATGGTTTTTGAATACTTAAAATTGTACATGGCAAATATTATTTATATGACCTAATTTATACCACGACGTATCTTAAATAAATCAAACTGGTGTGCCATTATACTGTATATGTTATGGTAGTTTCGTCGAGAAAGCGTATGTGATAGCTCGAAAGGAAAATAAGGACTATCCAAAACAGATAACATACTATGGATTACGAAGCATGGAGCCTGTTTCGGAAATTAGATAAGACGAACAATCTTCTGAAATTCCTAAATTAAACTTCCAAAAAATTTCATCCAGCAAATGAAACAACTACTTGATTCTAAAATGAATCGACTCGTGCAATCTCTTATCGCCAAGTTAGAAAAATTGTCAGGTAATTTGGAGCAATTCGAGCAATATCATATGGCCAAGATGGAACAACAAATTGCCAAATTAGAAAAACTATTGAATTCTAAATTGGAACACTTTGAGCAATCACACAGTGTCAAATTGGAAGAATTTTCCTTGTGTTTGGAAAATAAGTTTGATGGAGTGGAAGCACGAATCGATTATAATTTTGCCAAAATTTCAGAGTTGCAAAGGAAGTTCTGGACCTTAACAATTAATTAAATACCAGCAACGTGACCAACATGAATATTCCAATCAGAGAAGTCAAGGATTCAGAACCAGTTGCACTCATTCCTGTTTTTCAACATACAATCTAGAGGTGGAAATATGATAATGGAAATACACGGGAATATACAGCCAATGAAGATACCAATTGGGATCCCTATAGTGAGACGGAAGAGGAAAGACTAAAACGAAATGCTACATATGTAAATCCCAGAAAATTAAAATATTTCGAACATAGTAACGCTAAATTTTCATATGTAATGATACAGTTTTGTGACGTTAAATCTTTAACAAAATTTAGTTGTCGTGTAGACTACATTCCGGCTAGTATTTTCATACAAAAGTTTGAGGAAAAATGTGGTTTTATGGGTATTGGTAAGTCTTATTTCCTTAAGATTTTACCTCATGAGCTATTCTCCTCGTTGACTTTCTTTTAAATCAATTCGGAATGACTCACGTAACTATGAATATTTCGAGGCAATTTTGTTAGCTAAGTTTGAGAACAATTTTACATTAACTAATAGGGATGCACAAGTCAGTAATAAGAGGTATGATCCACGAGTAGATAAAAGTATCATCGTTTTGTTATCACCATATACAATAAATTGGATATTGAATCCCTATAAGCCAGATTCAAGAATTATCGCATCCATTAGAATTTTGTTACCGTATAAAATACAACAAATCTTAATTTCTTTACTATGTATGGGTACCATTTGTTATTAGTAGTACAGAATTTTGGAAACCAGATGGCTACACAGTATTGTGAAAATAAAATTGTACGTAATAATGACAACAGTTGATTCGTCCTTAGGATAATATTCCGGTTACCAAGGTCTCACTTCTTTTGTCATGGATCTGTTTATGTAAGATCCCATATTACACAGAAGCGTATTAAATTGCTGTGAAGTAAATAATAAGCATTTTGAAATATAGTAAATTTAAGCAATTGAAAATGGTGTGAAATCTGTGAATACTTATCGTAATACGTAGCAAAATTATTTTATATAAATTGATTTATACTACAATAAAAGTGAACCGAACTGATGTGATTATCGTTATATGAAGTTGTAGGTAATGTCGTGTGAGTGGACCAAGTGGATGAACTTGAATACTACTCATATTTGTATCATTAAATTATATCACAAAATATTTTTAATGTTGATAAGCAAGATTCTATGGGAAGTTAAGTTATTATGAAATTGTAAATAAATAAATTCATTTATAAATCATAAAATAGAAGAAAGGTGTTATTACAAAAAGGATTGGGGAAAGATGTTAGTAAATATCAATGCCATTCAATATCTATCAATAAAATTGAGTCCAAAAGTGCCTGCGGAGGCAAATAATTATTTTTATATCAATACAAAGTATTAGATATGTTCCTTTTGCTATATATGAAACTAATTTGATGTTAGAGAACCTTAAGTAAAGTTGCTAAAACCAATGGTTGAAAATGAATGTATAAAAAAGGACTACTGAAATATAGTAGCCAGTGTTAGTTATGAAGAGAAACGAAATACAACTTTACTTTACCTCACCCATATTATTTACATTATTATTATGAAGAGAGTAAGTGCGAAAGCAGGGTATATATGCATTTAAAAATAACAGAAAGAGAAGTGTATTTACAAAATAAAAGACATTTATTAACCCTGGAACTCCAGACATATTTTTATACCTTTGTGTAACAGTCGGGTCCAATGGACCCAGAGTAATATATTGAGACCCTCTATCCATATAATTAAATTTTTGGGAGAAAATGAACAACGAAATACTACAATTCATTTCTGCAATGCATTTATAACGAATTAATAAAATATACTTCGTAGTTATCGTAGTTATACCGTACACTAAAAATATGGTAACTTAGCAGTATTACTATTTCTTTATATGAGCTCAAATAGTTCTAATTTTTAGGCATTATGATATAGTCGACCTTTTACATACACGTAATAACAACATAAGATTACAAGTAGCAAATATTTGCTTCCAAAAAACTGAAAATTACGATCCCTTTGCCTTTTCTTTTGCGTTTTGTTAAGGTTAGTTACGAAACATTTTTCACAAGCAACTCTGCTATGCTCAGAACACACATTTGTCTTGCATTTGGTAGATAAAATTCTTGTCTTGCCATCTCGTTTTGATTTGCAGATCCCGCATCGAGCTTTCTTTTTGGATGACTCTCTTTTTCCGTGAGCTGATCAGTTTCTGTGTGGCTTCTCTTCTGTGGAAAGTGTTCTTCAATATGGGCCAATTGTTTGCCGAGGGAAATCAGTCTTTCTTCTGTAGTGACAAGAATATAATATAAGCGTTGAATGCGCTTATATCAATCATGTTGAAGAACACTACCAGAGGCCATCTTGTCAATCGCTTTGGGCTGTAACAACGGGAGCTCCCTCATGGCTAAGTGGTTAGCGTACGCGCCTTTGGCGTGGGAGTCCCGGGTTCGATTCCCGGCGGGAGCACATGTGGTTCGGATTCCGCGTTAATCAGTAGGTCCACGTCTTATATAGCCTCGCTGCTGAAAGGGACGCTAAACTAAAATCAAGTCAACTCAACTATAACAAAGGGTCATTTGGTCCATAGTGTCCATGCCAGACTTTGCTTTGTTATAGTAAAGGGTTACTTCTGGCTTTTCCTCTGCTGTAGAAGTGTCAACTTCAGGCTGGCTATGCATTGTACTCAGAAGAGTACCAGTTTTGTACTTCTTTGGACAGTACGAAACTATCATGACATCCTGTTGGAATAAATAAATAAAATAAATAAATAAATAAATAAATAAATAAATAAATAATAATAATAATAATAATAATAAAAACTGCTTCTTACAGTCCTACTTTTATTCGCTTTGATAAATGAAGTTGGGAGTTCTGGCTTGCTCTTCCGTATAGTTCCGGTGTAGGTGAGTTTTCGTTGCTTCAATTTGCGTGCAACAGAAAGACTTGTAAAGAAGTTATCCTCAGTAATATTTCTACCACTTCCAGCAATTTCTTCTGTCAGTTTAAGGACGACTCTTTCCCTTGATTGACTTCTCTTCCCTGTTCTGGACTTTTTCCTCTATATATTTGCATCTTCCACACATAGCTTGTGATGCTATCAGAAATAACCCAGACCTTTATTCCATATTTACCCGGTTTACTTGGTATGTATTGCCGAAAGGGACAACGACTACGAAAAGTCACAAGCTGTTCGTCCACCGTCATGTTATCTCCGGGAATATAAGCGTCCTGTAGAGTTTTAACCCAGTATTCAAACACTGCACAAATTGGAGATAGTTTATCATCAGGTCTTCTCTGGCGCCTGAGCTCTGCATCATCAAAGCATAGAGCGGAATTGATTTGTTGAAAACGATTCCTGCTCATAATGGAAATGAAGATAGGTCGACCGTTTTCCTTACTCTAGAGCTGCCTAGTTTCTTCATTATTTGATTTCTATACCCCAATAAGTATTAGTATTGCCGATATATTTCTGAAGTTCCTGAACACCAAGAGGTTTGCACTCACGAGGAAATTTTATCCTACCTTTCTTGTTAGTCCACTTTCAGATTGTTTCCAGAATGTTCCTACGAACAAATAGACAAAAAGCAGATTTCTCATTATCAACTTCCCTGTTAGCATACCGTGTAGGACCACGGTCCTATCTAGTTACATTGGCAGCATCAGCACGCCCGCGACTGGTAGTGAATGATACTAAATTCGAATGTTCTAAGCCACTTCTAGAGTGAAAAATTGCTCCATATTGCACGTCGCTGTCACTAACATCAGAAAAATCACTCTCACTTGCAGATAACTCTAATAATTCACAATCCATTTCTCCATCATCTGTCGAATCACCAGAAAAATTCTCCTCTTCTGCCAACAGACATTGGCGTATGTCGTTATCGGAAAGTCCGAAACGTGCCATTATCCTCTCACACTAAATCCAATTACTAAAGTGAAAACTGTATTGGATGGTTTAGAATATATTACATATACAAATTTATAATATGTCCCTGAGAAGTGATGTCAGGGTGAAAACTCCATAAACCAGTAGACATCACGTAAAAAAGGAAGCTCTTACATAAAGCGTGGTGTTAAATGTGCTTACCTCCGACTTTATGTCAAGTGAACCTATCGACACATATAAATTCGATTATAATTAAAGTTACTATAACGTATTAGTATTATAACATATAGAAACTGAAATCAACATTTATTCCTTACTTCGGTAAGTCTAATTCCGCACGATAAATGTTACACAGGTGTCTTTTTGTTGATATTGAAACATTGGAAACTGAGACATAGTCCATTATGGTAAAAGACAATGTGAAAAATGAAATGTTTGATATATTTGTGAAATCACACACATAAAATACTAATAGAAATGTATTTGACAAAAAATATTTCAAGTTAATAAGAAACCCTAAGTATCTACATGAATTAGTAAATATCCTATTAGAAAAAGCATATTCATGTTTAATTTTCCGATCTCATGTGTATTTAATATACTGGCTCAAATTTTTCCTCATATATAAACATATTGTAAAACTTTATCTCATATAGGATCTTTGGGTAGAGCAGTTAATAAAAAGAGCGTCCGGAATCGATCTCCCACTACCAATTTTATTATAAAATTTCCACTATAAAAGTATTTCCACAAAGTACAGTACAAATAAATATCTGTAATATGAAAGGTTAGTTATAGGTGGTCCTTGACCGTAAGGTCACAGACAGGATCTCCAACAGAGCCCCGAAGCAGGCTAAGAGGAGTGGAATTGGGTGCCCAAAGCTCCGAAGCAAGCGGTGGGTAGGTTAGATGTCCAACAGAGCCCCGAAGCAGGCTAAGCGGCTGAGGTTAGGATTCCCAGTCAGAGCTCCGAAGCAGGCTAAGCCAGGAGAAAGGATAGGCGTAGTCCCAAAGCAGACTAGAGGCCCTGGGGTTAGGTTACTCCTAAAGTCCCGAAGCAGACTAGAGGAGGATCACCAGAAAACTGGTCTCGAGTTGTCTTCGTCCATCCAATTTATAGGGTCCTTTTGGGTGACGGTGGCGCTGCTGCTCCGATGTAGTCTTCTGCTCCGTGGGGGGGGGGGCAGAAGCCGTCGTCTGCATGTGATTATAGGTCCCTCTGGTGGGAGATCCTCTTGCCGAACCATGTGGTGGTGTTTGTAAACATTGATGCGTGGAATTGCTTGTTTACGACATCACATAGGATATTACACCCCCCGGGCTGGTTTACAAAATAAGAAGAAGGGTTATTTTTCTTCGTATGAGGGTTGGCAACACTGAGGTATCACACAAAAAATTACTAAAATATTAATAGCACTTGCAACACTGGAACAAATCACTTTTCGGAGCAGTAATAATGTAGCGGAAGAAAGCACTAAACAGTTAGTCCCTAATCACATACAGGATCGGTGCATAGTATATGTCACTTCATTTCCCTCGAGGTAGGGCTGTTTTAAGCTTTGGTTTAATACACATATATCAGTTCACTTATAGTGAGTGGTGTTGGAGCCTGTAATGTAGGTTGCTCCATAGTCAAATTATTGCTATTAAATGTGTCCATCGGAATTGGAGGAGATATTTCTAAGCGAGGCGTTTCGGATATTTTTGGTAACGAACGAAGACGGATATATAATATACAGGGTTTGTCTGGAAAGTAATAGGACTGAGTCGATTAAAAAAAACTTATTGAGCCAATCATTACAATTCTTTAAAAACTTTCAAAATAAGCTCCTTCTGCGTCAATGCAGCGCTGCCAGCGCGATTTACAAGCATTGAAGGCGTCACGGAAGTTATTCTCCGGAATAGCCTTGAGAGCCGCGGTGCAAGCTGCTTGGATCCCCTCTGTCGTCTCAAAATGCTTGCCTTGTATCAGGCGTTTCAGGCGAGGAAACAAAAAGAAGTCCAGGGGCCACATCTGTGCTGTAGGGTGGCTGTGGAAGCGTTGGGATGCCGGCCTTGGTCAGGTAGCTGTTCACAAGAAAGGTGGTGTGAGCCGGGGCGTTGTCGTGGTGCAGCTTCCAGTCGGCTCCGATGTCTGGTCGGACCCGATTGACCCTTCGTTTGAGTCTCTTGAGCACTTCCACGTAAAACTTGGCGTTGACGGTTTGTCCAGGAGGAACAAATTCATGGTGGACGATGCCTTTGATGTCAAAAAAGACAATGAGCATCGTTTCCAATTTGAATTTGCTCATTCTTCTCTTTTTTGGGCGAGGAGACGCCGGCGTGTGCCACTCGGAAGATTGCCTCTGTGTCTCGGGATCATACTCAAAGATCCATGATACGCCACCGTGATTACGTTATTCAAAAATTTGGGGTCACTTTCACACATGTTCAAATTTTCTTGGCACAATTCCACTCGCCGCAATTTCTGGTCGTCAGTGAGCACTTTTAGGACAATCTTCGCGCACACCTTGCGCATGTTCAAATGCTCCGTCACAATTTCATGAACCACAGTTTTTGGTAAATTTAACATCTGGGCAATTAAACGAATACTTAGTCGACGGTCTGAGTTCAAAACTTCACGCACACGAGTCACATTGTCGGTGTTTGTCGAAGTCGAAGGTCTTCCAGCACGGTCTTCATTGGCGACCTCTTCCCGGCCCTCCGAAAAGGCCTTGTGCCACCGAAACACACCACGTCTTGCTAAAGCATCATCTGGGTAAGCTTGCTTGATCATATCAAACGTCTCTGTCGCAGATTTACCGAGTTTAACACATAATTTAATCGCGTACCTCTGCTCTAACGAACGCTGCATTTTCGGCTTGCACCACGCACAGAAACACGTCGCGCGAAAAAGCCAGTCCTGACTCTCCGTGTGTTCAGAGACAACTGACCAGCCGCTCGTTCGTTAGCTAGGAACGCTTTCTACCGGATCCAGTCGGTGCGCTCACGCTCCGAAGTACAGTCATGGCGGAATAAAATCAGTCCTATTACTTCCCGGACAAACCCTGTACGTAGTGATCAAATATTAATTTCTTTCCAATTAAGGTGATGATATTATCAAACACCCTGTTTCATATTTGCACTCAATCCTGTGTATATTCTAAACAGGTTAAAATCTGATCATTCAATGCTTCGGAACCCTTTCTGATAGAATCCATTAAAATTGCTTCGCGGGGATAAACATTAGATTTAACTCTCTTATACACGCTTAACAAAAATGTGAACGTCACAAGATCGTCACTTCCATCAGCAAAAGGAATATTCCTATTAAAAACCAGTCAAGTCGTTCGTAGCAATCCCTACTGTAAGTTTGCTGTATTAAAGGGCCAAGCTACGGTTAATAACCTATTTTATTGTGAAATATGTTGCAAATTCGGGTTATTAAAAGAAATGTATGGCTGTTTGACAAAAGTCTCTGCCTCTAAACAGGGCATACAAGCTTCTTCAACCTTTATCAAATTATCACTTAATTCTACTTGAATACCCATATCATGACAAAATGGAATTTTCTCATGCATAGCATGGGGTATTGGTTGTGTCCGATCACAAATTTGTGTAACGTTATCTCTTACTCCCATCTGTACACCTATATCATTAAGAAAAGGATTCGTATTATTTCTAACTGGAGGTAAAGACTGGGCATGTTCAAAGTGCCGATGTTGCTTATTATTCAACTTATTCTCATTACAGCCTTCAGGCGGGCCTGAACCCAGTACCTAATTATGATGATCTACTCTCGAATGTAATGGATGAGCTAATTCAGATTTCAGGTCCACTGCATCATTTGAAGCCCAAGCTTGTTGAACCCCACGGGGATTAAAACCCGAGACCTGATCTCGACCTAAAGTCCCTACTTGGCTACGTATACCCAGGTCCGGCAAGGACAATTCAGACAACGAAAGCCTCGAAAAATCACTACAGAATTTCACTAGGATACCTTATAAATATACCATGGTCTCCGTTTGTAAAGTTCCGCAAGCAAAGCTGACCAGGATAGGCAAAAAATGTCGAAGAGTTGCTGTTCATGGTAATTTCTAATAATCTAGCAAAGATATACACTAAAAACACAAGAAATGCCATTAGTTTTTGTGTGTAATTACTATCCATATAAACAAAAGTGAAAACTGCTCTTCCTTAGGTTCGTTCAACTGCTTGATCAATAATAAGTGAATATGTAAAATGACGTAATAAACATTGACTATAGTAAAATTATTGTTCATAATATCTTTCGTACCATCCAGCTCGCAAGATAATCATAATAATCCTACTCTTTCCTATCTTTCCTTTAATACATATATATATATATATATATATATATATATATATATATATATATATATATATATAATATATTTCTAAAACACGTCCAAAAGCTGATACAATGCGTACACACTCACAAGCAGACGGCTTTTACTTGTCCTTGATAATCCTTCACAGACGTGATATGAACGACAACAGTCCTACCTTTAACACAAGCAGCCTACCCATTAAATATTAACACTTGTTATTTCAAACAATCCCAAATGCTGTAGCGACCACTGACGTATCATATCAATCGAAGTGCCCAACATCTATATTCCGAACAACTCAAAACACATGTAGTTAATAAACTGGCCTTAAACATACACGAAGACAAGAACTATCCCTTCTGTCTGCGTTCTGTTTATATACATGACGTGACTCCAGGCACAACTACTCGCATATCGCATATCACAAACGCAAGGTACACGTTCATGTAAGTCAATTCCTTCTACCACAATCAACCTAATTAGTGAATAAAAGCCACGACTTAGCAGACAATATACAAATGTGAAATTCTGTGTAACAAATTTCATCTAAAGAAGAATTCTGATCCGGCCAGTGAGCCTAGAGTAATAATACTCAAATACCCACTACACAATCTTATTTAATACTCTCGGGTATATTTTTAGTAATACCAATAAATGTGAAATGCGAATGTGGGAGGAATTCTGGACAAATACCTTCCCTCACCTAGGTTGTTTAACTTTCTCATTAAAATAGTACTTCCATATACGTAATGAAATTTAAAATACTTCCTAAGCTCCCCTTTCTCAACCTAATAAGGTGACCTGGGTTTATATAATACAGACAGATTTTTTTTATGAATTTAATAGAACCTTCTTTATGATAAAAAATCGTTTCAATTGAATGCAATCTATATACACAATTTCTCAATAATATCGATATATTTTTAGGGAATAAGTAATGTTCTAACAAAGCAAGTATGTTATTTATTCTTCTGAAAATGATTTTAATAATTACAATGTGAAACTCTCCTCATACAATGATATGATTCTAAGAAAATATATGCTCATTATTTGAAACAAATATGATTTAGAATTTCACTAATTAAGAAAATTAAATACAATATTAGAAAGTAAGTCTATAACTTAACTAATATATGGTACAAGCTAATGTTACACAGTTAAGCCTGGAAGTCCTAAGCCGGACTCAAATTATGGGGCGAGACGCCCGCGCTTTTCTAATTGTGTGTGTTGCAAAGAAAAGAGAGAAGGGAGAACGGAGTCAGGTGAGGCTTTGATTGTATTAGCAATCTGATGCCTCATTGACACCAACCCACACGCATGTAATAGTGGTATGACCCTGGCTTTGATTTACTCAAATCACAAGTGCCGGGTCGCGGAGGTAAATTTAGTTAACACCACGCAAGCGTTAAGTACATGAAAAACATTATGTATTTGGAGCTATGGGTGAAATAAAAATGTACTAGTAAATGTAAAATAGATACTTCAGCCCCGGCGTGATGGGGAAAAATCATAGAAAAACTAGAAGTCTTGGCCACTATTGAGCATGCGCGTGAAGAAGCTTCTGCAAGCTCGTCAAGGCTCGTGACGTAGCTCTCGAGCGATGTCAGAACTGGCAGAAATGCGTGGGACGAAGTCGCTTTATAAGCGAGGCCCGTCGCCCAGCTCGGTTGATTTTTCTTCCAGCATTCGTCCAGTGTGCATCGCTCTTCGTTCCGGACGCTCGTAGTAAAAACAGGTATGTGATTATTTTTCTAAGTCCCCCTCCCCTCGATTCAGGATGAGCAACTTGAGATTTGTTAGTGATTAATATAAAGTTTAATTCCAACATGAGACCAAGTTCCCCCTTCAAGAATTATCACTCTCCCTTTTGGGCCATTGCAAGTTGCGAATACGGATTATCAAATTTACTATTTTAAATCAACCGCGGCTTAGCATAATAACCTTCTAGCACCCGTTTGGTAATGAAGGGGTTGTGCCCATACCTGCTATGTAGTAATAGTTTCAAATTGTAAATTCAAGTATCCGATTTGTGAGATTCTTTGTATTTTCATTTTTATTTTTTATTCTTATAAATAAACCGTACAATGGAAACGGTCTCTTTAATTTAGTCAAGCTATCCCTCCCTATCTGGATTCAGTTCACAGTCTTCATATGTTACCTGGGTTTCGATTTCCAGTACAAGCTCTACCTCTGAAATACGAGTCTCCCCCCCACTATTGAGAATTTTAGTGCACTTTCTCATCATCTTCAAACCAGTAAGCCAAAGACGTTTCGATACTGAGGCTTAAAGGGAGTTGGACTCAGAAAAAACTTTAACATACTGGGTGGAGAGTAAAGGAGTGATCTCAAATACGATCTCACAAAAGAAAGTGTATACAAATATAATGCCAATCTCAGAAAACAGCATAACACTAATTTATGAACAGCAATTCTTCGTTACATAGGACTCCACATTTCTGCCTAGGTGCTTATTACAACAGCATAGTATGTTCACGAAGTGGTAGATATATACTATACTTAACTCGTAGATTACGGAATATATCAATATTAACGATAAACTTCGATAACGATAACGATAACGATAATGGACTTAATTTCAGATTTCAGTTAATTACCCACACGAATGGTCCACTCGTGGCAAATACAATCCAACCAATATTTCGTCAAAATGGAAATACGGATGAATTATAACGTAAAATTAACATCAACTTATGTATTGGATTGCACTATAAATATAACGGGAATCACTGCCACAATACGGTTTGCTTTCATGACTTAATAAAACTTTTTTCTATTCAATATATCTATAGTCTTATCAGACTTCTTTCGGAAGGGTGTTAGCCATTCCCAATTTCACACTTGTATGCCCGTGATTACTCCAGCGCGTTTCCTCCTTCCAGCCAACTTCGGCATTCAACCACCCATTACAAGTGGCGCTCTAAGTAGTATTAACATTTATGTAAAGAAGTTCGAGAGAATTCAACTATTTGGTATTAGTCTCTGTAAGCCAGTCAAAGTACAATATAAGCACTGGTGTATTTAGGAGAACGGCTTCCGGGCTTAAGACCATCGAAATTTTATTTACATTATTAAAGTAAATAAAACATCTTGCTGAATTTTCATATTTCAGGAACGAAGTTAGCAAAGCCCCTTGAAACAAAATTGTAAATACGCCACTGAATATAAGTATACAAGATTATGTGCGTTACATTTAACGAAACCTCAAACCATGTTTCCTAAAGTTTTGTTTTGTGCACGTCCGTGAACTTGCCCCCCCCACTTTGAGCACTAACGATAAAATTAGTGTCAATCGTTAGTGCATCGTTAGTGCTTCTTAGTGCACCAACCCCTAACGTTAGTGCTTAATTAGTGTAGGAGCTACAAGCAAAAAACCTTTGGGGGGCCAAGTTCACGCTGCCGCCTCACTTCAACCACTAACGAAATTACTAGTGCCATTCGTTAGTGCATCGTTAGTGCTTCCTAGTGCACCAACCTGTGACGTTAGTGCTTCATTAGTGTAGGCTCTAGAGCCAAAACAATGGTACACGCTGCCCCCCACTTCAAGCAATAAGGAAAGGAATAGTGCCGTTCGTTAGTGCATCGTAAGTGCTTCTAGAAAATACCTAAACTTTCGTTAGTGCTTCACTATTAGTGTAGATATAGCCAATTATAAGTCACTAAACTCGCATAAGAAATGCATGGGGAATTTTTCATTGCGTCAAATTACTGCCAAATTCCAAAGCACTATTAACCTTTTCTACTGCAATCGTTAGTGCATCGTTAGCGCTTCTTACTGCAAAAACCGCTAACGTTAGTGCTTCATTAGTGTAGGAGTTATAAAGAAAAAACATTTTCTTCCAGCATTCGTCCAGTGTGCATCGCTCTTCGTTCCGGACGCTCGTAGTAAAAACAGGTATGTGATTATTTTTCTAAGTCCCCCCCCTCGATTCAGGATGAACACCTTGAGATTTGTTAGTGATTAATATAAAGTTTAATTCCAACATGAGACCAAGTTCCCCCTTCAAGAATTATCACTCTCCCTTTTGGGCCAATGCAAGTTGCGAATACGGATTATCAAATTCACTATTTTAAATCAACCGCGGCTTAGCATAATAATCTTCTAGCACCTGTTTGGTAATGAAGGGGTTGTGCCCATACCTGCTATGTAGAAATAGTTTCAAGTTGTAGATTCAAGTATCTGATTTGTGAGATTCTTTGTATTTTCATTTTTATTTTTTTATTCTTATAAATATACCGTACAATGGAAACGGTCTCTTTAATTTAGTCAAGCTATCCCTCCCTATCTGGATTCAGTTCACAGTCTTCATATGTTACCTGGGTTTCAATTTCCAGTACAAGCTCTACCTCTGAAATACGAGTCTCCCCCCCACTATTGAGAATTTTAGTGCACTTTCCCATCATCTGCGAACCAGTAAGCCAAAGACGTTTCGATACTGAGGCTTAAAGGGAGTTGGACTCAGAACCAACTTTAACATACTGGGTGGAGAGTAAAGGAGTGATCTCAAATACGATCTCACAAAAGAAAGTGTATACAAATATAATGCCAATCTCAGAAAACAGCATAACAGTTTATTTGTGTTCGGTGTTCGCCGGGTAACGAACTGTGTGTTCTTGAATCTCTAAACAAGTCTCTGGTGCTCGCTCACTTTATAGGGGAACCAAAAATCTCAGTTGCGTTTCAGGGCAAATTGCGAGTGATTTTTTTTATCGAAGAGTTTTCAATATATAGAAGTGTAAAGTGTACGCGAAGTTTTTCTTTTGACTAGTCAAGTAGTGTATCTGTACTATGTAAAGTCAGTAAAGTTCAGTGGCGTACTTGGCCTAGGCGGTGTTCAGCTTATGACTCTGATATACAAGTATAATTCTTTTGCTCTAAGTAGTGCGTTTTACAAGGAGTGAAGTAGCGACGAAAATTTTCTATTCTCAACGTCTCTCGCTTTAAGTTGTTATAAGTCAGCGGAATAGTTGCTAGATTTCGCAGAGCAAGACTCAGTCAACCTCACGACGTTTTGTTGTGTAGTGATGGAAATGTAAAATCGGGACGCAAGTGTTAAGACAAAATTCAGCTTTTGTCTCATGTACTTGCAAAACCCTAAATCTGCTTATGCTTCTGCTAGCTTTGGTGGGATCACAGTCAGTGTATCAGTGGGCAACAGAACCGCCCGTTTTACGGGATGAAAGTTCGACTCGTGTGTCCGGCGATAAGTGGCTAAAATCCTTACCACTTATTTGGGGAGGATCACAGGCAGTTTATCTCTAGACAGCAGAACCGCCCGTTTTACGGGATGAAAGTTCGACGGTCTGTCTGGCGATAAGTGTCTAAAATACTTTCCCATGCAAAGCTTGGGAGTTACAGGAATTCTATGCAGGGGGTCCAGCAGGGCCCCCTGCACTAGTGGTGCATGTCAGACGGCTGCCTGGGAATAACTGCCTAAAACTCTCATTTATGCCAATGCAACAAACCCAAAAATCAAAATGCAGGTACATGATCCAATGGTTGAATGTTAGTAATTCCCCTTAAAAAAGTTTAAAAAATAAAAATATAGTTTAAAAAAATGAAAATGAAGTTTAAAAGAGCAAACAAGTTAATGAATAGAAGTAGAAAGTAAAATCGTCATAAGTGAACAAAATAAACATTTTCTTTAATAAACAGCTGTCTAGTCACTTTCCGTTTCCCGTTCTAAAAAGTAAAGCAAAATTTATAAAAAATGGGAAGTTGAGTATTCAAGTTCAAAGGAAGCTACATAAAGATATTGAAATAATAATAAGTCTCATAATACGTAAATATTTGACGTAGCATTTCCGAGGGAAGTAGCTATCAGTGATTAAATTCCTATTATATCAGAGGAAATAGGTTGATTACACACTGACCTGGTTTAAGAGGCCACTGACTTGAAAAACAGAGTTATTCATCAAAAATGAGTTTTGTTCAGAAAATAAATGAAAAGCTATTAGATTTAGGGCAATCCCATTGTCCTAAGACCCCCACGGGCAAGCACCGTTATATTTTGGATCGGTGGAATAATTATTATTGTATTGAATGCAATAAAGTGAAAGTACACGGGCATTCTCCCCCTCAATTTGGCCGTTGGAAAAAGAACCCATTACTGAGATATTTGGATACGTGGAGTCAGCCCAGACATCTCGAACCAACGACAGCTAGCCCGCAAACTCCAGACGCTCCGGCGAGTGGCTACAACCTAACGCCGCTTGCCGCGTCCAGTCCTATCCCGACTAGAAATGATACAGAAATACAAAGTGCTGGTTCGAGTGATAAACCAACACCAGCTCCTAGGACGATATATGTAAATTCAGATACTGACGAAACCCCACCTGGGGTAGATCCAAAAGTTCTAGTGAATGAAGTAAATTTAAAAGATGAACTAGAAATTGCAGAACTATTAACTGCAGGTCAGGAATGCCCTCAAGCAACAATTGAGATAGAAACAACAGCAGGTGTAATACCTGATGTCCCCTCGAACCAAAGACCCTGATAAGGAAAATAGATTAAGTAACTTAGTGTTAAGATCAGGAAATAAAGACATTGGTGTATCAAAAGAACCAGATAGCTCACTAGCGCTATATTTTCCTATTAAATACGAACTGTCAGATCCTACAACGCCGTTAGAAATGCAAAGACCGACCTTTCAATCTTTTTATGATGGTAGTAGTGATGAAACTGTTTATGCTGAGATCGGTCCTAGAACTATGTATGCTAACTTAAATACTGAATCACGAATCTCAACGAGTAAAGAACCAATTTATGAAAATATTGGTCTCGAACCCCAGGCTTTCACGAAAAAAGAGCCAATTTATGCAAATATAGGAATGGAATCAAGGGAAACGAAAATTGAGAGTCCTAATGAGAACAATGAAAATGAATTGCGCTCTCTGACACAACCTAACGATGAAGCATTAATAGACCAGATTAAGCATTCATTACAAACAGAACTGTCCCCTGCAGTAGGAAACTTAATTCGACCTTTAACTAAACAACTACGGAACAAGAAAGTACAGGTCACTGTTCGTCGCCAAGGTGACGACGAAGAGAAATTAGGTATTCTTTTTCAAGCCGACCCTTCAGCCCCCTTTGAAGATTTATTACCTGAGGAAAATGTAGTTGGAAATTTTGATATGGAAATGCAGACCGACGTTTTTCAAAAGAAAGATGTTAGCGTTCAGACCGAATATAAGTTTCCTAAAATGATCCGGATTGACACAGATCGTGAACTTAAGGTTATTCGAACAACAGCTACCCAAACCAACCCTGTTATGTTTGAAAATAGCCTTACCCTCCAAGAGAAACTGCAATATTTGGACAGTATAGATAACATACTCAGTGTAGTTACTAAAGTTAAGTGGTCAAACGGAGATATTAGTAGTGCAGATTCAGATGGGGGTGAATCGTTGAAAGACGATGGGTTGGGATACGAACTACAGAAATTACAAAACGAAGAAATAGCTCAATTTCAAGACGACAACCCGGAGTCTCCTCCTGCGTCATCCCTGGAGGATGAGTCAAAACCTTCTTGGAACTCCGAAGAAGAACTCCGATATGACCTTTGTGATCCCCCCACGGTTTCTACTCCCCGAGCAGCGAACCAAGAACCTCCCACAGAGGACGCTGACCAGAGAAATGACCTCGTTGCCCCTGCTCTAGTTGAGAGGATGTTAGACGATGAGGAGAAAAGTGATGATGCTTTTCCCTCAGTTTATTCCGACCACCAGAAGCAAATTGAAGAAGAAGAAGAAGACAACGATTCCTGGTCTGAGAGTAGAATAAACGAAAACATTGCTAGAATATTTGATTACGCGTAAATTGGTGCGTCAGTAATTTGTGTAGATGAAGTAGAAAATAGAGACGATCCCTCAACCTCTCCGACCCAAAGTGAACCTATCAAACAAACTGATAGTGTTAAGAATATTGGTTTACAAACTTCAGCTAGTGCTAGTTCTAAACTTAGTTCCTATAATGAAACTGGTGAATCACCTGCGACCAAAGAAATGAGAAAATACCAACAAGAGGAAAAGTTAGATCCCCTACAGATGGTATTTGTTTCGCCACCTAGTAGCGTAGTTACACCCACGACCCCAGTGGAGAAATTAGAGTTTAGCGAAGGGGAAAAGTCAGAAAAATCAGTACTTAGCGAACAAGATAGATCTTATACATCAGAATTTAGTCCAGAACAAACCTCCGAGTTAGAAAATAGAAGAGTAACTGATACCGACTATAGGTCCGTTTTTGAAAATTACAACACCTCGGCTTCTTTAGACAGGTCCTTAGATCTGAAAGATGAGCTCTTTTCACATTCATCAAGTGAAGATAAGACCTCTGACAAGCAAAAATTAAATTTTTCGCCTTTTTTAAAAGTAGACCCTGAGGATAAGCCTCATATAAATTTAAAATCTGAGCAAAAAATTAAAACTAGTCCGGCTACCGAGCCATCTATACCATATAGTTTTGAGAAACCTAAATTTACAGATACTGTTGTAACAGGCCAAGTTAGCAACCCTCCTCCCGAGGGTGACAATCAACATTCTACTATTGGTGCCAAACTACAAGCATTCAAGATTTATCCAAATGTTGAAATTCCCTTCTTCTCTGGTAATAGACATGAGTGCGTGGAAATTTTCCTGCAAGAATATGAATTAGTGGCTAGCATATACGAATTGTCGACCCCAGAGATAGTAAATTACCTCCCTTATTGTTTGAAAGGGGAAGCTCTCTCCTTCTACTTAGTAGACATAGCAAAATTTCACCCTTAAGCTATAACGAGATGAAGGAAAAACTTAAAATGGCATTTCCTAGTATTGAGTACACTGCAAGATTAGAATATGACGTTGATATAAGAAAACAGCAACCCAATGAAAGTACGTTAGCGTTCATTCACAAGTTAATAAAGGATCTGAAATTATTACGAGGTTGGGTTAATGAAAGTGAATTGATGAGTAAGCTTAGAATGAGTTGGTTACCAGACGTCCTAAATAAGCTGATGCTTGAAGTGGATGATTGTGATAATCTAGAACAGTGCCTGCAATATCTTAGAAAACTTCACACAGCACAAAGATTAGTTAGTCAGAGAATTAGCTATGACGTAATATGGGAAAATGACCGCTTGGACTGGTCAAGCCTTAAAGAACAACACCAACCTGGATTTGTACAGATTAGCTCTTGTTACTCAGACGAAGTAGTAGCAGAACCGGGTTACAAAATGTATAGGAACACTCACCAAAATACCTATGACTTTGGCCTTGGGCGGGCGCAGCTTTGTACAGTCAAGATAAAAATAGGAGACCGCTAGGCGCAAGCTCTTATTGACGCAGGCTCAGAAATTTCGCTGGCTTCGAAAACCCTCTTACCCCCAAGATTTCCACTAATTGAGAGATTGAAGGGTTATGTAAAGCTTCGTGGCGTAGGTGCCCAGCCCACAGATTACATTCCTGTGGTGAGAATAGCGTGTTGTTTCAAGGATCACTTGAAGATAACCAAACGAAGGTTTCTAGACGTAGCTATAGTTGACCCACAGTTTTGCGCCTATGACGTTATTTTAGGGATAGATTTTTTGCACAAGTATGTCACAACCAAACATTCCAAATACTTGGAGCTAGCAGATAATGACGGGAATCATGTTGAAGACCTATGGTTCACAATCCCAAAAGGTACAAATGGGCATCGTCAAGGTGTAATTCATACCTTAGACTTAACACATGTTGAACGTTACCCACCGTCAGTAGTAAAAGGATCGTTTAACGATTCCCAATCGGCACAGGACGATAATGCTAGACAAACGGCTTGCTCTAACCCTCCTCATAGAAACAACCAAACTAATAGGAAACGGAACCTCCCACTCAGGAGTAAGGATCCGTCTCCAAAGTTGGTGACCGGAAATCCCCTAAATCCCGTTGCTAGTGTAACTGATAAGAGACAAAAACTCCCTGCTAAAGAATTTACGTCTCGAGTATTCGTGCTACAAAATTTCCCTCGGAGCCTACGAATAGAACGAATGGAAACGTTAATAAGCGTGGAAAGGCAAGACGTAAACGAACTAAGAAAACCAAGGTATCTTCCAGTGCTCCTGAGCTGGAACCTACCAATTCGCCTGACTTAGGGAAAGAGGAAAAGAATCTATGCAGCCTTGACCTTCAACCAGGCTCTAGTGGAACTTTGGTAGCTGTTCTACAGAAAGTTCAAGTACAGAGATTATTCCCAGAAAGAAAAAGAAAGCGTTTTATGCGACAAGATATAGCAAAAAGAACCAACACTCTGTAAAGCCACCCCTGGCCTCACATGCGCCTTATGAGCCTGTAGAGGACAAATCAAATAGAGGACAGTTAGAAACGTTAGAAAAGCCTTTGACAACGCAAGGAAGTGTAAATGATCCAACAACTCTCTCTGACCTAGAGAGTTTTTCTCAGGATCATATTAAGAAAGAGGTCGTGCCAAACCCCTTGGGGTTGAGCGACGAAATTTTTGATACCTATCCGGACACTTCCTATAAAGTGCACCTTCCAGCAAATGTCCGCGTGCCGTCCAAGGCTTCGTATGACAGAAATTACCGCACCAACCAGGAACGTGCATATTTGGGAATTCATACCGTCCAAAGGAATTCCCTCGGTGCTTGGTCACATCGTCGGTAGAGGAGGAATTTGTGTAGATCCCGCCAAAACTGAAGCTATATCAAAGGTACCATACCCCGCCACAGTCAAAGAAATACGTAGTTTTATTGGACTTTGTTCATTTTACAGAGCTTTTGTCCAAGGATTTTCTACTATTGCAAAACCACTCATTTCATTGACTAAAAAGAACGCCAAATTCGAATTTGGAGAAACCGAGAAACAAGCATGGGATACTTTGAAATCTGTCTCATATCTGCTCCAGTCCTCGCCCACTTTGACCCAAATCAGGACGCCATAGTATATTCGGATGCCTGTCGAGACGGAATAGGTGGATACGTCGCACAAATTAAGGAAGATAACAAAGAACACCCCATAGCCTATTTTTCGAAATCTTTGTCTCCAGCGGAGCTCAACTACTCTACGGTTGAGCTTGAAGCGCTAGGAGTTACTAAGACCATTTTCCATTTCCACTTTTTATTGGCAGATCGCCCCTTTATTGTTCGAACTGATGCTCACGGCATCTGTTACCTAAGAAATAATAAGATGCTAAATTATCGATTTATGCGTTGGGCCATCCGTTTACAACCTTACCAATTTACGATTGAACATGTAAAAGGCCGCAATAATGTGAGCGCAGATTTTTTGTCAAGGTGTCCGCTGAAGGATGAGTTACCTTCCAAATTTGGTCAAGAAGAAGATTGTGTAGACGTGTGCAACCTAGTGTTATGTCCCAAAATAGATATAAGAACAATGCAAAAAGAGGACCATAAAATTAGAGAACTAATACAAAAGAAGAAAGGTAACCCTACTGATCGTGCTCTAAAACCCTATGTGGTAGTTGACGATGTTTTATATCGAGTCATGAACAAAGATACGAAACTGGTGATACCGGAAAAGGCTATCCCCGACATCTTACAAGAGGCCCATTCGTCTCCGCTGTGTGGAGGCCATACGGGTTTTTCTCGCACTTACTCTAAAGTGAACAAACGTTACTACTTTCCTAACATGGGGAAAATAGTTAAGGAGTACGTTCGCTTTTGTGACGAATGTCAAAGGGTGAACATCCCTCGAGAAAAGAAACAAGGTTTTCTTCACCCCTTACCTGTAAAAGAGGAATTATTCTCCCGTTGGAGTTTGGATATTTTTGGCCCGCTACATAGTGCAGACTATAGTTATATTCTGGTTATGATAGAATATCTTAGCCATTTTGCAATATTAGTACCGCTGGGAAACATGAAAGCTCCGACAGTGGCTAGAGCCATATTGGACGAGTTAATCACGCGTTTTGGCCCCCCAAAAGAGGTGCTGACGGACAGGGGAAGTAATTTTTTATCAGCAATAATGGCCGAACTAAATGACTTATTTGACATTAAACATGTTCGAACTGCAGCATTCAAACCGTCAACAAACGGGCTGTGTGAGCAATTTAAGTCTGTAATTGCAAATTTTCTAACTAAGTACACGGCTAAACAGCCTAACAAGTGGGCAGAAGAAGTCCGATTGTGTGCATATGCTTATAATATATCAACCTCCCCTATTAGAAAATACTCCCCATATGAGATTGTCTTTGGTCAAAAGGCAAGATTTCCCACTCAGTTGGACACCCAGTATCAATTAACAAAAATACAGGAACACCAGAAACAACTAAAGTTAATCCGTAAGTTAGCCCAGCAGGCTATGACGCATGCACAGCAGCAGAATAAATTACGAGTTGATCGCACTAGACAACCTATTAAGCTAAAAGTTGGTGACTTAGTATTGTGTAGAGATTATCTACCTAAGAAGGATATTTCTCTTAAATTAGCACCAAAGTTTATGGGACCGTATTACTTAAGGAGTATTTCTCCCACAAATGCCTGTAAAATTGAATTAGTAGCAAACCCTAACCACACTCAGATTGTAACCATTAAAAGGTTAAAGAAGTATTTCCCCCGAGACAACTAACGCGTGCTGGAAGTTTCTAGCGATAATGAGGACGAGAAATGTTAAGTATAAGGTATAGGTTGACCATGAGGCCTCGCCGCCTCAATTTAGACAAACTTATGAAAAAAAGGGGAAAACTTGGAGTATATTATTTAATGAGTGTGTTGAATATCTCATATATCGCATAGCCCTCAAAAAAAGGTGGAGTATACGTTTTCAAACATGACCTCTGGCATAACGAAACAAGTGCATACATAGGTATAGATAGAGCCTAAAGGTATACATTGTGAAATTGTGAAAAAAATGTATAGTATACTCTTCGAAAATCAGAAACAAAAAGTTACTTCCTGGTATCCATTCCCCTCTCCCCTCGATGCTGTAAAAGGCATTAGTAGGCCATGGGTAATAGGCACTCATCTTAGTTCGGCGGCGCTAAAAACTGATCTGAGGATCAAATAAGTCATTTTTAGAATTAGGGCCCTACCATACCTATCATACCAAGGATATTAGACGCGTCACAGGAAAAGGTATGTCGAGTTTATACCAAAATGAATGTTTTGCCAACATATTGGGATGAATTTTTTTTTGTTCTTTGTGTGAATGTGGCCGGCCACGAATGAGTTACGCTTATTCTTCTCCTATAAGACTCCCAATATGCTGACAAACACAGAGAATATATAAGGAAAACAAGAGTTGACATAGCTGAAAAGAGAAATTGTTATTAGTGATCCCGAACATTTATACATACATGCGTAGATCTCTGTTTAAAGTATACTCAAGTCCGACTTTAAGTATACGTCGTAGCAGCTGCAAACTCCTCATTCACATTATAGGGATCCATCCGTTGCTGACGTCTGATTATTTTATTTCTTTCTCTCAGGAAACTCGCCGCTCTCCCTCATCGTGTCTAGGAATGCATTAACCTGGAAAATAAAACAGAGTCAATATTGCTTGTTTTTGTTGCTCCGCTACAAACTTACTCCTACTTATGATAAACGTGTTAATGTTTAAGTGTCGCTTTCTTTTGACCTGGGTTATCTACCCGTGTATAAAAAAAGGGGAGCTTGATTCTCCCCACCAGATATTTACATAGGCTCCTTTACCAATGCCTTGCCCAGTTGTTTTTCTTTGAGCTTAATTAGCGATTTTTATTTTTTGTTTTATTTTTTTTCCGTGTAGTTCGGGCGGGAAGCGTATTGATTAAATTAAAAAAATAAAATAAAAATAAAATAAGGAGAAATACGCCTTAGTCTCTGACATGTGGTTTTCTGCTGCTGCTGTGGACACCATATATATATATATATATATATATATATATATATATATATATATATATATATATATATATATATATATATATATATATATATATATATATATATATATATACGTACAATTTTCCTACGACCCTTCTGGGTGAACACAAGTGACCTTATGTTGTAAAATTGCCAATCTCTTAGCAATGGCCAATCTATTGGCAAACAACGGCAATGTACTAGCATACTGCGCATATTGTACATAATGTATTTACAATTATATATGTATCGGCCATTCATTTGTTTTTTAAATGTAAATAGCTACCTGTATACTATACTTCGGTACCTTTAGTTAATAAGATTACACTACCTTTCGTTATATTCATGTTGAATTATGATCAAGTATTAACAGTGATGCTCATTCTAGAATAATGTTTTCAATTATAAAGGCATTAATGATATTTATCAAAATACTAGGTAGTATCATATTGTATCATTATCTCTTGTTCATTGTGGCAAGCTAAACTTAGGTTAGTGTTAAGGTTACTATATGTATTTTGTAAGGACATTGGGTGTAGATCGAGGCCCCTATTTTTTTATGTCCTCCCAGCATGGGGTAATGGGCTAGAACCCGCTTATTATAATACTAACTTGCTTATATTACTACCTACAAGTTATGTAAAGTAACGGTTACACAAATGACATCATTGTGGGCTATAGTAACCTCCCAGATGTTGTCTTACCACTACACCACTATCTTCGTGTTGTTCAATCATCCCTGTGTAACTGCCTTGATACAAGTTAAACTCTTAGCTTGGTTTGATAAAAAGGCACACAACGCTGAGAATACAACGCAGAGTGGTTTTAAATCACGCTATCACTTACACAATACTACTACTACTACTACTACTACTACTACTACTACTAATAATAATAATAATAATAATAATAATAATAATAATAATAATAATAATAATAATGCAACATGTTGTAATGAGGTTCAATACTCGAATAATAGAATTCTTCATAATTGACATGACACATATTAAGGACACTCGAACTCTGTCAACTTGTCTTTAATGAATCTGGTATAAAATAATTTAATTCTATTCAGAATGACACTTATGATTATACCAAACAAATGATTTAAAAACTACAAGTCATAAGACTTTCAAATTTGGTGGCCCCCTCCATAAGCGGCCCTGCTTAATAGGTGGAAAACATCACATCACAACAGCGCACAGCACCGTTAACACATGGTAAGTCTATATCAGATAAATCCGTGAGAGTGATATACGAACCTTAGGATATAAATATAAGAACTTGACGTTAAATATCCATTCAAGTGAAATAAGATAAAATGTCAAAATAAACAAACAAAAGTAGTACTCTTTAAAACTTAAAAGTTAATCGAATATCATTTTGATTAATGAAATTTCTTAAAATGTTCGCGGATACTTCCTAAAAACCCGCCTCTCATTCAGCGTTAAAACTAAAGCAAATCACCTCTTATCAGGTTACGGACGTGAACCCAGCTGCTAACAAGGACTCAGTATGATGTTGCGCGTAGCGTCAACATCGAAGAACACACCAACATTTATAACGGGAAAAAGAGATAAATAATTAAAAACAGGGGAATGAAATTACAACGAAATGAATAATAATAATAATGTTGCCCAACAAATCATCACGATTGGGATACACCGCAGTCTCTGTTAAGCAATTGGTTCTTGACGACCTCTAGTTCGATCCCCTGATGAATCACTTCTGTTATCCGATATCTAAAGTATCGCTCCGCACGAGTTCAAGTTTATAATCGAATTGATTATGTGTAAGTCGGTTAGAATCAAATTCTTTCAATAGAAATCTAGTTTACCACATATCATCCCTATCTACACTAGGGGTCCCGAGTTTCAAGACCCGGAATACCATTGTCAATTAACATCGCTTTCAAAATGATCCCAGTTTCCGGTAGTTATAGGCACTTACACAATCGCTTCCACCTTTGAAAGAAAATAAATAAAATGAATTTCAATTATGAAATATTACATGTCTCAAATTTATATCAGTTTGCTTGATATGTTGTAAATTGTTAGTTCAATTAATTGACATAAATTGCAAAGGTATAAAGAAAATTTAATTAAATCTTATTGAATCTAAAATCTGCTTAATATTTCTATGGTTATTTAACTGAGTTATTTAAAAGCATTGCATCAATTCGTTAAGTTTCATCTCTGTTAGAATGAAAATTTAAAGAAAAACGTAGATAGTGTTAACATTTCAAGGTATAAAATACCGTATAGAACACACTATTTGTACTCATGCATAGCAATCCAAACGACTGACCACTCCTATCCTCTAATTTAGAAAAACAATGCAAATATACTTATCTGATAATGTTAAGATGTCCCTGGTCTGAAGCCGGCGTCTGTAACAGTATACTAGATATTTTCTCTCAGTTGCGATGCAAAAACCCCCTTTTTCCCCTCTCTCCGAACATTCGTCAGCTGAGCTGATAATTTACAAGCCACATATCATTATAACAAGTTGTATAATTAGCTAACTTCCGCCACGCTGACTCAGTTCAAACTTCCTCTTAACACTCTATTCCTCAACTTGCCTACATCTGAAAACAAAATATACGGCAAATGTATGTCAATAAGGCAATTACGTCCCGACGTTTTAATAACAAACAAGGTATTGCTCATCTTGTAAAGTACCTTGGATTTACTCACCATATGACTCATCACCCCTTAATCACTCCAGTAAATGAAAAGTATATTTTGATAATCCACTTTCCTCCATCATTATTATTCCACTCACGAAGAAACAAACCAAGTTTGGTAAATCAATCATCTTGTGAAGAACTTCTTCTACCATGATGTCATCTTTATCTTCGCACCATCACAGCTCAAACACAAGAGGCATCCTAATAGTAATGTGTGGTCAGCGCAAATACACTTATTTCCAGGCTTCCGGTCTAATTTGCTCATGGTACTACAATTGATTCTTAATCTCATTGTGATATTAATACAATCACATACATTATTCAAACAGGTATCTATACCTAGACTCTGATGATGTGTGGACAGCACACTCAGGACATCTGAATGAAAAACATTTTTCTTATTCGACTCTAATTTTCAGATAGCCTCATTATTGGTTACCTTCGCAGGTTCCATCGATCACTATACCTTTCCTAAACTGATGTGTTGTCAGCCCCGTTAAAAAATGAACAATTACTAGAAGGATACAGTGGACCTTCCTATATAAACAAGTATTCAGCACAAGCCAAGGTTATTATGTAAAGCATTAATGATTATGTAGTCTAATAGTCTCTTTGATTGCAGATCTCTAACCATTGCCTTCCCAGTGTGATGCCTAGAGTAAGGCCCCCATAGTCCTAGTATCTGGAAAGACCCAAGGATCCAGATCACAGCCTGTCGGCCCCATCCAGGGCTGATCCAGAGGGACGATATGGAAATCGATTATTTTTATTGTTCGATCCACCACTGTTTGTTAGTGGACAACAGTTATCTAAAATCTGAACTTCCATCCGGATACAGAACTTTCTCTGTGCCACAAAATTTATAAACTTCTGCAGTGACAAGGAAATCCTTTATATCTACAGACAGACTCCCATTTACCTACATCAGTTCATTGCTTACACATGAAAAAAACTCTTCTCGTACCAGTACAGACACAAAATTTGGACAAATGATAATACTCAAAAAAAAAAAAAAAAAACTCTTTCCAATCGGCGTTGTGATAAATCATAAGAAGAATGTAATAACAAAACAGGCAAACGTCAAGAGATTTTAAAACTTTCTCAATATATGAAATAACTCTATTTCATTGTAATAACCACGGTATAATGTACCAAAACCATTGAAAGTTGTTGTCTCAACATATAATTTAAATTCCTATTATTTGGTCAAATGTGAGCACAAGATTCGTTTCAGACAATTAACGAAGCCTATATGTGAGAATGGTAATCGACTCTCCACATTCTCATTCCACTACGTTAAAAACCATAATTTTTGGAACCCCTGTATATTTATCTTTTGTCAAAAACAAAGCAAGAAAAACAAGGAAGTAATTTATTGAATTATCCATTGCACATTAAAATTAATCATATCTGCATTCAACTGTTGCTCAATAGCAGGATATATATATATATATATATATATATATATATATATATATATATATATATATATATATATATCCATGTATATAGTATCTATGTAGAATTATTCTCTGAATTACTAAATCAATTATGATTATGCGTTTGCAGTTTAAAACAGAAAGGTTGACCACAGACGGAACATATGGTTGTTATCAGTCAAGGTTAGTTGAATGAAAAGAAGGAACGGAACATACTTCCGGTGTGTTTAAAAAACATACATATATAATAGAATGAAATAACATCCCCTAGCTCAACCATAGCTGTTGTTGTGGTTAACTTTTGTGTTTAAAATCTATCCTATAAAACAACAGGAACCACCAACATGATGTAACATTACTTCGTAGATTTCCTTTTGACCTACAAAGAAATCCCTCTCGATTTCGTTTTGTGTTTAATAAAATAAAAATACAAATGCTAATACCAATACTACTTTTAATAATAATAAGAATAGGAATACTAACAATACTAACCTATAGACCCCCCCAAACATCCCACCTAATTACGAAGAAACTTTATAGCGTTTCCTTGTACAGTCCCCTTCAAAACATGTACTCTAGTAGGGTAAATGTAACTGCATCCCTGATTATTATAACGTGTATCCGTTATTACCATAGGCCATTAGGGCATAAACTAACACACTAACCATAGGGTCAATTCTTCAACTATTCAGTCTCCCTCTTGCTGACAGAACCTGTCATAGAAAAGTTAATACATATTTATTTGTATTTAATCCCTAGGTGCGCTAAAATGCGCTAATCAGTTTGTAATGTCTGTATATTGCCAGTATACGTAAAAGTCAATGTGTCTAGCGTAATGCATACCACACAGGATGGGAGAAACCAAATCAAAAACCAAAATGAGTAGAATTTAATAAAAACAAATATATATACTTTGATCACTAGTACAGGACAGAGTTATGCAGTAAGATTGCAATATATCACACTTATGGCAACCAATGTAGATAGTAATGGGGAATTTTTCATTGCGTCGAATTACCGCCGAATACATAAGCACTAATGAATTCTTGTAGTGCAATTCTTAGTGCATCGTTAGTGCTTCTTAGTGCACCAACCCTAACATTAGTGCTTAATTAGTACAGGAACTACAAGTAAAAAACACTTTGGTCCTAGCGTGAACTTGCCCCGCCCCACTTTGAGTACCAACGAAAATATTAGTGCCATTCGTTAGTATATCGTTAGTGCTTTCAGAAAATACTAACAGTTTCGTTAGTGCTTCACTATTAGTGTAGATATAGCCAATTGTAAGTCACGAAACTCCTATAAGAAATGCATGGGGAATTTTTCATTGCGTTAAATTACCGCCAAATTCAAAAGCACTAATGATCTCTTTTAGTGCAATCGTTAGTACTTCTTAGTGTACCAACCCTAACGTTAGTGCTTCATTAGTGTAGGAACTACAAGTAAAAAACACTCTGGGCCTAGCGTATACTTGGCCCCCCCCCACTTTGAGCACTAACGAAAAGATTAGTGCCATTCGTTAGTATATCGTTAGTGCTTTCAGAAAATACTAATAGTTTCGTTAGTGCTTCATTATTAGTGTAGATATAGCCAATTGTAAGTCACGAAACTCCCATAAGAAATGCATGGGGAATTTTTAATTGCGTCAAATTACCGTCAAATTCAAAAGCACTAATGAATTCTTGTAGTTCAATCGTTAGTGCTTATTAGTACACCAACAATAACATTAGTGCTTCATTAGTGTAGGAACTAAAAGTAAAAACCCTTTGGGCCTAGCGTGAACTTGGCCTCCCACTTTGAGCACTAACGAAAAGATTAGTGCCATTCGTTACTATATCGTTAGTGCTCTCAGAAAATACTAATAGTTTTGTTAGTGCTTCACTATTAGTGTAGATATAGCCTATTGTAAGTCACGAAACGCCCAGAAGAAATGCATGGGGATTTTTTCATTGCGTTAAATTACTGCCAAATTCAAAAGCACTAACGATCTGTTTTAGTGCAATCCTTAGTGCATCGTTAGTGTTTTTTAGTCCACCAACCCTAACGTTAGTGCTTCATTAGTGTACGAACTACAAGTAAAAAAACTTTGAGCCTAACGTGAACTTGGCCCCCCAGTTTGAGCACTAACGAAAAGGTTATTACCATTCGATAGTGCATCGTTAGTGCTTTCAGAAAATACTAACAGTTTCGTTAGTGCTTCACTATTAGTGTAGATATAGCCAATTGTAAGTCACGAAACTCCTATAAGAAATGCATGGGGAATTTTTCATTGCGTTAAATTACCGCCAAATTCAAAAGCACTAATGATCTCTTTTAGTGCAATCGTTAGTACTTCTTAGTGTACCAACCCTAACGTTAGTGCTTCATTAGTGTAGGAACTACAAGTAAAAAACACTCTGGTCCTAGCGTGAACTTGCCCCGCCCCACTTTGAGTACCAACGAAAATATTAGTGCCATTCGTTAGTATATCGTTAGTGCTTTCAGAAAATACTAACAGTTTCGTTAGTGCTTCACTATTAGTGTAGATATAGCCAATTGTAAGTCACGAAACTCCTATAAGAAATGCATGGGGAATTTTTCATTGCGTTAAATTACCGCCAAATTCAAAAGCACTAATGATCTCTTTTAGTGCAATCGTTAGTACTTCTTAGTGTACCAACCCTAACGTTAGTGCTTCATTAGTGTAGGAACTACAAGTAAAAAACACTCTGGGCCTAGCGTATACTTGGCCCCCCACTTTGAGCACTAACGAAAAGATTAGTGCCATTCGTTAGTATATCGTTAGTGCTTTCAGAAAATACTAATAGTTTCGTTAGTGCTTCATTATTAGTGTAGATATAGCCAATTGTAAGTCACGAAACTCCCATAAGAAATGCATGGGGAATTTTTAATTGCGTCAAATTACCGTCAAATTCAAAAGCACTAATGAATTCTTGTAGTTCAATCGTTAGTGCTTATTAGTACACCAACAATAACATTAGTGCTTCATTAGTGTAGGAACTAAAAGTAAAAACCCTTTGGGCCTAGCGTGAACTTGGCCTCCCACTTTGAGCACTAACGAAAAGATTAGTGCCATTCGTTACTATATCGTTAGTGCTCTCAGAAAATACTAATAGTTTTGTTAGTGCTTCACTATTAGTGTAGATATAGCCTATTGTAAGTCACGAAACGCCCAGAAGAAATGCATGGGGAATTTTTCATTGCGTTAAATTACTGCCAAATTCAAAAGCACTAACGGTCTGTTTTAGTGCAATCCTTAGTGCATCGTTAGTGCTTTTTAGTCCACCAACCCTAACGTTAGTGCTTCATTAGTGTACGAACTACAAGTAAAAAAACTTTGAGCCTAACGTGAACTTGGCCCCCCAGTTTGAGCACTAACGAAAAGGTTATTACCATTCGATAGTGCATCGTTAGTGCTTGTAGAAAATACTAATAATTTCGTTAGTGCTTCACTATTAGTGTAGATATAGCCAATTATATGTCACGAAACTCCCATAAGAAATACATGGGGTATTTTTCATTGTGTTAAATTCCCGATCGTAACAGTAACCATTACACTAATATATTTTTATTAGTGCTTTTAAATTTGGTGGAAGAATTTTACAGAATGGAAAATGCTACGTGTCTAAATCTAGCCCCGAACCCATCTCAAATACTAGAAAAACTTTTGACATGGTTAGTGCATCGTTCGTACCCTTTAGTACCTAAACTCTAAGGTTAGTGCTTTGATTCAACTCTATATTAGTGAACATTATTTGCAAGACTAAATTGAAATTTTTCTAATTCTACAATTATTGTCATACAAAGGTGAGATAGACGTCAAAAGTTAGTGCATCCTTATTCCTTCCCGAAACACGAAGCATTAGTGTTAGCGCGATTATAGTTTAAGAGTTATAAGTGAATAAATCACTCTGTGCTAAATTTAATTTTAGCAAATTTTACAATAATTGTCTCACAAAGGTTGAATAAACGTCAAAGATTAGTACATCGTTAGTGCTCCGAAAGACACTAAGCATTAATGTTACTGTTATCATAGTTTAGGGGTTAAAAATGAATAAGTCGAGGGGGGCTACTTTAGATCTTTAAATTTTGTACAATTTTACGCTAATTGTCTGACAGAAATGGACCAAACCAGCGTTTAGTCCTCCGCTGAATAAGCACTAATGCTAGTGTTTTCATAATTTAAGTGTTATTAGCGAATAACACGCACGAGCCTAAATTCAAATTTGTCGAATTTTACAATAATTGTCAATCCAAAGGTAGGATAATTGCTAAAGGATCGTGCTTTTTTAGTGCTTCAAAAATACTAAGCATTGACGATAGTGCTATCACAGTTTAGGAGTTATTAGTGAATCACTCGGACGGAACTCAATTAAAATTTATCGAACTTTACAATAATTGTGTAAAAATTGAAAAACCTGAAGTTAGCCCCGCGAGAGTTATTTGGTAAAACTCCTAAACTGTGACGACACTGACGTTAAGCGATTAGTGTTTTATGAAGAGCTAACAGTCACTAACCTTCGGCTGTTATCTTACCTTTGTGGGGCAATTAGTGTGAAGTTCGAAAATTTAAATCCAATCCTATCCGGACTATTCATGAAAGCACTAACGAGAATGCTTAATGTTTTATAGCTCTAGCAATGCAGTAAGCGCTTGTGTTTGTCCTACTTTTTTGTTACAATTAGTGTAAAACTGTTTAAGTTGAAAAACCTAAAGTTAGACCGGGTTGAGTTTTCATTAATAAGTCCAAAAATATGATAGCACTAACGTTAGTACTTATTATTTTTTGAAGCGTTAAGGATGCACTATCCTTTAAAGTTTGACCTACCTTTGTGAGAAAATTAGTGTTTTTCGATACTTCTAAATTCAGTCTCGTCCGAGTTATTCATTAATAATTCCCAAACTACAATTTCACTAACGTTAGAGCTTTTTGGAGTATTAACGCTGTACTAACCTTTGACGATTATTCCACCTTTGTGAGACAATTATTGTAAACTTCGATAATTTTAAATTTAGCCCGTAATGTGTTATTCACTTATAACTCCTAAACTATGACAGCAACCAGTGTTTAATAGGGCTCTATTAATGCACTACCCACTGGTGTTAGTCCCACTTTTGTGGCACAATTACTAAAAAAAATGTGTAAAAGTTGAAAAATCTAAAGTTAGCTCCGAACGAGTTATTCTTTAATAACTACTAAAGTATGATAATGCTATCGTTACTCTCAAGTGCAATAATGTGAAATTACTTAGCACTAACCATGCAAATAGTTTTACTAGCACTTGAGAATCGTGCGGGGCTAAATTTAGACACAGCATTTTTCATTTTGTAAATTTCCCACATATTTAAAAGCACTAATAACCACATATAGTGTAATGGTTATAATATAGTGTAGTGTTAGTACCTCTTATTGCAGAGCTCCAAACATTAGTGCATCAACAGTATGGACGGTAGAAAATAAAACTTAAGGGGAGCTAACTATACGCTAGCCAATAAAAGCATTCACGATGAGAAACATTAATGTCTTGGTGCACTAGCAAGCAATAGCGAAACACTAATGATGCCACTAGAAGAGACAACTACTGCATTTGAATTTCGTGAGAATTTGACCTAATGAAAAAATCCCCATGTTTTTCTTATGGGAGTTTCGTGACTTATAATTGGCTATATCTACACTAATAGTTAAGTACTAACGAAAATTAGTATTTTCTAGAAGCATTAACAATGCAATAACGAATAGCACTAATATTTTCGTTAGTGCTCAAGCTGGGGGCCAAGTTCACTCTAGGTTCACAGGGATTTTTACTTGAAGTTCCTTCACTAATGAAGCACTAATGTTAGGGTTGGTGCACTAAGAAGTACTAACGATGCACTAACGATTGCACTAAAAGAGATCATTAGTGCTTTTGAATTTGGCAGTAATTTAACGCAATGAAAAATTCCCCATGCATTTCTTCTGGGCGTTTCGTGACTTACAATTGGCTATATCTACACTAATAATGAAGCACTAATAAAACTATTAGTATTTTCTGGAAGCACTAACGGTATACTAACGAATGGCATTAATCTTTTCGTTAGTGCTTTAAGTGGGAAGTTAAGTTTAAGCTAGGCTCAAAGGGTTGTTACTTGTAGTTCCTACACTAATTAAGCACTAATGTTATTGTTGGTGCAATAATAAGCACTAACGATTGCACTACGAGAATTCATTAGTGCTTTTGAATTTGGCGGTAATTTAACGCAATGAAAAATTCCCCATGCATTTCCTCTGGGCGTTTCGTGACTTACAATAGGCTATATTTACACTAATAGTGAAGCACTAACAAAACTATTAGTATTTTCTGAGAGTACTAACGATATAGTAACGAATGGCACTAATCTTTTCGTTAGTGCTCAAAGTGGGAGGCCAAGTTCACGCTAGGCCCAAAGGGTTTTTACTTTTAGTTCCTACACTAATGAAGCACTAATGTTATTGTTGGTGCATTAATAAGCACTAACGATTGAACTACAAGAATTCATTAGTGCTTTTGAATTTGGCGGTAATTTGACGCAATTAAAAATTCCCCATGCATTTCTTATGGGAGTTTCGTGACTTACAATTGGCTATATCTACACTAATAATGAAGCACTAACGAAACTATCAGTATTTTCTGAAAGCACTAACGATATACTAAGGAATGGCACTAATCTTTTTGTTAGTACTCAAAATGGGGGCCAAGTTCACGCTAGGCCCAAAGAGTTTTTTACTTGCATTTCCTACACTAATGAAGCACTAACGTTAGGGTTGGTGCACTAAGAAGTACTAACGATGCACTAACGATTGCACTAAAAGAGATCATTAGTGCTTTTGAATTTGGCGGTAACTTAACGCAATGAAAAATTCCCCATGCATTTCTTATGGGAGTTTCGTGACTTACAATAGGCTATATCTACACTAATAATGAAGCACTAACGAAACTATTAGTATTTTCTGAAAGCACTAACGATATGCTAACGAATGGCACTAATCTTTTCGTTAGTGCTCAAAGTGGGGGGGGGCAAGTATACGCTAGGCCCAAAGTGTTTTTTACTTGTAGTTCCTACAGTAATGAAGCACTAACGTTAGGGTTGGTGCACTAAGAAGTACTACCGATGCACTAACGATTGCACTAAAACAGATCATTAGTGCTTTTGAATTTGGCGGTAATTTAACGCAATGAAAAATTCCCCATGCATTTCTTATGAGAGTTTCGTGACTTACAATTGGCTATATCTACACTAATAGTGAAGCACTAACGAAACTATTAGTATTTTCTGAAAGCACTAACGATATACTAATGAATGGCACTAATATTTTCGTTGGTAATCAAAGTGGGGGGGCCAAGTTCACGCTAGGACCAAAGTGTTTTTTACTTGTAGTTCTTGTACTTATTAAGCACTAATGTTAGGGTTGGTGCACTAAGAAGCACTAACGATGCACTAAGAATTGCACTACAAGAATTCATTAGTGCTTAGGTATTCGGCGGTAATTCGACGCAATGAAAAATTCCCCATGCATTTCTTATGGAAGTTTCGTGACATGAAATAAGTCATAACCACACTAATATTTAAGCACTAACGAAACAATAAGTGTATTCTAGAAGCACTAACGATGCACTAACGAATTGTACTTATTTTATCGTTAATGATTGAAGTGGGGGACAGCGTGAACTTGGCCCCCCCAAATGTTTTTTCTTCATAACTCCTACACTAATGAAGCACTAACGTTATCGGTTTTTGCAGTAAGAAGCGCTAACGATGCACTAACGATTGCACTAGAAGAGGTCAGTAGTGCTTTGGAATTTAGAGGTAATTTGACGCAATGAAAAATTCCCCATGCATTTCTTATGGGAGTTTCGTGACTTATAATTGGCTATATCTACACTAATAGTGAAGCACTAACGAAACTTTTAGTATTTTCTAGAAGCACTAACGATGCACTAACGAAAGGCACTATTCCTTTTCTTATTGCTTGAAGTGGGGGGCAGCGTGTACCATTGTTTTGGCTCTAGAGCCTACACTAATTAAGCAATAACGTCACGGGTTGGTGCACTAGGAAGCACTAACGATGCACTAACGAATGGCACTTGTTATTTTGTTAGTGCTTGAAATGGGGGGCAGCGTGAACTTGGCCCCCCAAAGGTTTTTTGCTTGTAGCTCCTACACTAATTAAGCACTAACGTTAGGGGTAGGTGCACTAACAAGCACTAACGATGCACTAACGTTTGACACTAATTTTATCGTTAGTGCTCAAAGTGGGGGGGCCAAGTTCACGGACCTGTTTTGTGCCTGAAAGTAAAAAGAATATATTTCCATACGTAGTTAGGAATAGAATACCTAGTATATTACTTTTTTATTTATTAAAAACCAACCATATGCAAGTTTTATTATCTTGTCCTAAAATATTGTCTTATCCTAAAAATCTATAATAAAGTACAGGATAGGTGACACTAGAACCAAGTTAAAATTTCTGTCCTAATGCAATTTAATTTTAACTTTTTAATGAATTAAAAACTACCTGTTAACAACAGTTCTAAATATTAAACAAACGTTATCTCTAATTATTCTGAAACTTCTCAAACGTATAGTGACTTTTATAGGAAATTATTATTATTATTATTATTATTATTATTATTATTATTATTATTATTATTATTATTATTATTATTATTATTATTATTATTATTATTATTTGTAATGGTAGTTGCGTTAATATCTTGTCTATAAGAAGCTTTCGCAAAGAAACTTAACGTTTTCTGCACATGAAATGTCATTTTAATATTTGAAGAGGTAGTTACGTGCTCAAATGAGAGACCATACACTCGATTAATTAAAATTATGAACATATTTAATAACAATAGTTACTGCTAGTAGTCAGTGTATGTAGTCATGAAATTCATTAACTTCACTTTTACATTGTTCTATTCAATCCATTGTTTTACATTGTTCTATTGTTGTATTTAGCTGAACGTTAAATTTTCAAGCTAACAACATTGTTTGAAGAATTACATTAAAATTTTTGTTTAAAACGAAATTGTGGACTTTCACTTACAAAGGCGCTGATTCTAAACTAATTACGATAGATTCATGACTCGTATATCATTATTTGTTTTGAATAATAAAGGCGCAAAAAATATAATTCTGGTGATAAAGGGAAAGATTCGGATATTTTCCTTTAATTTTTAAGGTAAGGAAAATTACGTATTTATTTTGTTGCAGTGGCAACACTCAGGGTCTCGATATTTGTAGAAAAGACACTGCATACAGCAAATTATTACTTTGTATCGATTGACATTTTATAAATATTGAAATATGAGTAAAAGATACGTACGTAGACAACAATATTCCCAAACTAAACGTAAAGTGCAAAATTGATTTAAAATGAATAAATAAAAGTTGTTGCTAGTACAATAATTACCTGAGGTTCATGGTCTGTCAGAATTATCTTTACCACTCTTATATCTTTTTGATTCCAAAATATAAAATCAACGCACCCCGCACTACGCGCACTAAATCATTACTAATGGAATCAACTCCATCGATATAACAATGACTTTAGGAATAAAGTGGAAGGATGTGTGTCTATTTGGACTTTAATTAGAATCAATGTTAGCTGAAGTTTTAACATCAATCTTTTCTGAAAATAAAAAAAAAATCCTTTCTACATAGAAAGGCAAAGGGCACTTAACTTTGAAGCTCAAGCAAGATCATTGGGTTCAAGGAAGTTGGAAATTCAGTTTAATAATACGAAACATGCAGAATATTTCAATAATATGAAGTTTTTACTAAATATAAATTTTTTGTCAAAATATTACAACATGTGAAAACTAAAAACATGCTATTTCAGTTATACTTAAGATGAAAAATAAAGGCGCTGCGCTGGTTCCCTTGATTTGCAAGAAATGTTTTAAAGCAGGATATTTCGTATTTCTGAGAGTTACCAACCTTACAATATAATTACGTTTTCCCGTTTTTAAAGTTATCGCATATGGCCAAAAAAAAAAAAAATATATATCGTATATTCGTTATGTATGTGATGGTTGCCAAAACAGAATAATCTTATCCTATCATCTTCACTATCGAGAATAACTGTCCTGACGATTAAAATAATCGTTTTTGCATTACTCTGAACAACATCATTTCCTCCCACTTGTATACAAAATTTAAAGAATGCATGCAGGTTAGCCATTTATCAATTCTCAAACAGTATAGAATATTTATTTCCAAATATATATTTAGAAGGAATGATTGTAAAAACCACAGTGGCGTGTTTTACAATGACATATCCTTAACTGTTTGACCTAGTGTTTGTGCACTCTGAGAAGCATAGCTGATGATATTTGTTCCCAGACTGCAATCACTCTCCTTTTCAGGTAGACAATGTCAATAATTTTACACTGGTAGACAATAGCTTTAAAATGCCCCCAAAGATACAAATCGAACGGAGGTGGTTTGAGGGACCTTGATGCATATTCAACTTGTCCATGCCGACCTATCCAGCAGCCGGGAAAGTGTTCATTGAGCCATCGATTACATCACGACCATAATGCGGCGGTGCCCCATCTTGTTGCAATATTGATGCAATCACCCTTACTAGTCCAACAAATGTGGCATAAAAGTGTTTTAAACATATGTCCATATTGTGCAGCATCCAAGGTCCCATCAATGGAAACAGGTCCAATAAGTTTTTCGACCCATATTCCACACCACATCATTGCATTACCTACACCTTGCATCTTTGACGGATCTGTCCAGTTAAGATTTATATTAGTCCATTAACGGACATTTTGGTTGCTAATCTCATCTATTACACAGAAATTTGTCTCATCACTAAAAAAAAATGTTATGAGGAAACACTGGCTCAGGAGCTATCTGAGCCAACGCCTACTCCCAAAACTCAATTGGGCTACCAAAATCATCCTCTGACAGTTTTTGTTTCAACTGTAATTTTTAAGGGTGCCACTTTTCCGTTTTCAATATTCTTTCAACATTTTTGACACTAACATTATGTTCACTTGGTAGACGTCGTACACTCTTGGTAGGACTTTAGCCAATACACCCAACACAGCTGCTGATGTGTCTGGATCAGTTGTATTTCGTGGTCGTCCTGATTCGAGGAAAATCATCAACATTTCCTTTTGCCATGAATTTGCGGATTAGTTTTTATACAGCACTGTCTGTCACAAGCTCGCGATTAGGATGTTTCTCTTTGAAGACGGCTCATCTGCTGAACTGCGTCCTCCAGCCAAAAGGAAAATTTCGATTGTTTCCTCTCGAGTTAGCATCCTGTTCTACCTGCAAGAAAAATAGTAAAGAAACAGTCGGTTTCCGTCTATACAATGTCCCACATAACAGAGTTTAAGTCTAAATCATAACGTAATCTACCCTAATTCATTCACAACTTCAAAAGCGTTGCAGATGTTTTTTAAAAGAGCTTTACCATAAGATTTCTCGGTACTGGGCAAAATGTTCGGTACGAGGCTAATACAAATCTTAATAAGATAGATGAATCAATGTGCATGTAAGATAATGGTGTGGTGTGGAATATGGGGCGTAAAACTTATTATACCTGTTTTCATTAATGGGATCTTGGATGCCGCACAATATGGAGATATGCTTGAAAACAGTGTTGTGCAACATTTGTTGGGCAAGGAAGGGTGATTTCATCCATATTGGCAACAAGATGGGGCACCGCCGCATTGTGGTTGTAATGTAATCGATAGCTCAATGAATACTTTCCCGGTTGCTGGATAGATCGGCATGGACAAGTTGAGTGGCTACCAAGATCCACCAAACTAACTCCGTTGGATTCCTATCTTTGGGGGCATTTTAAAGCTATTGTCTACCAGTGTAAAATTATTGACATTGGCTACCTGAAGAGGAGAATGATTGCAGTCTGTAAACAAATATTATCAGCTATACTTCTCAGAGTGCACAACCACTAGGTCAAACGGTTAAGAATAGGTATAGAACAGAACGGTGGGCATAGTGAACATGTCATGTGATTGTAATTGTCTTATGTGTGTGTTGGCCTTCTCTTTTCATGGTTATTAAAGAATATGTAATGTGAGATATTACAAAGCTTGTTTTTTTACTTTATCCTTAAATTCGAAACTTCGCTCAGCACATTTTGAAGCATTTTACATATAACTTATTCTAAACCTATTTACAACTTCAAAACTGTTGCAGGTTTTGGAAAAATAACCCTACCATTGGGTTTATAGTTATCGCTTCAAAAATGAAATGAAATGAAATCTTTGAGTTTTACGTCCCACGATTATGCCAGTTAAGCTAAAGGAGACGGTGATTACGAGAAATGAATGAAATGGTGGAATGAGGAAAGTGGGAGGAAACGGGAGAACCCCGAGAAAACCCACGTACACGGTGTTTGTGTACCACAAAGTCCACTTCGCGGGGGCTGGGATAGAACCCAGAGCCCGAGCACCAGAGGTGAACGCTCTACCACTGAGCCACCACGGCCCCAGTTATCGTTTTATATCGAGGAATATCGATAATTTACGAACTTTCCTACTTGTGGTTAAGTCTGTCCGGTCATTAATGCCAGTATTACATAACGTAAGAGAGAAATGCCCAGAGTCGTATTTAGGGGCGTATAAGACTCAAGACCCGCTAGAATAAATTGTTATTTTTCCACATTCCACGTTCAACAATAACAATAGTTACCACTTCTAAGAATTTCATTGACTTTCTATTTTCTTATGCTCTTTCTTCAGAAATAATATTGTATTTGTCAAATTTCATTCCATGTAAGATCTGCGTTCTTTATGCTTTCTTTCGCCCATTCTACTCTTCTGTTTCTTTTTCTTAAATGTTCCTTTCTTTCCTTTCTCCTATCGACCGTTGTTAGTTGTGATTCAAGTCGGCCGTCGTAAGTAACACCAAACCTAACACGTAAGAGAAGCAGGTAAGTCCACACCAACTTGCACAAATATCAACATAACGGAACTAGTTATTATAGCAAAGGAATTTTACATTGTTTAGTTATAAAGAAGGTAAACGTTTGACGTAACGATTATCAAGAGGGGGAGTAAGTAGCTCAGGAAATTAGGTAGGCTAAGAGGCTGCTTTCTTTTTCTTCTACGAATAGAATAAAAGGTTACACTCTTCCCGGAACAAACTCCTAAATACGCCACTGAAAATGGATAACCATAATTTTAAAATATGCTAGAGGTCGAAAGATCATTTAAGAACTTCTAACCTCTTTTTTTTAAAAAAAAAAAAAAAAGGTATGTGATAAAATATTCCTCGGTCAACTTTGAAGTTTTATATTGCTGTAATAAGAACCCTTACATATGTTAAAGTCTATGATGATGAAGATGTCTACGATGATGAACAAAATATAGATTTTGAAAATGTAGCCTATAGAATTTCAATGAACAAGGACTACTAGTTGATTAACACATCAAACATTTTATTAATTCTCTTGGGTCATTTAAATCAACAGAATTTTAAAAAGGTCAAATAAACTGGATTTTCAATAAGCCGCGCTACCTAGGAACAATTAAAACATATAAAATTGTATTTCCCCAACAAACTCAAGACTTTTTTGGCATTAGAAGTAATAAGCGAGTGAGTGACCCGCTTAAACTAGAAATTTGAAATTTTAACAGTGTATAGTATTTGGGACACGATGTATTACTAAGAAATAATTTTTGGAAGTTTCACGAAGAAGGGGAATTGAAACGAAATCCTTAAGTTATACGTCCCACGGTTATGCCGGTTATGCTAAAGGAGACGGTGATAATGAGAAATGAATGAAATGGTGGAATGAAGAAAGTGGAAGGAAACGGCAGATCCCCGAGAAAACCCACTAGCACGGTTTTTGTTCACCACAAAGTCCACATGGCGCGAGCTGGGATCGAAGCAGGGATCCCAAGTACTGGAGGTGAACGCTCTACCAGTTAAGCACTTCGCCCCACACGAAGAAGGGGATTACGGGTGGCTATTATTATAGTAAAATCAATAGCATCATTTCAGATTTTGCCAGGGCGAAGGAACAAGAGTATCCACCGATATAACAGTATCACGTCTTTTGTTAGTATATTAGTACTCAAATAATTAAAATGCGTGTCCTCAAACTTAAGGAATTCAATTGCCTCAAATAACGATCCTGAGTAAACGGACTATTTGTGCAAATTTCTGAAGTACCATAACATTTGGTAGATTTTATTTATAGTAATTGAAGATTTGATACGGCGTTTTTATTTTCCCAGCAAGGGATGAAAAAAGGAGGAAGAAAAGGAAAGTAGTCTTGCAATTGCCAAATAAGATGGCCAAATATCGAAATCCCTTTAGGTTAGAAATGTTAATTCAAGTATCTTTACACAGAAAAAACAATATGGTTGTATCAACAAAAAAGTTTAACTTACCAAAAATATAGTTAAGATATGGACAACTATATTAAAAGTTAAATTTACCATAAAATATAGTTGAAACAATTATATAGTGGTACAATCAACCTACCGAAAACTAAATATGAGTAAATTCAACTATTTGTCAACAATAATATAGTACAAAAGTATGGTTGAATTTACTATATGGTAAACAGAACCTATATACTACGGTAAAAATGAGTATAAGAATGAATACGTATAGTATTATCAACCATAATATTATGTTGAATGTTGTGCTACAAATTAAAATAATGTATATGTTGAATCTACTATATTTAAAATAAGAAACTACTATATTATAGTTGACAAGTACTCCAAATGCCAAAATGGAATACCTGCAATATTATTTTTCTTAATTTTTGCAACATAAAATCTGTTTAACAATGCTATACGTACTGATAAACACTGAAGAGCTATACTTAAGTAGTTACTAATGTCTAATTTACACAGATTTTATATTGCAAAATTTTAAAATTAGCTCAATATTTCAGTTATTCGAGTTTGGCTTTTAAAGATTACAAACGGAAATCGAAACAAGACCTACACAATACTCTACTTACCTTTGGCTATCTCCCCACACATATATTTCTTCCACCGTACCTCGCGTTTCTCTATATCCATTACGTAGAAAGCTACCTGCTCATCACGAGAACAATGACCAACAACATTCTACACTTTGGTATCGTTATGAACCTTCTTTCCTACCAGAAACTTCGTTCTGGTACTTCTTGTATGAATCTTACAAAAAGATCAAAACAAAGGCATAGGGCCCCATACATTGTATGTTGATCCTATGTGGAATCGTTACGAAAATGGAGCACTTGAACCGTTATATATGCCATTGGAATATTCATGGTATGGAGATCATACAAATCATTCGGCTCACACAAAGCGACGCCAATTGTTTAGTTAGAGACCTGAATTTATGAAAGCAGCATGTTAAACTTCTCTCTTTCAGAATTAATGGGAAAAACCTTACTGAATTCTAGCACAATATTTTCCTGGTAGAGACACAGAAAAATTGCTTGTATCTTGTTTCTCCAACAAGATTATTTCGTGTTCTGCGATGACATGTCTTGGTTTGGGATCGAATTAAAATTCTCTTTCCTTTGAACTAACTCAAGGCTATTCATTCATTAGAGTAAAAAAAGTTTAATACTTACTCTGTTACATAACGAAAACAAGTTCTACAGAAATAATGTTGTTCATTGTGTGTCGTTAAAAGAAACTTAAAAACATGAAAGTTAATCTTAATAAAACAAAATATGAGGAAGTTGTTTTATTAGTGTGTGATAGTCTTAAAATTTTGAATATTCTACTTGGACAATAATGTCATAAGTGATTAGCAAAAGTTGTACGTTACATCTGCGAGTTGGATAGTACGGCGCGACATTACACCTGTTTAAGAAAACAGGCCAATACTCAAACCATTGAATTTGGCATTGACTATCATCGCACAGGAGTATTTACTCAGTCCTGGGAAAGATTTACTTCCCTTCTCTTTATATAAAATTGGGATTGATTAAATAATTTCTGAAGGCACTTCATAAGGAAGGATATCGTTTCTATTTCGTATGCAACAATTTTCCATAGTTGTCATACAGCAAAGTGAAAGAAGATCTCTTTGCTGCGACAAACATTGGAAAATCAATGAAGGGTAAAGGCTTCAAGGAAGCAATGACTGAAGCTGAAATAGGTTTTAGGGTAACATTTATAATGTGTTAGTTAACTTCTTCAAGAACTATAAAAAAAAACAATTACAGTGATCTTGTTGGGGGAATGTTGCTTACATTTCAAGAGCTAAGATGTTATATAAATGTAAGATTGCATTCCTTTAAATTTGCATACGCCCAAATATCGGATAATTAAGTGCGGAACAAAGCGAGCGGTTCAATGCTGAAAATATGTACAAAACACATTGGAGTATCAGTATTATGATGGGTGACTATTGCTCGCCACTGTACAGAGAAGGAAAGAATGTAGAGAATGTAGGGAAGAATGTTTAGAGAAGAACAAGTGCTAAAATGAAATAAAATATATCAAGGATATACAGGCGTTATTCAGGTTATAAAGGATGTTTGTATTAATATATATGTGAAGGAATCTGTATGTTTTTTGTGTGTGTGTTTAGATGCATATTAAAAGACACGTGTTGGTGTATTTAGGGGATAAGATCTTTAGCCTCACTGGCTATAATACTAGGTTCATAATACAGTATACAATATTGGAGAAGAACAAGATTTTGAAACCTGATTTATTAGAAAAATTTGCCTGATAGGAAAAATCAAATTGGTAATTCATCGCCAGCATACAAATAATAAAGTCAACGTATTAAACATAAAACAACATAGCACTGATATTAGTTTGTAACACTATGTAATGAGTGTTAATGCCAGTAGGCTCCATACGGGTTGGCGATAAAGGTTAAATATTTCACGTCCTGACGAACGTGTTGTTTCGATTATTGTGAACAGAGTATTCGTACTATAACAAGATATGTCACTCTATTATCCCTTAAGGGATCCGGGGCGTTGGGGGTATTTTTTAGACTTTCAGTCAAGCAGCTACTGCATCGTCACTATTTACCCTATGATCATGGTTCATACCTCATTCTCTTCAGAATGGAGCTGAGTTTCAAATGGTAGCACTTGAGGGCTCATGCCATATACCAGGAGAAGGAAAAATTATGTGAAATAATAAATTTCGGGGGAATTTTTTTTCACACTTTGGGCCCCTCTGGAGTGGCCCTGTGTGAACGTAGAAATCTCAAAAAATCTGATAAATAATACTTGGTATACTGAATGTGTGTGCCAAATTTCAAGTTTCTATCTTCAATACTAAGGACGGAAGCAATTTTATCCAGAATTCCCACAATACCTCAAATTACCGAAAACACCATGATCTCAGGTAAAAAAAATCCTGAGACGTCCCTATTTACCCTAGGACTATAATCCGCCAAGTATTCTCAAAGAATAGAACTGCCTTTCAGGCGGCATCACTCACATGTTTCCGTTATGTATACAAGGCGGGAAAATCCCGAAAAAAGGGATTTTTTGTCCAAATATCCCTTTTTTAACTTTTAGCCTCTCTGGATCCCCCTGTTTTAACGCAGAACTATAAAAAACATATGTTAAGTACTACTCGGTGGACTGAATGTTTGTGCACAATTTCAATCTTCTAGGTGCAAAAATAAGCTCGTCAAAAACAAAATACCGAAAATGTCCCATATTCCTCTATACAGAAATATATTTTGATAAAAATTCCTGACACATCCCTAATCAAACTAGGGTCATGTTTCGCCCATCATTTTTTTCGGAACAGACGGTATGACTCACGTGTCTCCAGCATGTATCTAAGGCAGGAAAATTCCGAAAAAAATGGATTGTTTTGTCTAAATATCCCTTTTTTCAAATTTTAGCCCCTCTGGACCCCCCTGTTTTAACGCAGAAATCTGAAGAAATCTGGTAAATACTACAAAATTTCAATCTTCTACGTGCAAACATAAGCCCGCCAAAAAATAATGGACATAGGTTTAATAAAAGAAAATATATTTTAGAATTCTGACGTCATCACCTCTTATGTCTCGAAGCAGGAAGGTGTGAAACCACAAGTAAGGTCTTCTACAATGCCTCTGGACTTGGAAAACAAAAAAATCCGGACGAAAAAGCTCAACTATGAGAGTTATAACGCAATGTACCATGAAACACCCGTATGGTACAAATTGTACTATCGGATCCCCAAAGGGAAAAGACATCTACATGTGCATAAGCCCACTTATGTACTCACGTTTTACAGGCCAAAAGTTTTGTTTCAGAAAGTCATTATATTTCACCAATTTCACTTCAACATGTTTACAAGGAAAGGCGTACATGTATCTAAAAAATGTTATAAAAATGAACCATCTTTGTTCAATCGTTAGAGCTGCAGTTATTTTCTGTCTAGAGTTGCGGATAGAATACCAATGTATGCAGAGGATATACAGTTTATTGGACTCTACATTCAACAGCAGTACAGTGAAAAAAACGTATGTGGCTTACGTTAAAATGTAGGTTATATGTGTAAATCCTGTAGTTTTGGACTTAACGTACAGCAAACGAATAACTGAAAAAATATATTTTATACTACTGTTCCTATAAGTGTTCCGAACAAACGAACTTTCCATACGAACGAAAGAACTGTAAATAGGTGGTCAGGCTCTCACACAAAGATAGCCGGATGTAAAATGTAGGTGATGTATGTAATAGAAGACTGTTAGAGCTCAAACATAATGCAATGGCATGATGTAACATCTAAGGGCAGTGCGTATGAAACATTGATAACGCATGGTATTTACTAATTTCTGTATAAAACATAAGGGTTCTATATATTTGTACAGTATGTCACTGTATTAATTTAAACGTATTTTTATTTTTGTAGGAGAAGCATTTATTGTGAAATTTTACGGCGTAAAAATCAGATGAACTCGATAGGACGAGATTTAAGAAATATATCCAAGCTGTTGTGAGAAAAACACCGAATTATATCATGAACCTCCCTCCAAGTTCAGCTGCAGCGCGCCAGCAAAGTTTTCCAGTGTACCGTCAGATACAAAAATGGAAGGAAAATCACATTTCGCTTGAAAAATGGGGATGGAAAATAGGGACGCGACAGTATATACATGTGATTCGACATACCTGGACAGTACATTCGACATTGCCACCAGCACCAGATAATCTACTGCATCTCGTACGCTGTGGATGCAAAAGTGTCTGTTCCAGAAACTGAGTGCCGAAACGGAGAACTCCACAGTACATCAATGTGTGGAGAATGTGCGGGAGAATCATGCACAAATAAACTAGTATTAAATTCATTAGAAGACGACGATTATAATTGTGATGTTGTTGAAGAAACTTCGAAACTATCTTTCAAACAATTTAGAAGCATTAATGAATCAAACAGTTAAAATGCAATTGTAGATAGCTATGTTACGTAAATTGTAATGCAGTAAATTATTCCTAAATTTTGATTAAATATATGTGTTATGTTGTTAAACAAAATTTTAAATATGTGTTATTTTATAACAGTAAAATGTTTAATATTTGCTGTTTAAAATGATAATTTTGTTTGATAATATAAAATGAAGATTTCTTGATATTACAAAGCCAAATAAATTAGCAATATCAATATTACTTTAAGATACTAAAAATATTTCGTATGTATGCATTTGATAGTTTCATAGTAATCTGATTTGAAACAAATAAAATGAAACGGAGTAAATTAATTTGTAAGATAATAACCGGCATATTTAAAAATGGCAGTAACACATAAAAACGATATTAACTGAAATCATTTGAATCATGTACCTCTAACTTGGCACCAGAACGACGTTCTTATCTTAGGTCTGTGATGAGATAATTTCTTTTGAGCATGAATGAATGTATTCTCATGGCCGCCATATTGATGGCTTCATTTTAGGTTGTTGCCCATGTGATATTCGTGACGATTTTTTCAGGAGTCTCAGCGGTTTAATAAATCGCGTTAACCGTTTGTTTTCAAAATGTTTTTCGCTTTTAATTGTAAAAGTATTCTCACATGTTTAGCATAATCCCTGTGCTGAAAAATCAACACCTTGCGCTACACAAAATGGACTAGTTCGCTTCATTGTTAAGATACAGAAATAATATTGGTATGTTCAGAAGAGTGAGACTCTGCTCTATAACGTTTACCCTTAGGTGTGTTTCCGTATATCAGATAGTTTCATAGTAATTTACTATACAGCAAATACAATGAAACGGAGAAAATTAATTTTTATGATAATAACCGCCATATTTAAAAATGACGGCAACACTTAAAAACAATAGCAGCTGAAATCACATAAATAATTCCTTATCTTTAATTTGTCACCAGAACGAAGTTTGTATCTCAGTTCTATGATGAGATAGCACCGTACAAGCATAAGTCGTAGTTGCGTGGCCGCCATGTTGATGACGTCATTTCAGGTGGTTGCTCACGTGGTTTTATTGGGATTTTTCTGTGGAGTATCAGGGGAGTTCATACAACGTGTTAAAATGAAAAAAATGCTTTCTAATAATTGTTTCGTCTCCAACCCTAATTTGCCTGTAGTACGTCCATAATATTGTACTTCTCAAGCAATGTTCCAACAGTTTTTCTTCATTATTTCAATTATCTCTAGTTTTTAAATATTTTTCCTTAATATTTCTAGCTACCTGTCTTGCTTACAATTAACAATACAACTTACAAAGCTGTACGTACATTTGAGGTATTAATTATGCCTACTAACTTCATTTAAAAGTGATATATATATATATATATATATATATATATATATATATATATATATATATATATATATATATATATATATATATATATATATATATATATATACACTTATAATTAACACTTATATATATACACTTATATATATATACACTTATAATTAACTAGTAAGGCTTATTTCCTTACTGTTAAGGCACTGTAACAAGGAATCTAATTTCCAAACTGTTAACAATAATTCCTGACCATAACTTATTAATGATTTATCTGAAGATGAATTTCTTGGAAGTGGTAGTCACTTTTCACAACTATTGTTTTAAGGTAGTGTTTTATTGAAGATCAATCTTTGCAAAACATTTTCAACACGAATCCAATGCTCCTCGAAGGGGATCAAAGTTCAATAAAATTAGCCGTACAATTAGACTAAATTTACAGAAAACTATGGGTTTGCGGGTCAGAAACCCCAAAAGTCATTCTTTGCACATCTTTGATCATAAGCGGCATTCACATTTACTTTAAACGTAATAGACCTACACGTATCATTCAGGGTGACTATAATTAAAGAATTCATAAAATATAGCCCTACATAAACTATATGCAGTAAAGAATCTATTTGTGAAGTGACCATTTATTCTTTGCATTTGCTTTACTATCTTTCTTTTGAAAAATATTACAATACATATTGTAAGACAAATTCTAATAATACATTAAGACCAATATTATTGCAATGTCAAGAAATGCAATGGCATATCAATTAGAGACAGCTGAAGCAGCCCCACCTTGCAGCAGATCAGTGGAAATTTCTAGTCATAGCAGATGAACGGTAGATATTTCTCACTGAAGATTGAAATCAGAGGATGTGTTAATGTAAAATAAAGAAACAATTTAGTTTGTTATTATCAGTAATCCGAATATCATGGTTATACCTTGATTTTACTTTATAGGAGCAAATTAGATATACCATCGCTGTCAACGATATGAAACTTAATGCTGTGTGTTACGAAAAACATATTTACACACACACACACACACACACACACACACACATATATATATATATATATATATATATATATATATATATATATATATATATATATATATATATATATATATATCACACACATATATATATATATACAGCCAAATCATCGCTGACATTCTGGAGACAGAAGGTAAGGTAGATATTTTGATATTCTTGCAACCGCAGTTGAAAGTACCAATTGAAGTCGACTGAATTACCATATCCATTACCATCTGATTAACTTTTCTCTCTCTCCGTAACATGCTTTCAGTTTCTAGTATATACAAAGTGTCTTAACATGGAAAGCTTAATATATCCCTTGTTTACTTGAAAGGAAATTTTCTGCTGTGAAATTATCATTACCGGCATTGAATTCCTTTTTGTTATTTCCTTTCGACAGTATTATTTCCTAAGATTTTGAACACTATATTCCAATTCTTGTATTTTTTTTGAAATATGATTGAAATCAATGTACACTAGTTTTAAAATATATTTAAATTACTAATCATGAATTTCTTTTTGTTTTCTGAAAATACTAATGAAGGTAAAGAGTAAATAATTAAAGTATTTAATGGAATTGAAATGTTTCACTAACAGAGAACTCCATTCTGGTAGATACGTTTCATACATGCATTTTTGTGAATATTAACACTGATCTCTACATTTTACTCTTTCAATTCACTTCATTTCTGTAATTCAAAACACTCTCTTCTTTGTATAAATAGTTTAATTTGTTTAGTAAAACAAAAACTGCAACATTAAACTTAAGCTTCTAGTTGCACACCATGTCTTATTCTTTTGGATGAAAATAAATGATTAATAAAACAAGTTTATTCATGATAAAAGTAAAGTAACTCTTTCATGACATATTACATGTATTCAAAAGACATTAACGTACTATGAACTGTTATGCAAAGAAGAATATTTTAAGAGAAATTACTGGTTTTTCGATATCAAGGTATGGTCGAAAACAATTTACTTACAGCATATTTTTTAATACTGTGTGCCTGCTATCTATGAATCAACAGTGAACAGAAATCCACGAAAATTGGCATGGCAAAGTCCATGTAAATAATATTTATTAGAACTAAAGTTACATATTGTACTTAATGAGATAGGACGTGCAACCACAATGGGAAAGAATCAGCTCCAATCATTATAGCCGATTTATTTGATAGTTACTAAAATTTCATGTCATTCTTCCCCAGGTTTGTGCTCCGAGAGTAAGGGAGACGATGGTGAGAAGGCGGATAAAAATGCTAGAATGAAGAAAGTGGGATGAAAGGGAAGAACGGCCAAGGAAATGGAGAATTAATATAGTTTCTACAAGAGATCCACGACATTAAAAAATTTAGGGAAACCCTAACCTAGTATGTCCTTAAGTGTCAAAAAGTAAAGAAATTTGGTGTGAAATACTGGTTCCTGCGGGAAAGTGATTTAAAAGCAGGAGATGTATGATATAATCCAAAGTAACAACTTTCGCTTACGTTAATACATTTTAGAGAATGTGTGAGATTGCTTTAATGGTAACATAGGCGGTAATAGATTCAAAATATTTTTGGTACCACAATAAAAACCACGTCTAATAAATTTCCTAAGTATCGCCATTCCATTGTCCAGTTTACGAGTCGGGAAAAAGCAAACATATTTATTTTTCCCCTTCCTATCGGAATATTAGAGAGCATTTGCTAATTCAAATACCAATCAACACGAAATGCTGTTCCTTGGTTATTTTAACATATATGATGCGAATAAGTTTTATGATCTTAAATCGAGACTCTAGTTAGATACTTAATTCCCTTTGTCACAATGTTTGCAAATATTTCATTTGGTTTCTTCAAATACACGATAATGATACGTAGCTAACGTTGTACAAGAATATATGTGTAATAGAGAAGTCTTACAAACTTAACTTCAAAATACACATTGCTCTAACGTTGATTCATGATTGGGACATTGTTCAAAAAATTACTGGAATATAATGGAACATTGTTCAAAAAATACTGGATCTGACTACACTGTTCCTACAGCCTATTATTTATCTACTTGAGCTAAGTCTCCCTTCAAAATTACTTTAAATTATCAACTATTTTGTAATATATGAATCAAAGTAGAAGTGCTAAGTCTCAGGAAAACTGGTTATATTATAAGTAAAGAAAACCAATACTTTAACATTATTATTTTTATTTTATCTTATTTATTTATTTTCATATTAGCATCTGACGAGGTCTAACGTGCGTATGAATTTTTCACTGCATACCAAAGGTAAACTGAAACTGTTAAGAAAACATGTTTGTTTTGTGTGGTATCTGAACCAGGATACCTAACTAAAAGATTACACCGACAACTGTAAAGTTGACTTTAATTTAGTGATATTAACGTAACTCACCCTTGTTGGCCTGATTCTTTGAATATTACTTTTTTGAATACGATGTGCTTTCTATGACTTATCTTTTGAAATATTTTTATGTGAGGTATGTGCTGTATTAGTATTGAAACTATTCCGTTTGGAATATTCCTTATATACTTATTGAAAGGTTATTTTATATTCTGAGACCAGTATTGAGTCAGTGTACATCTTCTCGTATTTAAGGATGAAATAGTTCTTTAAAATCACGTTTGTCAGGATCCATTATTTCTTCTCGCATATTTTGCAATATATAGGGCTCGAAGCTGTAGCAATCATTCACTCACATAACTTTTAAATTTTACAGCACGACTCCGTTTTAGTCACCTATTTTTATTCACCATTGTACAGTTATTTTCTGCATAATGGCATGCTGTAATAACATGAAAATGAAAGTAAATGCCTGGTTACCAACGCTGCAATACATACCGCTCAAATAATAAAGCTTTCAAAATCCTCTATGGTATGTATAATGTTAATAAAATTTCTTGTATATTGCTTAATGCATTGGACGTATGTTCAGTTGAAGGTGGCCGGTCATTTTGTTCTGCGAAAAATGTTAAAATTTCGTTAATTTCTGTTAATATGGAGTTGGAATAAGTATGGATAGGTTAGAGGTAACTACATCCTTCATTGTATTTATATTGCCTTATTTGCACTTCCGGTAAGTAGTCTCTACATCATTTAGCATTTCTCATTTCTTATTTACTTATATTCCATTCTTAAATAAGAAATAAATCAATTTTACTTACTGCAACTCAGTTCTCCTGTAAATTTATTTTTACGTATAATTGGCACTTTCCATCTAAACATGCCCCGTTACTTGATTTTTTTCAAAAATTTACTATTGTCTGGGTTATTTTTTTAAAAATACTGTGTTTTAAATTCATTATTTATGCTCATTAACAACTACACATAGGGATTATCAAAATCCATTCTATGATTATGGAAAAATACAGTTGTTAAATATTTTCGGTAAGCAGTACCTTTGCTGCATTTTAACTCTTAGTTACATCATGTGATTATAGATGACAATGAAACATAATTGACACATTCTTAAAGACAATTATTATATTTTTGTCACCAATTAAATAAACAAAGTGGTAAATATACATCTTGTTACATCTTCCATTAAAAATTATTAAAAATTCACAAAATTCTCTTTGCATTATTATTGCATCATTTGCTTTAAGGGTAATTCAACTGGCACTTTCGAACAGTTACATATTCTCCTTCAGGAATTCGCCACCTGATAGTATTTTTGGTTATGTCATTATATTCATATTACTTATTTGTTTTTGAAAGAGGGAAACTGGGAACTCTCCAAGGAGCTCCTGACCTCTAATAATTGGTGTGATAGATATTCACTTAGCTGGCTAAGCAACCAATTTACTTGGTTTTTTCGGAATGTCGGTGCTCATGAGGATCTTAATGAAGCTTACTATTCGCCACGATCTGAACATTTCATGTCAGTATCTTTCATTGGAACTATAGCAAAACGTATCTGATTGCAGTAAATTGATGTATGTTCCTTCAACCTGTACAACCAGATTATTTGAAGATAAATTTATTCAGGGTTATGGGTAAACAGCAGAAAAATTCACTCACTTTGTATGTATTAAGGTATGTATTAATTTCCACACTAAGTTTGACATTTCCAAAGGAGAAGAAAATAGAAAATACAAAACGTGGCTAATCAAAATTGTCTTCGTCAGCAACCACGCAGCGCTTCAATCGTTCAGCAGCCGATTTGATTTCGTGACGGAATAGTCTGCAAAGCAAAGATGTTCCTAACTGGATGTTGCACCATGCGATCAACTAGAAAGACCTTCACTCCCAAGAATTTCTCGAGAAGCCGTAAGAAATGGGAGCAGGTGAGAAAGACTTAATGGGAATACGGTGGATGGGAAGGGATTTCATGCTGCAACTTAGCGAGAGTGTCCAACGTCCTTTGAGTGACAGTTAATATTTCTGGATGCCTGCGGGTGAAATTAAGGTGAATAACACGGGGTTCAACTGTGCAATGATCTACAGTGATTGTTTCACATCAATGGAGAAAGATATGACGGACCAATCACAAAATAAATCTAGATACTAGCAACATCTCCTAGTTGTTTTAGAAATCATTCTGCACTTTGATCAAAATCCAGTCATTGATGTGTTTCTTTAAGATTGCAGTTGTATTTATTTCTCATCAAATGTTACAATCTTGTTCCTTATTATTTCCTACAGCCAGAGAATAGCATACCTCCAGACGGCGCTTCTTCTTGATTAGTGTCAAACAATGTGCCATATATATAATTCATAATTTACATCAAAATTATTGCACGCAATCTATGTATCCTTACCTCGTATGCAAGAGCATTGAAATTTCTCCGAAGATTCGCTTCCACGGTGTTCCTGAGGAGATCATCCAAATATGATGGTAATCGTTACCCACGGGACTCATTTTCCGATGCTAACTTCAGAATGAAATATGAAAAGCCAATGAGGAGTTGCGCGTTCATTCACCATTCCCCACTGCCCTTGTGAAAAATGTTTCAGTATGAACCGGTATTACAAATAATTCTTAATTATGTGAAGTTTATAGTGTACTTTCATACCACGCCGTAAAACACTGATATCAATGGCTCGCGATTTTAAATTTCTTACATTTTATGTCTTCCATAAATCAGTAATTACTCCACAAATCCAATCCAATAGGAAATCAGGTACCAACATGTAGCTGACCGCTACAATAAGTAACAAGATAGTCCAGGAAATTATTATAAACAAAGTCTGACTAGATTTAAACGTGAGACCCAGAGGACACTCGTCTGAGACCCAGAGGAGTGGAGCAGGTAGGACACTAGTGTAGGCCTGTATAGGACTAGCAATAATTCAAAATACCTTGTACACGGAGCTGATCCCTTATTTTAGAATGAAGTATCTCAGGAATATAGTTTCGAAAGAGTGGGAAAAAATTGCAGTAATGCTTCCTAGGATCACTAAATACTTTTGATAAATAAACATTTCAAATGGTCGCGGAGAATAAATTGTTATTTAAAGTATTAGCGCCGTACACACATAAGTACACAGCTTCTGAACGTAAGTAAGCTAGTCGTGGCCTGTCACTCCCCAGATACATAAATTGGAGAAATTTGTAAAATGCATACGTTACAGTGAAATTTAGGATAAAAACAAAAAGGAACGCGTGGTAAGAAAAAATTATACTTTTATACAGGCGATAACTTACATTGAAAACTCTGCGACTCATGATGTCCTACCGGTATTACAGAAGGAGTGAAATAGTTCTTAAAAGGTGTGTGGTAAACACGAACAGCGATGTTTGCTTTGCAACTGTTCCCATCTTGTTCATAAGGTTGGTAATAAGTAATAATATGGAATGTCGTTTCTTCACCACCAGCGCTGTTGACAAGTACTGGATGATATTTACTGCATCCGGAGTACTACAAGGTGTCATAGCATCCCAAATATGCTATTTTGGAATCAAATTGTTGGAATAGGGTGGGCAGTCCATTGCCAAATATCTATCGTTCTCTAAGCTCCAACATATGTTCTTTCAATGTAATCACACGTTAATATCCATAAAGATCAAGTGAAGCCAACTGCACCTCTAAAAGAAAGTACATACCGAAGAAGTACAATATAACTTTTATCTATGCATGAATCGCGTTCAAATAGTGGTAGATTGTTTTGCCCATGCAACATTATGCCTCCCGACAAATTAACAAATGGATCCCCGAAATTATCATGTTTGAAGTTTATGGATTTATTGGGCGTTTCAACTTCTTGCCAGATGAGTGTACATCCAAAATTACTCCTCAGGCTGAATCTACTGTCATTGGAGATCAGCCGATCAACTCGTCTTCGGTCCAATTTCTATACAATTGGCAGAACAACAAACTGTTCTGCCTATATGCCAGTGTCAACTGAATGCAAAATAATGACCTTCATGTTAAGAAATCACTCCCATGCAGTCAACATGGAATACGAAGCATGAGATTCGACGCCTTGCGTTCCTGTTACATGTGTTTGTAATTGCATTTGATGTCTCACGTCGGACCCTTCTTACCTGTTGCACAACGTAGCAGTCGCTTGCTCTTCTAGTTGACAATAGTCGACCAATGTCGACCGAGTTCACACAGCATTGGATTTGGTTGGCAATGTTTCCCATGCAAGTGAAACAATATTATGGGCAATACCAAGTTCGTGAAACTAATTCCTCTCACTTTATCCTTCTTCCAGTGTCACATTTATTTTTCTACATGTTAGGTCATTAAAATGTTGTCTTCGGATCATATTGTTAACAGTAACACCACCATAATATAACTGAACAGTTCTTTGGCTGACACACACTGTCTTATCCCTTTCAATCAATTGGTATGTTCGGAGTTACATCCACGTGTGTGCAAACTATGCTAGTTCTTCCTCCATGTGCACGTGTGTCCATGTGCACTTCTGGCAACACGGCTCGGCTTTTATCAAATTCACCGATGTAATAACAAGTTATGTTATTTTATCTATTTTGTCCTTCCATTTTGTATAATAATATATTACGGATAAAGCATTGGGTTGTAATAACACTAGCGCTGTGTTGTCTCTATAGACGAAACGATAATGAGACAAAATCATAGGGCTTTAATATGTATATTTATATACTGGTATATATATGACGTTAATATCAATATTTGGACTTAGGTTTTTAAGGTTATATCTTATTTTATTTATGGATGACAATTGCATTTAGTAAATGTAACAATAGAAAACGGTGGACCGCCTATAGTTGCTTCTGTTGTACTTCAAGTGTATTCAACTTGGGGCTGCGGGTTATAAATAAATGCCATCATGCAATTCAAATTTCAGCTATTTCCGATTCCTTGAAGTTTAGCATTTCAGTTAGATTAAGTCTAGGAAAGAACATTGCTCCATGCATTTGGGCTAAAGCGTTCTATTTTGAACTAAAACCCCCATCGCATGAAGAGATGTGAATTGTTTGAATAGCAGAATACGCATTTTATGAAAATATTGACGTATCATTTTATAGTACATAGCACAGAAAAGTACCGACTTGTAAAAACATTTTATATATTCATAAAAGTGGGTAGGGTAAAGGAAAGGAAGAGACCAGTGTTCTCTTCCACAAATATGTTCTTTACCAACCCAAGATTTTATAGTTTTTGCTAAATATGTGTCTAAACTCATAATTTGAATTACTATATCTGAAATTCCGTTTTATAGGTCTATCTTCTCAGAATACCTTCAATACTACCAAAATATATTTATGTTTTACGCTTATAAACTTGAAGTAGTTATATTCTTGTTTCACTATGCATAATTGCAGAGATTATTTCAGAAAGTAGATCGGGTATCCGGGGGGAGTGAGGATTACTTCACTGACATTCCTAATAGTGCTAACCGTGTATTACCAGTACTTTCGTTTTTCTACGGTCATTTTTCAGCGTGTTGGACGTTCTTCGGATGAAAATCGTCTGAAATTATCTTTGCATAGCCGTTTTCTAAAGCCCTCAACAAAGAGCTCCTTTAGCAAGCGTGGAACCCCCTACCAGTGAGTAGGTAAGACCTAATTAGACACGGTGAATAATAGACATTTGAAAATAATTTCTATTCTTTAACTGAATTCTCATTAAAATTTACGAAGATAGAAGTAGCAATATTTCGTTTCATTAAGGTCGTATTAGTTAAATATTAAACCTCTGTGAATCAACATATCTAATTATGGGTGATGTTTTGCCGCATTATTCCTCATTCATGAGTTTAACGTATGGGGTTAGGATAAATAAATAATAATTCAATGATTCCTTTTCTATCATAAGTAATGTTGTTTCACTTACAGTTAACTTACAAAGCGTTTGCTGTTGTGCATATGACATCCTGTTTTTCATTCATAACCCACGTTATGTCGGATTATACATTCATAATTTAATATATGATTCGATCCACATTAACTTGCAGTAAGAAGCCAGTGTTCAGTCACGACACATGACTAAAGTGCTAGATTTCTCTGTGCTTGGATCGGGATTCTGTCGCAAGAGGATTTACTGCTTTTTACTCTATCTGAAAAAGAATGCATTAAGAGTAGTGTTTTTGAAAACAAATTTCTGAATAACCTGTCCTTATTAGATATTAAAGAATTGTGTTTTTAAAATTTATATTTATTTCTAAGATAAATGGTACCATGCATCATAAAAGTTCTAAAAGTAAGTCCCTACACGCGAGAGTGAAAAACCTATTATTTATTTAGATAGACTTTATGGGATATCGGCCAAATCAATCTTTAAATATAGACAAGTGTCTTGAAAACAACAGATAATTTGAAGTAGTAACCAATCTCTACATAAATTAAAAGTAGAATTTCACTCTTAAAAGAAAATTTTAATTATTTTTTTCCTGCATGTATACCTGGCCTTCTTTCCGGCAAGTCCCGCAGACTTAGCTGATAAGCATAATGAACAGTTTGAGGAAAAAACAACTATAGAGAAAACGACCAAGCTGGGTGCAAGCTAAATACGAGTATAATTGCGGATTGTTCTTGAGGATTAATGAGAGGGCACTACAAAAGCCCACAAATACAAGAACAAACGAAAAATGATGAACTAGTATGTATATTATTAGAAATGTGGTATTGTTTTAGTGTGTAGTTCTATATTATAAATACAATACGCATACTTTACAAAATTCTCAGTATTTATTTAGTCTTTATAATTGGGAGTATTACTAAAGCATGAATGAGCAATTGTTAGACTGGGAATCCGTTTGTGCACAACGAAATATGTATGCCACTTGACCAAAGTGTAAACACAGACGTTCAGTGTTTCTGTGTAACTTTTGGCCACAAATGTCTGAAACTTCAGTATTCATGATGTCACGAAACTAGAAAGAAGTGATGACAAAACTCGTTATTTCCTACTACGAAAATGGAGCAGGTAAAAGTAAGATCAAAACACGGCTCCATCTTCTCGACGAAAGTAATCCAAAGAGCACGTTATACCGAGTGACCGCTAGGTTCGATTGTACCCAGCAGAGAAATTACCGCAAGAAAAACGATGAAACCTCTTAAGATGGTGTCGAAATTACAGAAGGTATTACAGAGAGATCCGTCGATGTCGGCTTGCCATGCTGCACAGAAGTTGAAGTCGAGGCTGTCCAATCTGCAGTTTACAAAGCAAAGGAAGTTGAGAACTAAGGCACATGTAAAGAAAACTGCGCCCAACTACATCAACGATCAGGAGTGTGCAAAGTTAAGATGCTGTTACGTTTACTAAAAATACATGCATGAAGTCCTAGTGGCGAGATATATGTGCCATTGTAGCGAGACGAAGTTCCAGGAAGGAGGGATTTTCATGTCTCGGATCATGCTGCTCTACGATACAACGAAAAATCAAAAAGGCGGGACAAGTTCTTCAAGAAAATATTGACGTGGCAAGCTATAGACAGTATCGGAGCTCTTTATATCTCAAGGCACCATCAACACCAACGTGTACCTCTCTGAATATTAGAAGAAAGGACTGATTCCTTTTTAGCCGGAAGCCTGAGAGACAACGTTCTACTTTGTCCGAACCTTACTACAACAAGAATATTTGCGAGTTTGTTCGTAGTGAAGGCATCGCCTTCGTTGAGAAAGCAAAGAATTTGCCTACCACAACCGCGGATCATTGAGGTATTTTTGGTCTTATGTAAACAGAAGTATAGTGGAGCAGATAAAGACAATTTTTATGAGAATCGTGCAAATAGTGATACAAGCACGAAATTTTCTTAAGATTGTTGCTTACATCTGTCAGATTGACCACCTTAAAATTCAAGACGGCGCCTATTAAGATGGCTGCCAAATTGACCAGAAAAAAATAATTAGTGTCAGAATTTGAACTATATGCTCGATTTCTTCTATCTTAATGTCGATTTCGATACTAATGAAGATATTCAGCAAATTTATATTTATTCAGTTCCATGTTGGTAAATAAGCAATTATATATAAATTTAATGTATTATATAAAATCTTACAGTCTTACCATAAAATTATATATAAATCTTACAAATATTGCATCAAACAAGTAATCTTACATGAAACGAAAATATACAACTAGTAGGTATGCGATTGGGCGATATAATATTCACATGCGGAGTATACTATAAGAATAATATGCTCTCTGTGAGCTTTTGTACTTCAAGGAAATTAATGGTGGACTCACACGCCGGTACAGAGTATTGTACAGGGAAGCCTTGCTCTAAAGCGCTTGAGTCTTTCGTTGCTCTCCCCCTTTTTTTGCAGGAACATGTTGTAAGTTGCAGGCAATTTGCTGCAATGGAGAGTAGTGCTGTCCAATAGATTTTCCATGCTTTTCCAAACCGTATCCATCCAAAATTGGTAGGGGGCTTCGTTTCTTGATTGGGAATTGTAGCTAGTCCACAGATAATTTCAGCTGGATACACAGCACGTTTTGCATATTGTTCTAAAGCTGTTTGTGCTGGTGGAATGGAGTCATAGAACCTCTGCTTGTGAGCAAACAGTTCTAGCCTTGCTTCATCTACGGAAGTTACAATACGTGATCTATCATATATTAAGATAACGAATATTTCAAGTTTTTGCAGATTGACCCCTGTCTCTGCTGGTCGATAATGACTGAGTTTTGTGTGTGTTTCTAAAACCTAATCCCAGTCGTTCTGTGTTCGCCACGGGGATTTTTCCCTTTCCCCGGAAAGAGCAAACTGTATCACAGCCAGTGAAACCATGGAAGTATAAAATTCCACTAGCTTCTTCAAATCTTATATCGCTAAAATATATTGCGAATTAAAATCCGTCGTACACTTGATCCATGCCCAAAGTCAATCCACATCTTCCCAAGTCCCGGCTTTTGAAGTGACAATAGTACCGATATTGCTACAACGACTTCAATCACTGCATTCCTCTCATGGACGAAGATTCTCGTTTCGGCTTCTTCGTGACAGCATGTTGCCAGATCGTCTAAGGTTTTCGTTCTGTTCCTAATGGCGCCTAATCCATCAAAATTACCACATTTTTGGCTCTGATTGACATATTTTATGGGGAGTGAAATCAAATAAATCTGTCTTGTTGCCTGTATCCCGCAAGAAGTTCTTCCAATTGCTTGGCGTCTTGTTGGATTCCGTAACTCTTCTCAAACTCCTTGTCCTCGTTTGGAGCTCGTTTCAGACTTCAAACTGGACTTGTAGATATATAAAACTAAATATAGTCCCTCATATTTCGTAGTAAAATAATTCCACCTTTGGCACTACGTCTTCTCTTGGGTAACCATTGGAAGTCTTCAGAGATCGTAGTGGTAGGCGGGATAAAGGCTAAGCCATCTGTGATAATAGCATCTCCACGTGGCTCACCGACAGGAAGATTTACCTATTGTTATAGAATTTCAGATAGTTGCGACTTTTAACATGAATGAAGCTTTTCGTTGTCACTAAACGAAGTAGGAAATTATTGGTGCTCATGCGTGAAGAATTTTGCCAAGTCACACTGTTGACTCCAACAAAAATGAAAATTGGCGAGAACAACTGACAGTCTGCCGTTACCACCTTCTCGTTTGAATTGTTTGAGATGAGTTCTTGCTTAAAGCAAGAAATTCTATTTATTTTAGTGGCTGGTAAAAAGAGCTTGCACACTCCTGCCTTAGGCCATTCAAGAACGTCTGGAATTTCTTTCTTCCTTGATTCAAAAAGGTACTGACTGTTTTAGCAGTTTCCGGATCAACAATATTTTTTTTTGTTCAGTGCCAGGCGGCCAAATGATTCTTCCTGGAAAGGGTTGCCATCTCCCTGGGGTGTTGAGTGGTTTCTTCCACATTTTCGAAATATTTCTTTGTGCATATGCAGTCTGTCCGAACGTGGGACGCTCTGCTAAATTCATTCGTCTTGAAACTATCCAGTGAAACGTGGTTCAAGCATATCTCGTCTCATACTCTAGCAGGAGCTTTTGCCGGATGTCGAGAAAAGTGACTTAAGCAAACATTCTCCTCTCCATTAGCTAAGGAGTATGGTATATCGTGTCTGGAAATCACAATCTATAATAACTTCAATGAGAAGTTTTTTTATGTTAAGTTTATAGTTCTAGTAAAAGATTGTTTAGAACTATTAAGAGAAAGCAAGACATACTTATAAGGTGCTCCATTTTATAAAGTACCAATACAAAACATGTAGACTAGAGTATGTAATTCTCTGCAGTGTAGTTGTTGTGTGGTAAATAGAAATAAGAGACTTTTTCACTTTGAATACTGGGGAAATAGACAAATTAACAAGTTAACGTGGATACGTGTTAAATTACCATAGGATAGACAAGACCAAGAAAAATTAATTGCTTACACTCTTCTTGCATTGTCTTTGAATCTGTTACCTGTTAATTATATAGAAGTATCCTAAGATAAGAAGAATGTCTCCATAGTGTGAAGTGTTATATTAAACAAGGCAAAACTTATTTCTCCAACACAAATACACCCTTCTCTAACATCCCCAAATATTTTAATACAGAGCAGACTGGTCTCGTTGCAACAAGTAATTTAAGTCCAGAAGTAAGTAGGAAAAGAATCAATTTGAACTCGCTAAGACCATATCCCTTGCAAAAAGTAGAGCCAGTTAACAAGGTTTCTATGCAAAAGTTTCCATGCAAAAGAGAAGCCAAACTTTTATAACTACAAGATGCAATAAAATCTTAGAAATATGCAACCAAATTATCACACTTAATTGAACAGTATTTAAACACTGGAGGAAAATACATTATCAGAGCAAAGGGAGGAAGGGTTAGTATATTTATTTTCTTCGCGCTGGGGAAAGTTAGATTTGAAAGCTACATACAACTCACACGTATTTTTCGTTAACGATAAAAATAGTTTTACTGATGTCGGAGTTTTAGTCGAAAGAAATGGTAATAAATCGGTTCGGTTTCTAAAAGGTATAATAAAATGCATTTTATTAATCTCTATAAGCATTGTGTTTTCAAATTGTTAAGTGGTGGATTTGTTTGTTGCCCTATAAAGACATGGAGGATGTATATTTCCCAAGCGAGAGACGTTTCACAATTCTTAAGACAAATGGCTTGGAGATTTGTAAAAGTAATTAATGGGTGACAATTGTCTCGTCTCGTCTCAAGGACAACAGTAATATATATATATATATATATATATATATATATATATGTATACGTATGTATATATCAGTGACATATACTGAAGATCTGAACCTGTTTCGCGCAGCATACATAGGATAATATGCTTAAATTGCAACATCATTTTTCGATAGCCTATATATTATATTTTGACATTTCATAACGCATGCGTTAATACAGCCACTAATTACGTATCTTCTTCAAGTTATAAATTAACCCTTATTTCCACATTAAAAATTCTTTATTATAGTCAATACAAAGGGTACCCGGGTAACCCGAATTTTCTGAGCTTTAAATATTGATCTTTGTTTAGAAATAGTTTTAGTTTTTACTAATTCGGAGGATATATGGTAAGTATACACTGCACAATTGCCATGGGCAGATTTTTGGAGGGGGCATGGGGAGCATTGCCCCCCAGAAATTTTGGGATTATTTAAATTTTTCATTCTAAACATTAGCTTTCTTTAGATAAGTTCCAACTTTCAAGTCATTGCCCCACGTTATCTCTCTTGCCCTCTACCCGAAGAGTATAACTTCTAAATCCGCCCATGACCATTGCCTAACAAGCATTGCAGCCCGACAATGATTGCAAGACGGCAGGAATCTTTGATCACACTCCACGCTGTATTTCTTTCTTTTCAGGTTTTATACATTTTGGGTATACTCGTGATCTCCAATACAAAAATAAGATTTATAATGTCTGAAGTAAATACATTACATGAAAGTAACTATTTTCGCGGTCTTGAGGCACTTGTAGTACAGTACAACGTATTAGAAGAAGAGGGCTCTTGTGGACTTACCATTACGTTTTAATTGCCATGCATTTAATTCCCTGCACATGGAATCCTGCCTGGTTAGATCCTATGTGAATTAGGAAATTATGAAATACAATCTAAAATATATGTAATGTCTTTGGAAAAAACATTAATTTATTGAAAAGTGTGTTGCTAATACGCTTGGAAGATGAAAATAATTGCACTCAAAGTCATGAAGGGGTAAAGAACATTGTTTTGTGTTAATTTAAATAAGAATGAGCGCCTTTCAACCGGTGTGTACATTGTTGAACATTTGTTTCTGCCGCTCCGGTGCAAATTTGGAAATTTGGATGCGATTCAACTACTAACTGTGTTTACTGAAATAATGGTGTTAGTCTGAAAGTGATTTATTGTATTGTATGGTGAACTGTTGTAGTTATTCAGTTTTATGTAAAGTATGTCAGGTTTTCGCGAACTCAGTGCTCAAGAATATAATAAACTGACTTATGATGAAAAACAGGAGTATGTGTAAAAATTATTACAAAATGAGGAATCTGAAGATGAAGCAGTGAACTTCAATTGTTAGGATTTAGAGGATGTTTGGGTGCCAGACCTTGTTGATGATTCAGACATAGAAGATGTAATAAGAGAGCCTGAGAACTTTGAAATTGAAATTATGTGGAGAACGAAGAAATTTCTGGTGATGAAGAAGGTGAAAATAGTGACACGGTATGTGCTTCGGGAGACATTTTACGGGCTAAGGATGGTACAGAATGGCATAGATCAAATACCGGTTTGCGGAGAAAACTGAAACACAACATACTTCGAGAAAAATCCGGCCCAGTTCGGAGAACAAAATTGTTGGGTGTAAGAGACACATTCAAATGCATATTCACAGACGAAATGTGTGACATTATTATCCGTGAAACAAATAGAAAGGCTAGCACAGTATTTTCAAATTCCAGTGCAAATGTAACAAATAAGCCAAAGATATGGAAACCTCTTACAGCAGAAGAATTTGATGCGTACCTTGGTGTCCTTATTACTGCAGGTGTGCGACACTCCAATTTTGAACATACTAAGGAATTGTGGAAAACTGATGCTTATCCACTCTATCGCGCTTCCCTTTCTTTGAACAGGTTTTGGCAAATAAGTAGATTTATTAGATTTGATAATGTCAACACACAAAACGAACGTTTGGAAAAAGATAAGTCAGCAGCAATAGCGGACATATTTGCCATGCTCAATGCTAATTTGAGGTCAAATTATATGCAATCCGAATGCCTTACAGTTGACGAACAATTGTTTCCCTACAGAGGTCACACTCGATTTACTCAGTATATGCCATCAAAGCCGGCTAAGTACGGCATAAAAGTGTGGTGGGTATGTGACTCTAGTAACACTTATCCCCTCACTGGGCGAATATACACGGGGAAAATATCATCAGGAAGGGAGGTCAATCAAGGAAAAAGAGTTGCAAAATACATCGTTCAATGCTACAAGAATTCTGGGAGAAGTGTTGTTACTGACAATTTTTTCACAAGTTTGCCACTAGCACGATTTCTCATATCATGGAACCTATCGCTAGTGGGAACGCTAAAGCGTAACAAGCCGTACGTACCGAAAGAAATGTTGCCCTCTCCTTCCCGCCAAAAAATGAGTTCTTTGTTCGGGTTCACTAAAGATAACGTAACAATGTGCTCTTATGTTCAAAAAAGAAAAAAAAAGAAAAAAAGAAAAGAAAAGAAAAAGAAAATCTTGCTTTTGTCTACAACGCACTACGATTGCAGTGTATCTGGTTTTCTATCGAAACCTGAAATAATACATTTCTACAACAAGACAAAGGGGGGCGTAAACAACATGGACAAAATGTTTTCGCACTACACAGTCAAGAGGAAAACACAGAGATGGCCTCTAGCGTTCTTCTACAACATTTTAGATGTGGCGTCCCTTGCTGCATACATTATTTACGTAGAAAATAACCTCAAAGAGTAACACATCAGCGGAGAATATTTCTCACAGAACTTGGGAAAGAGATGGCAATGCCTGCTATTATCACTCGATCAAACAATCCCGCCTGCATTCGCTTATTTGCTGTAAAATCTGGTATTGAATGTATGCTTGGAAGACCGGTGGTACCTACATTGAATAGTGCTCCTGTAAAGAGGGACCCTACTGGTCGTCTTCCAATCCTTGGAGACTGTTTTGTTTGTAAATGCCAACCGCAAAAGGGAAGAAGAAAGGCACGAAAGAACTGTCATGAGTGCGAGAAGCCAGTGTGTGATGAACACTCAGTAACAGTATCCAAGTGTATTCAGTGTCGGTGAATAATAACAAGGCAATTGCGTCAGAATAGAAGCTAGAAACCAAATTTTTTCATACGGTACGGTTTGTCTTGCAATTTTCTTGTGATATGCATTATTTCAAATAGATATTTGGTATAATATTCTCTATTCCTGAATACTGTAAAGATCCACAGTGTAATAAAACTTTGTTAGAGTACCAAAGTGCACTATGTTTTGATAGGCTATTGCGTGTAAATATTACCGGAAAAGAAATAAAAATACGAGATACCTATTCATTAAAATTTAAACTTCAGAAATTAGGGAGATTACTGAAAAATTGTTAGCAAATTAGTCGCTTGAATGTATAAAAGTCTCTGGGTTACCCGGGTACCCCAGTGCGGACTATAAGTAATGATAATTTTAGTGGCAAATATATATTTTGTAAAAAAATCTTTCCAGGGTTTATTTAGGGCAAAGTACATAAAAAGGTAAAATTAACGAATAAACGAACGCTGAAAGAAAAACTACTAGCCACTGTGCAGAAATTTCTATTCAAAACGCGGTGGGTTACCCGGGTAACCCAGTGTGGACATAAGGGTTAAGCATTTTACATGAAGCTATTAGGATCAAATCCAGAAAATAATCAGACCCGAGCTTATTTACTAAAAAAAAAACTGGAAATTGACTTAGAATTTAGTTAAGTACAGTGTAAATTTGAGACCTTTTACTCTGTCACAACACTATCCTCAGATAGAAATTGGATACTCTAAAATTTTCTTCTCTTTTAAATAAAGAGGTAAAGTTACATTTTAAAGAGGGACACTGACACAGAAAAAATTATTTCGAAATTGAACATGCTAAGAATAAGCACTATCATCAAAATCGATAGTCAACGCCAGCTTACAGTCACAAGTCCTGTTATAGGTTCCCTGTCAGAATTTTTTCTTCTTTGTTGAGTTTTCCTCTTAGTCTAGTGCCAGAGTGCATACTGTTGGTTCATTGGGTTCCCGACCCAGTAGTCTATAGTAGTTTTATCCCATTTTAAATGTAGGTTTCGTCTTACACAACTTCGTTGCTGATGTTAGAAGTAATCAAGGATTTGTTTCGTGTCGCCCCACTATTCAAAATCTGCTGTATTTAGGAGAATAACATAGCCAAAGGTAGGAAATACACTAGAGGTAATCCCATCCTCAATAGCCCGGCCTCACAGTAGTTCGGGCCATATCCTGCCTCTAGTCGCTATTTCAGAAATGGCGCGCACGATAATGGATTATCGTGTGCAACAATTTTGTTAGTAAAAACGTTAAACAATGCTATACATACGTACTAGAAATTGTGACATTATTACATTGAAGTTCAGTACATAATATGGCTTCTAAAAGAAAACATGTTACGCTTGACCTCGCCTATCAACATTGCTAGAACTAAGAATTCATGATTTGTTTCATAGTGAGTGATATTACTGTATATGTACACACTAAGCGACTAACTTTTCTATGTAAATGAATAGAGAGTGTCTTTGAATTTAACAAAGTAAGCCTGTATAGTCCCTATGTGTTTAAACTACCGACTCTATAAATAACCAGGCACTTCCGCGAAGCCGGCTCCCATATGTGCCAGGAATCGCCGAATTAGCGAGAGTCTAGTGTACTATCACACAACATAATAGTAATCGTAAAACATTGCAATTTAAGTCATATTTTTTCCCTCTAAATTAGATAAGGTAATGAACAAATTTAATTACTGAATATGATAAAATATACTAAATTTAATTAATTTTGTTTTTAGAAGTAACGGATTTTACATCGTGTCTGTAAACACTTTCAAAGTCGTTTCTCCGTACAAGCTTTAGCTAAATTTGCGAAGAGTAAAGGAACCGAACACCTGCAAAAAATCAATTATAACTACAATGCCTGTTATCGCAAACCAAATAACAGATTCTGCCTTGTGTTGAGGCAAACAGTCACGGCATATTCCAAACTTAGATACTCCAAAGCTAGAACCTTGCTTGAGCCTATACCATCACTGCTTTAATCCTAAAAAAAATAGTTATTTTAATCAAAAGAAACATATTTACACCATTTCATACTAAGATATTATGCAAAACATTAATATAAATCTGCGCAAAAGATTTTATGTAAACGGGAGGGAGGCAAAGCCATCTAAGATTGAGCAGCACTTTACATATTGTAATGTCTTTGAGGTAGTTTCAATTATAAATATAAGTACAGTTATCTTCGAATTTTAGAAAAAAAGAATCTAATAATGTCTCCCTTAAGAGTGACAAAAAAGGAGAAAGGTATTTTGCACGGTGCCTCTTTTACTTAAAGCAGCCTCCAGAGCATCTGTCGGCTTTAGGTGAATTTGGAGGAAAACATCCTCAGCCCAAAGCAACTTCGCAAGGTTTAATTGTAGTTAGGATCCCAGTCCAAAGCGACTTTGGGTTTACGTTTAGGTGAACTCTCTAGTCCGAAGCGACTTCAAGAGCGGGTGTAGGTTATTTGATCAGCGATCAAACTGATAGCTGGTTCCTCTTCAGACTTCGCTTTTATAGATGGTCTCCTGGTGGCTTGTTTCTCCTCGGGCTCCATCGTCTTGGTTTCGTGTCTTCCTGGTTGTAGTTTCTCGTCTGCTTCTACTGTTTATAAATAATAGCACGTGATATGCTCGTGCTGAAGGTGGGGATCCTTACACAGCACATTAAAAAATAATCTACAAGATTATTGTCTTGAAAATAACACCATTAATGCACTAGGATGCGGGGATAGAAGCAACACTCAAGTTATTTGCTCACTGTTATAGTTTTAAGACACGTAAAAACATCATAAAGCACTAAACACAGTTGTATTGAAAGATATAAAAACAATAAAATGATAATAACACTATATTTTCTGACTCGAGTGAGCACGATCAACACTTTGTTATCATTTCCCTCAGTGTTGTAAAAATGTCATTAGTGTATTTAATAAATATAGACTAAGTCACTAATTGTGAGAACATTTTAAGTTTTGTTGTTCACTAAATTCAGTGGATATTGTTAAGTCCGGTGGTGTTTATCAGCGATAGTTGTGTGTGCGTTGGAATAGTAGGAGCCGATGATGCAATCCTCTTCAGAGGTAGTGAAATGGCCGGTTGTGCTGGTTGATGTTGGCTCTTATAGCGGGACTTCTTAATGGTGAGGCACAAATATGTAATCATAATTACGAAAATTAAAGAAGGAATAATACTTTGAATGAGGAACTGGATCATCTTTCTAGAGAGGAAAGGAAATTGTTATTCTCGTGATTGTAGAAGTTTGTATAGATAATATAAGGCTATGCGTACAGCGAGTAAAAGGAAAAATATGATACACTATATAATTAGAGTCGTGCATGAAAAGGAATGGTGCACATGTATTTAAAAAAATGACTTGATAAAGAATTTTGTTCTTGTTTGTGAAGTGCGTGAAGAGGTGTTATAGTTTTTGGATGGTTTTTAGGTTTGAAGTAAAATTAAAATTATAGTTAGCAGGAAGATTGCGTTATTCCAATGTAAAATTAGCTGAGTGTCTGGTAAGTAGGTTAAGAGTTTCCGTCTTAATGTATTCGTATTCCTTCATTTTAGGGCCGCGGTAGCTCAGTGGAGCCGGTGGGTGTAGCCGAGCGGTCTGAGGCGTTAGGCTGATTATCGTGAGGTGAAGCCCATTGCGGGTTCGAGTCCCTCTGTAGTAGCAAGGGTGGAATTTTAACTGTCCTCGATATTTCTGTGTTCGTGTCCCTGTCGTGTCTAGTAGTCCTGAAAAGTGGTTGAAGTAAAAAATAAGTCAGGAAGTTTATCTTTTTAAAAAAAAGTTGTAGAGCGTTCACCTGTTGTGCCTGGGGTCCCGGGTTGGATTCCAACCCTCGCCAAGTGAACTTTTAGTGGACATACACCGTTTGCGTGGGCCTTCTAGGAGTTCTCCCGTTTCCTCCCACTTTTCATTCCACCATTTCATCCATTACTTAGCATCAACGTCTCCTATAGCTTAACCGGCAGGCCGTTGGACGTAAAACTCAAAGATTTCACTTAATTTTCATTTAATTTTTCTTGCACTTTAGATAGTGTTGGTTTAGAGTGCCTCGTAAATTTGGATTACCCTGTGTAATATTGGTAGCAAGAGTTGATCTAGTTAATGCATCGTTAATTTTATTTTCTAAATACTATGTATTATTAAATCAAACTGCTGTTATATCATTTATAAGTTTATAACTGTAATCATAAAACCGTTCATTCGTTGCTGTTGTTTACATCAGTTGTAGAATCTCATGATGTGTTTCTGTAACGAATTTTTCAATTGCAACTATAAAGTTAGAAACGATATGAGTCACCTTAATGTTACTTTTCTTAATTTCTTGAATCTGTAAATTAAGATATTCCGTTTGATCTTCAAGAACATTTATAGAGTTCTCTAATTTATGAACTTCGTATAGAGAAAATCCGCTAAAAGCAAAATTCCATTAGAAGACCATTCTTTTGTCAGCTGGTACACTTCTTTCGAAAATTACAAGGAATTATGGTGCTGATCTTCGTTATAAACTGCGCAACCTTATTATGTAATAGTTGAATTAAGTTTTCATATCATGTACATGATTCATTTTTAAGATTAACAGCTGAAAAGTTTAGATACAGACGATATGGTATAAATTCATTGTCATCGTAATTAATGTTGGGTTTAAATCGTGCTATTGTCAATCCAAGCTGATGCAACACATGTTTATTGCCAAAGATTGGAGAACTGGGAAGTTTGAAGATGTAAATCGATAAGTTGACTATTTGATTCACCCTACGAACGAAAAGAAAGGTTTGTTTTAACAATAAAGTTCAATACAAGTCATTTGGTTAACAATGGTTGAAATGAGTAGGCGAGTTATTAGGAAAGTGTATAAAGCACTAAAAGGGAATAAGGTGAACAAAATTCACCGTAAGAAATTCATTCGTGGATTTAAGGAAATAAATTAAAAAATTCTATTGGTAAGTTTTATCCGTGAGTATAAAAAAATCACACGGGTAGTAAAAAAACCCTGTGACCACCGTATGGGTGAATAAGAAATTTTTAAACGGAAATCGTACGATATACTTCAGTATCTAATAGGTAAGTATTCTAATTGTCCTTCGTCTTCTAAATTTATATTCACTCTGTTTGGTTCGTGTAAAATTCCTTCATACTGTCGACCGATATATCCTGAATCTTTCTTTGAAATTTGGAAGGTAGTTCCACACAGTACAAATTTGGGTTCAATTTTTCTAAAATTTTTGCCAGTCCTTCATATGAACTGGTGCAAATTTCCGGCTGTCGTTGCTTCCTTGTAGGAAAGTAGACTAATGCTAAATCTCCCGGCTGATAGGTCGTTTGTCAATGTCTTTTATTGTAATATTTCTTTTGTTTTATGCACGCCTCCTCCAGATGATGTTTAATCTTATTTCTAATTTGTGTTAGTTTCTCTTTATCGACTTGTACATATTCGCATTGATAGTTCCTTCAAGGCGCATTGATAGTTTTTTCTTCCACCTTACGAACATGTTCTTCCAATTTGCATCTTTTCACTATGTCTCTGTTAACTAAGTTGAAGCTAGAGCCTCCATCGAAACAAATATTTGTTAAAATATCATTTATTTTACCAACGACGAATGTTGCCACTAATCCGTCTATTTGCGATGGGACACTATTATTCTTTTTAACCGGAGGAACAAATCGATTCCTATTATTTTCCCCGAAAATCCTGAAGCATCCGAAACCCTAAAACCATTCTTCATGTGATTCGATTGTACATTAGTTAAATTAGAATTCGGATTACTATTTCACTGATCTTTCTTTTTATTGAATTACCTATATTCGAACAAGACATTTTTTCCTTGCTTTTATTACTCCTCAACAATTTAATGTACTCTAATTGTTCCCTATTATGCGAAACATATTGTTCGGATATCTCTAGCAATTCCTGTCTATTAGCCGGAAAAGAATAGTTTAACATCCGAAATTGCTTATTCGGATTCATACCATTTAATATGATACCTACTAGTTGACTTTCATTTAAACCGATTTGTAAAATATTCATAGATATCATTACTGATTTAACATAGTCGTTAATTAGTTCTGTCAACCCCTGTTTTCTATAGACTTTATCACTTAATAGTGAATGCAAAACTGTAGGTGTAATATATCTAGACATATTTTAATATCCCTAAAATAAACCCAGTCAAAGTTATTATTCAAGGCTGATGTAACTTCCTTTAATATTATAATATCACATTTAGGAACAAGTACTGAAAGACCCGTATTAAATGAATAGCTAGTATCCATTAATATTTCTTCTATTTTAAATAACATAAAAAGTTTGAATGCTATTATTTCCATTAATGTTCCTAAAATCTAACAGTTTATTCTTTAAATATGTTAAAGATTTCTGATGGGTATATTTAATCATAAGCTTGTGTTCTAAATTAACATCTGAATACATATGATCTTGTCTATTAACAGGAAAGTTGTAAACCCTATCACCTTCAGAAATATTCTGATTCCTATAATTCGGATTACGATCATGAATTCCAAGACTAGGATTATTTAAACACACTTTCGGAGTCGAATTTATAACATTGAAACTCTTTTGTAATAGTTACCTAAGTTCAGATATCTATTTAAATTACCAACTCGTTCTCCTGAGTTACTACTCGAAGAAGTATTCGGAATGTTCCTACACAAAGGCGGTTCCGAAAAAGTCACTCTAGGATCATTTCTCTCAATATGACTACTGGATGGATTAGCCATTCGACTGGCTCTATCTAGATCAACAGAGTTCACCAATGGATTGATTAACTATATTATTATTAACAGGAGCACTAAACGATCTTACATTAAAACTATTTGCTAATGGAGGAGTAAGTTCCATGCTAATATGACCAAAACTTGAGTTTCGATCTAAACTAGGAAAACCAATAGCGTCTACTGTTACAAAATCTGCATTTGACATGTCAATACTTATATAGTCATGTCGAGATTCCATTATTTGATCAAAATTTAAACACACAAGATAATTAATAACCAAAATAGTATAACAATAGAATACTACAATTAAGCATATACAAACACTAGTATTTTCTACTCTACTATAATAATAAGATGGAAATCTACACTACCAAAGCAATAAAGCTGGAAGAAAAATAGAAATTGTCCAAATATTCCAATAATTATATAATATATACAAATTTTTCAAAGACAGGAAGAAATTTTTGTCAAAAACTTCTTATATCCAAAGAAAATATATTTTAGTTTCAATTGAATTAAATTGATTGAGTCACTATAAATTTCAAAGAGTAATTCTATATTAAATTCTGTATTCCAATTCCAAAAAAAAATTTAGTGGAACTATAACGTTGGAGGAAAATTTTCTAATCTCAATTCCAAAATATTTAAATTAATTCAAAAATTATATTTTTAAACTATAATTCAATACTCTAAAGGAAAATGTGAAAGACTGAGATCTATTTATGAATATTAACAATAAACAACTATAACACTAAAATAAATATTTAAAAAAATCTTGACTTGTATTCGTATCTTGTAACGCCTTTCCACCTGGTACCCACAGAATGCCTCCAGCTTAAGAACTATTACCTTTCAAAGTAATAATAATAATAATAATAATAATAATAATGACAATAATAATAATAATTCTCAATCCGGATGCAATCCGATGACACCTAGTCGATGGGACTTGGGCCAGAAGATTCAGTTCCCCATCGTCAATTCGTCAGTGTAGCATTTAAATATTTTTCGAATATTTCCAAATACAATAGGAAAATCAAACATATACGAAATAAGTATAATATAACAAATAAATAACACCAAAAGAAATTCAATTTTATATAACAATTTTATTAAACGAAACTAGGGTTGTGTATTTACACTATTACGTTAGAATAATGTAGATACACTATCGAAACAAAATAACAAGAAAATATGTAAATTCAAGAAAATATACCTATGAAAAATATGAATGCTTCTAATATGCAATAATTTACTTTAATTATCTTGAATTCTATGTAAAATATGTAAACTTTTATTCCTCAAAAGGAAATTCTATTTCTTGAAGAAATATTACTTGAAAAATTTAATTTAATTTCCTCCTAATTTCAAATATTATTCTCAGTATAATAAATATATGAAAGTTGATTTAAATCTGACTTCATAAAGTAAAGTGAACATTTAACAAATTATTAGCGCGCTTCTAATTTCTTTACAACTTCACTTTACGAAGACACTAACAATATTCAAGTTAATGAAACGATTCTCTAAATTCAATTTGAGGAAATTAAGTATATGTCAAATCTCTTCATCTCTAATAAATAATACTACTTTCATTTATAATTCTCAGTCTCTAATCCAGAACAGTAGAATGATAATGTGGGATACTTAAATTCTCAATTAAATACACCTTAATAACATTTCAATCAACTCAATCAATAATTTACTATTTTTATTCATTAATTTTTGGTAAATGTGTAATGAGAATGCTGGAGGGAAATAATTTGCAATCTAGAATTCTTACCATAAAAATACTCTGAAAACTCAATCTATAACCCATACAAACTATAAATTGAAAAATAAACCTATTTAATCTGGAAATATTGGAAATTTAGTGTTCTAATCAAAAAGGCGATAATTCTCCCCCTGACTACTTAGCCCTCCGTGAAACATCAAAAATGAAGAAAATTCTGGAATTTAACGCAAGGGTGAAAAGACATTGAAATTGCATTAGCAATTCGACCTGGAGTGGATATCGAGCTTGACAACCGGACAAACATAAATTTGACAAGTCACAATGACTACTTGAAAATAAGTTGGAAATTTCACTCACCTTTAATTGTTTCAATACGTAATTTACCTTCAATTGTGTTAACCTCTCTCTCCATTGGTAATATGGATTCAGTCTGAGCTTTTCTGGCAATCAAATTAGTAGAAAAACGTGAGTATTCTTATAAAACGTAATTCCCCACAAAAATCTTTCCGTGTCTTAGTTTCCTCACAAAAATATAAGAGCATGAAAGACTTATAACTGGTTTTCAAGCAAACCAAACCAGCTAATGCCCAATATAAATTACTTTTCACGTGATCGAATCGGGCTTTCACTTGGGACAAAAGACCCTTCACTTCTTGCCCTTTAATTGCACTAATTCTCTGCACAGAATTGAAAGAAAGTGAGAACATAAAGTTATCACGCAAACTACTATCTGTGCTAGCAAATCACAACTATTTAACACACTTTCAAAGAAAGCTTTCACACTCTGTTTCACTATCATAACTTAGTAGCCACAAAAAGAGGAAAGAAAAAGAGCCTGTTTGATTTGGCACTAAGTTAGCTTGTGAGAATTGCAAAAATCAAGGAATAAAACATTCCTTTTTTTACTGATCACTTTATAATATATAACTGACATTTCACCAATATGACTTTATCGATACACGTCGATAACACACACACCACACTAGCAAGAAGTACAACGGTGAACCATTCTCCGAAATAGAGAAACCCTGTCGAATCGAAAGGAGAATCTTCCCAGCTAAGCAATACGAATACAAGTAAAGAAGGAGCGAAACCTTCTTTAGCTTGTTGAGTTGGTTAACGTTAACCACCCCCCCTTTCGCGACTGCTATCATTTCCTCCAGCAGTCTTTCCAACTGCTATTTCCTAAAAATATACTTTTTTAACTTTTTTTAAAAAAAGAAGAACATATCTAACCAAACCAATGATTTTAACATATTCTATAGTGACTCTTACATCTTATTATGATTTATCAATCTATTTTACAGTGATTTTCTTCCTTTTTTAGTTTTATTACTCTTGTGACGCGTCCATGTTCGTCGGCCTCATTCCGCACGAAGATGACACGTTACATAACCGAAGAAAAGAAAACTAGATGAATACTTTGTTTCAGGCTGAAAAAAATGTTAATTGCAAAAATGATGTGTGACAACCATTTTTCCAATCAATGTGATGTTCTTGAACGAAATATTTAAGACAACCCTGTGTTGTTATGTTCATTTGTTCAACTAATCCAATTGAAGCCTGGTTGTATGCTGGGAAAAATTTTGAAGGGAAGTTGTATTTTTGTGCGAAATGTTGGAACCTTCTATCAATTAATCCCGTCTATTCACCAACATGTATAATATATTAAATGCTCCAAATTTAAGAATAATGTCTTGTTCTAAGAAGGTTTCTATATTTACAGCAGTAATTAAGTCAAATACTTTTACAATAACATAACATGTGGCTACCTCATAGCTACCAATACGAATTCGTTTTCTTCAGTTTTTGCTTGGAAATGGGCTAAACGCATCATATGCCCACGCTGATTCTATTTCTTCAACAAGACGGTCCAACAAATGAGCTTGTTTCTTTTCTCGTAGTTTTTTCAGTCTTTTGCAGTCGGGTCATGTGCGTATTTTCTAGGCCAAATAGTTTTTAAGATGTGGCATATAGAACTTTCTTATGGCTGTTTTGTACGATATTGTGAATCCGAAATTACAACAGTACATTGTATATTTGTATAATTTTACTACTTGTAAATCCTTATTTTATTAGTGCATAAGATATTTTTAAATATGTACTGGGTTGATTATGTAATTCGAAGAAGAAAAAGAAAAAGAAATATATTAATTATAAATAATATCGATATAAAAAGATATTCATATGTTTTATATGTTTTAAATAATAAGATTTTGGAATGTCGTGTCAATCAATAGTGGGATACGTGTGCAGGAGGAATTCCATGCCCAAAATCACAAGCATTGTAGTTTTATGGGTGATTCGAAAATAATGCTTCAATGTCGTCTGTCCAATCTTAAAAGTAATTAAAGCTATGTATTTTAAAAATATCTTTTTCCCGATATTCCTTTTAAAACAGTTTGAAGTTGAATTAAATCTGTAACAGGAAGGAGGCTATCCGAAGGCGAAAGATACACGGTACTGCTAGTTTCAACTATAGCTATCTGTAGTCCTCTTTTAGTATTGATACTCAAAATTTACTTGTTAATTTCAATCTCCAACGTAATGTTTTCTCGCCGGTCCGTTGAATTTTCCGATTGTTGTTCTCGTATAATAATTTCATAATTAATATTCTCTTAATCATTCTAATTAATTGCTACATTCTCTGTAGCAGAATTTGACTGTTTTTGAATATTGATTCCCTTTCCAAGGGGCAATATTATGCGACGTTTTGTCATTGAAAACAGATAGATCACCGTTATCGACATTTTGACAAACCGCACAGACTAGTATTTGGTATTTTATTTGGACGATTTGTTGATTCTGCAGTTGTCCCTGTTGTGTTTAACCTTTGCCGCCATTTTGAAAATTATAGTTTCTTTTTCTTTTTACCTGTCTTCCGTTCTTGGGCTTATTCCTACAACTGGACTGCGCGATAAAGAGGGAAGGTCACGCCATTTTATTACCTAAAGTAGAAAGATCGTATTGGGGAGGAGTTTTTTTCTTAGTGGGAAACGTCCCTTGGTTCGATAGCTTTATGTTGGTATTGGGACTGGATATAGGTGGTTGATAGGGTAGTACTGTTGGACTATGCTGACAATTGATAATTTGATGTGAAGGTTTACGATGATAAGTCGATGGCTGTAAATCTGGTTGCATCTGTACAGGATATATTTCTTGATAAGGTTGTTGAATTGTATATACCGTTTTAGGATCGTTTGTTAACAAATAAGATGGGTTATTAGGGATAGGCACTGGATTTTGGCCATATAACATAAATAATTTCTGTGCTAATCCTACATGATCTCTCTTCCTTAGTAAATCATTGGTGGATTACAATTGATTAACCTTTTTTGAAGCGTCTCAACTGTTTGAAATCTTTCGAGTGCTATTTTATTGAGGAAATCTTTCTGAAGATCTAATGATAAATGATAAATTTTCTGCTCTTCCGATGCGTCCGGTAACAACGGCTCTATTGTCCTTAATATAAGCAAAAAATAAGAATCTATTACTTCGTCAGATCCTTGATGAATATGAAATAGTTCTTATTTAGGTTTATAAGATGGTACTCTCGGCCTACTCAATCCAACTAGCTTAGCTTTACGATTTTCATATTTTAGTGCACCTTATTGATTTTGATTTTTTAGTTGTAAAACTAAATCCAAAGCGGTATCCCGAAGATATATAGTCATTTTTTTCGCTAACTGCAAGGCGGCCATGTGATCGTATAACATGAAGAATCTATTCGGATCTTCGTGTACGTGCCCAGGATATTTAGTCAGGTGCAGCATGCTGAATGATATGTTTGATCCGCCCTCCCTCATTTTCAAAAAATATCCCTTGCTAATGTCTCAGTTCTAAACGTCTGTCTACCAGACCTTGTCTCTGGCATAAATCGCACTAGAAGAAGAAGATGAAGAAGGAGAGAAAATGGAAAGGTACAAAACGTGATAATAAGTTATTTATTCTCTGCCATATTTAAAGTTGGAATTCCGTGAATAGAAAGAGCACCTTTACTAAAATTTTCGCGCCTATCAACATGTAATGCTTTTGCGGTAAGAGTCAAAAAAGGTCCGGGTGTTTCCCCTTCACCAATTTTATTATAAAATCTGAATACAGTTATCTTTGAATTTTACAAAGAACAATCTAATAATTTCTTCCTTTAGAGTACCAACATGAAGGAGAATGGTGTTTATTCGGTGCCCTTTTTACTCAGAGCAGCCTCCAGAGAATCTTTAGGCTTTAGGTGAACTTGTAGGAAAATCTCCCCAGCCGAAAGCAGCTTCCTGAGGTTTAGTTGTAGTTTGGATTCCTAGTCCAAAGGGACCTTGGGTTTACGTTTAGCTGAACTCCCTAGTCCGAATGTGACCTCAGGAGCGAGTGAGGTTATTTGATCAGCGGTCAAACTGATAGCTGGTTCCTCTTCAGGTTTAGCTTTTATAGATGGTCTCCTGGTGATTCCTTCCTCCTCGGGCTCCATCGTCTTGGTTTCGTGTCTTACTGGTTATACTTTCTCTTTATAAATAGTAGCACGTGCTGTGGTAACATGTGCTTGCTTTGAAGATGGAGATCCGTACAATACATAAATACATATTAGGAAATATTGAGGTTTGAACATAATGATGAGCATACTAATATTATAAAGTTAAATCAGGCATGTATCTAGCAACATTGGAGAAGAGTTTAATTTATTACTCTTTTAAATAACCAATATGTCCGTTCAAGTAACCATTTGTAAATCTAGATGAGGGTGGAAATCTTAGAAGTAAGTTTGGAGTAATGCTTTCAAAGCAAGTGTAAAATTCCTATGTTCTAATTCAGTGATTCCTTACATGGGGGCGTGAAGAGCGAGCAAAGGGGAAGGCTTGCTACTATCAGAAATGAAACTCCAATCTACAGTTGTTAATAAAATAGCTAGAAATGTTTTATAGGCTTTGTAAAATATTCAGGGGCACAGCATATAATTATATATATATATATATATATATATATATATATATATATATATATATATATATATATATATATATATATATATAAAAAGATATTTTTATGCATTATTTGAAGAAATAAGATAGGAGAAATGATGAATCCAACAGTTAAAGTTTAGACAGAAAGTATTCATAGGTCAGCTAGAGACAGAACACCCCAGATCGATAGGGACGAAATTTTAAAGAAGTGTCAGTGGTAGATTGGCCTATGCACTTTGGTTTAATTTTAGTGGGAATGATTGTGATTATAAATAAAATAACAATAAATGTTAAGTAATGCAGAACATATGATATGATATTATATAACGCTGTTGCATTGTTTATATAAAAACTTGAGCTAAATGAACATGAGTTACGTTAATAACTTGTGCCGAATAAATATGTTGATCTAAGAGCATCAACGTATTGTCCTACCTAAGAAGAGTGCGAAGATCAAAATTTAAATCAAAATAAAAATATTTCACGGACCTTTCAAATTATGACAATGAAATAATGAATTCATCGTTAAAAGTAGGCGGAGATGTGCTCCAACCTTCGTAAAATTCCTGTTTTAAAGGGGAGGGGCGAAAGGGGACTTTCTGTATTTGTTTTCGATACATCAATACGGATGTTGTCTGTTGTTTGTAATTGCATCACAGGAAAATGGTGATCCAATTGAAAATAATTTTTGAACACACTTCTGTGGGTGCATGCAAGAACCTGATATGTTACAATTACAGCATTTTGAAATAAATAGCTGCAAAGTTTTCGGGCTATAATACCTACATTTAGTACTTTGGTCATTACATTTTATTTTCAGTATTTAGTAAATGATCATAACATAATATCCAGAAATCGCTGTCTTGTTATATGCGGAAATATTACGTACACAATTGTTGGAAAGAAAAATAACATTTTCGACAGACAATTCTTATAGCGTGCATGAATCTGATATTTTACATAATAGTGAAACTAGTCTCGATTGTCACCAGTTTCTTCCTCTGCTAGCGTTTCTATTTCGTTTTCTACGTCTGGATCTCTTTCGCAGGGCCATATACAAGAGGGTCTAGGGGGCCGGGTCCCACTAAATTTTTGGTGCCCCCCTAAAATTTTCACGGTAGGCTTGCAAATGATTTATAATATGGTGATGAACTATAATAAGATTGGATCGAGCCTCCTAACCTTAGCCGGGCCCCCCTAATTTCTGCCGGGCTCTCTTAAATTTTTGGGCTGGCTACCGGCCTGCTCAATTTCTTTGGTGCTGGAGTAACACTCTGAATATACCTACTACGTTCAAATCGTTCTGAACCGGCTTCCTTTGCACTCAAGTATAACATTTATTCTAACAGCTCATAAATAACCATAAACGGCAACAGTAATATCTATAGAACGGGCTGTTGCCATCGCTAAACTTATACCAAAAAAATTATATACTTTGCTAATGTATTGAATTGCAACATTGCTTTTTTCCCCACCAGCCCATTCGAAAGATCGTCCTCAACTAAAAGTACTTGTTGATTTATCTCTCTTATGTAACAAGGTATGTGATATTTTAATGGTGTTTAGCTTCCTTTTAAGCCATGTGAAGATGATTTGGTTGCGCTGACACATTCGTAGTAGTCTCGCAATTCTGGTAAAATTTAAGTAAGAAGCTTTTGCAAATCCTTTACTTTCGCAGTAGACAAGTTTCTTCATCCGAAGTATAGAGAAAGCAATTCATAGAGATGTGGGTGCTGGTCATGCACGGCGATATTGATTGTTTCCACTTATTTATATCGCAGAGTAAGCGATATGGGTAATACTAGATTACTCCTTGGTACTTCTAATTTTGGAAGCTTTCTGTAACTGATTCATAATGAACACATTCTTTGCAGAAGACTAATGATGAAATAACAGAAGCAAGGGAAAAGAGCATATTTCTCACCATTTATGTTACTTGGAAAAGTTTGGCTCTTTCTGATGTTCTATTAATGCCGACCCACTGATGTGGAGTTTATACTGCTGTTGTAGACCTCTCCTTCGTTTCAATAATTGCAAACTTCCTGTCACAATTTAGGAAAGTACGACCAGGGAAAGGAGAAAAAAATGTGTTGTACACCATTAAAAGTCCACTACAATATCGTTTGCATCAAGAGTGGAAAGAGTTAGAATCCGGCGAGAACATATCAAGTTCTTGGACGCTACAAGCGTTGCACCAGCTTTTAGTGGACTTGTAAACTTCCCACAACTCCCAATTTTTTTACAGGAGGTCAAATGATCTCTGGAGCCTTCATGAATGGCAATAACTAACTTTTAACAAAAATGTCACATATCAGGTTCTTGCATGCACCCACAGAGTTATTAAGTACCTAATTTAAGTTTGGTCCCTTTGTTTAAACAGCATATAACGGCTTAAATGTTACGCCGTAAATACAGTATCTTATGGGTTTCATTGTTGCACTTTGATGGAAATGCGTATCCTGAGGGGGAAAAGAACTAAAATTATTTTGCATGAATATTCTCCTTGTGTGATGAACGAGCATTTCAGGTAGTTTACAAATATTACGAATGTTGTAACAAAGAAACTTATAGAATATTAGCTGGACGTTATTCTCTCTTTTCTGATAAAGAGGCATATATAAAAAATAGCAAATATCTGATGGTCGTCGCTTGAAACAGATTATTATACTTTATAATTAAGTCTCTCAGTGAAATATGTAAGCTAAGACACGTTTACCTGTTATAAAACAATAATAACATGGTCGAATTGTTAGCTGTTTACTTGGAATTAAAGTTGGAATTTTTAGTTGGAATTAAAACAATATAATTTTTAATCATTTCATCTTCAAATTTGCTTAAACTTCCTTAATTTTTCAAAATATCTTTGGAAATTGAATAATCATTTAATCATAGTTGAATTTTATAATTAAATATTAAAACTTTTACAAGCCTATCCCAAGATCTAACTTTTAAGAAGTAAAGAATACTTAAACATATTTGCGGAAGAATTCAGTGTAATTAAACCATTACAACTTACAGTTCCTTTGAAAGAAAACATGTTAAGTGAGTAAGAAGAGAAACAAAGATTCTACACGTTATTTTTTCAACACCTGCTACAACTAATTTTAAAGATGCATATTTAATAAGCAGAGAATTCTGCTGAGTGCTTCTATTTAATAATAGATGTCACTCAAGTGTTACTTTATCAGTAATTCTTTGAGTTTACTTCATTTCCCCACCATTAGCACCTCTTAACAAAATAAAATAAGAACAAAATTTGCTCAAAAACATTAACTAAAATGTTTTACACAAATGTAACATTGAAAGTTCTAGTTTCTTCCAATAAAGAGTTTCCGTCATAATATTATTGTGAATAAGTATATAAAAACTGATAGGAATTCGCGAAACTAATTAAAGAGTAATTTACTCTTTCATTACAAATCGCATTGCGTATGTCGCAGTTGGTAACACACTCTCTTGGCCTATATTTCCGTTTACTGGAGTACCCCAGGGGTCTGCTCTCAGTCCATTATTATATATTCTTTACGCTTCAGACATTCCTTCAGTGCCACGAAATGTTTTTACCTTCCAATATGCTGACGATACAGCTTTTCTTGCACTTGGCAACACTGTCCAGCAAATTAGTCTTGCTCTACAAACAACTCTAGACAATTTCATCAAGTGGTGCCAGAGATGGCATCTGACTATTAACAATGACAAAACGCAAGCGCTGGTTTTCCTACCACCTAACAGGCGTTCTAGGGTACACTGAAACCCCACACTCTTACGAGTAACTGTTGATGGCTACATTGTACGCCCTACCAACACTTCTACCTACTTGGGCGTCGTCTTCGATTCCAAACTGACTTGGAATGCACATTTGCAAAAATTAAGAGCAAAGGCTACTATTCGCTTAAATCTTTTACGTCGTGTCACAGGCACCACTTGGGGCCTCAAAGCAGATGTTTTACTCCACACCTATAAGATGTTTCTCCGACCTATACTCACTTTTGGACATAATGCCTGGTGCAATGCTTCTGCTTCCTTCTACGAAAAACTTTGCATATTGGAGCGTCATGCTATTCGACTAGCTCACCGACTTAAGCTTCCATATCCCACGTGGCTCACGTATGTGTACATCAACTTTCCTAAGCTCACAGAACATCTTGCACAACTCCGTATTCGGTACACCACTTCTCGCATTGAAACGGGCCATCCGCTATTCCTGGACATACTTCAATCTGATGCTATCACTGATGCCGCATACCGCTACAAGCATCCTCCTTTAAATGTACTCATTTCCTTATATGTCCAACATGCAAACCTCACAGAGGACAAACGTGACATCTATGCCATTTATATCATTCATGATCATATTCCTCATGTTTTTCCATCTTAGCACCGACATCCTCACAACTAACAAGGGCTTCCCCTTGTGATCATTAGTCCCGAGTCGCCCCGGGACAGAAGATTTAACATGCATCTGTTTAACTAATTTCTATTTGTTTGTGATGTGCTGGAACTTCATCTCATCTTTCATTTACATTATCTTACATTTTCAATCAGTTAAAATATCTCGCATTATATCTAAATATATACTCTTTTTATATATATATATTCCTGCACATTTGCACCTATGTGTTCTGTACTTTATTTTCGCTATTCACATGACTTTTTATCATTTTCTTGCCTTATTTAAGTTATATATTTACATTTGGCACCTTGATTGCACTGTTTCGTTTTGTGTACCATATAATAAAGATGAAAAATGAAATAAATAAAGAATAATAAAATGATGATATAACTCCCTTCCAAAACTGATGCACAAATACCACTGTTAATAATCAAGCTTCCCTTAGACCATCGCATTCTTTTCAATAATATATATTTCTGTAGAAAATCACTTGCGAAAGAGAGAGCGTAACCCTCTGAGAGGCTGGAGAAATATATAATTTTATCAAGAAACACATGATTTGTATAATTAGTAAATTTTCTTTTCTCCTTTCCGTAAAAAAAAAAAAAAAAAAACGCGAAACTAAGATATATAGCTCTAAACTTTTTTCTTTCTTTTTCAATAAAAGTATCTGGAGCTCCATATGGAAAACTAGATTTCTTGTGTGTGAATTAGTATTTTATTAAAGTTAAGTAATAATTTGATTCACGACATTATTTAATCTCCTTTTTAATTTGCTGTCTATCTTCTACCATTAATTCAAAATTTTTACCGGGTTTACACTTTTCACGGTGCCTACAGAAAAAGTAATTATTCGCTTTTTAACCATTTTTCTCAATGCATTAACATTGTCCTAGGGTCCCTTCTGTTCAGTGAACGTCGACTAAAATGTAAATTTCAGATATCAAAAATGATCTCAAAGATATTTTTAGAATTTTGTCTCTAACGCCGAAAGTAGGTGTAGTTTACAGGAAAATTAATTATTGTTATAGATTAAGACAACACACATTTAACGATTATGATTTCATTTCGTAAATCAACATCTGGAATAAAAAATAAATCATTCGATTTTGTCCACATTCTTAAATAAATGTTTGATTCGTATCGCTGCAGCATCATATAAATAATTTCGAATGAAATAATGCAGAAAGGGTGGTTAACTCCTGGGTTTCTTCTTCCAACAATCTTCGAATTGCTTATTAACACTTTCCTTTTGGCCTTATAGATATAGCAATTCCCGCTTTCTGCCATTTTAAAAGATGTCTGTCAGTTGGTTGGAAAAAGGTAGGCATAGGAAAGGCATGATAAATAAATTCCTAAACATTCTATTTTAAGATGAATACATTTTTTGTTATTATTATGTGCTGCAGTACAACGGAAGTGGACTCGTGCTTCCTTCATTTGTATTAATATCAACCAGAGTCCGGCGCGTACGTAGATTTGGAAGTGTTAAAATTATGTACATTTTGCGTCAATATTTCCGTAATAACTGCAAATTAATATACACAGTTGAAAATATAGGAGCACCTAGACAGATCAGAGCAGTCGTTATACCTTTTATTTCATTATTGTGCTGTGAGCATAGTATGAGAAGAGATGCATTTTGTGTGTATTATATATACTAATGCAATATTTTTATATATATAAATAACCAGTAAATGATTATTAAGGACAGCTGAGATTAATCGTATTATTAATATTCCATGTGTAATTAATATCAATTGTGGATGTGTTAAAATATTAAATAATACTCTTGATAAACTGGATACTTTCAAATATTTAGGATCGATATTAACAGACGAAAATCATATTCCCGAAGAAATTAAATGTCGACTAAAAGCAGGAAATTCGTGTTACTATTCGGTTTAAATCTGTTGTCGTCGCAACTTCTGTCGAGGAATTTGAAGCTTAAAATATATAAAACGATAATCATGCCTGTTGTTCTGTGTGGCTGCGAAACATGATCGCTTACTCTGAGGGAAGAACATAGACTGAACGTATTTGAGAACAAGATCCTGAGACGAATATTTAGACCCAAGAGGAACGGGAATGGGGAATGAAGGAAACTTCATAACGATAAAGTACATACTTTATAAGATTTACAAAACATTAATAGGGCTTTCAAGTCTAGGAGGCTTACGTGGGTAGGCCATGTAGCTAGGATGGAAGAAAGTAGAAACGCTTTCAAGTCTTGACTGAAAGACCAATTGCAAACGACCATTAGGAAGTCCTAGGCGCAGATGGGAGGACAATATTAAGATGGATCTCGCAGAAATGGGAATATAAATTAGAAACTGGATGCAGTTAGCTAAGGATAGAAGTCAGTTGAGAGCTTTTGTGAACGCGGCATTGAACCTCCGGGTTCCATAGGCCATAGAGTTAATTAGTTAGTTATAACACTCAATTTCACTGGAGAGTTTGTGCTTTGACTTTCAAGAATCAACTTTCAAAAATCGAATTTCTCCCTGAAAAATCTGTACTTAATCTACTCATGATTTTATGGGACACATATAAGGGAAAGTTAGATCTCTTTTTTTAAAAAAAAAATTAAACTTACCTAATAGTTTTCATCAACTGATGTTTTCTGAATGTATTACTTGATAGCGTCCAATAATATAATTAAATAGCACAGGAAGAAAACGATTTAAGTTAGGAAACCGACATAAATGTGTTAACAGCAGAATTATGTAAATTGTAAGGTTTACTTTGCAAATACTGACTACAACAGCAAGAAGAAGATTAGTCAGTAATATAATGCTAATAATTTTACCTGCAGGGGAAGAAGGTGGTAAGTCGTCAGAAAACAGGGTTATTGTGTAAAATTCTAAACAAAACTGACTTACCTCCTTTTCCCACTGTAGGCTTCAATTATGGAACGCTCAGAAAATACAGGTTATTTCAGAAGAAAATTAAATTAGATATGTACATTCATTTCAAATATTATGCTAGAACCGTAGTAAGTTCCTTACTTTTCCAAGCAAATTTGTGTTCCTTGGTTTTCTCAAAAATGTATGCACGAACTTTTAAGTTCACCAAAATCACTATGTTTATCTTAATGAGGTCTATTGTTTGATATATGTCTCATGTATAGACAATTTTCCCTTAAAGTCTGATAATATTTTAGAATAAGGATATCAATTATATTTTATTACTACTAGGCTGAGCATTATTCAATATTAAAACAAATAGATATAGCTAGGTATTTAACAGGAAATAATAGAGTTTTTTGGAATTTCTTACAGGATAATTGACGACATCTTCTACCATTATTTTAAAACAATGTTGCACAAAATAACACTACAAGAGAGACATTATTCACAAATTGGGTTGTAGTACAATTAATTCCTCGTACTAATAGATAACAAGCAAATAAAAACAAGTTGTCAGTTATAGCTAGTTGTAATACACGAGAAGAGAGCTTTGTTGAATTTGTAACGCAAATGGTTGGAAACGAACTATAGCTATCAGTGCAAAATATTAATAAAGGATGTTCAGATCGAATAACAAGAATATGCCGTCAATGCATAACTTTCTCCACTTTGTATTATGAGGATGTAAATAGTCTGCTTGTATCTTGATTCAGTGTTCGACAGGGTTTTGGGAGACTTCCACAACATATATCAGCAAAGCATCCCATGTCTAGAAGGAGGAGGAAGTTTGGTTAAGGACATCCAAAGCACTTTGCTGCCCTACCTCCTGATTAAAATTTGTTCAATTATGTCAATGGAATTGTGGCATTCAAGGTCCCCTTACTCAAAGAAGTCCAAGGGACATATGGCTGTGGGAGTTCTTTGCAACATTCTTCTGGGGTAAGGATAAAGTCATCTTCCGAATGGTCAGATATTCAATTCAGAGTATTACTCTACATTACTCACAAAACTGAAAATCAAATTGACAGTGTAACTTTGCGTTTAATAATAAATAGGAATGCCTTTGTCCATGGAACATTGCAAACAGAACTAGCATTCCATGATCTAGCCTTTCAATGCCTAGATCATCCTCCTTATTCCAAAAATCTAACTCTGTCAGACTATTACTTATTTCCTAAACTCAAACAACACATGAAGGGATGCCATTGTAAATGCGATTATTGCTACAGAACAGCAGTGCGAGGAAACTAATCTGCAAACATGTGAGCACCATGTAAGAAAATATATTGAAGTTCGAGAGGAGTATGTAAAATAACTGCGAAATTTCACCATTTCACGTACACTCCTAAGGTGTTGCATTACATTATTCTCCTGATTTTTTTTATTTTAATAATTGATAAATATTTGATATAATTTTAGTAATGTTTTCAAATATTTCATTGTTTTCCATTTTCATCTTTTAGTTGGTGATAGTTACGTCCACATATCATAAGCTTTAATGCTGAAATTAATTCCACAAACCTTTCAATAGGTTTTAAAATGTAAAAGTGTAAATTTGACGTTTTTGGTGAGAGATACAAAAAGAGACAGAAAGGGTGAAAACTATATTTATGGGAGCAACCTATCCAAAAATAAAAGGTGTCCCCATTTTCCTAGTTGGCCATTTGGTCACCCTAAGCTAGATGGAATTCGGAATGCTCTTTTACAATAATATCCATTTTTAACTTGACTCTCACCCCGTTTCTTCCACATAAAGCTCATCCTAAGAAAGAGTAACCATGAGTTACTCTGGTTTTTTTAAATTTTTAACACAGATTTTTCTTTTTCGGATTTATTTTTGTTTCATCCTTCCTTACTTTTTACATTTCTGGTTTTGAAAGGGGCGGGCGGTACGGACCATACGGTACTTCTATATGTAACCATTAAATCAACTCAACTATTGTTTTTAGGTAGAGTTATGTTACAGGATTATAGATGACAATGAAACATAATTGCTACATATATGTCAAAACATATTATTTTTTTATAAATAGTAATGCAAGCAATGTGTGTAAACGAAATGTATTTTTATTACTTTATCTTAAAAATATAATATTCTCGAAATGTTCGTGGTTTTGTTATTGTAGTTCTTTTGGCAGTAGTTCAACAATTCCTTTGTGTATTAATTTTCTACTTCATTATAGGCTGAGGAGAAATTAGATGTACAACAAAAAGTAGATGCACATGTATATTTGAAAAGGAAAAGTTTGGAACTTTCGAAAAGGTACTTAAACTCTGACAGAGTAACAAATCATATAAATAAATCTATTATCAGAGGTATCGTAGGTTAAAAGGCCCAGACACATATACTGTCTTTTGCCAATCGAAGCTAGTCATCGATGTTGTAATACGCTTCCATCTAATTGCTATCTAACCAGAAAAAAAAACTCTTGTACCCAAGGAGTTCCCAGTTTATATTGAGGAAAGATACCCTCATATTTCTCATTTGAAGTCGGAGACCTGGGTTCAAACCTTGGGGTTCAAGAAGCTCACTTGGTTCGGATTCCATGTTAATCAGTAGGTTCCGTCTCATATAGATTCGCTGCTGAAAGGGACATTAAAACTCAAAAAAAACAATCAATCACTTTCTCACAGAATGCAGGGACATGTAATTGCTCCCCTACCATGTTCATAGTGTTGTTCACGAGACAAGAAGTACATTTTCAAATTCGAATGACACGAGAAATGTCTCGAATAAAGCTGAGATTCAAGTAAGAGAATAGATTGATAAAGTATTGTACGAACACAATGGAAATACATTTATCAATGTTTAAAGATGCGCAAGTCACTGAATAATAAGCTAAACTAATAAATATTAACCAAATGATGTTATGGTAAAAACTCCGATCACCTCTCGTGACTCGCAATGACTCTAATAATTTTCAAACAAAATTAAGAAGAAAACCATGTTATCAATTTTATACATAGATTTACATATCTTTGGAGTAAATCTTTTCGAAAACGGAGACAAAAAATTTGACCTAAATTTACGAGACGAGTTGAGAAAATTTAATTAATCGTCTCATGTTCCAGACTAAATGTTTTACAATCATATAATTTATATTATCTTAAAACAATGTAGCTCTCAGTCCTTTAGTTGACATTTCCTACTTTGACTTAAGGATTAATCACCACCTAAGCTAGCAGTAAATCCAGGGCCATAGTCTAACTCCGTTGTATTTGCTTCCTGACTACATTAATTTGTTTGATGACATCTCAATATTATCATGCAATTTTTGAGGTTTCATCGTTGATTGTCATAGAAAAGAAATGTAATCAGTAGTGGCAAGTTGTTTTTAACAATTGATTCAGTGTCTTTCCGCCAGGGCCGTGATGGGATACTAATGAGGGCGGTAGACAAGTCTAGTAAAAGGGCGCCCATACAAATTGAAAATATATATATATATATATATATATATATATATATATATATATATATATATATATATATATATATATCGGGTGTCAAAAAATTCCACCGACAAACTTCGGGAGCTAACTCCTCTCATACGAAGAAACAAAAGCACTTAGTAAACATGGGTCCGGAAACGCGTTGTGTCGGAGATATAAGGCGCCCAAACCGTGGGAAATTGAATCTTCAAAGGCGTATATTTCAGAAACTATTAAACGTAGACGGTGCGGTTTCAAAACTACGAAGGTTCCTAGTGAGGCACGTGCGGTGTTGCTACAGCATAACACACGAAACAGAGTGATTGAAATTGTGAAAACCTCAAATGCAAATGAAAACCCCAAATAGCACGATAGCGAATACAACATATGAGTAATGTTTAGAAATGGCTAGAAATATCGTTATGTCTAGTGAACTGAGTGAATGTCACTAATGAAGGAGACCCAATATTAAGTACATTACATGAATGATCTGATTAAATGTATAAGAGATTTGTGATTTGAAATCATATGCATTATCTTAATAAGTCTGCAACCGTCTATCTGATTTCAATGGTACTTGTTCCTTTCAGTTGTTGCTTATTCGTTACGTGGATAAGCAAGAAAGCAACAGAAAGCAAGGTTGCACGTTGACGCGCCGTGTCGCGGGGTCAATCCCCACTAAGAGTCCAAGCTTTGGACTCAAAAACCAAGAGATGGATCGGATCGCATTTGAAACTTTAGGTCCCGTCTCCATATAACGCCGCTGCTGAAAAGGGTATGTTGAACATCATAAATAAACAATCAAAAATAAACAATTGTTATAAACGTACAATTGAATGATAATATAGTGCGCGAATATGATATCTAAATGACTTGTTGTAGCTCGTTAAATTAAATGAAAGTCCTGCTACGGTTTTGTTTTCTCTTCGGATACCCAAGCTGCTCATGTTAACGGATTCCAAAATATGTAAACAGAACAATAAACCACCTTCATATTTTATACCTTTTCTTTATTCCTCCATTTAAAGTTACATCAAGATTGTCTTCGAGTCCATTTTGTTAGGTTTATAAGGCGGGGACGTTATTACAAAACAATAATCATAACGTCATACTCTTCTCATGTTTATTTTTGCTTACTATGCAACTGCTGGAGACTCAAATCTATACGCCTATTCCACTTTAGCACACCAGAGTAGATTAAGTGTAGAGAGAACCGGGTACGATCCTTGTGTTCAGTAGCCGATCTTGAAATTAAAAACTGGAGGAGAGAGAGTGTCAGTATTTTTCTATGTAAAATACGTAATTTGCACTCGTTTTGGTATTTATGACATTAGTGATTTTCTAGTAACGTAGCAAGATTGGGGGACCAAGGCCTCCCTGACCCCAGCCTAGATTCGCCACTCTTGGTTCAACAATTCTGAGTGGCTTTCTTCAGTTTCACAAGTCGAATGCCAAGATGGTACCTCTATAAACGCTCTGGCCGCAAGATCGCCCGCATTTGTGTCTGAACTGTAGTCATCGGATGTAATTAACTCTCATAATGTAAACAGATTTAGGCTGCATTCAAATGCACACGCAGTTGAACTCTGGAGGGTATTGTCGATCTTTAGGAACAAAAACAACATTTACTATCATTTTAGTGTGTGTAAGGAAATTGGTTTCTGGTCTTCTTTAAATATTAAAACATGTAAGATGTATTTCAGTTTCACACGATCATTTTAACTGAGTCCAGAATATTCAACAAAAAGACATTGTCCTTGAAATGACAATATATAGCGTTTTTCTTATGTCCAAAACTGTTTATAGGAACAAAAATACGATAGAAGTGATAAAATAAACATTGACTAACAGAGTCATGCTCTTAGTGGGATTCGACTCTAAGCCATATGACAGACGAGCACCTAAAGAAGCTAGTCTACCGAAGACTGACGTGTATTCTGAAAGCGACTGTGCTTGTGTGCAGTGCTTACTGTCTATGCTTTATAAAACACCGTAGTGGGAAATGGAGTTTACTTGGGCAGAATTAAGTGATATGCATCTGGCATATGGTGCAGCTTTGGGAAATGCAAGGGAGGCACAAAGACTGTATAGAGAACGTTTTTCAGAACGACGGTGCCCCCATCACACTACATTTACGTCAATTAATCGGCAGCTGCGAGAATCAGGTTCCTTACATATTTACCGGCCTGATGCAGGAAGACCACGAACAGTGAGAACACCAGCATTCGAAGAGAATGTGTTGGACCAATTTGAATATCATCCGCAAAGAGTACAAGTTTTGCGTCCTACAGACTATCCCAAACGTGTGCGATTTGCCCGATAGTACCTGCGGCAATGTGTGGAGAATCCACAGTTCTCGCGGCATGTTGTGTTCACGGATGAGAGTAGTTTTACTCGTGACGGATGTTTCAATGCTCATAATAGGCATGTGTGGGCAGCAAACAATCCGCATGCAATGTTTCGCCGAGGTCATCAAGGACGACTTACAGTTAATGTGTGGGTCGGTATTGTGGATAATGTCTTATTAGGACCTTATGTATTACCTCCACGACTGAATATGCATACTTACAGCGTGTTTCTTTCAGAGGTACTCCCGGAACTGCTAGTAAATGTCCCCCTTGCAGTCCGGCGACAAACGTTGTTCCTGCATGACGTAGCTCAACCCCATCGGCCGCGGCGTGTTCAAAATGTACTTTCTGATATGTTTGGGAATCGATGGATCGGGCATGGTGGTCCTGTAGCATGGCCTCCTAGATCACCGGATATGCACCTATGGACTTTTACCTATGAGGACACATGAAGGGGTTGATCTACCAGACACAAGTGGATAATGAATTGGACATTGTGCGCCGCATTGTCGAGGCTTCCACAAGAATTCGTGTTAACAACGACGTTTTTCCTCGTGTGCGAGACGAAGTACTTCGATGCTATCTCTTGTGCATTGAAGTAAATGGTTCACATTTTTAGTACATTTCGTGACGTTGTACGGTACAAGTGAATTACAAACACCATTTCCTGTATTGACTCGTCTTCTTCTGTCTTTGTGCTTTGTGTATTTTATTTGTGTGCCTGGAGATTATGCTTTACAGCATTGCACGCCACCAACTATGCCACTTATATGCGAATCACATTATCGCTGTTCCCAGGAGGTCATTTGTCAGCTGCTTTTTACGCATGTTAATACTTTACTCCACTTTGCTGCATATGTTAACATATATTTGTCTACGATAATTTATGTACATTTTGATAGCGGGTTTGCATCTAGTTTCAACAGCTCTCAATCACTCTGCTTCGTGTGTTATGCTGTAGCAACACTGCACTTGCCTCACTACGAACCTTCGACTGCATATTCACAGCACTTCATATTCCGAACTTCATTATTGGGCGCCATCCGTATGTGGCAGTTATGCAACCAAACACAGCAGGTATACAAGTGTCCACCACTTTGTATCCGTTTGACTTATCGTCTTGGTACACTCCGCATCAAAAAAATTGCGACACCTAACGCCTTGCAGTTAGGCCACCCAATATACCCCTTCTTATCCCATAATTGTGTCTGGTAAAAACATCCCCTCTCACTCCTCCTTTCCTCTCTCCCATACTAAAATCAGCAAAAAAGATGAGTGCAATTCTCATTTCAAACTATACATATATTAGTATACACAAAATGAAACAATCAAACCGAGACGAAACAAGATTCATAAGATAATGTAGGAAGAAACTAAAACACACACAGAATGAACAGTTGAAAGCGGTGTATGACTTTTAGATAGACATACAGAACTGAGATAGAGAGAGGAAAGGGGAGAGAAGAAGAAGAAGAAAAACTGAACACAGATAAAAGTATTTTAAAAAAGAACCTAACATTATAAAGTTCCGTTTCCAGAAATCCAACAGGAATATATAAGTAAGTTTAGATTATATATTTCTTCAGGACTATTCGAATATATAGAAAATACAGGAAACAATCATTAAGTCACTTTCAAAATGAATACCAAACTTGGAGGTCAAATTAAATACTCAATTTCCTGTGAAATTGTAGAGCTCTGAAACATATAGAATAATGACAGTAGTTTAATACACGTGATTTGTTTCACGTGTTTCGGTAGCAAATTCGGTAGTGTTCATTCAAGGTACTGATATGAAATACATTATAATAAACCCAGTAATACCTCCATTCCGGACTACTAATACAAACTCAACAAAAATAGAAAAAGGAACAGAAGAAGGAAACAAAGAAAAGGATAAATGAATGAGTGCTATTTTACTGCTAATATCTATTAGAAAGAGTCAATATTAGAAGTCCAAACTGTATCATAATGAAAAGTTACAAATTTTGAAAACAAAAATTAGATGTTCTTTATAAACGTAACAGACCTTGCATGTTTCAGATTAAAAACGTGAATAAAATACATTGAATTATAGGATGGAAACGACCTTTTTGTCAAACTAATGTAAATAAAATCTTCTCTTGAATCAGCAGAAAAGGGACCATTTTCTAGTTATCTCTGAAGATTTATCAGTTCTGAACATCCAGTCTCGATTTCACCTATTGTGAATATAACTTTCTAATTCGAACAGATAGAATGAACGCGCCAGAGCTTAAGTGGACCATTGCATCAGTTGGGTGATGTGGATTGATTATGGACCAACACTGCGTCGGAGATTCGAACCCGTACTGACCCAGTGATACGATTGAGACACAGTAACCTGGAGGACAAAGAACAGATTTACGAAAGAGAGAAGCAATAATAGAGAGAGAGAAGTAATAAATAGGAGACGAAGATAAAGGTGACTAGACACAGAGAGAAAGACGAATTTATAAATGAACACTACTTATCATTATACTGTATGACAAGGAACGCATACACTCTTTACTCGTATTCTCACAAGTGATGCTTTGTAAGTTCTCCAACGGGAGATCAATCTCTGTTTGTAGCCATTACTTTATGAGAAAAAGAATTTACTTGATGGGGAATCGAACCGAGATCTTTCAGTTGCAAATCCAGCACGCTACCGCTACTCCACAGATTACTATACCCAAAACATGTTTAACAAATGGTTTAGTGTTTCTTTCTAAGACCAATAATATGAAAAGTGGATACTTCAGATCTGTGAATGGGTTCGATCCGTCCTAGTAATTCCTGTAAATCTTGTTTGCTCATCCCCAACCAACATTCGTAAATTGTCTCCATCGTGATACAGGTGTGTGCATCCTCCTTCTTAACGATTCCTCATTTAGTATGAAAAGTCAATCTTCGATTCCTCACGATCGCTTTGTGAAAAAACAGAGGTTGGCCTGAAGAAGGTTTGAACCTATTTTGCCTAGCTGCACTAGCTCATGAGTCCCACACGTTACCCCTACGCTATCTTGGCAGCTCAAAACATAAGCCAAATATTACTAAGTTCAGCTGTGATGTTTGGAACGAACTAGTTTCTTTCTGTAATGCTATTTACACCACAGTACACGCCGAAATTCATTTATTCGATGACCTGGAGACAAGATAGTGCCCACTAATAAACTAAATAACATACAATCCAGGAAAAATTTCAGAAATAATAACAAGTTACGCATTAATTTCCCAGTGCACATTCAAAAGTACGCTCATAATAATAATAATAATAATAATAATAATAATAATAATAATAATAATAATAATAATAATAATAATAATAATAATAATAATAATAATAATAATAAAATCATAGCCATACCTTTATCAGAATTTCAGGCTTAGTCAATAAACGAATTCAACGTGGTCTCTATTCGAAGCTCTATTTAATCGAATTCGATAGAAATACAAAGAGAAACTTCGAGAACAGGTAAAAGAAAAATGTTACCTTGGTGGGATTATAAGTAACTTTTAGGAGTTCTTTACAATTTACAAACAAATGCCTTAGACAGTTTTTTCTTTTCTTTAACTTTACTGATTCACCGAACGTATCTGAGTAACTTGTCTCTATTTTCTACTCGGCTATATACGTTTTCAATCATTTCCGTTAATCTTGAACGACAGGAACACGAATACAAAAACATCTAAGGGAATTAAAATTCCAAACTCTCCCACCGGGAATCGAACCCGGGACCCCATACACCTTAGGCACACGTGCTAGCCACTAGACCAGCGGGGAAAGCAAGTGTAATGCATTTTGTAATATCTGAAGTTTACACCTATTTCATCCTGCTGTAATGTTTACCGTATTCGTTACTTTGAGGAATGATATATGTTATTCATATAGGTTCTATTACATATTCGTCCGTAAATATTATATAAATTATCAGAATTAATCATGATCTTCCATGGAAATTCACTGGTGCATGTGCAGTAGAAACAGAAGAATGCAGTTTACTGATATTAGTCAGAATGCAAAATTTCTAACAGGCTATCAGAATTCCTTAGTGGAAAGTAGTGGTTCCCAACCTGGGGAAGCACAGCTTCCTGCTGATTAAGCATGAAGTGGGAGTAAGGGGACGAAAGCTGCTGGCAGAAATTAATTGTGAAATAAATTATTATTATTATTATTATCATTATTATTATTATTATTATTATTATTATTATTATTATTATTATTATTATTATTATTATTATTATTTCTCATACCGCTAAATCAATTTCTTCACTGCTTTTTCGTCACAGCCCAAAACCCAAGCGATCTGAAAGAGAGTTTGTTCCACTTTTACTCGACTATAATTTCTCCTCGCAGACTAACAGATAGTTCTCTACAGCCTTTAGAGCTAGACATTTTTAAAACTTGTAGAAATTTGCATTGTGGTTCGTATTAGCAATGACAGTAAAGTGGATCTTTCTGTTTTTACTGTGCATCATCAGCATCATTATATCAGAAGTATTCCGCCATTACCAGCGGGTCACTTACCGCAGCTGAGAAGCTGCCATGTTCCACAATCTTCTGTTAACCTCTCCATCTTCTCATACGATTTTTTGTTTTGATATCGCCAATAGCCTAAGTATGTTTCTATATAGTCTAATTCGTCCCTTCCCTCTCTTTCCTGCCACCATACCCTCTAGCACATCCCTCATGATACAGTTCCTTCTTAACCAATATTCCAACCAGTTTCTCTTCCTCTTCTTAATAATATTTTTCTCCTTCCATTTCCAACCCTCTCATTCGTTTTCCTCTCGACCCAGCTATTTCTCTCCATTCTTCTCCACGCACATATTTCGAAAGACTCCAATTGTTTCTCATCATTTCTGCGTAATGTCCATATTTCTGTTCTATAAATACAGTAAAATACAGTACACGAAGCATTTTATGAGTCTTTTTTCAACTCTAAGGCCCCACAAACTAGTATTTTCTTCATCCTAAAGACTTCTTTCGCCATTTCTATCCTTGCTTTTATTTCACGTTCGCATGTCATATCACTAATAATACTACTCAGACATCAAGAACTAGGCACCTGTTTGTTTTTTCCGCTCCTACTTCTATATTTGACACCGATCGCTTCGTTTCAATCACCATGGATTTTGTCTTTCTAACATTTATTTTCATCCCATATTCATCAGAAGCCTTTCTCAAGTTTTCTACATGTTATTAATTTTCTTTTTAGATTCTGCAACAACAATGATATCAACCCCAAACCGTATACACCTCATCATTCTATCTCCTACCGAAATTCCATCTTCATTATGAAAATTCATTTTTGCTATCTCTTCTACATAGCTATTAAATAATGTCGGCGAAATATATAATATCTGTTAAACTCACCTTTCAATTACACTGTCTGTCCACTGTGCATGCGCCAGTGAATTTCCATGGAAGATCATGAATAATTCTGATAATTTATATAATATTTACGGACGAATATGTAATGGAACCTATATGAATAACATATATCATTCCTCAAAGTAACGAATACGGTAAACATTATTACAGCAGGATGAAATAGGTGTAAACTTCAGATATTACAAAATGCATTTCACTTGCTTTCCCCGCTGGTCTAGTGGCTAGCACGTGTGCCTAAGGTGTATGGGGTCCCGGGTTCGATTCCCGGTGGGGGAGTTTGGAATATTAATTCTCTTAGATGTTTTTGTATTCGTGTTCCTGTCGTTCAAGATTAACGGAAATGATTGAAAACGTATATAGCCGAGTAGAAAATAGAGACAAGTTACTCAGATACGTTCGGTGAATCAGTAAAGTTAAAGAAAAGAAAAAACTGTCTAAGGCATTTGTTTGTAAATTGTAAAGAACTCCTATAAGTTACTTATAATCCCACCAAGGTAACATTTTTCTTTTACCTGTTCTCGAAGTTTCTCTTTGTATTTCTATCGGATTCGATTAAATAGAGCTTCGAATAGAGACCACGTTGAATTCGTTTATTGACTAAGCCTGAAATTCTGATAAAGGTATGGCTATGATTTTATTATTATTATTATTATTATTATTATTATTATTATTATTATTATTATTATTATTATTATTATTATTATTATTATTATTATTATTATTATTATTATGAGCGTACTTTTGAATGTGCACTGGGAAATTAATGCGTAACTTGTTATTATTTCTGAAATTTTTCCTGGATTGTATGTTATTTAGTTTATTAGTGGGCACTATCTTGTCTCCAGGTCATCGAATAAATGAATTTCGGCGTGTACTGTGGTGTAAATAGCATTACAGAAAGAAACTAGTTCGTTCCAAACATCACGGCTGAACTTAGTAATATTTGGCTTATGTTTTGAGCTGCCAAGATAGCGTAGGGGTAACGTGTGGGACTCATGAGCTAGTGCAGCTAGGCAAAATAGGTTCAAACCTTCTTTAGGCCAACCTCTGTTTTTTCACAAAGCGATCGTGAGGAATCGAAGGTTGACTTTTCATACTAAATGAGGAATCGTTAAGAAGGAGGATGCACACACCTGTATCACGATGGAGACAATTTACGAATGTTGGTTGGGGATGAGCAAACAAGATTTACAGGAATTACTAGGACGGATCGAACCCATTCACAGATCTGAAGTATCCACTTTTCATATTATTGGTCTTAGAAAGAAACACTAAACCATTTGTTAAACATGTTTTGGGTACAGTAATCTGTGGAGTAGCGGTAGCGTGCTGGATTTGCAACTAGAAGATCTCGGTTCGATTCCCCATTAAGTAAATTCTTTTTCTCATAAAATAATGGCTACAAACAGAGATTGATCTCCCGTTGGAGAACTTACAAAGCATCACTTGTGAGAATACGAGTAAAGAGTGTATGCGTTCCTTGTCATACAGTATAATGATAAGTAGTGTTCATTTATAAATTCGTCTTTCTCTCTGTGTCTAGTCACCTTTATCTTCGTCTCCTATTTATTACTTTTCTCTCTCTATTATTGCTTCTCTCTTTCGTAAATCTGTTCTTTGTCCTCCAGGTTACTGTGTCTCAATCGAATCACTGGGTCAGTACGGGTTCGAATCTTCGACGCAATGTCGGTCCATAATCAATCCACATCACCCAACTGATGCAATGGTCCACTTAAGCTCTGGCGCGTTCATTCTATCTGTTCGAATTAGAAAGTTATATTCACAATAGGTGAAATCGAGACTGGATGTTCAGAACTGATAAATCTTCAGAGATAACTAGAAAATGGTCCCTTTTCTGCTGATTCAAGAGAAGATTTTATTTACATTAGTTTGACAAAAAGGTCGTTTCCATCCTATAATTCAATGTATTTTATTCACGTTTTCAATGTGAAACATGCAAGGTCTGTTACGTTTATAAAGAACATCTAATTTTTGTTTTCAAAATTTGTAACTTTTCATTATGATACAGTTTGGACTTCTAATATTGACTCTTTCTAATAGATATTAGCAGTAAAATAGCACTCATTCATTTATCCTTTTCTTTGTTTCCTTCTTCTGTTCCTTTTTCTATTTTTGTTGAGTTTGTATTAGTAATCCGGAATGGAGGTATTACTGGGTTTATTATAATGTATTTCGTATCAGTACGTTCAATGAACACCACCAAATTTGCTACCGAAACACGTGAAACAAATCACGTGTGTTAAACTACTGACATTATTCTATATGTTTCAGAGCTCTACAGAAAATTGAGTATTTAATTTGACCTCCAAGTTTGGTATTCATTTTGAAAGTGACTTAATGATTGTTTCCTGTATTTTCTATGTATTCGAATAGTCCTGAAGAAATATATAATCTAAACTTACTTATATATTCCTGTTGGATTTCTGGAAACGGAACTTTATAATGTTAGGTTCTTTTTTAAAATACTTTTATCTGCGTTCAGTTTTTCTTCTTCTTCTTCTCCCCCCTTTCCTCTCTCTATCTCAGTTCTGTATGTCTATCTAAAAGGCATACATCGATTTCAACTGTTCATTCTGTGTGTGTTTAAGTCTCTCCCTACATTATCTTATGAATGTTGTTTCGTCTCGGTTTGATTGTTTCATTTTGTGTATACTAATATATTTATATTTTGAAATGAGAATTGCACTCATCTTTTTTGCTGATTTTAGTATGGGAGAGAGGAAAGGAGGAGTGAGAGGGGATGTTTTTACCAGACACAATTATGGGATAAGAAGGGGTATATTGGGTGGCCTAACTGCAAGGCGTTAGGTGTCGCAATTTTTTTGATGCGGAGTGTACAAGGAAGTACTGTTAACAGGTGAGGAAGTCGTCCATTCATACCCCATTCGAGCCATCTTCACTCGGCAGATTATCCGGGAATCCCTATGCTCCTTTGGGGAATCCCTTCCGCAGGCATTGCAAGATTATGAAACATGCATGTTTAACCAGAGCAGGTAGAACTTCGCTGTTGAGTTTTCAAACCGCACAGTCTACGTTGAATAGTTTCGAAATATACGCCTTTGAAGATTCATTTTCCGCGGTTTCGGCGCCGTATATCTCCGACATAACGCGTTTCCGGACCCATGTTTACTGAGCTTTTTTGTTTCTTCGTATGAGAGGATTTAGCTCCCGAAGTTTGTCGGTGGAATTTTTTTACACCCAGTATATATATAGAAAGAAAGAGAGAGAGAGAGAGAGAGAGAGAGAGAGACTTTGAAAGAAAGGATGTGTGCCATTTTATATCAAAATTACCACCAAATTTGTTTTAGTATTAACATAATTAGCTAACCTCGAATCGAAATCCTCTTTACTACAGAAAAAATTTTAGTTCCTGTAATAACATTTTTGTCAAATAAAAAGAAGGTAAATGTATCAGCAACTTAATATAGCACGCCCATGGATGCAGGAGGTTCATTGTGGAGTTTACAAAAGCTCTCCATTGATTTCTGTCCTTAGAAAACTGAACCCAGTTTCTACTTTATATTTCAATCTCTGCGAGAACCATTTTAATATTTTCCTTCCATCTGCGCCTCGGTCTTCCTAACGGTCATTTTTCTATTTGGATTTCCAGTTAAAGCTTCCAAAGCGTTCCTACTTTATTCCATTCTGGCTACATAAACGGACCATTTGAGCATCCTACACTTGATGACCCTAACAATGTTTGGTAAACGCTATAAAATTATGCAGTTCCTCATTATGAAGTTTCCGCCTTTCCCCATTCCCGTTCCTTTTGGAGTTCGAATATTTTTTTTTTAAGTATCTTGTTTTCCAATACTTTCAGTCTGAGATTTTCCCTCAGAGTCAGTGACCATGTTTCAGAACCATACAGCAGAAGAGGAATGATTGTCGTTTTATATTTTGAACTACAAATTCCTCAACAGAATTAGCGACAACTAAAGATTTTTAACTGAATAATAGCACGAAATTCCTGCTTTCAGTTGACATCAATTTTTTTTAGTGATTATGATTTTGGTCTGTTAATAATGATCCTAGATATTTGAAAGTATTCACCTTGTGGAAAGAAAATATTATTTGGTATTTTAACGCATCCATAAAATGCAGTATTACGATCCCGACAAACTTCCATTTATTTAGTTTTCTCTGCATTTACTTTTAAGCCTATATCCCTGCAAGCTTTAATTATGGTTTCTGTATTCCTTTCTATTATTCTATCATTCCCTATTAAATTTACATCATCAGCATACACCATAACCTGGCAAATACAATTCAGCTCTAGGACCTGATTGCTGTCTTTGATTTTAGTGTTCTCCAGAACAAAGTTAAGTAATAATGACGAGAACGCATCTCCTTGTTTCAGGTCATACTCAGCTCGTGAACAAGAATTTCTCTACTCGATCCTTACTTTGCGATTCATTTAAACGTATCTTAATTAATCTACCTTGTTCGGTATTGCAAATTCTGTAAGCATGTTGTACAATGTTTCCCTTCTACCAGAGTCTAAAGTCAATAATTGATGTGCCAGCATGTTGTATTCCCTCATTTCTCTTCAAGTATTAGTCGAAGAATGGGCCGCGATTAGGGGGGCAAGAGGGGTCAGTTGTCCCCCCCACTTTTTGAAGTGACCACTTAACTCTTAAATTATATCATCTATTTTTCGGTGATAAGCTAGAATCTTCATTATTCGATTTAGAAAACTACCAAAAAAAGCTTTTTACTTCTGTTTTTCTTTCTCAATTCTGGAGGCATTGTAGAACACGTTACATATGCTTTCTCGCCTTTCTGCGTCGAGACGTAGAGTGTGATGACATCATAACTAAAAAATATTATTTGTTATGACTTTTTGTTACTTTTTGCAGGGCTTACTTTTGCACCTAGAAGATTGAAATTTTGCACACATATTCAGTGCACCCCTTAATATTTTCCAGATTCTTTTCTGATTTTTGCGATAAAACAGGGGGGTCCAGAGGAGCAAAAAGGAAAAAGGTAAAAAAAAAAGGATATCTTTTTAACAAAGATCCCTTTTTTCGCGATTTTCCCTCCTCAGATACATGATGGAGAAATGTGAATGGTACCGTTTGAAAGGCTGTTCTGTTGTAAAAAAAATGATGTAAGAACCATGATCCTAGTATAAATAGGGATGTCTCAGGGAATTTTTACCTGGGGTGTTTTTTATACGGGAATCTAGAGTATTGTAGATATTATTTTTGGCGGGCTTACTTTTGTACCTAAAAGATTGAAATTTTGCACACACATTTAGTACACCCCTTAGTATTTTTCAGATTTGTTTCACATCTCTGCGTTAAAACAGGGGGTACAGAGGGGCAAAAAAGTACAAAGAAGGAATATTTTTTTAAACAAATAATCCATTTTTTCATGATTTTGCCACCTCAGGTACCTGATGGAGGCATGTGAGTGGTACCGTTTGAAAGTATGTTCTATTCTGAAGTCTGTTCTATTCTATTGTACAAACAATGATCATAGGATAAATAGGGATGTCTCAGGAAAATTTTATAGTAGACACTACATCCGGGTCATCTGGGGCATTGTCGGAATGTTCTTAGCTCATTGGTGAACATTTTCCCGCACTTCAAGATAGAAGCTTGAATATTTTTATACACATTTAGTAACCGCTTTGTATTTTTCAGTTGATTTTGAGATCTGTGCGTTTACAAAGGGATCCAGAAGGGAGCAAAGTTTGAAAAAATCAGAAAAAATCCAGATTTCCCTCAAATTTCCAGCCTTACGGACATGATGGGAAAACGTAAATGGAACCGTTTGAAAGGTTGTCCTTTTCTGAAGAGTATGAGGTACTAACCATGGTCCCTAGGATAAATAGGGATGATGCTGTAGCTGATTGACAGAAATTCAATAATTTACCTTGAAAAGCCTTAATTTAAAATGATTAATGTATATAGTTTCACTTGGAAATGTAAAGTTTTTGCACATATTACTGGTTCATAGGAAAAATGGTAAGATTTGTCGTTGCGTAAGTGTGTATTGGTTATTTGTCTTCGCGTGGAGTTAAGACAGCTATAGCAATTGCGTTTTAATTGCAATTCTAAGGAGGTAATAGTCTATTGCAATTGCGTCGTAACATATGCTTGTAGTATTTGCTGTCTTTCATTTTCTAAGAGTAATAACATACATTTAATGGCAAGTGTGGTATTAAAAATGTAAGTTGTTCATTAATCCCAATTAATCCCAAGTTCATTAATCCCCAGTTTCATTAATCCCCAGTTTCAACTGATAAAATACAAGCCTCATTATTCATTAGTATGATTAGTAATATCCTTTCTATTTATTTGTTTTACAAAAATGTTATTAAATAATCTGATCTCACAATTTTCCAGACAGAATTTTAAGATGTTCATGAGCAAGGAATCAAACAAAGGTTAATACCTATGTGCGCTGCTCTTGTCAATTTACGTAATTAAATATGAAACATGATATGCAGTATTTTAACTGAAAACGACAGTACCCTATTAGTTATACAACCTTTCGTCAAACAAAGTGTTAGAAACAACCAGGAACACTAACATTGATATGCACATATTCAGATCATATCTTGCTCCCCACTTTTAACGCCCAATCGCCGCCAGTGAGTCGAATGGTAAATATCTGGTCGATAGTTGATCGATTTTACCTAAATCCGTTCTGATAGTCTCCAATAATTTCATCTGCGTATGGAGTCAACCTTGCTAATAGGCCTACAATGTTTAAGAGGATTTATTGGATGTTGACAGAAGAGAAATGCCGCGACAATTATTAAATCTGTTTTGTTGCTTTTCTTCTGAACTAGAACAATGATTGATTCTCTTCACTCTTGTAGTAATTCCTTCTTGTACAAGATAAGGAGAATGAGTTTGTGTATCTTGCTCTACAATTTTTCCCCTCCAGTTAAAATCAATCAACCAGAATTTCATCTACACCCGGAGATTTGTGTTTAATTTTTTAAATAGCGATTTCTATTTCTGTCTGGTTAGGTTCTGGAATATACGGTTACGCTGCATGCATTTCACTTTCTCCACGCGCATTAGTTTTTGGCTAAGTGTTAAGCAAATCGTCAAAGAAATCTGTTCATCTATTTAAGATGCTATCTGTATCAGTTAGAACTGTTCCTTTAGGTTTCTTTAATATATAAGCGCGAAATTGATAGCCTTTCTTAAGTTCGTTGATGCATTTATACATGTCCCGAATGTTTTTGTTTTCACTATTATCTTCAAGTTAATTAATTTTAACTTTCAAAAGTCTCGTTTCTTTTTTCTAAAAGTTTTGGAAGTTTTCTGCCGGATGACAATGAAATTTTATGTAGTTATTTAGTTCGGATTTTGTAGCCAACGCTTTCTTCTGTTTTCTTTTCTCTGCTACTTTAGTACATTCCTGGTTGAACCAAGGTTTGTTCCTACGTATTTCTGTGTGCCCCAATATTTCTTTTGCTGAAATTTTAATGTTATCTCTCATTTCAACCAAGTATCTTAAACACTAGTGCACTCTGAACCTTCTAAAACCGAGAATCTATTCGACACTTCAATCTGTCTCCCCTCTCACCTGACTCTCCTCTATTAAAAAAAGTAAACAAACCACTCCGTTTTCAGATATTGAATATTTCCTTTAATCAACTATAGTCTCTCTCTTACTATCACAAAGTACTCTGAACGACCGAACATCAGTTGTGCTAGACTGTTCTTTTCTATCTACTAAAACATGATCAGTTTGAATATGTGTTTTTCCATCTGATGAAGTCCAAGTATATTTATGAATGTCGCGATGTTGGAATTTTGTAATCCTCACGATAAGGTTTCTGGATATTGCACAGTTCACGAGTCTAACACCGTTGTCACAACCTTCCTTATGCAAACATTTATTCCCTATAATCGGTTTGAAAATACCCTCTCGTCCTACCTTTGCATTAAAACGGCCTAACAGAATTTTCATATAGTATTGCAGGAGATGATCAAATACTCGTTCTATTCTTTCGTAAAAACTGTATTTTTTAAATCTCCATCCTTATTTTCTGTTGGGGCATGTGCATTTAAAACAATAATATTACACCACCGACCCTTAATAGAAGTAAAAGAAAATCTATCATTAACAAATTCGACCTATGTAATTACTGATATTACGTATTCGATTGTGAACGGAAAGCCCTGTTTATAGTTGGTAATTTTTAATTTGTTCCCCATAAAAGAACGTAAAATTTCCCGACTTTACTCTTCCATTTCCTTCTTATCTAACTTCCTGATACCCGACTAGGTCCAACCTCTATTTCTAAACTCATTTTCACAAATTTTAACGCACCTGCCCTATAGGGACTTCTTATATTTCATGTTCGAAGTCCCATGTCGATTTTACTTTGCGGAGTTCGTGCCAAGTTATCAGTTCTGATCCGAGGATTCTGCGAACTTATCTGAACAATCCTTTTTTACAGGAGGAGGTTGTTAGCCTCACACCAAATTCTCAAGCTGGATTATCACCCCTTGTCTGTCCGCAACTGCTTATTCAGTATATTCGCAGCTAACCTCTATATCCCAGAGGCCTTCTCCTCGATCCACAACCTGAGGACCCGCCGTGTCGTGGTGACAGGAAGACCACATTTTACGGAAATTAATACAGCTATATTTCAAAAATACAACAGGTGCTGATTATCCGAACACTGCTTTAAAACACACAGGAACAATCAATATGCTCGGATATATGGATGCATATTAAGACTGTGAAAGCTTCGATGCCGTAAAAATCGTAAATTAGAGACTAGTGTCAGTGTAGTATTACATAAATGCATCGTATGTTTGACTATCCAAACTATTCTTGATGTATCACATTGTTTCGTTTTATGGTTATGTAACTTTATATTTGTGTAAGTGATTATACTCTTATACTCTTTACCTGCCAATAGCAACTGTATGGATTTATATAATACAAAACTGAAATACAGAAGAACAAAATAAAAAATAATGAGATAGTTCGCAGGGCATCTTATCTAAAGGTCGCCTTGTATTCTTCACAGGTTCTGTACTACCAGTCAGTATTTGAATTTATTCAACAAAGCTGGTATACAGGATAGCTGAAGCCACTTATCTATAATGTGATGTTTCGTAGGGCGCTTTATGTAAAGGGCGCACTGTACCTTTCTCGGGTTCTTCGCCAACAGTAATTGTGTGTATTTATTGTACAGAATTGTGCTATACAGGAGAGTAAATAAAATTGTACATCTTTGATGTGGTCTCCGAAGGGCGCCTAATGTAAAGGACGCACTGCACCTTTCACGGGTTCTTTACCAACAAAAATGTAAGAATTTATTACTAAAAGTTTGTACCTTTATTTATACTGTGATATTTGGAGGGCGCACCGGGAGACGTCCCGGTCGGCCAGCACGGGCTTGCCTTCCGCAATGAAACGGAAATGGTTTAAATTTAACAGTACTTCAGGTTTTAGTACCGGTACTTATTTCTATAGAGGGAGACTGTCTAATCTACGGTCCACATGAAATTATAATACTACCATTAATATTATGCACACAACCGTAGGAAAGTTTTTATAAGTACATAACACCTTCCAGGTCTTTAAGAATATATAATGGAGTTCAAGTACTCTGTCAAGGGTTCTTGATTTTCTCCTGTAAAAATTAAATTAATATGGTCTGGGCATTGACTTTCATATCAAATCACAAATATCGTGTGACTCTTGTACGCTTGGTAAAAATTACCCTTCTGGGAAAGGTAAAATAAATAATAAGATTTGTGAAGAGATCTTACATTCTAACTACAAAATTGGATATGTGAATGTGCTCTGAAATAGCAAATCTAATTCTACTAACTTTCAATTAAGTGTGCAACGACACGGAAAAGTACAGTTTTAAATTGTGCTTTAATACTACCGTGTCATCTATGATCTATATGTGAACCAAATATTAAAAGTTGTGAGAGTAGCAGTACAATGAAGAAACCTGAAAAGCTTACTTTGAAGTCAAAGACTTTAGATAAGGTTCTCTAGACGTTTGTGAGTAGAACAAAAAACAAAAGAAAAAAAAAACATAAAATACAAAGTCAGTAGCTATAATCGATATCGAAATAAAATCAATACTATCTAGGGTATGCGGAGAGAAAAATGACGTATCAATATATAATAATAATAATAATAATAATAATAATAATAATAATAATAATAATAATAATAATAATAATAATAATAATAACGACTGAGAGATTTTACAGTTTCGAGTAATTCTGTTAGTGAATTTGAAAGAGATAACCCAAGTGAAAATAATATAGTAATTCAGTCCTTTGTACGCACAAGCTTCCACATAGCATAAATAACTGACTTACTGTTTTAATCTTGTAAATCAGAAATGAATCGGAATTGGAATACACCTGGTATATGTATTTATTATATAGGCTAACTCTGAACGCAAAAAAATCCCGCACCTCCCCATCATCCTTCACAAGTGTGTTTAAAATAACACTACTGCATATACACGGTACATTTTCAGAATTAACTCTAAAACCTAGAAAAGATTTCAAATCATGTAAAGACCTATTTCAGTCTTTCTTCCTGGATGGTAAAATCTTAAACTCCTGATTCTGTTCAGTAAATGAAAATGTTACATCGTAGGTTGCCAATTTGGTGGAATAGTCGTTAAACCTAGAGGATGGGACCTCCAGGATAGCGACAAAAAACAATGTTTTCAATTAGCGACATTTTTGCAGATTTTTGTCTTACAATTTTGTAACTTACAAATCTAGTGACTTTTGTGCTTACGAACTTGTTCTGTAATCAAGTACTATTACCTGGAAACAATTCAAATAAATGTTTATTTTCCATTTGCTTGTTTGAATCAGCGCAAGTGTTCACGAGCTGGAACAACACATAGCATTTATCTCCATATACCACCTTTGATTGCTATTATTGCTTGAACTTTAACGAGAACCAACTCCAACCTTTGTCTTTTATATCTGTACAAGCGTGAGTAAAAGGAGATAGAATGTAAGATTTGTTTCTGTGTAGACTTTTAATTTTGTTCTTTTTCTTAAATTCATTTTTTGATTTCGTTCAAGTGAGATTGATCATAAAAGCAAATAGTATTGTAATCATAGTAAATTTATTTTTAGTTATACATAATTCTTGCGTTTTTACGTACACGTTCTTGTAGCGCCGATAGTATTATGCCTTGAATTGATCTCACACACACACACATGATGCAACCTAATACAACGAATTAGCACAAAAATCTCTAACTAAACTTGCATTGCATGTGTGTCTTGTTTTCATACTACAATGCAATGTGAAGTATTAGCTTTCTTGAAAATGGTCTCCCATCACATCTCTCAGATTATGCTACCAGAAAAATACACAATGAAGAAAAATCAACAATCACATGTAAATTCAAGGTAACAAAAGTAAAACGTACATGAAATCGAAGATAAAGAGAAGGTCTTATGAAGAGGTTTCCCATCAAACACGTGAGCTTTTATAAGAGGTTTCTCATCAAACACATGATCTTTCATAGTGATTCGAATCCTTCTACTTTTCGCATCTTCATATAGTCCCACAGCTGATGCAAAGTTATAACATCTGTTCACATGTATTATTAGATAGGTGTATCAAAAAATTATCCGCAAATCTCATTTAACCTTCATTACAGACACAGCTAAGCGTTTCACACAGACACATCTAAGCGTTTCACGTTGACACTGTCTTTCAATTTCATAGTAATTGATCGATTAGCGCTGACGATTCAGCGCATCTTACAACGAAATCAACTTTACATACATTTCAGAGGAAGCCAAATAGCTAAAACATTTTTTCTCTCTACGTTTCACTATTATTTTATTCAATACGTCCAATTGGTTGACGTAAGAAGCTCTGTTATTTCATAGCGTCTCAAACACGATACACGATCAACCTTGATCTGATTCTCTCTCTCCTTACACTGAATTGCAGCATATATGCAAGTGTATGTGCGTATGTCCTTTTTTAATCCTCATTTTACATTTATCTTTTCGCTACGGGGGGCTTTATACATATTTCTTTATATTAATCATCCACAAGCCGTATAACTATCGTTCGTACCCTGTTCACGATAAATGACAACATGTAGGTGGATATTAAGAACTCACGTTTCCCTCCCGCTTTCGCTCTACTTGTGATTCAGGTTCGATTCTTGGTAAGAGAACATTAAAATTTGAAGACGTTATGATGGTTCGGATTTCATCTCTGTTTTATAACATCAGTGCTACATGGGACACTAAATTCCAATCTAACGAACATGGGCTTCCATAGGGTATCAACCCTAGGATCATGAGTTCGGTTCCGGTGGAGTATTACTCAGTCGAAAATTTACTGTATATCTCAAATCAATTAGAAGATGAAAAACATCTTTAGCCATGACCATAAACTTCTTTCCTTCTTGATGAGGAATCCACTAATACAAAGAGCAGAGAATAGAATTAGAGTTTTTGTAATAGCAAATGTGAACACTCTACAACTGAGCAGATGAAACGAGGAGAGACGAGCGAAACGAGAAACTTCTTTCCTTGAATTGGTATCTACACATAAAGTTAGATTATCTTTGTTCTGTGAGTCTTTGGTTTGATTCTTGGTTAAATATGTTTGTGTTCCCTTCCATTGGTAGAGTGCTCAACTTTGTTTCTTCTCTCTTTATAAAAAACAGAATGTACTTAAAGGCGAACTACGAGAAACATAGGACTTAGAATCTAGCTTTTTGATGATGTGTAATTCATCCCATTATCGAGCTATAGTGGACTATCTATAAAGTTTTGACCAACCTTTGTTACTATTGTTCAACTTCAATTTTGACGGAGTGGGAGGTATTTAATTAGACTTGAAGAAGAAACCAAAGAAATCACTGGTCGAGTTTGGTCGAGTCGTTCTAAATCATGTGTATAATTTCAAGTACTCTCTTCAAGTATCCTACACAGACAATATAATTATCAATGATACTACCACTACTACAACATATTATTAACACACGTTCCTCTCTGTCTCTCTATCTCGCTCTCTATCTTTCATCCTAACACGAAACAGGGAAGATGTGGATAGAGCGTTCAATTTTTGTGTATGGTGCCCTTGGTTCGATCTCTACTCGCGTCAAGCGAACTTCATGGTGGAAAAATACCGTATGCGGGGCTTTGAACTTGACCTAGATCTGTTACCTGATACTCAACGAAATGATGCTATTAGCAAGTTCATATTCAGGCATGTTTATCTTCCAACGTCACTCACTTGCCTTACGTATCATCTCTAATTTAACCCTGCACGTACACACTTATTTTCTTACTCACATAGTACATATTGGGGTTTGTAGGACCCCAATCATATTTCTCTAAATTATGGAGTTTCTTTTTATTTAATTAACTCATACATTTTTACACAATATCTATCAACAATGCTCCAACATTTTACTTAAAATAGTATTTCTAATGCAAGTCTTGTAATTACTGCATTATTTTGAAGAAAATGAGGCAAATTTATAAAATAATTCTTCCTTTAAAATACATACTGGGGTCTGTGGGACCCCAACAGCAGTAAATGTTATCACCTTTCTGACAATTATGAAACTAAAATTTGTGATACTTTGTTGTAAGTAGCATATGTAAACAGAACATTTTAGACACTACTAGAGTTTCGAAACTGTTTCCAAATCCATTTTATCAAAATGTTAAAAAAAATCACTTACTTAAAGTACACACTGTGGTATGCTGGACCCCAATCAACGCAAGAGCGAATATAACTTCTATTTCCAATAATGAGTCTCACTAAACTGGCTAGACTGCTATTACTCCGCATAGACAGTGTTGCAACCTTAATTTACACTGATAGCCTGAACTGCAAAAATAAATAAAATTGTTATAGTATTAAAATGAATATGCCTTGGGGTCTCAGAGACTCCAGTGTGTACGTGCAGGGTTAATAACAGTATTTTATTAATACGATAAGAACCACACACCTAACGAGACTTAATTGTTGATTACAAAAGAGCTTTTGTGAACTCGGCATTGCACTTCCGAGAGTTCCACGAGTGATATATTTTAATTTTCGACATTTGATAAAAGTACGCAAATTTTTAGATTTCTCTTATCACTTGTTGCAACATAGTCCTTCCCTGCTGTTCTACTAGTCAGCACCTGTGCCTCATGAAGACGGTCCTCGGTTCGATTATCTCTGAAAATTTGGTGCTCTAGTGGTTAGCGCGGGTGCGTACATACATTCCTCAGTTCCATTACTATTTTAAGGATCTTTCTTTGCTACGTTTAATACCACTTTGTTTGATTATAGACACACCCATTAACATATCTTTAAGCTGACATTTCTTTACTGTTTTGGCTTGTTTTTTATTTCTGTAGTCCCAGGTCCTGGTTTGATTCTCAGTTTGAGAGTATTGGATATTTTAAGACATTAAGTTTACTCAATCTATTCTGCCGTCAAACGCAAATCATTTAATCACACACACACACACACACACAATAGGAAAAAATTCGGAAGTCATTCCTGTAAAAGCGAATATACAACGTCATAAACTGACTTTGGGTAGGGGCGGGCCCCAATACATGTCGACGCTCACGTATACGTAGCAGCAACCAAAATTCACGAGCTGAAGTAGAACAAAATCATGTTTAATCTTGTTTATACATACGGTAGCCGTCTAAGAGTATGAACGCGCCTAGCAACTAACCACCCAGCGCCAAGGGAACTTTCTCTGGGCGAAACTTTTCCCACGGGGTCCTACCACTTAGCAACACTGCCCCAATACATGTCTATGCCTACATATGCCTAGTAATAACCGCCTAGTAACAGTCGCTCAAGGTCAAATTTGCTATCCGCAGGCCCTTCTACTATAGGATGCATTATTTATAATGAAAATATTTAAATGATTGAATAACAATTCGCAGCAGCAAGAGAACCACAGGGATACAAAAAACCAATGCGCAATCCACCATGTTCCGACACAACTTAACTGTCGGGATAGAAACGAGAGGCACCTAAGAGATGGGGGATAACAATACCAAATTCATGGAGTATAGCACATGCTAAATGGGAGCGATTCCACCACTAGTCTTAGGCGACTAGAACCATGAGGAAAATTAGACAGGATAACGAATATGAATTTAGTGTTAAAATAATTTGAAAATAACCAATGCATTTTTCATTGAGAATTGGTAGTAATAAGAGTGTTAAGGAATAGATGGCAGAGCAAAGGAATGGCAACAATTTTGAACAGTCTCACTCTAATTCGAAGTAGTTCCAATCTCCTCCCTCTTACTCATAGGTGATGTTAAGCGCTGTCCTCGAAGGTCCAGTGACTTTCAGGTTGGGTCGTCGTGATGAAGTCCATGATAAAAACTTGTCCGACAAACAACCATGGCATTGAATGTCGGTCCCAAAGGCAGGGAGACTCCGATGTGTCTCGCGTCGTGGTTGAGGTCCAAAGACTCTCTCAATTGGTTTTGACCTGAATGTCTCTCTGACGTCAGAATGAGATGATGGTGACACCACAAAATTTCCTGACCATTACCCAAAACTGACATTGACCAAGACCATGTTTCTACATGTCGTCGACTCAACACAAAGTTCTCAAACTTGCTGCTGAGATTGCTAACGTTGACAGGTAAATGAATCAATAGGAGACTCACCTGAGTCAAAGTACTTACTTCTATAATCCTTACTTCCTTGTTGTCACATCTTGTGGTGGGTAAATGAACGAAACGGACAATATCTTGTAATAGCCTGACTATGAGAGGCCAATGAGATCGAACCAATTGAGAGAAGCAATTGATGTAACAAAGCAAATTAAAAGCGTCGCGTATGAGATTGTTAAAGTGTGAAGATTCTGAAGGTTGCTACCACTGTTTGTTACAAATTTCAAGTACAAAAACTTCCTCAATAACAACAAAGCAATAGTTAGTTTATCTTTCGATGTAAAGTCAGCTAGCAACGTACAACAGAATATTGGTGTTAATAACATCAGGCAGTGAACTCTTGAAGGCTGCTTGGCTTCCATTGATAGCTAATTGAATTTCCACATGAAATATAGATGCCCTAGCTTGTACTTACTTCATATCCCGTAACAAAAGGCTAATATCCGGCTCAGCCTTCTACGTCGGCTAACTGGAACTATTTGGGGATTAAACGCCCCATTGTTACTAATACATATGAAATGTTCCTTGTACCTACCTTAACGTTTGGTCACATTGCTTGATACAACGCTCCAAAAAAGTGTTACGACTGTTTATCAACATTTCAATGCATCCGACTTGCGTATCGCATAAAGTTACCATACCCGAACTTCCTGACATATGAACAAATCAATTTGCCTCACTTTATTCAACATATTGCCGACCCTCTTTTGAAATATATACTATCCCGCTTATCTGCCTCCCATCCGTTACTTCTTGGCACTTTACAAGCTGATGGTGAAACTGACGCACCGTATAAATTTTTGCATACATCATTAAACATTCTTCTCACGTTATATTTAAAAACTGCACATCCCACAGCCGAAGAACATGGCATTTTTAATATACGGTATATCAAATACCCGATCATCTTCCTCATTTATTTCCATTGTAGTACAATGTCTAACTTCAATATTAACCTTGGGCTGCCCCCTTGTTGCCATCAGTCTCGAGTAGCCGCGAGACAGAAGAACTAACCTGCATTCGTATACCTAACACTATGTTTGTGACTGTAGAGTGTACGTGCTGCATATGATTGCATAAAAGCATAACAAACTGTTTCTATACTAAAGTATCTTTTTTTTTACCTGTACCATTTAGATATGTTTGTTGTTTTCTTGTATGCACATCTCCATTTATTCATCCATCTAGTATTTTGTTTATTGATACTTTTCAGCACTGTTTGTATATAAAACTGCTCTTAAATCATCTTACATGATTTAGTCATAAAATACTGTGCCAAAAGGAAGGCGTAACCCTCTAATGGCTAGGGATAAGAGACACAATATAAATCATTACACTTTGGAACAAAAATTTGATGAGTAAAGTACAACCCACTAATCACTAACCCTTTTACCCTAAATAAAGTTCGGTGTTGAATTACAACTAAAGTCATTACTATAATATGAGTACATACAATTTTCAAAGTCTGAAGGAGTATATTTCAGTTCTATGTAGTGGAGTCTACATTCTATCAGTACTTTTGTGCAGTACTTACTGCAACCATTACTACCCTACTTGGATTAAGAGTCTGTATGCACATGGAAAAGAACATTGCCTGATTGTGTTTTAGTCTTCCTTTCATTAATTTCGTTCCTGACTGATTGCAAGCATTTAATTATACCGGTAAGAAAGTTTATGCATATGGGCAACAATGCCGTAAAACTAAGTATTCGTATCCTTTCGTCATGACATTTTCACAGTAGTGAATGAAGATTAACTGGAAGATATAGTGCTTAAGGCTTCCCAAACATATTTAAATGCAATCTAGGACGGAGGTTACCATTCCTTTATGTGATTTTTCCATGTTTGCCATGTGGTGAATGTCTAGCAACAGCTGGAACTACAACATTCCTGTTTTATGATTTTCCCATTACACTTGAGCTTTTACATGACCAGTAATGGAGTTTCTCCATTATTACTGTCATTATCTGTGACGTCAAGTCTTTTTTAAGTTTTGAAGTCATCATTTTTATCTGAAATAGTAAGGAGAAAATATACGTAAAACGGGCAAGAACAATTAACGTTCTCCATAGAGTTGAAAAGTCATTCTGCAAGTCCCTAAAAGTCACCGTAGTTTACGTACTTTTTACCCGTAAATTTTTCTCAGTGTATTTATTATAAATATTCAAACATATGTGCTAAACCCATAAGCTGGAGAAATCTCAACACTAACGTCCACAGTGCAAAAACTAAAAAGAGGGTGAAAGTAGTTTCTTTTTGATACTATTTCATCATCACAAGAATTTCCATTTCCTTCCTGTATTAGAGTGGAATTTATAGATGTCGTCGTCTCGTTCCCGTATTGAGTTTAAATAGTTTGGAAGTCTACTGTAAATTCAAAAGGTTAGCCCTCCTATTGCCCTTTAAATCTACACACACGCTCGTTCTTGCAGTCTACGTAACCTCATTTATTTTAATTTCTCATAAGAGCATGTAAACATGAAAAATATACTAAATAATGGTTAATCTAGTGCCTTGAGGTGTCTTAATAATACTAATAGGAAAATTATAATATTAGGCATTGGGGTCAATACGAGCTCAAGGTCTGATATGTTAACCTTCTATTGAACAAATTTACTTAAAATAATTAACTTATCATATTTGGATTATATAATAAAAGACCAGAGTATATGGAGGAATACTAAAATAATCAGTAACCGAAAACATTGTACAAAGAAATTATTTAAGAAATAGATATCCCTTGAGGTGGCCATAGGAGAGTTAAACTAATTTATTTTGGTTTTTGAACCACGTCCATCTTCTGTGCTTCACCAGTTATTAGAGGTCAGGTGCTCTTTTTGAAGCTCCCAACCTGCCTCTTCCAGAAAGAATTTTTAGAATTATGTGATGTTTGTGATGTTACCACTTAAGTAAAAGCAATCCTTATGACTACCAATAATAATAATCTTCTAAAGAGAAAATACATTAATGTGATGGTACAGTAGTGTTCATAAGATAAATTTCTACATAATAACATCTTTATGAAAAACTACTAAATGCACTATATTCCCGTTCCCTTCTTTGGAACAATCCACGCAATCTTTACAAGTTCTTGAAACAAATGCTATAAATGGTTCTCACTTCCATCTATTGGTCGTAATGAAAACCGATCTTCATGTTATATAAAAATTAGTTTCTCAACTATTTACTGGACGCTTGGGACAAAATCGAAGAATATGGAAATTCGTGTAACGCAGAAAACACACCAGTGAACAATATCTCTATTTCCACAAGGACGAAATTAATCTAAAAAAAAGAGAGACTAAAGTTAAAATAAGTGTGAACTTAGCAGGACCACTTTTGAAAATTATAAATATTTTCACACAATACGTTTGTACTGCGTTTGTACCGGTTTGTACCGTAAATATTTTCGTTTGTACCGGTTTCGAATTCGAAAAAATCGAAAAATAAAGTGGTCCTGCTAAGTTCACGTGAACGTAGCAGGAGCAGAATACAAATTTCTGGAAATCTTAAGATTTTTCTGTTCGAGATTTTTGTTCTACGTTTGTACCGGATTGTATCGTAAAAAATTTCGTTTGTACCGGTCTAAAATCCAAACAAATCGTAAAATAAAGTGGTCCTGCTAAGTTCACGTGAGATTGGGCATTAGGTTGGGCATTAACGGAAACAGAAACACGGTTAGTGATACTGCTAAAGCGCAAATACAACAAAAGACTGGTCTTGTAGGATCTTGAGGTTAAAATCTACTAAAACAAGAATTGAGCTAGTATCAAACGTGCTAGTTTCAGTAAAACTATTGTTCATTGTGAATAGGATACTAAACAAACAAAATTTGTATTGTATAATATAAATTTGTGATTTCAAATATAAAAATAAGACAGTAGAGTATTCTTTTGAGTTAAACTGGCAGATAATTACAAGTAGCCGAATACGTAACGAGTCACCCAATTTGAAATTTTAGTAGGAACTTTTGGGATCAAAAATTGCCCAATCCGCTTGTTGTAGCCCAATCTGCCTACACTGCTGAGAAGGCACACGAATCATTGAAACCACCTTTCCAAAAGAGCGACTGATTGGACCAACGCAGATCGAGAAGCAAGAGGCGATTCGCGAATGAGCAACATACAGTCAGAAACAATATAAGGTATAGGTTGGAGCAGTGGCGTATTTAGGGGGGAGGCTTCCGGGCTTAAGCCCCCCGCCCGAAATCTTACTTACTATAGTAAAGTATATCAAACATCTTTCAGAATTTCCACATTTTCAGGCAAAGCCCCCCCCGAAAGTTAGCAAAGCCCCTCCCGAAACAAAATCGTAAATACTCCACTGGGTTGGAGGTACCAGTATAAAGAATAAAAACTCCATACTTAATATTTTTACTGGCTTACGAAATTCATATGCTACAAATATTGTCAATCCCAAACTACTGTGGCTCCCTCAAAACCGAACTCCTAAAGAAACCTGACTGAAAAAGACAACGACCCTATAAGAACCACGTCTCCTTAAAAACTACGACTCCTGAAAATACACGAATCACGAAAAAACAAGACTCATAAAGAATCGTCGATCATTCCTAGTCAGAGACGACTCACTCGCTCATCCAAAAAAGTCCTCAAAAGATTCGGCTCAATCGCGAGCGACACATTATTAATTAATCTTTAAATTAGTACGATAGTTTGACTCCTAGCGTTTTAGCAACAGAGAATGCAATACAATATAATGAAAATTGTTCCAAAAATTATTACACGAATGTCTCATTTTGTCTTAGCAGAACACTTTACTTTCAGAATTTTTGAATTTGACGCCGATACAAACGAAACTTTTTACGAAACAATCCGGTACAAACGCACTACAAACGATTTGTTAAGAAAAAATCTTCAGATTTCTAGAAATTTGTATTCTAGTCCTGATACGTTCACGTGAATGTAGCAGGACCACTTTGTTTTTAGATTTGTTTTCGAATTTGAGACCGGTACAAATGAAAATTTTTACATTCATAAACAATCCGGTACAAACGCAGTACCAACGATTCGTTAAGGAAAATAATTAAATTTGCAGAAATTTGTATTTTGGTCCTACTATGTTCATGTAAATTTAGCAAGACCACTTTATTTTTCAATTTTTCCGACTTTGAGACTGGTACAAAGGAAAATTTTTACAGTACAATCCGCTACAAACGTAGAACAAAAGTCTCGAACAGAAAAATCTTAAGATTTGTAGAAATTTATCAGTGGTCCTGCTTTGTTCAGGTCAACTTAGCAGGACTACTTTATTTTTCCATTTTTTCGAATTTGAAACCGGTACAAACGAAAATTTTTACAGTACAATCCGCTACAAACGTAGAACAAACGATTCGAACAGAAAAATATTAAGATTTACAAAAATTTGTATTCTGGTCCTATGTTCACGTGAAATTAGCAGGACCACTTCATTTTTCGATTTTGTCGAATTTGAGACCGGTACAAACGATACTTTTTACGGTGCAATCCGGTACAAATGTTGAACAAACGATTCGTGCAGAAAAATCATCAGATTTGCAGAAATTCGTATTCTGGCCCTGCTATGTTCACGTGAACTTAGCAGAACCAATCTATTTTTCGATTTTTTTGAATTTGAGACCGGTAAAACGAAAGTTTTTACTGTACAATCCGGTACAAACGCACTACAAAGGATTTTTTGAGAAAAAATCTTCAGATTTCTAGAAATTTGTATTCTAGTCCTGATTCGTTCACGTGAACGTAGCAGGACCGCTTTATTTTTAGATTTTTTTTTTTCAAATTTGAGCCCGGTACAAACGAAAATTTTTACGGTACAAACCGGTACAAACGCAGTACAAACGTATGGTGGGTAAATATTTATAACTTTCAAAAGTGTTTCTGCTAAGTTCACACTTGTAAAGTTAAAAATCAATTTGCGAATTATTGAAGAATCAAGTGACCAGTTTCCCCTTTTCCCATTGTCTTCACCTTATTAGTTCGGATATTGTTCTCAAAATTTATCTGTTCTCAATTTTCTGCGAACAGGCATGCTTCTCGGCTCTGTTTCTAGGGTTCAGTGAGTTTCCAAGCACTTACACAGGGGTTTCTCTACACTTTCATCACAATGAACTTTTCTTCCCTTGCGGAAAACTTCCTTGAGCATCCTTCCCCGACAGTTTAGGCCTGTCATTCTTGCTAAAACATTTTGCTATATTGTACACAGCAATTTTCTCCATTCCTAGCATGTTCGCAACTTGAAGAAAGCTCTTGCCCTTTGCATGATGATAGGTAATAAGTCGGAGCTTATCGAAGTGCTGCTCTTGCTTCTCTAACACTTTGAACACGTAGCAACTACCGTTTCCAACTAAGTTCTAGCCGTTTTTTCGACCGCTTCGATAAAATTATGCGACCAGTTTTGGAATAGACATTTGCACTGAATTTTTTATTGCGCTGAAAATACTTCAAAACTAGCTGATTACGGAAAACATTTCCTTTCGCTTATGCGATGATTCTAACTTGTCGAAATTAGCGATTGATTTCCGGTCTGCTATTTTTTATTTTTTATAAGCAGATAGTGCACTGTATTTCAATGTAATGGATGTGTACGGACAGACCAATGTTTCCTCTAATAAATTCAATTTTTGTTTTGGTTTTATTGCTTACAGTTTTCGAGAAATAAATTTTTCTTCTTTTTAAATGCAGTATGCCAACCGACCCCCACCAAGGGGCTGGTTGCCTAATATTGTGGGGCTAGTTGGCATGCTTTTTAAAAACAGAAAAACACAAAGAAAAATTGGATTCTTAGTAACAAACGTGATTTTTCTAAATTCTATTAAATATTTTGCAATGAATTGGGCTATTTGATGTTTAAATGACTTTTGTTCACAACATTTAAAAATAATCATCATTATGAAATATGAAAACTTCATTCTTTCATTCTAAGTTGGTTGTCGTGATATTGGAAGCTACAAGGTTATCAAACCACATCAGTTTTAATAGGATTTTTTGTTGGTTAATTCTTCATATTATTTCAAAATATAATTACAATAACAGAAAGTATCATGAAACGCAGTTTATTTCGCGCTGTTCACAAACTAGCTAAGAGAGACCAAGATAGTTTTTAACTGAATTATCGAGAAACGCAATTTATTTCTTGCTTTTCACAAAGAAAGAAAAAGCAATAGCTAGGCCTATATTTTTGAAACAAAGGAGCACATGCAAAGTATTCTTGATCCTGAGAATTAGGACTATTCAGAAAAATTCAGAGTCAAACATCCAGTCATCTCGATTTCTAAATGTTGATAGTAATCCAATACGTGCATGCTATTCTATAACATTGAAGTAAAAGATTGATAGAACTGTAAACAACATAACAATAAAACAAACAATGAAACAATAAAAGTTAAGTAAAATAAAATCCCACACGGGGTTGGCTAACCAAACCCAAATGCTATAGGCCAACTAACCCCAAGCCGATGTTGTGCAGTGAAGTCGTAATTACTCAGCAATTGTTTCGCATTTAAGTTTTATTGTTTGAATATTCATAAAAACAAAGTTCAGATCTAACTAATGCTATATTTGATTACCTCTGTACCCCAAGCAGTGACGATTCTGTGATGTTGTAACGGAGAACTGAAAAAAATTACTTCAGACTGGCAAAAACACTCTTTATCTAATAGACGAGACGCCATTATCCGCAAATTACAAATTCCATATCAAGGTGGCAGCTGCATCCATAGGTCGCTCTTTTATAACAGCACAACAGCTCATCATGTTAATTAATGAGGGAGTTATACGCAGTTCGTCAACCAGCCCCTGCTGCCAACCAGCCCCGGTCTCGCCTAGTGATGTAGTGGCAAGTGATTGATTACTGAATAAAATAAACTGAAGTGTCTACTTTTATGTTCCTCAAATCTGCCCTGTAGGCAAAGGGCAGGATGATTATTGAGCATGAATGATTATAGAAGATTAATTTTTTGCGTCCCTTTCACCACCGAGCCTATATTACACTTGGGCCTATAGCTTATCGTGGGATCCGAAACACATGAACTTCCGCCGGGAGTCGAACCTATGCCTTTCACACCAAAGGCATATACGCTAATCGCTTAGCCACGAGCTCTAAAGAATTTAAAAGAATCGGTGGAATGGCCATGTAGATGGATGCGCGTTCACCCACAAAACTACAAACACGATGTTATCCACCACAAACTGACATGACCTCTCGTACTAGAGGCGAGAATTCCACTCTTAATCCACCGTGTCCTCTGATAATAAATGTTTATGATGTTATGACGATTAATCAACACAATATTCTGTTCCGTTGAGTGAAGCAATATAAGGGAAATCAACCTACACGGACGGAACTTAACCAAGGAGTGATCGTTTCAAATGTTTGTTTTTATGTTGTTTTTTCCTTTGTGGACGTCAGAAAATAGAAAACGCAATACTTTCACACATAATCCTTTGAATTGTACCTCTATATATCAAAGCATTAATCACCTCAGAGATAATGAGAGGCAGAATATAAATAAACTTATGTTCGTATTCTGTGTGTAGTTATTAAACAGAAAAATTGTAGTTTCAAAGTAAGAACACATGTATACATAAGGTGTTTCTGTCAATATTCCTACTGTTCATGTTCGAAACATCCTGGGCCCCAGGCAGAAAAGGCAATTGGGAATACGAGTCCAGCGTCTAAAAAAATTAAATCCAAAATAAATTTAAGTAGGCCCAAGTATGAAATTAAACTGTATTGTTATAGTTCCCAGTTTTAAGAACCGGCGCCTAGGTCCGAAGGAAAAAAAACTAGCACTTCTCTTGTTCATGATGCTAAATTCTCAATAAAGAAATGCTGTCTGTTTTGGAATATGTTAGAAACGTGGACATTAACAAAGTTTGTTGTTGACTGTCTCCAGACTACAAAAGGAACAATGGTAAGATATAAAGTACAGGACATGGACAAATGACCAGAAATGTCATTAAAATGAACGATTTTAGTTGTTTATTTTTCTCTCGTACTTTATGCTAGAAATCATCCACAAATATATAAAAAGAACCATATGGATCATGCAGTGATATGACGAATCATATCGTTAAAAAAACGCATTGAGACGGAAGTGGCCAGGAAGTCTTCCAAGAAATTAAGATCGATGGAGAAAAGAAGACCTTGATGTGGATACTACAACAGAAGGAGAAATACAATCGTAGATGGTGAGATGAGCTCAAGAGACACTTCAACAAAAAATTCTGACCTAGATTAAGTTCTCAATACTAGGGGCCATCATATCACAAACCCAATATAATACATATGCGGACCTAAATATTTTGCCCTTAGATTATTTAGACGTCAGACCTGCATTTCCAATTGTAATAGTGGCATGGGCTTTAGCTTACTGACGTTCATCACCCTGGTAATGATCTCGTTAAACGAACCTTCTGATCCACTGGTGGACATTTATGAACGATTGCAAATTGTAAATTTTGGTACTTGAAGCTTTCTCTTCTCATGGCAGATTATGTTACAAGTGGGTACAATTGTTGGATAAATAAAACATAGTGAAAATAACCTGATGCCTGTTAATATCTAGTTTAATAGAATTACATTATTGTAAGGTTGGATCCAGTAACCTCCATTAGTATGATGACCATAAATGTTTCAGCTGAAAACGGGACAGGTTCCGGCTTTTTAAAAATAATGAGACATGAGAAACAGGTCAGTGCGTAAATTAGTTCCTGCTTACCTTAGCAAGACGTAATACGTTTATATCGTAAATTAACATAATACATACAGTATAAGCTATAAAATGTAGATAGCATTTAACTTACAATGCAGTAGGACATGATACTGCCTGCTTTGCTCCTTTGCCCTATCTCGAAATCTTGATATTACATTAGGTGATAAATTGACTCTTAAACTGAAGAATGCCAGAAGTACTCAGGACAACCTATCTTTTTGAGAATAACTTTTTTTCTCCACTAATCGTTCATAAAACTCACTACAGTTTCCTGTAAAATTTACTCGTACCACTTACCTAAATTTCATTGTTGCAACATGTAAGGGATATTTTTCACTTGTCCATGTGTCATTCATGATCGAAAAAATCCATCGACAGGACTGAATGTAAAAGGAGTCACAACACAATTCCTACTGCTTTCAACAGAATATCAAACTTTATATTTCGAGCAGTACTGTGAACTATAGATCATGTTTAATGTAGGGAATTTCAGTTCAATTCTTGCCTCTTCATTATTGTTAATTATTTTAACAGCTTTACAAAGAGTAAAGATAGTGGGTTTATTTACTTCTTTCCTTTGTATAAAATGGGACAAATACTACGTTTTTCACCTAGTGGGTTGACGGCCGGGTCAGGCCTCTAAAACGGGACTCTTCCGGTCAAAACGGGACGTATGGTCGCCTTATTCATTAGCATCTACAAATGATAGAAACAGAAGCAGATCCAGGACGGACTTCTGGGGGGGCGGTGGGTTGTAAAACTGCTACTTAGTTACTTTTAAGAGCTTCAAACTCTGGTGTGCGCTTTATTTATATATAAAGTAAGAAAGGTTCCACTTCTAGGGTGGCAATTGCCCCGATTGCTCCCCACCCTGGATCTGCCCCTGTTTAGACGTGAAATCGCCTTAATCTGTGACGTGTTTAGTTAAATCAACTGATATAACTTCCACTTCTAATTTAGATTTGCTTGTACGAATTCTTACACGTGATCTATCGATAGTATAATAGGTGGTAGGCATGCTATTTTTACACGAAATACATCAGCACTTGAAGCTATTAACTTTATATTTTATTATTTCAATACACAAAAGTTGCAAAATCAAATTTTATCTATAACATATGAACGCTGCTAACATAGAGGATACAATATAGTATTTACTTTACCGTTATTTGGAATTTTCACGAAAATATTTAATGTATATCTACAATAAATTCCACGAATGGGTGAAATGTGTGACAATTGAATTTCTCTGTGTGTAATTTAATTTTTAGAGCGGAAGGGTAGGAGGTTCTAAGGAAGCACTTGCGTTTAATTGCGTACTTGATAAGAAAATACAGATGGCTTTTAAGATGTACCGAAAGGAAGAGTACGCCACCGGAAATATCGTATTTTTACAGAGTTTTATATTTTTATGAGGGTGTATATTTGTTAATACCCAGTGGCGTATTTGAGGGGGCTTCCGGGCTTAAGCGACGGAAATTTTATTTACTATAATGAAGTAAATTAAATATTTTGCAGAATTTTCACATTTGCCTCCCAAATGACAATGATTGCCTTCATCAAACGGTCTACATTAGTCATTGGCTCTGGTAGTGTACGGTGTACCTCTACCGAATTAGACGAAGTCTTGTATTGTTTGGACGCCCTACCGGGGGGAGGAGTGTGTCAGATTCCTGCCTGTCGGGATGCCAAACGAAGGTGGCAGAGGGGCCAATCCCAGAAATATGGGTAACGGGACTGATTCCGCCAAAGGGAGGCAACTCTGTAGGACATGGGCTGGCACCAAACTCAAATGGTGACTTCACACGTACCATTGGTTCCGGGATGAGATACGGGAGTATCTCCACTTGTGCGTGGTACCTCTACACGACAAGGCGGTTGCCAGTTGAACGATAGAGGTAGGCAGGGCCTTGATTGAACAAGCACACTCGGGCATAGCCTGGGGCCCCGAATTTGGGTTGGACTCTGTAGTCATATCGTGGGATTCGATAGCTTGTGGGAGCCAATCCCAGGAATCTGCTTAATGGTGAACAGGCCGGGAGGTGAGCTTGCCTTATAACGCTCGGGCGCCATGCCTGCAGAGCATGGTAGAACTGAGTCACTAGCAGTGTGCCTCAACTAGTAGGTTTACTGATAGGCACTCAGGACTACAGTCTGGCCGCACAGTGGGCGTATCTCACTCCATCAGAGAATGGGGGTTACATCGTTTAGGCGAATCAAAATTAGGGGACAAATTCTAGCGGTGCACCTCGTGCACGAGTATACAATAGCGTATAGAGGAACTACGGGCGGGGTGCGTTACATTCTCGCGGTACTCGTCCATCAAATAGACCGAACGGTTGCGGGCATGCTCCTCATGCATGCAACTAAGCATGGCAATAGTAAACCACTAGCGAACCTATTTCCGTGACTAAAGTTAGCAAGGCCCTCCCCGAAACAAAATCGTATATACGCTACTGTTAATACCTGAAGATTATTCATTGCAGTGTCATGCGTAAGTAAACACGAATTTCAGACAGTCGTGAATTAACAAAAAGGAAGAAATATGGTAGAATACAAAAGGAAGGGAAAATAACGTGCTTTTCACGATCTACTTATTTTGAAAATATCTCCTCTTGACTCTTTTACAACTTGCTTAATGACATTGTTCGTGCTTCTTTCCATTGCTCGTTTAACTCAAAAGATTAAATGCTACCATTCAACATGAAAACACAATTTCGCTCATTGTCTCCTTTCCTTGCACTCAAAGTATATTAACTACAAAAAGCATTGCTGTTAGTTCGAAATTTTAAAAAAATCCATAACTACTAATGATACTATAACGGAGCTGGGCAAGATATATTCTAGAATATGTATTAATTTTCCAGATACCTTATCTGTACATAAGAGAACCTGAGGTTCTGGAATGAGTGCCTACATTAAAAAAAATCTTTCTAGGGTTAACTCCAAAACAAAAGGGTAGCCGTATTTCAATGATACTTGGCAAATATAGAGCGTATGATAAGTAGTAATTTTAGAAGCATATTTTATGCTGGAAACTGGTTAAAATTATCGTGTCATTAGCTAAAATTTATTTCTAAAAAAGTATCAAACCCTTGTGCTCTTCAATGTGTCCTGAGTTTATGGATCTGCAATATGGTATTCTTCAAAAACTGCTTCACTATAGAGTCAGTGATTTACAAAATATGCGTCTCAGCTAAATAAGTTACGAGCAAGTGCATTCCTTCACGATTTCTAAACATTTTATATAAAAATGAATATTTACCTGCCTGCGTATTTTTCCAATACTAAAATCCACATTTTTTCCTGTCACACTTCTAAGTAACTGCATCGAAGAGACCAAAAGCTAGAAGAAACTACGGGCTTTTATGGTTTTCTTAATAGTGCCCTAAGGAGAGAGGAATTGATCGGGAATCGGTGGTTTAAACTTTATGTCAAAAGTAGAGTATACATCGATCTCCTCATTCAAGGAAGCTCTTAAGTTTCCCATGAAATATATTGCATTTTAAAACTGTCAATTTTGGTGGGGACAATGAAATTTCAGTGAGTGTTTCAAATTTCGAGACAATCTCGAGGTACGTGAAGTACACGGTCACTTCTAAAGCCAGATTTTACCGAGATGAAAGATGATGTTCTGACCATATAATAACTAGTTAATGCAATTTTTTTGATTAGCATTGGCTTTTGGATTTTTATAATGACTATGTTAATAAAAATTATCTATAAGGTCCTTTAAAATATAATCCTTAGGCGAAGACCACCAAATTTATATAACGAAGCTCAAAGGTTCTCAGTTTATACATTTACATAAACAAGGCTACTGATTCTTCAAAAGCCATTTTACACACTGCATCAATATATATATATATTACTTTTTTATTGTAGCACGTAAAAAATTAAACAAGTACACTCCTTAAAAGTTGTATATATAGATTACATGAGATAAATCCTCGGTTATAACTTATTTATTCTTCGTTGCTATGACAACGAATCTCTATTATAACAAAATTGCGACGTATATCAACTGCAAAGAAATTAAATCTACATATATTTTTTTAAATACTTCTTCTTATTTTTCTTGAATAGTTTGTGCATAATTTAAAAGTATATTCTCCCCACAAATACAAACAAAGGTTGAAATTCAAGTATCGTTGTATATGGCGCCTTGAAGTATGACACCTTTTTTTTCTTAAAAAAATAAATAAATAAAACCAGAAATCCTAGACCGTTAACTATTACATACTAAGTATTGGAGTTTCCGAATATCCCTTGTATATATAAAAATTATACTTCACATAATCATATAACATATTTAACTTTAACAACAATATTATTTTCAGATTTTATTAAAATATTGACAATATTCAGTTCATAATACAATAATTAACATTAGGACAAAAACTAACACAAGCAAAAGATTATCATATTAAGAATAAATTCAAAGATTATGAATGTTATCCATGTTACCTTTAGTCATAATCTTAGAAGGAACTAAGATTTTAATTAATTGTGTCCATTTACTTTTAGTACACTTTGAAAAACGTGCCAAAATGCAGTTCATAAAAAAAGTGTTACGGTCTGAACGAAAGAAGTTCTTATCAAGATGATCAATGTACGAATTATTCCACTTGTTGATTCATTGAATTATCTTCATAGAATACAAATAAGGTACAAAGAACAAACAAAATCATAACGGTATTTACAGTGAAGTGTAACAAAAATAATTTGAATACGATTTTCTCGGACGCCGTAACTTTACCTTAAGTTACATGACCAACGAATTCGTTTAAGTTGCATTGGAAGTCATAAACCGCAATACAATCTTGCTTGCTTCTGTAATTCTTTGTTTCTTATCTTGAGAATTTTTGCCATCTATGGAATTTCTACGAAATCCAATTCGAGGGAAATTGGATCTAATGAGTACATGCTTCTTAGGTGTAGTACGGTTACTATTGCTGTTGCTACTAAAATTAGGTTCGATTACACAATTACTATTACTGTTACTACTAAGGTTAGGTTCGGTTATCTTACCGGTAAAATTAGGTTGAGTTCTCCTTCGTTTTACTGTTGGCGAAATGTAGTGTTTTGTCCTACCACGGTTTTTCTAACTCCTGTAATTAGGTTCAGTTACATTACCAATGAACGTGAATTTACCATCACCATTTACATTGCCATCACACTTTAATCTCACATGGATGTTTCGAATTTGATTTCGATTAAGGTTAGTTGTGTTCAGGTTAGTACTGTATAGCACCATTGATGGATTTTCAAAATCGTGCAATCTCATACCTAGATGATTGAAGTCGACACATTGCATCACGCTCTGTGAAAGTACCGTCGGATTGTTCACTATTATCATTTTGGTCTTTTCGTTGAGTGAACATTTCAACAGCTCCAACTCAATCGACCAATCACTACAAGCATTGATGGGAACACACATTTTCTTTCGGAATTTAACGTTACTGGAATCAACTTTATCATTGAACGATAAAGTGTCGTGTGCATATCATTGAATGATTCTATTACAATTACGTCATCTCCAGAACTAATATCATGTTGAATATACCATGAATACAAGCAACCAATAGCATTCAATAGAAGAAGATAGCCATAACTTCTCGCATATTGATGCATACCAAAATCTTCGTTACACGCAGCATGAGTAAGACATTCGAATGAATAGAAAAGTCAGCCATCTGACCCAACGAATACCACAGTATGTTTTTACGAAAACTCAGTAAATTTCACCGATGCAAACTCAGAATCTGCAATTTCGGCTGTTTCTGTGGAAGGTTCAGTTCCATTTAATGCACTCATACTAACTTGTAATGAAATTTCATCGGCAAGTGACAACAGAACTTCTGTAGAATTTTGAACTTCGGTGAACCTACTTAGAATTTGTTCCATTTTAAGGTCACTTTCTTCCATTTTAAGGTTTACTAAACAAATCCTGCTTTAATTGTCCCATCTGTTGTTTCGTTTGTTCCGCTTGTTGATCCATTCGATTACCAAAATCTTGTTTTATTTGTTTAATGAGATCGGCTAGGTCAGAAAAGTTCATTTCCCTGTTGCCATCTGATCCAGATGTATTTCCAATATCAGGAAGACTCATTTTGATATTTACCCATCATCACCGTCTCCTTTAGCCTAACCGGCATAATCGTGGGACGTAAAACTCAAATATTTCATTTCATTTTTTGTTCATTTTGATATTTCTGAAAATGTTTGTGCCACTCCTTAACAAAGTATACGTCCTTTTGACATTTCTTTTAACAAAATCACTACGTAGCGTTAAAGTCAATCTGCACACCTGGAGTTTATTATTTAGGAGATTGTCTACTAAACTTCATACAAATCTCCTAAGGTCCTGGCGGCAAACCACCAACTTTATATAAGGTCCATAAAACATAATCCTGCGGCGAAGACCACCAAACTTATATAACGAAACTCAAAGGTCCTCAGTTTGTACATTTATATAAACAAGGCTACTGATTCATCAAAAAACATTTTTCACACTGCACCTATATATTACCTTTTTATACCTAAAGCTTTTGCTGTGAGAAAGAATAGTTTTCAACTTGAAGACTCTCAGAAACTTATCAGTGCTACCATAGTATGGTTTTAGTTTGCAAGAACGATTTCTAATAATAGTTTTGGCTTAATATGTAATTATTGCTTTGTCAACATAAGGGGGTCATCTGTCTCTTTCCTGAATTATACATCCTGAAGGAAATATCGTATAATACTGGATGTAAGTGAAAGAAAATTGCAAAATTAATGTAAGGAAGACAAAGAGAAGAAACATAAGATTCTCGAGAAAACTCGTGTATACAATAACATTCCTCCCAAACTGATGACTTGCGCGCAACCATTTCTATCACAATATCTTATCATTAATGATGTTAGCTAAGTTTATCCACACTTTTTGGAAATATAATGAACAAATTATAAACAATGAAAATATTAAAAAATATATTGGAAGTAAGTCTAGTAATATATACAAAATAAGCAGACTCAATATCCTTGATTTGCTGGAATTATAATTTATAACATTTCTAATCCTTTGTCTCTTGAATGCATCTTTTATAATATCTACAATATTCACTATTCTTCCAATATTTCTTGCAATTCAACCCTTATATTCCTTTTACTTTGTTGATACTAAATAATATTGCTGCCATCATACATTCCGTTGACAACAATCGTATTTCAAATTTCTTCACTATTTCGCACAGTCGTCACTCAGGAACCTATACATATGGTGTATTTTATTGGCTGACAAGAAAGAGTGCCTTAAAGAATTAATAACTTGTAAAAAAAAAATAAACTTCTATGTTGCAGGGTTTATTTTCCATGTCTCTTGAGAACTAAATCTGAGAAATCTAATACCATATCCAGTGTTCACACGTAAGTTGTAAGCTTCTGTAAATTTAGCTTCGCTGATTGGTTCACCAAACTCTCCAAGTTTTTCGTTCAGCGTCTATTCTTTTATCACGTTTAACTTTTATCTTAATTTTACCTCACTATCTAAGAAAATACGTCATTTTTGCTAGTTAAATGGTTTTAGCCTGCAGTATTACTTCAACTTTTTTGTACGTCTTCAATATGTTACTCCAAAAATGTCCATTGATGCTTTCGGATTTATTCTCACATTTTCGGATTTACAAAACAACAGGATTTATTTCTGATGCTTAGTCATTTCCTGGGAGGCCCAACTTTCGCTTCCCCTATTCTATATGCCTAACTAATAGGAATTAATTGAACTTACCATTGATTCGTCTTTCAGTTTTATTGAGTTTTATTGACGGTTAATAGTGGTGTGGCTTTGTTCAGATAGACGCATATACTCTGTGGTCAAGCGTGATCCAACAGCTCACCTATCTTGGACACTATGGTCCCTCCCCGTATTTATAACGCATTAAAATGCTATTATTTTTTAGATCCTAGGTTGAAATTATTCAACAACTTGCACTCACACACACACACACACATACACACATATATATATATATATATATATATATATATATATATATATATATATATATATATATATATATATATATATATGGGGTCCTATTAAAGCGAACAAAAAATTTAAGGGTAGGTAATTGATGTCAAACCAAGAAAAAAGTAATGTCTCACTTTGGCCAAAAGTCCATGGTTTCGGAAATATAGGGTGTAGACACTGTGGCAAACTGAACTTTAGGGATGTGTCTCTTCATTATGCTAAACGATAGAGCAAAGGCTGTATGGTCAAGTAAAAGACATCGAATGTGGTCTATCCAAAAATGTTTATGTCGGAATCATGAAACCCGTGCGCAAGGGATTTCTCAAAGGAATTGGGGAATCCTCGTCAATTCGCCTGAGAAAGAGAGGTCTACATTAGCGTGCTTCGAAGACTATAAAACCAGCAAACAGTAATTCGTGTTCGGCAATTCGATATCTTCAACAAATTCAACATGGCGTAGGAATTTTTTAATTAGCTATATGCGGTTGCATTACTCCAACATCAGCACAAGTAAAAACATATGCTTTAGTTATCATATATGAGAATGGAGGGCCACTTGAGGTGAATAGCAGCAGCACAGTGTGTGTAGTCTATAGTCTTCGGCCAAGCTAATTTAGACCTCTCTTTCTCAAGAGAATTTACGGGAATTCCCCACTTCATTTGGGGAATCCCTTGCACATGGGTTTCACGATTCAGCGTAAGCATTTCTAGATAGAGCACATTCGATCTGTTTGACTTGCTATATCGTTTAGGATAGTGAACATATAGATCTCTAAATTTCATTTTCCCACGCCTTTGGCACCCTATATCTCCGAAACCATGGACTTTTGGCCAAAGTGGAACATGACTTTTTTCTTGGATTGACATCAGCTATCCACCATTTATTTTTTGTACGCATTAATGGGACAGCCTATATTTATATCGGGTGTTCTAAAATGGCGTCCACGAACCACAGAACACTATTCTACAGGTCAAAATAAAAGGAAAATGCTATATGATGTAATACTCTCCGCTGCCTCCTTCAGCCGCTACGAAGAATTGATAATTTACTATCTGGCAACATTGTAGATTAACTTTGAAACATTAGCAGTTACTCTACAAATTCTTCACATAGTTCCCACGATGGCTGATAGATGGAGTTGTAGCGGACAGGCGCAGAGTAAATGAAAATTTTATGATATATTTCATAAGAGTCATATTGATGGTACCTAGGAATTATATCGAACATGCTGATTGGCTGATCATCTGTTTCAGCGTTCTTCATTGGCTAATCTTTTCTCGATTGCAGAATATGTTGTCATTGCTTGTAATTTTCTTTAGTCTGATACAAGTTGATACTAACGCTATCTCTTAGCATCGGTAGCGTTATATCGTGGTAAATCAGTGGGCGTGCTTTACGTAATTGTACAAGACGATACGGATTCCAACTTGGGGTTATAGGTAAGCCTGCCATATGTCCCGTAAGAAACGGGACAGTCCCGATTTTTGACCCGAATGTCCCGCGTTCCCGTAAATTTAGTGAGGACAGGCAAATGTACCGTATTTTAATTCCGTCCTATTTCTGCTATTAATATCAACATATTCGAAAAGTGAAAAAATAAAAAATTCTGACATTGGCTGGGAATCCTGTTATTAGTGAATTAACAATAACCTGTAATATGTAACCGCTTCGAGCCAGTTATCACACCACCTTCTGCGATTTGATAATGAGCAAACCAATAGACTCACAGTGCGGAATTGCAGTTGTCCATCAGTCAAGTTTATCTGCATAGTTTGATAAAGTGCACGAGCTAAGCTGTCGTTGATAATACATTACAGGTGAAGTATTCCAATTTTGTATAAATGGGAATGCCTAAATTGACGTGCACATTTTTTTTTCAATTTGAAGTAGAAGTACGCGCAACCGTTTCTGAAAGCAATGAAGTTAAACTATGAAGTTGACATACAATTTTCCAATGCTAGCTTTTGTATTGCGCCTGATGAAAATTCGAACTCCCTCCAACATCATAAAACAAAGAAATTGATGATGGCTTCGAGTATTTCTGCGTCTACAAGCAGGAACGATGAGTGATATTTTCTCCAGCTAAACCTTAGATAAGTTAACAAGAATTGTAAATAATCTTTTTGTGAGACTCGAGACACATAATTATGCTTTGGTCTAGGGCTTAGGAGTATCTAAATCCGGCCCTGACAATTATACACGACGCAAGGAGAAAAATCAGCTAAGTTTTCATTAGATTAGACGTAATTTTGGCAAATATAGCCATGTAAATAAATACTGCTAAACGGGCGAAGAATGTTGAATGTATATTGTATCACTAATTTAAACAAAACAAGATTATTTGCATATTATTTTCCAATAAATCATTTTTATAAGACATTCTGAATTTTGAAGGCGATTCTTTTGTAGTTCTCCACTCCGTACAATTAATTGTAGCGAACGAAGAGAGTAAAAAGGGTGCAGCATAGGAAAATTTCGCCTATTATACCGTTGTTGATAACCAGAGCTATAGGTTTTGACGTGTATGTGAGACCAGGGTACGATTTCCGGCGAGAGCCCATGTGCTTCGGATTCCACGATAATTAGTAGGTCCAAGTCTTAGCCTCATTGCTGAAAGGAATGCTAAAATCAACTCAACTCAGGACTACAGTTCACTGGATTGTGTTGGAAAGTTGAAGGGGAGGGAGGATTGAAGATGTCCCGTATTCTCATGAAAAACTATGGCAAGTTCAGTTACAGGTGGGCACTTTCCCAGATAATTCTGGAAATTGGTCCTCCTAAAAATGTAATTTTTGGTATTTGTGAATAAATAGATCTTTCATAGTGGGCAATATGTATTCTGGAATGAGATTATGGCGGTATAACTTAACGCTATTATCAACACCTGTATTTTGTGATATAAGAAGCGTCGGAAATTATAGTTCAATCGTCACTTAAAGGAATCGCCACTTTATCCAGAGAAATAAAATACAATGAAAATGAATTTTACTTTCTTTTCATCATTAGGATCACAATTCTGAATTTTTGCATCTCTGCTTAAATCTCGGCCCGAATTTTATCCCTTTTATCCACCCTATGAAAATGTCCGGCCTTCTATCATTTGGGATGTTAAGAATACAAGGGATTCAAGTTCGGTTATTAAATGGTGATAAAAATGACAAAGTTTGTATAGACAGAAGAATGAATACAGGTTTCTACAATACAAGAGTTATTTACAATACCTGGACATGAATCTTTTAAGCACTGAAAAGAACTTCATGCAAAATTCTTACCACCAAAATATCCAAAGTCGATTTGAATCCATTGTAGAGATGGGGACGAACGAGTTCGAGCGAGTTTCCTTTGAAACTCGAAAATGAAATAAACACTCGAAGTATATAAAAATATACTTCCTGCATTAAATTTGCAAGACCCTACCCCAATTATTTATTAATATGTTTCCATCCCCGAAGCGAAGTGAAAAGATAGAATATTTGGTTAAAATTTAAAAATAATATAGAAGTGACTAATAAGAAAATTGCCTACTCCAGGCATTACATAATATGAAAAACCCATAATATTGGAGGGACCTTTGCTTCCATGTTTTCAAGTTCTACTTGAAATATTTTCGTATTCAACGAAAAGATTAATACAGGGTAAGTACAATAACAATTGCTAATAAATAGCAGATACACAACTTACTTGGTACTCATTTATAGTAAGATGTTTTATTGTATTTTCTTTTCAACTAAACAACGCGCCATGAAGGTGGGCATAGGAAACTAGCATAACTTATCACACCAAATTTAAAGTATCCTCAGCTGATTAGTAATCCCAGAGGCATACTGATTAGGTAGAACAAATAACTTGACGAGACATCATAAGTATACATTACTATTAATTTATGCATAGTTGTTATTTATGAGTTGAGAAATTTAACTCATCAATTTAAAATGCAATAATTTAGGTTTCTCACCAAAATATTTGAATTTGTGATTCGAAACATTTTTTATTTTTATAAAATTACAACATTGTGATGGAATATTCTGTATAGATTCTCCACATCTTCACAATTTAAATTTCATTTCATTTCATTATATTTGGAAATTTTCACTGTACAAATTTACTCTTGCACTTCGAAAAGAAACACTATATTTTCTATGTATCAAAATAAAATTTCATTGTGAATGCATAAACGAAAAACTATGCTATTACAACTAATTTCGTAATTCGTATATTTTCGAAATATCAAAAATTTGAAAATGGTATCTCTCATCCAGCATTTTCAATATATAATGAGGTACAACTATATATGAAACGAAACAATAATATTCAAAAAATTTCCGGAATCTGTCGGCTATAGCCATTAACATGATACATACGATGAAGTATTATTCATTTTATTCAAAATTTTCTGAAATACTAACAGTGTTGAAAAATATCTATAGTATGAAAAATAATTACTAATATCAAAGAATTTTACATAAAAAAATTTGCAATGCATCTAAATATTCATTTTTCATTGCAATGTCAGAATATGGAAAATGGGCAAACCGGCTATGTGATAATATCGTTTACCCAATTCCTTTTCGTATTGGATTTATTACAAGGTCGTAAAGCAAAATTTTCATGCAGTCACAAATTCTACTTTTAACTTCCATACTGGGCGTCCGTTGATTTTTGTTTGATATGAAAACAAAACATTCTATAAGCGCTAGAGTTTCGTGCTACCTTACCATAAGAATCAGCTGATACCTTGTAATTGGTTTGTACACTCAGAACATTTACCATTTGAGCATTATTGTAATTGTTGGCAGTGAAGAATTTATGCTTTCTACGTAGCCATGATACCTTACCTAATTTACGGATTTCTTTGCAAAGTTTCAGGTTATTTTTGATTTTGGCATGGTGGAAAAACCTTTGCTTACCTTTCTTGCTTTCCAAACAGAAATTGATGTTTCTAAATTTCTCAATAGCATTTTGAGTTGAATACAAAGTATTGGCCGATGGATAGTCATTCTGAACGTTCTGAATTAGTTCAATACGCTTTTCCTTACCTTTCTTGAATTTACATTTTTTAGATTTACAATTTGCACGATGTATGCCAGGCGCACATAAAATGCTTTCATTTTTACTAAAACATACAATTACAAGTGTACATACTGTACCTTCTAACAACACTAAAGATATTTTACCAATGGAAAAATAACACAACTCATCAATCTGAACTGGTTGCCTAATGCATCTTACTCTAGGGTGACTCTCAACATGCGGTGTATACACCACAAAAAAATACAGGACATATAGACAAACATTACTCATGAACAAGTAGCATTGAGCCGGAGGGGGGAAACAGCTGATCCACCCACTTCCTTTCACATAAGGGACAAGTGCAGACTTTAATTTCGTCTAAAAATACTACAACAGTATCACTTTTTATTTCCCTAGTGGTGGTTACGTTAGCCACACTCGTACTACTGTTGGAGGTAATCCCCATGAAGTCAACCTGCACGGTGATTGTATTTATACTGGCTAATTTATTACTTACTTCATTCCCTTGAGAAAATACATCCTTACTCTGTAGAACAGATATGTTTTCCAGCTGGGTTTTAATGCTTTGTAACTGTACAGAATTATTATCCAATAATTTAAACAAATTGTTGAACCTAATATTTTTACTTTCATCAATTTGAACAAAATGCAACTCCTGGGCTTCAGATAACCTACCTTTTTTTAACAGGGTTTGGATATGAATCACTATCATCGGCAACATTTTCCAATTTTCTTTTAGGATTTCTACCTCTAACCTCGGAAGGACAACTATGACGAACATATGCTAACGGGTCCACATTAAATTCATCTGCAAATTTGACCTTTTTCGGAATTTTCTTTTCCTTTTCGGTTTGACCCACATTACCTGACATAGTATATACGCTAGTATCCTTGTTATGTTTTTTGAGGATAGATTTGATACCACCAAGAGCATGCTTAGAAGAACTTTCAACATTACTTAAAAATAATTCTTTCTCCTTACCGTTGAACGTACTATCATGATCACTAAGGGAACTAACATCATTGGAATACTTTTTCTGTAACCGTTCAACTATTGTTTCAATAACTTTATTCTTGACATTAATGTCATCGCACTGGAGTTTCAACTTTCTCGCTTCATAGCTAAAATTTACATTTTTGCCGGGAATATATTTCCTTTCAATTTCTCGTATTGCTTAGTTCTACGTATACCACGTACACGGAGATTAATTTCTTTTTCAATATTTCTCCTATATTCACAATTAAAATTGAACACAGATTGCCTGTTTCACTACTCTATTGAAACTATGAGTTTCTACATTAAGACCTAAAGCATTTTGAAACTCTTCTAGGCAAAATGGAACAGTAGTATATTTATATTTATTTATCACGTTAGCGTAGTTTAACTCGATCTGTGCTCTCACATTCATTAAATTTAGCGCTAACATTTTGTACGTGGATTTATGAATTGTACATTCTAAAATTAACACAAAAATATAAAAATGTAAATAACACTACATGTAAAAGAATGCAAGGAAATATTTCTTTCGCACAACATTAATTATTAAATTCACATTTTGACTTTTCAGTGGTTGTTTCGCATTCTTGTATGCGTTAACTAAAATCTACCTGCGTTTGTTCAGCTGTTTTTGGCTGGTTTAACAATTCTCGAGAATTATTTTCGATGTTTTTGCGCATTTCGTACTTTTCACGTAACTCAACCATTTCCGTTCTTAAATTATCAAGTTGTTTGGTCAACTCTTTTTGGTTAGAGTTTAGTATTTGGTTAGTTGCAGCCAAGTCTGCAGACAACTTTTTCACCGCTTCGAGCAGTGTTTCTATTTCACTAGTGTTTGACATGGTAAAATATTATACTACAAAACACAACACACAAATTACTAAAATGACATTGAATACGAAGCAGTGCAGTTCAAAAATCCATTTTCTCCCCACTAAAACATCTGTCTTAATTCGGTGCGTCAGATTTAATGGGTTTGGGTTCCGTCCCTGTGAAGGGCTTAGCCAGATATAATGGGAGTTTGGGATGTCGGAACACATTTTACTATTAATCCTAGTATGTTTCTGTTCAGGACGTCAGATATAAGGGTGCCGTGTTCGTTCATTATTTGTTCCTGTGACGGAAAGCCAGATATAAGGGTAATTGGATTCTATACTTGCTTGTTCCAGTTCGAGAAGACTAACTAATAATACTATCGGGATTCGAACCTTGGATCTCTTTAGATACCTTCGTTATAACATCATTCATTTGCAAAAATCAATGAGACCCGGTGAAAAACTGGTAACAAGACAAATAACCTCACTCCCACGGTCCTGGGATTCGGGCGTTACACATACCAGAGGCATATGCCGTATGCCCACCGTCGCTGTTGCGTCAACCCAAAGGTATATCCTTAACTACCTGTAAAACAATACAAGGTGGGACAGATATGTGTGGTTAACACCAGACGAGTAGTGGGAGACGAAAGTAAATGTTTGTGGCTCACTGCTTATAAACACCTTACCTCGTGACATAGTACTTTAGACTGCATACGTTTTAAAGCTTTAGCATCCTTGATTCACTATGAAAGGAAATGTAAAATTACACTCTTTAATATTATTGGATATTACTCTCTACGAATCTTAAAAAGAAAAGAAATATGTCGTAAGACATTTATATTTTGATTTATCATCACTGACACTGAAACATTTACATGTAAGCACCAACACAAAACACTTTTGATTTATCATCATAATTTTCTTTTTCGTTTGTGGCCCAATTATTTACGAGATGATACCGTTAACGCGCACGATATTCGCGATTGGTTGATACGATGCTAAAAATTCACTAGTGCACTGTCGAATAGTTGACTTCCATTGCTGGATAGCGATGAGTTTAATATCCCATTCCTTGATGTACAGTAGGATTTTTCTATGAGTTCGTTACATTGGCGAAAGAAATACGTAAAAAATAACTCTTATTATCACATATACTAGTTCTCTTCTTCCTATCGAAACGTCGTTTATACTCATATCACTACTAACAGATCTCTTGATGCATTTTATATATATGAGAACTTAATTACTATCCATCTTAGTTCTGAAGTTTTAAAATCAAACTTATTTTGAGAGCGTATGTTGAATATGTCCAATTTGCTTAGCAGATGTCAACGCTCTTCCCGCTTCTTCGCGCGTCACATCGTTACCAGTTTGACAGCGTAGGAATAAACTAGCAAACTGAAATATAGTTTATAGAAAACATTAAGTTTTTGCTTCTTTATTTCACTAATGATGTAGAATGAATAACACATAGGTTAATTGAAATCACTATAAAGGCACTGATAATTTCAATAAACCATGAAATTACTGGTTACAACTAAATTTTACATCGTCACGTAAAATCTGTCATCACATGAGTTTTGCTGCGTGGGCGTTCAGCACAAGGGTAGCGAAAATTTTTTACCTTGTTTGGACTGAAGGGAGAAGCAGGACTGTCTGGAAAAGTGAGGCACCTTTTGGGTGACAAATTCCTGAGCATTGTTCTCCTCCAAATGTTAGCTGGTTGTGCTTCATTTCTAAGAATCGGAGTTGAGGAAATACGAGGGTTGGTTTAAAAGTTCATGCCAATCCATATCGTTATAAGGTGCGAGATTGGAGAGCATCATACATTCGAGGTCGTCCTACATTCAGAGATAAGATCAATGGCGAATTACCGGGAGCTTCCGGGCTCAAGCTCACCCGCAATTGCATTTACTATATTAAAGTAAATTAAACATCTTGCTGAATTTTCACATTTCCTGGAACAATGTTAGCAAAGCTCCTCCCTTTCCCGAAACAACCAAATCGTAAATACGCCAATGGATAAGCTATACAGTGTACATGTATTTAGTGCAATTTCGTTTCAATTCCATTATGGATTTAATTCCGATTCAGCTCTCTGCTTAAAGTTTAATCTAATAATTGAGCTAATCTTGCTATAGAAAAATGTTTGGGTACAAAGGATTTAATTATTATGTTCTTTTTACTTTGATTTTGGTCTTAACCATCCACAAATGTAAATCCTTTAGACTTCAAAATCTGTATGTTAATATATGATGATAATAGTGATTCTTCTTCTTCTTCTTCTTCTTCTTATTATTATTATTATTGTTATTATTATTATTATTATTATTATTATTATTATTATTATTATTATTATTATTATTATTATTATTATTATTATTGGCTATTCTTGTAAATTTTCTTTCATTCCATGTAATAGATAGTATTGTCTTTACACTAAGCTACATTATACCTAGGTAGGTGCAATGTTTCAAATCCGATTTAAACTACTCGCTGAGCAGAACAATGCTTTATTGTAGAAAATTATTAACGTATAAAAGTTTAACCAACTATCAACATGGATATTAGGTGAAACTGTTACACGTTAATGTTTGTTACAACATCATCATCATCATCATCATCATAGGTATTCTGCCTTTATTGGCAGGTCACTTGCCGCAGCTGAGAAGCTTCCATGCTCCATGGTCCTCCGCTAACTTCTTCGTCTTTGCGTATGATCTTTCTGTTTTTATATAATCCATTAATTGTAGTCTCCTTCGTCCCTTCCCTCTCTTTCCCGACACCATACCCTCTAGGACGTCCCTCATGATACAATCTCTTCTTAGGCAATGTCCCACCCAATCAGTTTCTCTTCCTCTTTGTAATAATATCTAAAAGTGTTCTTTTCTCACCCACCATTTCTAACACTCTCTCATTCGTTTTCCGCTCGACCCAACTAATTCTTTCCATTCTTGTACACACCCACATTTCGAAGGCTTCCAGTCGATTTTCATCACCTTTTCGTAATGCCCACGTTTCCGCCCCATACAGTACAACACTCCATACGAAGCATTTTATGAGTCTTTTTCTGAACTCTTTGTTCAAGGTCCCACAAAACAGACTTTTCTTCCTCCTAAAGGCTTCTTTCGCCATTCTTATCATTGCTTTTATTTCACGTTCGCACTTCATGTTATTACTAAGAATACTACCCAGATATCGAAAACTATTCACTTGTTCTATTTTCTCTCCTCCTACTTTTATATTTCACACAGACCCCTTCGTTCCAATCACCATAGCTTTTGTCTTTTTAACATTTATTTTCATCCCATATTCTTCAAAGCCCTTTCTCATTTTTTCTAACATTTTATTGATTTTCTTTTCAGATTCTGCAACAAGCGCCATATCATCTGCAAATCTTATGAATCTAATCATTCTACCTCCTACCGAAATACCATCATCATCATACAAACTCTGTTTCATTATCTCTTCTAGATAGACATTAAATAGTGTTGGCGAGAGGCAGCATCCTTGTCGAACTCCCCTTCCAATTGCACTCTCTTTCGTCAGTTCTTCCCCTATCCTAACACTTACTTGTTGGTTCATGTATAAGTTTCTTATAAATCTTCTATCTTTCCATTATAACCCTATTTTCGTTAGAACTCCCAACAACAATTCCCAATTCACGCGGTCAAAAGCCTTTTCAAGATCAATAAATATAACACATACCTCTTTCCCATTTTCTATAAATCTTTCACCTATCGCCCTTAATAATCCAATTGCATCTGTTGTGCCCTTGCCTCTTCTGAACCCGAACTGCTCCTCCTCAACTTCATTTGTTTTTTCATATAACCTTCTGTTCAGTATTCGGAAGAGAATTTTAGCTGCATGAGATATGAGACTAATAGTTCTATAATCCTCACATCTCTTTGGGTTCGATTTTTTAGCAATCGGTATCATGATCGTTTTCAGAAAGTCTTTTGGCCATTCTCCTGTTTCATATATTTCATTGCATACTCGGAACAATTCTTTCTTTCCCTTGTCTCCTATATTTTTAATGAATTCGACTGGTATGTTATCTATTCCGGTTGCCTTTCCATTCCTAATCTCGGATAAGCCTTTTCAAACTCATCCCTAAGAATACTAAATCCTTTATCATCCTCGCCTACTTCATTTTCTACTTCAACATTTAGGCTACACGGTCTATCCCTACTCTCATATGTATTCTTTCCACCTTCCTATGACTTCCTTTCTCTCGCTGACTACCTTCCCATTCTTATTTTCTACTGGCATCATAATACCCCCTCGTTTCCTCCGAAATTCCATAGATTTTCCTCCTTGTACACTTCCTCATATTTCCCAACTCTTTCTAATTCTTCTATGTATTCGCATTTTCTTTGGTAAAACTCTTCCCTGCTCTGTCTGTTTCTCTTCGTAATTCATTATTTATTTTTCTGTACATCTTTCTGCCCTCTTCTGTATCAACCTGTTTCCACATCTTCCTCTCCCTCATTTTCTGTATAACAAAGGCATTGTTTTTCTCAGCGAGTAGTTCAAATCAAATTTAAGTCTCCTAGAAGAAAGCTTTGACAATGGATATTTTTTACTTTCTCTTTCTGTTGTATCTTTCTTACTTTATTTGGTCCAGTAGTACAGCATCGGTCAATAAATGCAAGAATTGTGCTTTTAGTGATGAAACCATAAACTTTGGTGGAAATGTAGCTTACATAAATCTAAGTACTTATGTGATAGCGAGTAACGACCTCTGGCGGCCGTGTTAAAACGTCCGACAACGGCCGCCATGTGCCATTGATATAATTTTGAAATCCGGCAGTTACTTTATCGTTCTTGGTTTTAGCGTGATTGCTTCTATTACAAGAATGTACAGGATATTCTGACGATTACAGGGATGTGCATTTTGTTATTCCTCGATCATTAATTTCCGAGATATTGTCCAAAACCTTTGAAACAACATGGGAAATAAACCTGAAAGAGGAAACAAATGGAACAATAGCTTTTCCTGCTTGTTTTAGCGTAATGACTTTCATTATATAAAACAACAAGAACATTGGAATGACTGCAGGGATGTATATTTTATTCCTGTACGATGAGTGGCTCTCGAGATATAGTCAGAAAATTAGAAACCTACTTGAAAATAAGCAGGTGAGAAAAGAGTTAAATCATAAATGGCAGGAGTTGTAAGTGAAATAATTTGGAGTTAACAGCCTTCTGAAAAATGAAACGTACGGAAGAAAGACATAAATGAAAATGTAGGAAATTATTATCTTTCATTCTGCACATATAATTCTTTATTTCTATTCTAAATGTAGACGCCATTGAAGATCTGTAATAGAAACGTTTAGATATTTTATAAAATGTTCACATGAGGTCGGCCTGGTATGATCTGAGACAGACAAAATAACAGAAAGAACTTCGAAATCCATTGTGTGAAACATTACAGAAAATCGAGAGTTATGAATTTGCTTTCTTAATATGTGCATTATGTTCAGTGATATCTGTGAAATGTTTTTGGTGGTATCTTGTTGTGTCTCATATAAGTTCTTTGTGTGATAAAAGAACTTAAAAGTTGTGTGGCATTTGAGTTGTGACAACGTTACGCTTCACGTGGGTGTACAGTGCCCAATTAAACAGCACATTAGTTTACGTTTATACTTGGCGTATGAAATATTATTACTCTCAAATTATTTATATTAATCAGTGTTGTTATTGACTTTGAAATCATTAGCAGATTTAACGAAAATGGAAAGAAGTTGCATTTGAGTTATAGATCTCTTGATTGGGATAAATATGCTCTATACCAGAGCTTTTGTGCTGAGTCTTTACTAAATCCAATTAACACTAAGTCTATGAAGTCTGAAGATTGTTATAAAAACTTGAAGCAGTCATTAAAGATTTTAAATCGACTGGTTCTGAATCACTACCCATAATGGTTGATGTCCCGTTATTACACGAAGGCGGAGGCATTAAAGAGACACCTTGTCAACATCAAGCAAAATGGCTTATATATATATCTTGTTTTTTTAAAATTTTATTCTAAGGTTGTAGTGAGTCTACGGAAGTAGATTTGCATGGACCCGGGAACTGCACTTCAACTGAATAGTAATTACGAACACAGCACGCCTGAAAAATACCTAAGTAATAGGAGAGCTTGTTCCTCGCTAAACAGAGTCTCATTTAAGCAACGACCAAGATTATTTGCAGAATCTCTACATCGAGCACAGACACTTGGATGCAATGAGAAGATCAAAGAATGTACACATAAATTGGGAGATGAGATATTGCTTTAAAAGTTGAGTCAAGACGATGTGGTACCATAGCTCAAGATCCAATGCATCACAAGCTTTGCCTAACAAAGCTGCACAATAAATGCAGATAATCTATCCTGCCTGGTCCCCAGAAGACTAGACTCCGAAGTAGAAACTATAGTTCTTGCCGAAGTAATTTCTTATTTACGTGAATCAAGAAGTAGCACTGGCACAACGGTTTTCAAATTTCTTGAACTTGCGATTATGTATGCTGAACGTTTGGCAAAAGTAGGTGTAAGTGTGCAGGGCCGTGTCCACAGTACCGAGTTGAAGGATCGAATACTGCATCAATTGAAATATTTAAAGTCATTCAATAAAGGACGGGAAAGTTATTTGGCATTGGATGACGATGTTGATAACGCAATATGTACTGCTTACCAAACCTTCGTTTGACAATGATGTAATTATTATATCAAAAACTGCTTTGATTACCCTCAAGGATGTATTAGAACATGAAAATTCCTTCGCATATGAATTTACTGAAAAATGTCAGTAGGACTCAACTCTAATTTCATTCAAATCTTTCTTAAGCATGCTTCTATATGATACACACATTTAAGATCGCAGTTAAACTTATGTTCCAACACAGCCGATTTTAACAATTTCGAAGATGCTGGTTTTTAATTTGAAAACGGCACGTAGTAAACCTGAGACTATTTATCACAGACGTGAATCTCTTTTGCCAGTAGGACATGGACTGTATCTATACAGTCATGTACGTAAGCGAAAAATAATCGATATGATGATTGATTTGAGACTTAGTGTTTCATACGACCATGTTCTTGAGATGTCAAGCTATATTGCAAAGTCGCTTAGCAAGGCGTATGAAAATAATAATATTGTGTGTTCTCCAAATTTAATGAAGGGAGCTTTCACTTTGGCTACATGAGACAACATAGCCCATAACCTATTTGCTTCAACAGCCATTCCATGGGACAAATATATCAATATTTCAACACCCGACAGTTGAATCAAAAACTAAACCATGACTGGATCTTCAAATACCATTAAAGCCTACAATGAAGGGAATTCCAAGTCTTCCAGACTTCCATACAACATTGCAACCTTGTCCATTATTCCGATAGCAATTAGTCGCCCCCATAATAAGCGAGTGATATCTCAACTTTAGTAACAGGGAAGAAGGAAGAAGAGGAATGGACTAATAATGTTAATAAGCTGGTTAGAGACGAAAATACCAATAATGAGCCTGTTATTTCCTGGTTTGCATATGCAAAGAACAGGTACATTAAAGTGCCTTGTATAGGTTCTCTCCTACCACTTCTGAAAGAACCACCTAATTCTACTGCAGTTAATGAACATGTTCTAACATTTGTTTCAAGGGCATTCTCTATTCTCTGCCCTGATCAAGCACCTGTCATAACATTTGATCAACCTCGTTTTGCTCTAGCTAGTCAGTTACAAAGAAACCATCCATCTCTATTTGGAGAAGACAAATTTGTGATAATGCTTGGTGACCTACACATCAAACAAACACTCTTGAAACTTATTGGACGATGGCATGAAGAGAGCGGATGAACGCAGCTGATAGTTGATGCTCAGTTGGCAACATGTGGAACTGCTGAAGCATTCCTAGGCGCATCTCATATTACGAAAACAAGAAGGCTCATCAGATCACTGCTTGTGCTTTGAATGTACTACTACATGAAGCATACACTCACTGAAGCTACTGAAATGAGTGTTAAAGAGATTACTATATTTTTAGTGGTGCATAATCCGCAGATAACAAAATCCATCATTTCATTACTGGTACACAACACCGCACCTTCAGTTACTCCTAAATATGTTTGTTAGATCGCTACGCTGAGGTGATTTTCAGTTGAATTGTGACTGTTTGAATCAGATGTTTCCGTGTTTGTGGGGCAGGATTAATTATGGAAGATGGCTTCGTGTTCATGTTAGAGATATGGTAACATTAAAGTACCCAAACCCAGTGATTGCTGCCCAATTCTGCAAGGGCAATTTTGTCATCTGGAAGACGATACATCGTTTCTATGCTATTCCAATTAGTATTTTATCCAGACATGTTTTTAGGGGGTACTGCCCCCCGGAGCTCTCAGAGTCCCCCCCGGAAAAGGCCAAAATAATATTTTTATAATATAATAATAAATAGAATAGTACTAACAGTTACCCTTAGAATACCGGAACATTCCGTGTTTCCCCCGGAACATTATGTCTGAAAGAAACACTGAATTTCCAATTGATCAAGCATATGAGCAATACATTGCAATCCTTAAAGCAGACGGCGGCGTAATAGGAGTTACAGAACATCCGTCTCCACTTCGACGATGGTCTATATGTGGACCTGAGGTTGCACGACTTGTATCATAATTCAAAGAAATGATTAACCATTCATAGTCCAGTTCTCACCTTCCCCACGATGAAAATTTTAGTGTTTAGCAGCATTTCCTCGAAGACACGAAAGAGGTTCTAAATATGTGTCAGGACCTGGGAAATCCTTATAACGTTGAATCAGAAGATTTGATTCACATTGTCACATAGCAAATCGCCCATGATCAAGTAAAGGAGACTGTTATGTAAATTGAAGATATTTATATAGCTCACTTTCAACCGTATATGAATAATAGAATAAAATTGCTAAAGATGGCATTCTAGAACCGTTGAAAAAACTCAAACTCTCGAATAAGCACACCATCAATAAAGCCATCAAAACTAAAGAGTGCTTTTTATCTTCAATACGCAATGACGTGAAATTATTATCACGTCCGTATATAGGGTGCGAAGCTCGAGGCGGCGATTCGGACGAGATGTTTTGACATGTAAACCATGCCAGACCCACCTTCTCTAGCAGAGTATGGTCAACTTTGTCACGCAAGAAAGAGTGACATAATAGGATGTGTGGAGGAACTCTTTCCAGAGCATGGTAGGCCTAATAAAATAAATATAATGATACTTGATGGAGCTGGGATTGTTCACTTAATACGACCAACGGAAGGAATGAAAAAATTTCAAGGTTATGCGGATAGAGGTTTAATTCCATAGGTAAAGGCAAATTTTCGTACAGCTGGCAGGGTAGATATTATTTGGGATAACTACCGAATGGACCCATTAAAGAGAGCTACAAGATAGCGAAGGAGTGTTGGCAATCGTACAAGCGTTACGCCAATTACTCCTTTACCTAGAAAGTGGAACGAGTTTCTTCGGTCATCTCGCAATAAGGAAAAGTTATTCTCTTTCCTGAGTTCCTGAGTATATGACAATGGAACAGTACTAAGAACAATGGAAGAAGATGCTGTTAGCATCGCCGATATCTTCATTGCATCTCTCTGTAAATGAAGAGGCTGATAATGGACTCATAATGCATGCCCATTCTGCTTTTCAGTGTGGATTATCTAAAATTATTATTAAAAATGTTGACTTTGATAGCGCTGAGTATTCCTTTTGCAGCACAGCATCCGGAAGTATAAATTTGGGTGGAGGTGGGAATGGGAAAAAGATACCAGATCATCTCAGCAGATGGGGTAACTGCTGCTTTACAATATGAGAAAGCGTGTGCATTAAGCACATTCCATTCCATAACATGATGCGATACTGTTATGGAACTCGAGGGATGAAACCAGCTTGGAAAGCATTTCTAAGATACCCAGATGTGACAGCAGCTTTCCTTCTTCTATCACTTCCCTGTGCTGAAGTGACGCATGAGGTACTCAATCACATCCAGCGTTTCGTGATAGTTATGTATGATCGTGCATCTTCAGATACAGCTGTAGATGTAGTTAGACGTCGTCTTTTCACTTAGAAAATGAAAATTGGAGAGCATTCCACCGACAAAGAATTCGGTGCTCATGTTAAAAGAGCGGCTTATCAATCAATATATATTGCGGGACAAGCGTGTGTTCAAATACAGGATTTACTCTCACCAGAAAATCGGGGCTGGATGAAAGGGGAAAGTGGATGGGCACCCAAGTGGATAACTTTGCCTGAAGCATCAGCAGCTTGTATCTAAAGTCTGTCTTGTCGATGCTCAAATAAGAAATGTTCCAATCTCTGTAAGTACTTGCCATATGAAATTCAGCGCACTGCGTTATGTAAATGCAAAGGTAATTGTAAAAATCAAGATTAAATTTAACAGTAACTTTGCTAACAAAAAAAAATTATCAACAGTGCTCGCTGAAATAAAGTAAGTTAATTTTCTTGATATGCGATCTTGATATCTCATACGCAACGTGAATTAAAATGAATCCATTACAGCACAGAACATTAACAAAAGGCAGTGCATTATTATACTATTAAATTTTATTGTGTAATACACATTCTAGCATCAAGAGAAAATCTTTAAGTTTAACGTCCCACGGTTATGCCGGTTAGGCTAAAGGAGTCGGTGATAATGAGAAATGAGTGAAATGGTGGAATGAAGAAAGTGGGAGGAAACGAGAGAACCCCGTGAAAACCCACGAGCACGGTGTTTGTCCACCACAAAGTTCACACCGCGCGAACTGGGATCGAACCAGGGACCCCAAGCACCGGAGATGAACGCTCTACCACTGAGCCACCGTGCCCCCTAGCATCAAGAGCGTTAACAAGAACGAAACTAATATGTGAATGATCTTTCTTTTCAGTTACTTATTTCCCAAGCAGGGTTCTAATTTTCTAACAATATCTCAAGAACCACTCATAGTACAGAAATACATCACTATAGTCATTCCAATTTTCTTCTTATTTTGTATAATGGAAGTCACCACACTAAAACTAGTAAGAAAAACAACTATTCTTGAATTTGTATCTTCTTTCAGACTTATTTCCCATGTTGTTTCAAACTTGTGGACAATATCTCGGAAACTAGTACTCGAGGAATAACAAAATGCACATCGTTGTAATCATCAGAATGTCCTGGTACATTTTTTGTAATAGAAGTGGTGACGCTAAAACCAAAAAGAAAAAAAAAGTTACTGTCGGATTTCAAAATGTATATGCCTGGCACAGGGCTGCCATTTTAAGATTGCCGCCGGAGCTCGTTACTGATCATATATTTTGGGCTCCTTATCATATTAGTACTGAGTCTTATGTATGCTACATTTACACCGAATTTCATACTTTTATCACTAAAAGCACAATGGTTACTGAATTCTGTTCCACTATACATACTTTTTAAGAAATTATTGTCTAAAGCCCTTGAATTTCATAAGCTTTTCAAGTTTTGCTGCCCTCACAATTTTTATTATTTGTTTCACATATAGCCTATAGATGACACAGTAGTACATAGCAAAATAATTAAAACTGTTTTAGTTTCTCTTAGTTCACATGTAACCGATAAGTTAGAAGAATTATACACAGCTCCACTGCACAAGCATGTATGAAGTTTGGAAGTTAGAATATGAGATCTCTTGACTAATCCAATTATTTATTTTACCTTTTGCAGAAGGATAAATCTAACTATGCATAAAAGAGTTACAAGATAATCGTGGTGTGAGTCTAGAAAAATGAATTGATTTAATTTTTAGAGGAGAAAATCAGGAACTCTCGAAAGAGTACTTGAACTCAATTCTTGATTCGAAAATACCTCGCATTAGCTATCCACTAATAAACAAGTTTCTATGAAAACTAAGTGTGTAAATAAGACTCTTATTCTAATCTTCATATTAAACGTATATTAGTCAGTCTCGTTGTATATAAATAAGTACGGGCAACACTAATAAATTTCAAACCACATTCGTTTCTTGCAGTGTTGCGGGAGGTGAGGCATGTTCTGTTGAGACGCTGAATGAATTATTAAAAACAGATTGTCGCTATCTAATACAGTTCTTTTTCTATGGCGATTAACGCTGTAACCATTAATGGGTGATTTATGCCACATGCGTCTTTAATAGCGGGTTTACAAAGGAGATGGAATCTGTGTTAGGACGCTACATTGAAGTAAAAGTCCACTTCTCAATATATATATATATATATATATATATCTTACAATATTTGCTGTATGGATATTAACGTTGAAACCAGAGATACTAATAAATTTCAAGCACTTCTGCTTTCTGCATAATTTAAGAATTTTAGTATGTTTTCTGATATCTCTGAATTGATTAAAACACATACACACACACACACACACACACACACACACACAAACACGCACGCACACAGATACACAACCTAAAGTTTTTTTTTTCTATTATTTCTATTATTTTCTACTATTTTCGGTTTGAGAAGAGAGTTAACGAATAAGATAGATCATATTATTAGAACTATGTATGTGTTGCAATAAAACTACTTCTCGACTCCTTCTTCCGATTTTTCTCTATGAACTTCAGCCATGGAACCGGAAGTAGTAGTAAATCTCAACCAATTTTGGATCTTGTAGAGTGCTGTGGGTGGTGACGATATATTTTTTTGAGACGTCCAATCGATTGCTGTGATTGTATCTATTAACATTTTTGTTCTATGATTATGCAAATTATAACTTGAAATGCTTAACGTCAACCACTCTCGGTTCGAATACAGGGTCAATTGAAAGTTTGTAATCTATTCTTGGAACGGTCAATCAATTGCAAGAAACTGTTTCTTCATAGCTCTTATAGTTTCCTTCTCTGATACATGTTTACTGATAGACAAACGAACGGATGGACATAGACGTTCTATAAGGTTTCCGACATTGATGCATAGTAGTGTACGGAACATTGGGTTATCTCTAACACATTGAATGTCCTATTTCTGTTTCATTAATTGACAAACGGAAGTCCGTCTAAGTTACAATAACCGTTCAGTGGACGCCCCTTTGGGTCCATGTCACATGATTACTTGGGGGGTCGAAACAATTTAAAGTTTGTGGATCCCTTTCAGATAGTGCGGAAAAGTTGTGTCTGCATGTAAGGATTACCCCTGCAAAATTTCAGAATCATAGGATAATATCTTCTGTTCTCGCAAGGTCTCTTAAGTTTTGAAAATTCGGTAAAAATAGGAAAAATCTGAAACTTTGTAAATTTTCAATAGAATCGTAGGTCGTGTTGGGGTAGTACGGAAAAGTTGTACCTATATGTAGGTATTATCTATGCGAAATTTCTAAATCCTAGAATTATATCCTATGTTCTGGCAGGGGGTGCAAAAGTTAGAAAATCCGTTGAAAAATTCACAACATTTATCTTTTTTATTATTTTAAATTTATTACAGCATGTTTCGTGGTAGTAACAAAAGTTGCGTTTATATATATTTAACAGCTATAAAAAGTTTCAGAACTCTGTGATAATAAAGGATGTGTATCGAGTCGATAGATGTGGAAGAAATGAGGTAAATGCAAAAGCATCTCAATAGAAAGTCAAATGCTCTTTTTCGTAGTTGTGAAATTAATTCTGCAATCAGCTCGTTTCATTGTTACAAAATCGAGGAGAACGTTGATACAAGTGCAGGATCTTTGCCTCGAAGAGTGTCGTCCTAAATACGAATGAAGCTTACAAATACCACCATAATAAGTCAAATGTTCGTGGTTTCGCTTCAAGCCATTGCTGCAATAGCCACAGGTGTTTTGCCCGACATAGGCCTAATCAGTGCATTGGTTAAAACGTTAGTGGTTTAGAAAACCAAAATATCAAGAGAAAGATCTGGAACTATGAAATAACTTAGAAGTGAAAGTTTGGAAAATGCGTGTGGTCCTATTTCAGGTCTTTACTTTGTTTGTTGACTTGAAAACACATTGTCAAGACAAAAGCTTGGCGAGAAGTACTATCAGAGAACATTAATAGAACAACATTATTCTATTATGAAGGAACCTTTTTCTATCTACGTTGGACACCTTACAACTACCTCTCGATTAAGTGTGGATATTGCTGAAAATATTGTCAACTGTATAGCAACAGAGGTGCTTGGAGGTCTCAACATCGTTCTTGTACTTGGTTGTGATGGAACACCATTGAACACAGGAGTACATAATGGAGTACTGCGCCGCCTTGAATTGAAGTTAGGCAAACATATTCAATAGGCTGTTTGCCTAATTCATTTTAATGAATTAACTCTACGTCATTTGTTCCAGTTCCCTGATGTTCCCACTTCCGGCTATTCGTCTTACTCTGGCAGCATTGGAAAGTCTTTGGACGGCTTCCATTATTAACATATGAATCAATTAATTGTGCCTTGCCTTCAATTGATCCATCCATTCCTATTAAGATTCGAAAATATCTTAGGGATATGGTTCTTTCTATTTCCTCAGAAATCTGTCCAGCAGATTTGTCCAAACGCGATCCAGGGTGACTCAACGTATCTCACTGGATGACAACAGCAAACAGGATCTTATGACTGTATGTTTCCACAACGAGTTAATTATGAGAGTGTATGTTCCATTCTGGTTCCGTATCAAAGTCCAACATTCAATTACGGATGGAGCTTGACACGATCACCAATTCATTCTGACCTCTAGAAATTTGAACAAAACTCACCTCAGCGTATTCGGCAATTTGATTACGCAAAATGTTTGGCCGCATCTCCAGAAAACATAATTGCGATGCTAACCGACAAAAGAGCACATATTCAAACACTTGCAGTTCAAAGAGTTATTAAAGTCAGAGCGAGAGAAGTAGAAGGAACAGGTGAAGCTGATGGTGTTCGGAAATTTAACGTTCCTAAAATAAATTTTAAAGTTGACATGATCGACTGACAGACAACCCAAGTGACCGCACAACCCAAGTGTCTTGAATAACAGATCCGAGAGTCTTCAAACGATGCTGCTAGAAGAGGTTCCAACTGAATGGTGATTCGCTGACTTTCCATGCCATACCCAAGGTGTGGAAACAGCTGTACAACTAGTTACGGAGATCTTCATGAACGTTTTCGGTCATGAAAGCCGTCACGACTTTATTCGGACTATCTTGAAATCGAGAAAATAATATGCCATCATTGAGTTTCAAGGGTCAGTATAAAATGTGAATTATGATATCTTCGCGAAAAATTTTCACAAAATTGAAACTGAAAGTCCGAAGGTTTTATAAGGTGTTCGTTTATTTTTATGTTGTTAAAACATAAACATTCTAATTTGTCAGGTATTTGTATGAATGAAACATTTGAAACCTAATAACTGTGTAGTTATAAATATTGCTGCTTTATTTGAAACAAATGAGTTATTGTGATTGAAAGAATATGGTTCATGTACTAGTAAGAAAAAATGCCAGAAGAGAAAATGTTATCCCACAGTTCTGAAACCTTTTAGTAGTAGTTAAATATATCTAAATGCAACATTTCGTTATTACCATGAAAACTCCTGTGATAAATGTACAGCATTAAAAAAATAAAAAAAAGGTAAATGATGTGCATTTTTCAACAAATTTTCAAAATTTTGCACCCCTGCCAGAACATAAGATAAGATTCTAGGGTTTTAATATTTCGAACAGACAATAAATATAGGTAGGTATAACTTTTCCGCACTACCGCGAGAGAGCCTACGATTCTATTGAAAATTTACGAAGTTTTAGATTTTTGATAGCTCAAAGAGTGTCTGTGTACCTTTCTATCAACTATCATTCTGCGTGTTTAGTGTGTGGCCAAACGTAAAATCGAAAGGAGCTCATTGTTATTCAGCTTGAAAGTTTCATGGGCTACATCTGTAGCCCGCGCGACTATTGATGTCACGGGTGTTCCTAAGCGTCAAAGTTTTTTTCATTATAGTTTGTGTTGATCAGATGGTCAATGAGTTTGCAAAATGCCAATTCTAATGAGGAATGTTTTCTAGATGGAAATAGTTAACATTTCGAGATCGCAAAAATGCATTTTTCGGACACAGAAATAGTGAAAATTTAGAAGATGTGACTGAGAATTCCGGGCGGCAGTAATCACTGATACCTGTTGATAATAGTAGTAAAGACAGTTCTGAAGTAAATTATTAAGTAGTAAAGGACAATCTGAAATGAAAAAAAAAAATCACTCCTACTCGTAATATTTGCTCTCGTGCTCATAATATTGTGCTTCATTTTCCAGGACCTAAAGGTGGGGGTAGGTCTGTGTTGTCGGAGCTTGAATATCTCGAAATGCTTTTAGATGCAAACATTTTGAGACTTAAGGTAGATTTTTACCAATATTTTCATTGACAGTGTTAGATTGAGATTTGTACTTAACCTTGATGCAAAACTTACAGACGAGATTGTACGTGTCCTTATTGACATTTTGATGCTTTTGATGAGTGGTCAATCCTTGAACGAAAGTGTGCATTGACCACTCACCACTTGTGTGCAAAACATGCTTAGAAGGACATAAATACGGAAACATAGAAAGAAAAATATATGAGTGTAAATAGCTTATGTAAAATCGTAATCAAACCTTGATGCCAGAAACTCGTTATTCTAAAAAGGTATATGTTTTATGGATAATACGTTTATTTGTAATATTTGTAAAATTTTTGAAAAATTATACCTATATTTTAAAGAATTCTAACATATATGTTTAAGATGAAGGGAAGTTTCAAATGCACCAAATTGGCCCATTTATTGATAAATAGAAATAACTTTTACAGTTTTATTCCTGTATCACTTTTGAAAAAATGAATGGTGTTGGTCTTCTATGTATATGCATAGCTTTCAAAATGAACAAATTTCTCAAATTGTGTATAAAACCCTTAAAACAGTTTATAAAAACAATTCTTTACAAGAAAAACAGAAATATTAACAAAACTAAGCAACGTAATAAAATAAAAACAAATGGGCTACAGTGGTAGCCCGCGCGACTATCCACGTCACAAAAATCCGCGCGCGTATTGCAGGGTTAAAATAACGTAAAATTTCCCGACTTGACTCCTCCATTTCCTTCTCATCTAACTTCCTGATATCCCATTAGGTCCATCGTCTATTTCTAAACTCATTCCTTACAAATTTTAACGCCGCTGCTCTATAGAGACTTCTTATATTCCATGTTCCAAATCTCATGTCGATTTTACTTTGCTGAGTTCGTGCCAAGTTATCAGTTCTAATCCGACAATTCTGCGAAAATATCTAAACTTCTTTTTTGCAGGATGAGGTTGTTCCCCCCAAAACCAAATCCCCAAGCTGGAGGATCACTCCTTGTCGTCTGTCCGCCACTGCTTAGTCAGTATATTCGCCGCTAACCTCTATATCTAGAGGCCTTCTCCTCGATCTGCAACCTGAGGACTCGCATGCTGTGGTGACAGGAAGACCACATTTCACAGAAATTAATATAGGTATATCTTAGAAATACAATAGATACTGATTATCCGAACACTGCTTTAAAACATACAGGAACAATCAATATGCTCGGATATATGGATGCATGGATATATGGACTGTGAAATAGCTACATAACTTTATAGTTATTTTTGTAAGTGATTATACTCTTTACCTGATCTATGAATTTATATAACACAAAACTGTTATCCAGAAGAATAAATTTAAAAAAAATATACGTCTATAATGTGATAATGCGCAGGGCACCTTTTGTAAAGGGCGCCTTGTACCCTTCAAAGGTTCTATATTGACAGCCATTATTTGAATTTATTACACAAACCTGGTATACGAACAACTAAAACCACTTATATATAATGTGATGTTTCGTAAGGCGCCTTATGTAAAGGGCGTACTGTATATTCCACGGGTTCTTTACCAATAGTAACCGTATGCATGTATTGTACAGGATGGTAGAATACAGAAGAGTAAATAAAATCGTCCATCTTTGATATGGTCTTGCAAGGGCGTCTAATGTAAAGGGCGCACTGTGCCTTTCACGGGTTCTTTACCAATAAAACTTGAAGAATTTATTACTAAAAACTTGTACCTTTATTTATACTGTGATGTTTCGGAGGGCGCACCGGGACACGTCCCGGTGTCCCGGTGGGCCAGCACGGGCCTGATTATGACCCCAACTATTATAAAAAGTACATATTCACTATTATAAAAAGTACTTATTCAATAATGTTTGTAAAATATTTTACAATATCTGCATTCCTTTCTCTGTTGAATCAAATGTTAATATAACTTTCTTTCCACATACATTTTTGTTTTTATTATTCCGTCAACTACTGTTCCAAATGACAGGTTAAAGAAGCAGTAGAAAATTGTTTTTGAAATAACATGTATGATGCTGCAAGGATATGATAACGAAAAATTATGATAAAAATATCCACGCTGTTGTACAACGGTACTATTCCGTAATTTTTTCCGTATTTTTTCTAGAAATTTCAAATTCCCTGATTCTTTCAGGATATATCGCTTACCTTACCACCACGTAATGCAACTAATAGATTTCTCCTCATAAGAAAGTATAACCAAAATCCTCCTGATCTTTCTTTTCATTTTTAACGCGATCCTTCTTTTTCTCATTTGATTTTGTTTCTTTCTTCCTTAATTTTTTTTATTTCTGGCCTCGAAGGGAGGGGGGTCCGGACCTCCCCCTTGGTTACGTGCCTGCTCTGAGGTGTGAGTTTTCTTTGATAGAAAGTTCTGAAAAACGTTTGTTATAATTGCGTTTACATTTCGTAAATACATGTTTCAGTAATTGCTGCGTCAAAGTTTTCAGATTATGAACATAAAACGACAATGCCAGTGCGGTTACTGGAAATTACCTTTTATTAAATAATACAATAAGTCGTTTGGTATCAATCATCATTTTTATTCAAAGAAACTTTGGTATTTTTGATTCAAGATTGCCGCGTTTGCGCGAGTAACTGATGAAAGAAACATCCCTATTTAGAAGCTGTGAACTGTAGAGAAAAATTATATTGCTTTCGTTATTGTTTTTCGCAAAATTAACGTTAAATATTGTCAACAGGTGGGAAGAACATTTTTTACATAATTAATCAATAATTGTTTTACATAAATATTGCTTTTACAAATTTATTCTTAGTAGCGTAATTAACATGTTTTCCTTCCGTTCCGAAGCTATTAATTTGTGAATATTAAACAACTGAGTATAATATTTTGTGTACCACGCCTTCATCACGCCGCATAAAGTCCATTTCTAAATTAAATATGAATAACAATGCACGAAATAACTATATCGTAATTCTTAAAGTGTTTCACAAAATATTCTTGTTGAAATACGTCAGGAATCCTGGAAAGAATATTAGACTTCATAATACAGTAATTGAAGTTTGTAATGAACAGATAAAGTGCCACGTGCAAGTCTCTCTGTTTGTGAAGAATAAGCGGCAAAGGCAGATTTTTGCAATAAGCATTGATTAATATTCATTTCGTAAAATAAAGTGAAGTTTCCAATAAAATTTCAAAGTTGGTGAAGAAAAATTGAATGCTGTTATTTCAATTCGGCACAGGAGATATTTATAATCTTGAATTTTAGAAATATATGAACTCAAATTGTTATTTCCATTATGGATGAAAATAACGCAGTATGTGTTTCATAGTCAATGAGTAAATTTGATACTCGAGGCCTCACAGTAATGTTCTGCTGAAAAGAAATTCAGTCAGTATTTAGGGTAATATTTGTGTGCGAGCTACTTTTCTGAAGCACTTTCAATTGAGCGAATTTCCGCCTAATATATTTCGTCTTTGTTCCTTATTGAACTGTATCAATAGAAACGTATGAATTAAATATAAAATTTAATTACACTTGAACATGGGTGTTGCTTTGCGGAGTGTGGAAATAAGAACATGGTCTACTAAAATGAGCTCTTACACCATAAAGGCGCATCTTCTGCTACGTGCTTATAAACTTATTTAGTACTTTATTGATACCAAATGAAGAATATTTGTAATATGATATGAAAACGAAGATTGAACAAAAACATGTCAGCACGTTGAAACGATTAAAACAGCTGAAAGTCATTAACCATTTTGATACTGTTTTTTGTCGAAATGGATGCAAGCAGTTACACATGGATAAGTATATTACATCATAATAATCTTTGAGTTACACTTTCTTTCCTTCTTCTGTTATTTGTGAAATACTTTCACACCAATACAAAGAGCAAGTCAAGAAATGTATTTCCTTTTACATTCTTTATTTCCTTATGGTTAATTTATAATTTACGTATACTTCTAGATGCATATACCGATGTTTCGATAGCGTCGCATATTACAAATATTTTTTCTAATATCATTATTGTGTCAATGTGTTTGACATGCATTTTTGTACAGTGAGTTATTAATGGTTTCATAATTCGAAAGGTATTTTGTTTTGTTTTTAATTAGTAAACGTCAGCGTCCATCTAAAGGAAATAATTACTGAAGAAAAACTTGCTAATCACAATAAAGTACATATCATTTCCGAAATTGAACTCACCATGTACCATAATTTAATAGCTCATAGGACTTTTTGAGTGTAAAAATGCTCCTAAAATCAAGAATATAACTATATTGGACTAGATCCTACTCATTTGGTCATATTAGTCTAAATTTATTAAATGATGGAAGTAGACAAACACTGTTATATAATTTGATCAATATCCTTCTGACTAAGATATGAAAGAAGAATGCAATAATCGAATCACAGTTAAACTCAATTAATGATTCTAATTATATTTATTAAGAATACAGTCGTTCTTATACTTTAGTAACTCTAGATCAGTTTCTGAAGATAAATCACTGGAAGGGTGTGGTAGAGGGGATGAGATTAGGATGTCTCAGAAAGAGAGGGAGGAGATAGAGTGGTTACTGTGTGTCCAGAGAGTAATTGTATTTCGGGGTATAATGACAGCAAATAAATTTTATATGTTGCGTTAGGCGTCTATAAAACCGATATAAAATATAACGTTTACAAATGTAAAACCCAAAAGATGATTGATAAAAGTGTGACAGGGGTAACAGTAAGCATGGTAAGATCAAGATATGTTCATGCGTGAAAGGGATGGGAAAGGAAAAGAAACCAAAAGCAGCATCTGAAAGGAAGGGAATAAGCCTGTTAGTGAGTGTTTAACCATGTTTCTTATTGTGATCGTCGCTGTGATTAAGTAAGGTGAGGGTTTACACAGTTATATAATAAAATAATCAAATAGTGTTTGCAACAGTTAACAAAAACTGCAAAGAGGAATTGGCAGAATATATAGTCATCATGTAATCCCTGGAAACGTGTGTACTCCAAGCTAATGGGTGATATGCGTCACTAAGTGTGGAAATATCCGAAATGCGTGCTGAAAAATTGAGATAGACATTCGTAAAATTTAAGCGAAAAGTAAACAACAGATCAGATGGAAGCTGTTAAAGGGTATAATTAACTGCAAGAGCGTGATGAAGCAAAAAAAAAAAAAAACAATGGCGGTGTTGAATTTAGGGATGGTACCGAGACCGAGAGTAGTCTCGGTATCGTCTCGATAATTCTAGACGAGACCGAGACCGAGACGGACTTTTATATACCGAGACGAGACCGAGACAGACTTCTATACATCGAGACGAGACCGAGACGAGACCTTGGTCAGTCTCGAAAGTCTCGGTCTCGTCTCGAATATTGATAGTTATTTTGCCTTAACTCAAAATTTCTTTCGTTGCTGACTGAGATAATATGGGAACGGTTGACTGATGTACAGTGTCATATTAGGGGGTAGGTATCGGGGTCAAGCCCCTCCCAAAATAAATTTGTAATCATTTTTCGCATTGCACGTACAACACAAATGTTTGTTACTAGTTCCTCAAGCCTCTCCCGCTCCAACTCCCAAGCATCTCTCCCAAAAAAATCCACTGCTGTGGTGTATAATCTTCTCTCTTCCTCCCTCCCTCCCTCCCTCTCTCTCTCTCTCTATCTATCTATCTATCTATCTATATATATATATATATATATATATATATATATATATATATACATATATGTATATATATATATATATATATATATATATATATATATATATATATATATATATATATATATATATATATATATATAAGGCGCGGATCCAGGATATGATCAAGGGAGGGGCTAAACCATACTTTGCCTTTTTATCCAGTGTAAAGCAGAATTGAAGCTCATTTTATTCAGTGTATACCTGAGCGTTAAGGGGGGATATAGCCCCTATATCCTTTCCCTTGGATCCGCGTCTATATATAAACAAGCAGTGTTACCAACGCAAATAAAGTTGTATTTTCTCAAATTGCACTATGTAAGGTATTACCTATTTCTAATTTAAATATTAAATAAAACCACAATACCACATACATTATTTAGTGTAACAAAGGACAATACAGTATCACTAACATCAACATTTTGGAGATCTCTAATAACTCAAATAGCATAGAGGGTGCAATGCGCATCATTTGTATCTTAGCGTCAAATACTACGATCATGGTATAACGTATTTCGTATGAATGAATGAACAAAGTTACAACAAATGAAAAATTTAACTTTTTCTAAAGACTTTACTTGGAAAACGCGCTGATATATCATGTCTCATCATGTAGGTTTGTTTTATGGCGCAAGAATGTTTTCAAAAGACGACGTTTTTCATAGTCTTTAGGCTATTTATAATGTTAATGTCAAAGTTTTCGCCCCAGCAATACATGTAAATGCAAATTGTATCTGAAATTAAATGTAACTGATAACTTTTCAGTAACACTAGTTGTTCCCCTAAGCCTTAGTTAGGCCTGATGTACACAAAACCATGCTTAATTAAAAGTTCTAAATACACCCTAGTTACATTTCACTTGTCTTAGTTTGACCACCGACCACCTAAACTCGATCCATACCATATAGCTATATGCAATTATTCAAGAACTTACAGTTAGTAATACACATGATGTTGATTTTTTTGTTTGTTTTGTTTTAGTTTAACGTCCCATGATTATGCTAGGGCGTCTAAAGGAGACGTAGAGCTAATGACTATAATGGAATTGGAATCACTTCGGTCGTTCAACTGTACCCCCACCGGAAATTGAATCCGGGACCACGCGAACCGAAGTCAAGCGTGCTAGCCCCTAGGCCAAATGGAGGTCCTCACATTGTGTTGATTTAAATCATTGAGTCAGTGTTGCCAGATTTGAAGATCAAAAAGTAGCGTGTCTGTGCTCCAAAAGTAGCGGATTTGAACTATTTGTAGGCCAAATATATACAGTAGAAATGAATTATTGGTAACTAATGACTGGTACTCATTGAATAATTTTTAACATGGACTGGAAAATGTGCTGGACATATTGCAAGAAATTATGATCGATGAACAAAAACAATTCAAGACATGGTACCACGAGATAAAAACACCCTAGGAAACGTCCTGATACAAAAAGGTTTGACGAAATCAAGAACAACTGGGGAGTAACCTGAAAGGGAATTGCTCAAGATAAATAGATGTGGAGAAAACTTGGAAAGACCTTCATCCAGCAGTGGATTGACGATGGTTAATTATGATTATGGCTATGATTTTATTATATCTGGACCTCAGAGGTAGACTAAACCAAGCCATAATTTTGTAATTTTACAGGAGAGGCGAAAAACCAGTTCCTTAAGTAAGACATATAGTACTGTTTTCCAACTATACTAAGTAGTTATAAAGTAATAGAATGCTCTTAGACTTACAGTGTTACACCACTAGAAAGAACATAGTCTATTAAATAAGTATTCTTAACTCAATTTCGACCAAAAAATGACTTAGCATAGTCTACCTCTAAAGTTCACGTATATATATATATATATATATATATATATATATATATATATATATATATATATATATATATATATATATAACCTTTACTAGGTAAGGTAGGGTAAAAACAGATCCAAAATGTAACGAAATTCGTACAGCGGAAAAAAAAGTTCCTTCATATTGCAGGAAAACTACGAAAATTAATGCAAAAGAAAACTAGAAAGTTAAGAATAAATTGTTTTGCTGGGCCAGATAAAATAGATACATATAGCTCGAATTACCTATATACTTACATAATATGTATGTCCAAGTGTCGCAAGTAATTTTCAAGCAATGTAAAATTTCAGCGTATGAACGCATGATTAGTTATCTCGAATAAAGAACACACGCACCGCTGAGAACTCAAGAATAAGCTTAATGCATGTTACGGCACTGGATATATGCTTATATAATACATTACGACCTTATAAACTTGTATAAGAAACTTGTATAAGTACTTAAAGTGAGACGCGAACTATACGAAATATAAGACTTTGAATCTAACTCATTTGGTGATCCAACCCGAGGCCACAGATAGCAAAGATGAGTGCCATAAGTGTCAATCAGGCACTGAGATGAGAAACGGTAATAAAGCATTTAATCAATTTGAAACAAAAAATATGGTAGTAATAATTTACTCTATTTGTTAAGATAATGAACTTTATATTCTGTTTTTAAAATGACAATCACAGCAGAATGTTTTGGATAATAACTGAGAAATTGTAAAATTTCAATTTCTGTACGATTAAATACATTCGTGCTGCTATGTGTTACGTTATCCGTTAGGAGGTATTGAACAATTCTGATTCAAAGGAAGGAAATAAACTACTGTATAGTACTGGAGTTAATTTAATAGAGTTTAATTGTATAGGCAGTACTGAAGCTATATGAGACAAAGTCTATTGCTAAAAAGTGAAATATAGGTTAATATTAGGGTTTTAACCCAGATATGATATACCCACTGATGATTGAATCTGGAACACACGCATCCAAAGCATTAACGCTAGGAAATTAGCTATGAAGAGGTACAGCGTACATAGTTGTCAAGAATGAAGTCAAAAATAAGAAGCGGAAACGATAGACTACACTATTTATTTTCACACTATTTATTTCGAGACTTTCGAGACTTTCGAGACGAGACCGAGATTTGGTCCTCGAGACCGAGACCGAGATCGAGACAAGCATCTGTTGACCGAGGCGAGACCGAGATCGAGACTGCTGTTTATCAATCGAGACGAGACCGAGACTGTGCAAAGTCTCGTCTCGTCTCGTCTCGTCTCGATACCATCCTTAGTTGAATTTTAGAATCAAAACAGAGGTTACTGCTTTCTATTAAAATTGGACAATGACAAAAGAGAATAATCACACGGTAGTGTAAGACGTATGGTTCGAGCTGCTTGAGTATTTAACTGGAAAGAAGAACCATTTCGATGCTGAAATACAAGACGAGTGAGTGGATTTGTAAAGTTATACTACTTTAATTGAGTTATCGATATCGTGCGTAACGAATTACAGGAATTGAGTAGAACTGTTTATACAAGACTGCTACGGTAGGAAACTGTATATGATATAAGCACAATGCATCAGATTCAGATTGGCGATTGGGTTGTCTGAGAACTGACAATTTAAAAAAACATTTTTGACAACGGATTTAATGTGGAAGAATTCACAAGCCCATATGAGGGAACATGTTTTATTTACAGTTGCAACAGAAAATAGGGCGATTTCATATAAACGAAGAGATTTTGCTATTGGAACTATAGGAATTCTAACGGCTGTTAAAGGAGTAATTTTACATAGGTCAATAAAATAAGAAGAGGCTAAGTGGGAAGAAAAGGTATGATGAACCCTGTTTGTTTATCTTGCTATCTTATGTCGCAAAATCATTTTGGAATGTATTTACAGAAAGTAGGGTCGTAGGTAGCTCTCCGTTTCTACAGGCAGAATGGATATCATTTAGAACATTCATTTTCAGAAGTTTGTGTAATTTGTTAAGGAGTAATGAGTCTAATTCAAAAAGAATAATTGAATAAAGTTAATAAGAAGCTTGTGATCAGCTTTCAAAGCAGTTTGAATCGATTTTTCTTCTTTGATGAGCCACGTAAAGGACGTCTGAACATATAGAAACTCTGTTTTTATCTTATCATTCAGTACCGACATAGTTTTGGAGATATTAGTTAAGTTTGAATGAACTAAAGTTTCACTATTTTCTAAGGATTTGATATGAACCTGTAAATCCTTATCATTTGAAATGAACTGAGAAATTTCGGATTCCGTTGCTGTACCTGTACACAAATTTAAAAAAATACCTAAAATAGCAAGATTGCCCTTGCTGGCCGTTGTAACCAAATTTAGAGGTGTAGGTTGCCTGTAATAAGTCTGCAGAAAAGTTATTCGCAAAATGCATTATAGAAAGTAATGCTAAACATATCCGAGTATTGTTTAGATGCCTACTTGTTTCGTGATTATTATTATTAGTAATGACTGGTAAATCAAAGGAATAGAGGAGAAGTGGAAAGGATGTATATGGTAAAGCATGTGAGATGTGTTTGAATTCCGTCCGCAGGATAACTTCAAAAACTGACGGAGTGAGAGAGAATACAGGAATAGAGGACAAATTCGAGAGAAAATAATATCAGCTGAAAAAAAAACGAATAACGTAATCAATCAGCAACACACTGCAGTTTATGAAGATAAATATTTACAGATATAATTCCGGAAGGAATGGCAATAATTACATATTTGCTGCGACAAGCGGTGATGTATGCTTGGTCCTGTCAAGGTTAACTGCACTGGTAATGTGCTAAGTAAAAGTGACATGCAATGCATAGGGCAGGCTGGAATGTAAGCAGATGGGAAGAGCGCGTAGTGATTCTGAGGGAGGGGGTTACGTATCGTGGTGTTGCGACTTAGTTATGGAGTTTGAAACTCTCCAGGCCAGTTAGTTAAATGACATTTGAGAACGAAGAAAGGGAGAGAAGGAAGTCAACTCTAATGTGTAGAAGGCTTGTTTCACCTTGAAATACAGCTAAAACATTCTGAAGTATGTAACTTTTAGAAATTTAACATGTACTTGTTTTTTTTTTTAGTATTACGCTTTTTTAACATAAATGAATCCGGAAGTATGAGAAACGTTAGATAAATTCATGTATATAATATTGAATGTGAACCATAACCGAAGGATCTGCCGGTACTTTGTAACGAATTAGGAGTCTTCCTTTTCTGGCGGAGGAATATATAGCTTTAATCGTTCATTAACCACAGGCTTAGGAGTTTTATTCATGTCATCCAAATAAGAGTTTGGGTCTAATTTCTTCAAAGTTCGGAATGGACTATAGTATTCGGGTACAAGATGCTTGAGATACCCGTCGGGGTATGAATTCTTCTCACCATGACATATTGTTGGGGGAAAATTTCGTAGGTATATTCGTTGATTGTATTTTGGATTTCAACTGTTCGAAGGTTTCATTTATTTTATAGTTAATCAAATAACGTAATTCCAAGAGCTGGGCTAATCTCGTATTATTGTCTAATAAGTCTCGTAGTAATTTAAGGCATTGATCTATTAAAAGTGAGGGGATATCCCAAAAAGCAAATTGAAAGCTAAAACTCCAACTTGAGTCATCGGGGAATGATTTATGAGTGCTGTCTCCTTACTTAAATGGTCACTCCAATGAGATTGGTTCTCCCTCTCCTGGAGGTTCTGTATACACACTTCGACCTTCCCGATTGTTCTATGGTCAGCAGGAAGACTATATTTCACTTCAATTTTCAATTATTTTAAGAATTCCTTTTATTTCGTTGGTGTATGAGTAGCAGCTTGATCCAGATGGACCAGTTTCGGAAAACCTAATGCAACAATAATTCGTTCATAATAAAGTCTATGAAAACATCAGCTGTCACATTTGATACTGGTTAAGTTATGACGTAAGAGGGTGCAGCGTCTACAGCCACAGAAAGATATTATATCCATCAGGGGATGTGGGAAATTTTCCACAGGAATCATTATAGAAGGCTTCAAAACACTGCGTTGGTGGATGTGTTAGAACATCAATATTTGTTTTCGTATATGCCCTTCTGTATCTCGCACAGTCTATCCAGCTTCGTATTTTCGAATGTAAACATGGTTTCAAGTTCGAAATAAAGAATTTGGAACGTATCAAAGGATAGATTATTTTGAAATCCTGGATGGACTATCAAGGAATTATTCAATTCTTGAAAGATAGCGTTTTTAATTCTTGTGGGATACATAAAAATGAACGACTGGTACCGGTATAAAAATACCGTCTATAAAGCACGTAATCTTTAAAGAAATTTCGCTTTTTCGATTCCATATATTGTGGGTGAGTTGTGTCTACAAGTTACAAAACACGAATAGTCTTAGAAAGGAATGGATCTGTTCTTTGTAATTCCGCTATATCTGTATCCTTAGTTAAGTCTACTAATAGTAACTTGTAACGTTCCTCTTTGAGTGTTACATTTACTCAAAGAGATTATTCGTAGAAATATTTAATCAGCTCTTAGATAGTATTATTTTTCTTTTATATTTTCTCAATTCTCGACCCTCATGAAGGGTTCAAGATGGTCTACAATTGGACTAATATGTGTAATCGAAATATGCTACTTTTCTTTGTACGTCTATGGCTTGCGTCGAGCGGACGGCTCTTAGTCTCGGTAGATGGCGTTGGCTGCTTGAAATAATTTGAAATTTGTGTTTTCGTTTAAAAGGAGGAATTTGTTATGAACGTACATATATAAACATTAACTTATGTAATTTTTACTTCCATTCGGTTATATGTATTTTACTATTACAGTTGTCGTTTTAGAATTACGCTCTGATGCGTAGAAAGGAGCGACCAATCAGAGAGCAAGCGGGACCTATAAGCGCGCTCTTCCTTTTGTCTTAGATCTTTGCACTGAACAAATATGGTGGTGAGAAAGAAGGAGTAATTTTTCGTTCTGTCTTCTAGACATGAATTATTGCACACCATGCAGCGAAGTGATTGTTTTCTATCATAAACGTTTCAACAGGAAATGCCAAGACTGAACAGTGATAACAGATTTAGTGTACGTGTAGTGAATTGCAATAACCCACCTACAAACATTCAGCTTGTGCTCGTTCCTGATACTACTGTGATTGGTTTGCTACTCGCTAATCGTTCGCTATGTTGTAAGTGGAGACCTGATAGTTACACCGAGAACTGTCTCTTGGATCGAGTTTGATCCCGTGTGCTGCCTCTTCCTCGCAAGTAGCGAATCTCCGTCTTCCTCTCCTTAATTGGGGACTCCATCCCTTGTCATTTTGCCGGCTGACTCCACCTGCTTCTGTGCGACTCAAGCATATTGCTGAGTGGAATCCTTATCTGTGGTCGTTGTTGTGAACGTAGGTGTTCTAGCAACTTATATGCCGAAATCTTGTCTATCTGGTGAACGTTGATGAAGTGTCTCTAGTTGCTGTGAAATAAGAAGAAGGTCGCCATTTGGTCAACCTGTACCTGTGGCTAGGATTGCGATTACTACGTGTCGAGATGCCCGAGAGGTCATTGAAGACCGGTCGCCGCCCGAAGATGCTGCCCGAAACTGAGCTCTTTGAACTGGCTTCTGGTGCTGGTATTGTCTACTAGTAAGCGCAGAAAGGTTGGGTGAGCTTTGGTCACCGTTTCAGGTAACTCTGTTTCACTATTTTCTATTTCAATCTACGGAAGGAGTAATTTCGTTCTGGAAATTGTAAAGGAACTCGTCTACAGTTCATATAATTCGCTCAAGTTTGTTCCTGTTTATAATATCCAGTGCTATATTATTATTGTCGTGTGTTTATTCTATTGTCTCAAGTCGTTCTATAAAGCAAAGACAATATATAATTATTAATCATTGGTTACTCAGTGAATTTACATACTATACGTGTATCGATTCTATAATGTCCATAATGTTGTTCCAAGTAAATTTTGTCGGTTACATTTTGAGTAGACAGAAGTGAGTCTCTATCCAGTAAGTCGAATCATACGCCGACGGGGTAGTCTGATATCAACACCATTTCTCTCTTGCTTTGAATGGAATCATTTCCCGAGTTATGTAGATGTATAATGTATCAATCCCTACCATCTAGCTTATGTTCGTCCAGTAACGGGCACTCCGTATGGTCTATTTTATAAGTACTATGTGTGGTGAAGTAAAAGCTTGATTAGTGACAGCTAGCTCGTGCCTGTCCAGTAGCGGGCATTCCGTATTGGTTATTACAATATATAGTTCACAATATAAGTATTAAGGCGTCACGCAGGAAAATCTATGTAAATCCTCGAGTTGTTTTCATGTCTTATTTCCAGTTATAAAGCTACTTACTAGTTCAGTTGGACGCGTCGAAGACGGTGGGCATTACGATAGCACTCACACTTAGATGTGATGGTGTCAGGGGTAGAGTCTAATTTACTGGTTGGTCTTGTACTTCCTATAATGTTTCTGCAGTATGTAGTATTATTACCGCCGCTGCTTAGCCGTAAGCTATGTCGAGGGAAAGCGCCCTCTTAACAGCTGGTTGCGGAAGAGTAGTGGAAACGTTATGTTTTTAGGGAGGAAGGTTAGTCGACACAGCCATATGCTTACTCCCTCTGAGGTGAGATGTTTTGTAAACAGTAATGTAATTGTAATTCCCCTTCACTCGCTGTGATGCAACCTACTGAAGATTATGTTTCAATATTTGGTCGAGGAATGTAAACAGCCTTTCTACTGTTATTGAGGATAATGTTCAAACATTGTTGTCACTTATCTTTTAGTTGCGTTGGCAGGAGAAGTTTCTGGAATCTTTAAAGACTGAACACATATGACTTTTTTTCAATTGAATTTAGCTGTCCATGATCACTAATGTCGATGCCATTTTCAATATTATACGTTGTTTGCAAGAGAGTTAAATAAATATGATTGCAAGGTATGTGGTGTTGTTCTGGAATGATTTTCTCTTCTTCTCATGCTACCGACGATGCCATTAGTGTGCAAGAGTCTGGAGTTAAATAGCGTTGTGCTCACTGGTCTATAGTTGTAGCTTAAGAAATTAATCATATCGGCGACCCAATATTTTTTTCCTTTTCCTTTCCTTTTCTCCTAACGTTAGCTACGAACGAAGGTGTAAGTAATTGGTGCAACTTGTATAACATAACGGTGGTTTTCCAGTCACGAAATTCTAAGGTCGTTACGAGTGTACCTACCCAGCTACAGAATCGAACCCGTATTTTTTTTAGGTTGGCTTTCATAGACAGGATCTAACTTCATGTTTCAAGTTGGCACCCTAGTTTAGGATTTTAATGTTACGCCTAAAGTTTGGCTCTCGCAGCCAGGATATATTTTAGAGTAAATGGCTATTTTCAAGTTGGCGTACACAGCCAGAATTCTAATTACTGTAAAATGTTACGCCTCAAACTGGTGATTGAAAGGTTCAACAATTTCTAAGTCCTGATCACTAAATTTCAAAAGTTGTCTTGACAATAGATCTGCAATACAGTTCTGGTTACATTTTATGCTATCCAGTTTCAAGTCACGTTGAAAATTGAAACCTGCCTAGCGTAAAAGATTGGGAGACAAATTACCAGTATTTCTGAGCGGTAAGATAGCAGAATTGTCCGTAAGGAGTGTGAAAGAAGAACCAAAAAAAAAAATATGTTCTAAATTCCTTAAGCAAATAATTTCTCCTCATATATAGGTATTGGCTTAACGCGAGGGGGATGTCTTGCGGAGCCCTACGCCACTGACAGCCAAACCGGGGAATCTTTGCGTTTTTGTAACAAGATAGAACCGCAGTCTACGCTACTCGAATTTGACATGAGCATATGTTCAGTATTTTCTGTTGAAAAAATTCTAAAAAGGTTCCTGAGTGACTGCCTTTTTAATTTTGTCAAACGTTGTCTCCTTTTCACTTGTCCAATGGACATCACGCAAAGACCCCTTTAAGTGCCGAACAGAGTAGAGCTGCAATTACACATAGTTTTGCATAAAGGGTAAGATAATAATTTACCGTAGCGAGGAACGATTTTATTTTTTAAATAATACAATAATCTGAAAACTAAAAAATAACCCCTATCGAGTTCGCATGCCTCATAATTTCAGGGACAGAGAGCAGAATATCTCCATCGAAGAATCAAACTTTATCATAATGGCGAAGAAAATATACCACATGGGGATTATGAACACAGCGGATAAGAGTAAAAAATAAAAAGATTAACATAATCCCAACACATATAAACGAAAGATATGCGAAGTGCACTCTTCATGTTTCAGCGGCAGACAAAAAATGAGACAAGAAATAAAACATAGAATAGCAGAGAACTAGATACACCATATGACACAGCTAACTATTTGAAGTGACCAAATTTAGTACATACCTTAGTATTCAAATCGCAAGCAATCCCTAGTCTTTTTCCCACTCTTATATTTCCACACCTCTCTGCATTCTGTCACTTAAACAAACATCCATACGTACAATTTCCTTCAATGAACAAAATTGCAAGCCAGCAATTTCTTTCCGCTTCGAGCGACCGAACTCCACAAGGCCAGCTACAACAATTTTATCTTCGTTTCTCTGCTGCGTATCATCTAACTGTCACTAACATATAGACCTAGACATACAGAGTGTTCAGAAAATCAGGACATTTGATTGGCAAACTTTTTTTTCGGGGTGACAACATTTATCAAAGTAATAACTTGAACCGTTCTATAAGTGTGTTCTGTCATTTATTAACTACGACTAGTAAAAACTACACCAGTATTAGAAACGTTTCTATAATAGCACCATATGACGTGCGAACTTGATAAAATATACTACGGACATTACCATCAGTGACATAGTTATAACTAATAACTGTAATTACCAGCGCCTCGACAGCTTCTCCTTTGAGGGAAATGACGCGACATACGGATCCTGCTTAGGATCGAGGACAAACTGTCAGTGCTTTAACATCAACTTTTCAACTTTATTTGTGTGATAGTTTCTACTACAGTGCTACATCAGTGACCAGTGCTTTTTACTTTGAATTTGTGTTTGAGTGTTTTAGTGCATTGTATACTATGACCAATTCACAAATTCCATACTCGCACACGAAAAGACAAAAAAAAACTGTGGCTAATTTTTTTCTACGCTCCGGGGGTGTAAAGTTCGACATGTCTACACGTGATGCAATATCCACGTGTGAACTACATGGTTAGTAGTAAATACAAACAAACAGACGACAGTCCCGAAGAGGAGTCGTCCACCATCGCCAACAGTCGGAAGGACGAGGATCACCGAAGGAAGCCGACACTACAGGATAAAAGGGAGCTGCACGCCTCGACCAACATCAATCTCCACAGTTTGATCAAACAACCTAAAGCCCTAAGGAGCCCGACCTTTGGGATACCCTACCCTCTTACGACGCTTGGTCAATTGACAGACACCTAATCCTAAAGCCCAAAGACACAAGGTCATTGGGTTCCTTCTGCCTCTCACGACGCCCGATCACCGAGGGACACACCTAATCGCACAAACCTTAACCCCTCTCACGACTCCTAATCAAGGAGAGTTACCTCACCTCAAAGCCCTCGACGCTTTGTCATCGGGTTCCCTCCACACTCTAAACTGAAATATTTAAAGGAAACTATTATTGTACATACTTCTGCATTAGAGGAACTTTTTATAATAAAAAGGTGATTGGAAAAGTCCAAATCAATAGTACTATATTTGCTCTAGTCAAAAAATTTTACTATATTTTAAATCTTTCCTTAATATATTTATCTTTACATCGTCCTTTAATTGACCATCAAATTTAGGAATCTTTCCAGAAACGAAATAAACTAGAAGAAACTAAATTTAACATACGTTGTCAGTCAATAATCGGAATAAAATATATATATGCATTATAATATTTAGCTTATATTGTCCTTGGCTAGTCTAGAAGAGAGGGGAATAATATGTTTTCATCGGAGGTTATTTTCCTAATTTAAAAATATGACTAGTATTAAAATATTAATAACAACAGTGATACAAAAAGTAAGAGATCAGATTTTTATTAGAAACCTTCTAGTCTTCTATATCTGAACTAAGAATAAAATATTATTTAGAGCTGGGGTTTTCAAACTTTCTTCCTTGAACACTACCAATTTAGTACAGTGAAGTTTGACGTACCACTTTAGCTTGAGGCAAATTTTATTTTTATATTAAATTTTAACTAAATTTTAAGAAAATTAATATTTTGAATTAATCACATAAACAAAACATTTGTAATGGAGCACATTTTAAAAATGTAGCTTACACAAGAATAAGAATAAACTAATCATAATTAATCACCTTACTAACAAGAAATACATTTAATCATAGGCCAATATCTTTAAAATGTGTCAAAATATACCGGAACATGCATACAGAAAGTACAGTACTATTAACACGTTTGTGCGAAACTGCCAAATATGCTCACACTCATATTGCTAGTCTTTATTTGAACCAACGTAAAGGATGAGACATGTTTGATGGAATTAAGATTCTAATTTCAGGAATTTAGTTTCTGGAAGCTACAATCTCAAGTAAGGCTCAACTTCAAGTATTTTTCTATATTTATTCTTGAAATATATGGGAGACGATACAGTATTTTCAGAAAGATAAGTAGTCCTCAAGGGGAGAAAACTTTGCTCTGCTTTATCAGCTATTGCTGAGAAGTCCGTTTGCGATATGATCTACAAACTGGGAAGATTCATTCTATAGTAGATATGTTCTAGTCCCGAATCACATTTTACTTAATGAGCTCTTCCTTTTTTTCCAATAAAGTTTGCGGCCGTGTTTCTGTCACATATCCGAAAGGGTATTTCACTTCAAAGTTCTAAGCTTAGACCTGTGAAATAGCACTTAAACTTGTCTATCAGAAACTATATCAAAATTAGGCTGATATTAGTTTCCCTGAAGAAAGCTTTCAAGAAGAAGACATTAACATTTCATTCTTGGAGATGTTTTCATTGCAAGATCAAGTTTTTCTCATCTGCTTTGGTTTCATCATGCCACGAAAATCTGTTTCTTAACTGAAACCAATTGTTTAATTCATTAAGTTAACTGAATGCGTCAAGAAGGCATGGTAGCTTCCAAAGCCAACTTGCATCACGCAAACAGTCTCTCGAATTGAACTAATCTTCTATTGTTAGAGACACCAAGAAACACTTAAATCTCTCTCCGTGATTTAAAACTCATGTTCAGAACATATCCACGTGTAAGCCATTACAAATCTGTATGGAACAACAATTGTTCATATTCAGTTCCCATTTTGGGACCCAGACAAAATAACATCTAATTTAAAGGCCTTCAGTAGATGAAATTTACAATATTAATAACTCAAGAGTTTAACCGGCAGAACAATTTTCGACAACTAAAACTCCTTGGTGAAGGCAGTAATGAACTGTTCTTATTTGAAATTATACCTTATGTTAAATTAGAGGTTAGGTTAGGTTGAGCTATTAATCCACTGTGTTTTAAATCATTATACGAGTGCCGTCAGTACATAATTCTACAATTTTCTCTCATTGAAGCTCACTCTTTCACAAATCACCCAATTAAATAAAATTTGTCAATTTGTTCTTGGTTTTCTACCTTCAGAGGACAGTCTATTCAGTAGGATTATTATCTTCCCTATTCCTCACAGGGCACAACACATTACCCATATATGCAATGTCTGTAGTTTCAACAACTTGAAGTGCAGAGAAAGGATTGTTTACGCCTTTGATATAAAATTTTATTTCACATTTGGTACTATTTTGTCAATTCTTTTTAAATCGTATTGTTTAACAGAGGCACTTACACAAGTTCTATATAATATTTATCCCACAAAATATAAGCCACAATTTCTTTACATGCTGACAGAATGAGTCTCGCACCATCTGTGGATTGTTCAGTGTTACCAATTGTGATAAATCAAATAAGATAATATTAATTCTTCACCCGACAAATAAAATAAAGTAGATTTATTTTTAGATGTAATTTCGTCGGTGAAAGGGCTAAGTGACGTATCTTGATTATTATAATTTTATTGGAGAGCGATTTAAAATGTCTGGTTTAACGTTCTCTAGTGCTACACATTTCAACATACCTCATTTTAAGAACTTTCTACCTCCGATATTATAAAGATCCAGGAAATTAAATTATTTATTTACATTTACACTTACATTTACAGAACTTCTTAGTGTTAACTTTTAAGGGACCATATATTTGCAATATAATTGTAATTATAATTCGAAAATTATTTATAGTTGAGTGAGAAGGTCATTAAAGATTTATAGTAGTCATAACCCAAAACCACGTTTTCAAGTTACACCACTTCGCCCTTTCACACCCAAATTTATATGCCGGGGAAAGGTTTCGTTTTGGGGTGTAATCAGTAACGAAACAGATACAATCTATATATCAATCGATTCAGCTTCACCAAACAAATCGATTGATGCGTATTCTAACTACTTCCGATTTACTGAGCCTAAATAAGTTACCGGGGGTGGGTTAAATCAGCAAAGAAACATCTACACCCGGTAACTAAGTTAACCTGAATAAGCCGGAACTGGTGAACCGGAGGTATTCAAAATCGGTATCTATAGGTTAGTTCTGCTAAGCTGAATCAATTAATTGTAAATGTTTCCTTGCTGAATATGCCGCAACCCCTGCTACTAAATTAGGCTCAGTAAACCAGAAGAAATTATGTTAATACTATAACAAAACTTTGTCAAGTAATTGCCGTGTCACAATTTGAAATCCTCAGACTGCACATAATAATTTTATTAGTGGACGTAATACAACAAGAAAAGCAGAAAATTGAATTAAAATTTAAAAATGAAAAAGCTCGCTTTCCTAATTGACAGAAGTTGCATACTATTTTTTATAGAAGTATTTCCTTAAATATCTTCGGATCATTAAATATGGAAAGATGATAAAACGCTCAAATAATTTTCATGGGTCGTTTTGCAATAATTTATATTGCCACCTAGGAAGCTTGAGTATGTATAAGCAAAACTTAACACTCTCAATGCTCTCATTAAAACAATAAAGCTATTTTTCCATTTTTTGTCGTTTACCCTAATAAAACAACAACAAATTATCAGAATTTAATATAATTTATTTGACTGTCAATGCATCTGTGATGTTCATAAAAACATTGACTCCGAATCATTTTCTGACATCTTAATATCATACAACTAAGAATATTGTGATAATAATTCGATTCTAATTAACGATGCTTCGAGTTTGGTCGATTTCGTTTCATGTTGTTCGGAGTCTATATATAGTATTTTCAGGTTCCTGTTCGGGTAAGCCAAGTTTTGTAAAGGGCTACTTTGGTCCTTGTTCGGTTGCTCCAAGTTTTGTAAAGGTTGGTTTTGGTCAAATTTATTAGATATGCAAATTTCACCTCGATTCCTGAATATGAGCATGTGATAATTATCATAATGACATGCATTATGCTCAGGTTGGCCAGATCTGAATAAATTAATATGTAAGTTTATATTTGCCTACCAAGACTGGGCTTTTGATGGTTTGTTTCCGAGGATTGCACCAGTGCGATAGTAAGCTAAGTCATGGAAAGCTGAATTTAACGCCGCGGGGCTTCAACGTCAGGTCTCCAAGTCTAATGTTCAATTAGCCATTCACGAACGTAGAGAAATATAAAAGTAATACTTCTAATGATATACAGATCTCGAAGTCCTACTTTTACCCCAAAACGGTATAACCAGGGCGCTAGGAAAAGGTAGTTGCGTAGCTAATTAGAATTTAAACAAAACAAAATAAACATATGTTTTACGCAACCTTCACAGAACGGTCACACGCTACAAAGCTGAAAGAAAATTTTCTCGCTAATACAGTTTTTATGGGACAGATTGTGCTGACTACCACTTGGAGAAGCAAGTGAATTTTTGAATAAAAATTCAATTGCTGAATTCTGCAATAGATTGTTGATTTATTTAAATAAATCGAATCGAAATAATTCAAAACAACTCAAATTAATTATGACTGTGGTAGTCAGTTCAGGCATCTCCCAAATTACTGGTAATGTAAAGACAAAAAAAAATACTCTTACCATGTCTAGCAGGGGTAAGGAATTTAAATCTACTTTGCTTAAATAACAAAAGTTACACAGATATTTGGTAACAACAATAACATTTTAATTAATTAAAAATAAAGGTAGTTACTAGTGAATGGAATAACACTTTAGAGTAGTCAACAATAAAAAAAGTTAAATAATAGAAGATAAATGTTTTCAACAGGAATCAATACCATTGCTTGATTTTTGAAAATGTTAATGGCAATACCTGAATTATTTTTATGGAATCAGAAGAATTCCACCTGAGAACGTTAAATAAAGAATTTAGTCTGTTACCTCAGCATACAATTATGTGATTTCCTGAATCATTTCATACTTCTGATTAACAGTTCTTTTTTATTAATTTCCAATTAAGGCTCAAAAAATACAATTAATTTGAATTGCTATCATATATGCTTTTGAAAAATTTCTAGCAGTAAATGAGATTTTAATTTCTCTGCTTATAATTAAACGCTGGTAAACAGATTGTTATTACTTGAATTCAAGTTCATTTATCACCTCCAGATATTATTATTAAGGAAGAATTAAATAAAAAAAAAAGAATAGAAAAATGAAAAGAGTGTAGAGAAGTGATGATTGGATAATTTTGATTTACTTTAAAAGTCATGACTTGCTAGCGAATGCGAATGGAAACGTGAAATTATAGAAAAGATACAATAGGATAGAAGTGCACTTGTGGATCTTAATATATCTATATCTATCTATCTATCTACCTCTCTCTCTCTCTCTCTCTCTCTCTCTCTATATATATATATATATATATATATATATATATATATATATATATCATATAACTAAATATTCATACATTTACCATATAAACAAGCAATAAAATATACATATAATATTGATACAAATTAGTTAGGATATCACTTGGACATTACTTTGAATCAATTAACTCTTTGTCTTTAGTAATGAGAGTCCGTCTGAGCAACGTGCCACTTGATTAAATACTTATCGATGAATTATTCTAACTTTTATGTATATATATGTAATCTACCGATAGGCCGCAACTCTTGCTTTTACAAAAAAAAAAAAAAAAAAAAAACCTTTACAGATGTTCAACTACAATTCGCTTCCGTTTACGAAGTGCCTATAAAGACAATTATCATCGAAAAACTAATAACATTGAATTTATATTTTATTTAAAATGCAACTCCCAAATTTGCATTTCCACAGACATAAATATTATTCAAAATATTAGGACTCGATACAAATATGCTTCTTATTGTGACCCTTTCTTCATCAATTATATAACAGAAAGTCTTAGTTTATGATGAGGAGTTAAGAATTCAAAAGTTTATACAATAAGATGTATTATTTTTTCAATAAAATAAAACAAAATAAAATAAAATAAATCGATAAAATAAAATGGATCACTGACATGCAACTGGATTTGTGGCTATTGGATGAAAATTAAGGCACGTTAATTGTTCATTCCGTATGGGAACCGAGAATCAAACAATACCAACAGTCTCGACTCGACTGGGGAATGAAGTAAAGAAATCGACTTATGACATCTGCCAAAATAGTCCGGCCTTGAGTCATAATGGGGAAGAAATAAATTAACTATATTTCCTACCTTCTCACCGCAACTGGTCGCCATTTCTTTTTATGACTGCTTCTTACACGGCACGTACTTTCTTCTTTGCGTCAAACTTGTTGAAATGTATCACTGGCACTTAGCCTCTCCTGCTCCTTTCCATCTGGTCCATGCTTCCGTCACAGTTCCATGGTTGAAGTCCTTGCTTCGGATCCCGACGTGTGCATCTCATGGGCTGTATACTCAACTGGTCGCTCATTTGCCTCTTCACAGAGCATATGCTAGGGTTTCCATGGGATGTAGATGTTTGCTTCTGTTCTCCTATGGATTTGTCTGACACTTTCCATTATGTTGTCTATTCAAAACATGTGTAGCCTTTTCTATTGTTACTAGAAGCACATACATTCAGCAACCGATTACCAACTAGCACCATAGGTAGATCGATCACCGCCACTATCAACTAGTTCGATCACCGCCACTATCAACTAGTTCGATCACCGCCACTATCAACAAACCACTTCTGCTTTTGATAATACTTCTTCCTAAAGGAAAATAATTCGAAAAATATTTATCAATGTAGTCTACAGCGTTTGAACGATATTAATCAATAGGAAATGTTAACTGCTCGGCTCCTAACAAAGCACCACGATGGCGATGTATTAGCACATATTTTTTAACTAAGAATCACTTGAAAAAATAAGTTCGTCGATATTTGTTAGAGTGTGTGTGTATGCGTAGAGCGGCCGTGTGTATGTTCGACGAATGTATTGCAACTGCCGTAGCTTCTTTCGGTGTTAGGGCGCGTACCTGTCTGTAAACAAAAAGATCTTTCTTTCAAAAAAATTTAAAATTCGCAACTTGGTTTGTTGTGGTGGCGGTTTTCGTTGTTCTCTTTTTAAAAAAGTTCGTTTAACGTTTCATGTTGAGTTTATGACATGCTTACAAAGCTAAAGGGTTTCTGAATGTTTCCAATGTAAAAATGATGTTTTGGCAGTTCCTTGAAGAATTTTAAATGTTAATTGCTCAGCCTGTGTGGGGGCCATGAGAACAGAAAGAAACGGGATCTATTGTCCAGAAAAGTTGCCCTTCCGTTACCTGCGATCGAAGCTGGTTGAATCGCAAAGTAAAGATGTTCATTTAAAAAAAGAAAGCAATTGTGTTCTGGCTAACTCAAATTTTAATATCGAGTTGATTGTACATAATTTACATATGTAATAATAATTGCTTCTAGGCGATTGTCACAATATGAAAAATACAATGAACACATTGGAGTCTCAGCACGTCACATTGCCGTGATGTTTTCTTTCCCTCAGTGGACGATTACGCAACGTGATGAAATTTTCGTTAATTTGACCATTGGATGACTATCTGTAGACGACTTTTGACTTCTCATATATATTATGTAATCTTTTAGTACTTGTAAAAAGTCCAGGTATCAGTGCATCCGGTGTAGAGCGAGTTATAGCGATAACAATTGGAATACGTTTCTCTCCTCTTTATATGCAGCTTTGACTCAAAACGGAAGATATATCGGAAGAAGAAATATGGAATATGCTTGATGTGTTTGCTGTTCATTCTGGATCTGAAATTGATGATTCAAATATTTACCCAGATTATGTTGGCGGCGTTTTTATAGCGGGAAATTTGAGTTTTTTTTCTTTTAGCTTGTAATGACTGATCAGTAAGGATGACTGTAACATAAGCATTTATATGGGTTGGTGGGAAACATCTCTTTGTAATATTTTCTTAGTTACAACAATCGTATTTATTTATTTATTTATATTCTTATACATTTTCTGGTAATGGTAGCACGATAGAAGAGCAAATGCAGAAAGGACGAACGACAAATGGTATCTCCAGGCAAAAAATATAAATACTTGCACGATATTTTTACTTTATATTTATACTTTTATGCCATTTAAAAGTGTCCAAAAACCTCATATGTGCATACTTATAATCAATCATATTGCTTGTCGGAATTTTTCAAAACTGAAAAAGATACGTCGATAAAACAACTTCAAAAAGTACATAAAAAGAAGAAGACAGGTTGATAATGTATTCTGTTGTACTAAGTTCATATTTCAATAAAATAAATATTTCATTGCTCTAATGTTTTCACACTATTTTTTTTATAAAAATCGAAAGTATTCCAACACCTGCCGGCTTGAGGGATAAACATCGCAGGAGTGGGCTGTGACTCGAATGTGTTAAGATAAAACTGGCGTTCAATACATTTTGCACAAATGGTTATCTTATTGTTATTATTTGCAATATGATGATTAATTCTTTTAGTGAACATACTTTAGTCTTTTGACTACAAGACAATGTCACCTTGTCAGTGTAATCTCCACCTCCTGTGACGCATGTCGTCCATACTCTCCATGCCCTGAAACCACTTTGGTAACCATTTTTTTACTAACGAAATGAGGGACTTGTGACTATCGAATGCTTTTCCTCGCAGGCGGTTTTTCAAGCGACCAAATAGGAACAACTCCGAAGGAGCAGTGCCCAGACAATACCAAAGTAGAAGGACAATTTTCCATCTCATTTTCATGATCATCTGCAGTCGTGTAAAGATTGGCATTACCATAATGGAGTTTGATTATCTTATCTTGTAGCCCCGGTCTCTTGGCCTGGAGAACACGTTGAATCTCATCCAGTGACAAACAACGCTCTTTGTTAATTATGGAGCAACGCTCAGAGAAGTGTATGAAAACGACAACAGACTGATCACAGAAAAAGGAAGCCTTAATTCTCTAGCCTGAGCTGTAAAGTTTAGGGTTTTTAAATTACTTCAACTAACATTGGATACTGGCGTGGTTCAATGTGTTTGCCGTAAACCGGAAGCAAGTTCCTATAAATTGGCGTGGCTGAGCCATCAAGAGTTTTGAACAAGAAATGATATATCAACCGTTGTCGGGTTCTGATACCCATTTCACTGTTCATTTTTGTTTACCGGTGAACAATAGCAAATTACACTTACAGTATTATCATTTCGAAGCCACAGGAGCAAAGCATGTTCATCAAACTTTCATAATCATATTCAATTACTAACAATATTTTATTCATCTATACAAAACTTAATAAACACTTTAGTAAAGAGAAACCTTTTAAGATGTTTATGTAAAGTCATCTGTCTTAAATTTATGACTGTAAAGAGTATGTTTCGTTATTAAATTGTGTTTATGAAGAAACGTAAAAGAGTATACGTCCGCATTTCAAAGAGAAAATCAAGTTTGGATTTTACTTTTCACATTAATCTGTAAAAAAATGAAAACATTTGTATATAAGTATGTTAAAGAAAGAGAACATGGAACAGATTTGAAAGAATACTAAGAAGAAGAACTGAAGCAGGAAAAAGGGAATATTGTACAGAAGTGAAAAGAATCTTAATGGATCAAGAAATATGGGAAAAATGTGTTGATGACTTGGAGAAACGTGCTTAGGATTTATGAATAATGGAAAAACAGTGCGAAATAAAATGGAAATGAAACTCCTAAAAGTGCAAACAACACTACAGACTATCAGGTGTCGAAATTCAGAATAGGTGTGTGAATTGTTGGAGAAAGTAGGTGACCAGCACCTAGTTAAGATAACACCCTTTTCATATAATTAAAGATTTTACTTCCCGAGTAATGCGTTTTGGATCATATTGTCGAAAAAAATAATGATGTAGGTCTAACTCGGCATGATCGTAGATACTGATCTATGGTATAAGTGTGTGGAATAAGGTATGAAAACTTCGGTTTTCGAAATATGAAGCTTAATATCTGTGGTCACATTTTGTAAAATTAGAAGGAACTCACCGTCTTGGATCAAACTTTGCATAGTATTAAACTTTTTTGTGTTATATAATCATGTGCAATAATTCATTGCAGGGATTCGATACCATCAAATGTAGGGTAGAAACTTGCAGGGATACTTACGGAAGTGTAACTTACCGATTTGAATGAAGTTAGCATATTTGTTATCGAAAAATACGAGGTATATTTTTTGATTCGGCATAGGTGCGGGTTTAAGTGTAGACAATATTCTTTGAACGTTAGGGTTGGTTGCAGGCATAGACAGAAAGCAATCATTTACTGTAGAAGAAAATATGCTACCAGAGTTTTTTTTAAGGATAGCTGATTCAGACTCTTACGTCTACATTACAAAATTGAATGTGGCCTATCCAAAATGGTGATTTAAAGTACAGAAAATCTTCTGATTTGATATGCTCTGCAGTTAGTCAAGAACAATTAACGTTGGCAGTGTTGCTGCGAGAAGGTTGCAGAACGATTTGCCTTTCTGTATTCACTTTAACGGGATTCTTGGTTAAAGTGAGCTCTTCGTTTCTCACTATTCGGGGTGCATACTGAAAATGAGTCCCCTTGCCTCTCACTATTCTGGGTACTTATTTGAAGTGTCCTCTCGCCTTTGTCTATGTCTGAATTCCATAGAATTACGAATTTATTGAGAAAACGTTTTTCAACAATGATATTTCATAAAAAAGGAGCGAGACACATAAACATTGTTTACACAACGCACACCTCATTACGGAAATAACTGTTCACAAATCGCAAAATTCTACACAATCTTTGAAAAAAATGTTACGGGAGTTTCAAACGCAGATGATTTTTCTTCCAAACAACCGCTTTTGTATCACGCATACCTAATATGCCTAAGATTTGAAAATCTCGGAGAACAAAACTGATTATGAGTTACGAATCAGTGATTGGATCTTACTTATATTTTACGAAGATGTAAATTTATGTTATACATTTTGAAAAGGACAATATCAGAAAGAATGTCTGTCGAAGATTCTCCCCGGCCTAGAGAACACATCAAGAGGCTGAATCCTACCAGTTGCAGGAAAAGTTTTTATTTTGAGGCACTCTTTTCTTCGTAAAATAGGCTGAAAATCTCATGAATTGCAAACACTCCACGAATCGAATAACGAAATGAATTTTGCATCATATGCTGGGAGAAAAACACCCTGAGACCATAATCTCAGAAGACTAAATGTTAATTTTAGCGAATTTCATGCTTTTACAAGGACATTTTCAGATTTGAAGGAGTTGTTTTGGACTGTAATGATAGGCGAGGTGACTTACTTTAAATATGTACCCTAAATAGTGATAGGCGAGGAAACTAACTTTAAATAAGCACCCCGAATCAGCAACGGAGTTTCGGTGGCCAATAGGGCAGCCGCCCCAGCCCCCGCGCTTACGGGGGCCCCGCGTTCTGAATATGGTTCGTAAAAAAGTAGATACAAAGCACATCGCGATTTTTACCAGTACTCTGGCTCCGTGGGGTCATTATTGGAAATAGACCCCGCGCGCACCTAAAACCGCCTCTGCCCCGAAGATTGTGAGGTGCACAAACTCATTTTAATCAAGTGTCCTGTTACAATACGTATAGAAAGGAGTTTCAAATTTATCTGCAACCTTCCCGCAGTAAAAGGTATCAACTTTAATTGTTCTTGGTTAACTGTAGAGCTTTTGAAACCAGAAGGCCCTTTTGTAACTGTAATCACCATATTGGATACGCCATCTTGAAGTTTGATATTTCGACGTAAGATTCAGAATCAGCTGTCATAAAAAAAAAACTGGAAGTATGTTTCCTTCTACGTTAAATGATTATTTTCTGTCTATCTTGGAGACTACCCCTAACGTTCAAAGGGCGGTTTCTACGCTTAAACCCGCACCATTGCCAAAATAAATAATTGTAGACTATTTTTCGATGTTCTACAAGCATGGTAAGTTTCATTGAAATCTGTGAGTTATACTGTAGTTTCCTTGTTAGTGAATATTTTAGTAAATAATCGTGATGGAGATTTACTTAAATCACCGCTGAAATCGAACCTCACCGCAATTTGTAAAGCTTTTTCTATAGACTTTATAATTATCAGCAAACTCATACAGATTAATAAAATTGGTTCTCTACCCAAAATATAACAATAGAATAGAACTAAAATTGCATGTTAAATAAAAAAGTTAAAGATTGAGTTGAATTGATTTTGAGTTTAACGTCCATTTCTGCAGCGAAGCTATATGAGACGGAACCTACTGATTAACGTAGGATCCGAACCACATGAGCTCCCGCCTGGAAAAGAACCCACGATATATGGCCAAGGGAGCCGATCCTTGGGGCCGAGGGGGCCCGGGCCCCACAAAGCTCATGTGGGTCCCCGCATTGTAATTATGAATATACAATATTTGGTCTAATTTGAATGCAATTTGTCTTAAAATCCTCATATATATGCCCTCTGCATCTGAATGGGCCCCCCAAATTTACAGAGAAATCGGCGCCCTTGTATATTGCCATCTTCCCCTTTGTTCTACCAATTAGAAACTAGTAATAAAATTTACTAAATAGCCTTATTTCATGTTCTACATCAAGCATAACTTGAGAGACGAAATCACTTTCTACCAAACGGGTAAAATATTTAAACAAAATTATAAATATATACATTACTTCAAAGCGGAATTGCCGTATTTGTAGTATTTATATAAGCGTACGCGCCTCTGGCGTTGGAGACAGAGGTTTGATTTCATGTTGGAGCTCATGTGGTTCGGATCCAACGTTTACCTGTAGGTCTAGGTGTCACATAGCCTAGGTGCTGAACGAAAGGGTAAATTCAAAATTAACCATCAATCATCTGGGAAACCATATCTTTTAAAAGTAAACTAACTAGTACCGTAAGCTGTATCCGGAAATATGTTTTATATATAGTATTCGATCAGATTATCCCTACAGAGCAAACCAAGGGATCAACCAATCGCTATCACAGGACTTGAGAAATGGCTTGTTTACAAGTCCTTGTTCAATTTGGAAAGATCACAGTGAAAAGAGCCATCTTTGGTAGATTGGTTAGTGCAAGACAGAGCTGAATATTTTAGTTTTGTTTCTATGTAATACAACTTATACCCTCGTAAAACGTATGATTTAAATACCTTATCACGTGTTCTAATCATAAGTGTACTTCTAAAAGTAAGGTACTATTTAAATAGCTTCCAACCTTTGTCTCTCCAAAGAATAAATAGTCAAATGTCTTCAGCTTTTGGTATAGCATGGCATTTTGTATAGGAGCTGTAGTATCCATGAGTTGGAGGTAATATAAATGATACAAGTCGTTTCTTACTCTCTATAAAGAATATATACTTTTGAAGAAACTACAACTAGCTTGATTCTATCATCGACGTTCAAGTAACAGAATTATACCTTGCCAAGGCTTCAAAAGTAATGGTAAATAGTAACTATAAAATTCAGTTTATTCTTCGTTCCGTTTAAGTTAGTCAAATTAAGTATCGATCCTCCACATAGTTAATAATATGTTATTTTTCTGTGATATTTGTAATTGTATTTCTCACTAATGTACTTAAAGTTTCCTGTGATCAGATTTGTCTTGAGACTACCATCTATGTATTGAAAAGAATCCTGAAGGACTGACTAATTGGCATATCGACTCTCTGACAAAATCGTTTAAGATAGAAAATTCAAATTTTGACCGTAAATAGAATTTGTAACGGAGGATATCAGTAACGGAATATTTTTGGAAATGGACTTTTCCACTGATTTTCTTTTTATTGCTCTATAAAATACTTTAGAGCTAGCTGATTACGTGAAACACTTCCTTTTGTTCATGGGTTGAGTCTAACTGATATAAATATGTGATTGAACTCTGTCGGTGCTGTGCCATCAGTTATACCTCAGAATAATTTCTATAATAGTCATTGAATAAATGTAACAATTGAGGAAGAAACCGATGCACAACACAGTACTTAACTGCGAAATTATGGTTGAATTTAAATAAAATTTAAATGTTTTAATTTTGAAAATGACTAATTGTGGAAAAGGTGAGAGAGAGAGAGAGATAGGTTATGATTAAGAGATAAAGGATGAGCACTAGCGTGACATTCCGATGAGATTCGTGTCGTCCTGGTCATCTGGATGATGAATGGTTTTCCCCGGAGGAGCCTGGATATACTGGAGTCAGCCAACAACTGGAACTCAATAATGCGGGACTGCTAGGGATACCGAGTTCTCTTTTTACGGTACGTTTTCTACGATGTTCTTCTTCACCTTCATTCCACTACTCAGACGTCAAACTCAAATGTATCTGTGGCGATGAACCATCAGAATGGTATTCTCGAGACATTTAGTTGGTTGTCCTCCAATGGTGCGATGTGCTTCTCTCCACGATCCTGCACCTTCCTAAACCTTGTGGCGAATGCCCTTTGTCGATGTGTCCTCCGTGGTTTTGTTTAATCAGAAAACTATGAATCTGATGTTCAGTAAACTAGAAATGTCAAGCTAGGCGGAAAAGAACGCGGAAATTTTTTTTTTTTTTTTGCGCTAGCCATAGGCTAGCGTCCTTTTAGAGGGCTACACTCTCTCTGAGGTGAGAGAAGTGGAGGAATTGTGGTAGAGGAAGAAGGCATGGCTGGGCTAAGAGGAATTTATTAATTTTTATTTATTTTGGTTCCAGAACTAGGACATTATGACCTTTGCGATCATAATCATATGTAAATGGTAGGAGGAGTTCTACATTAATATATGAACATAACGTAAAGAACATAACATAAAGAACATAGCATATTATTGGACTGAACATAAATAAGGAAATGATAGAAATATACATAAATGAGATAATAGAGCAAATCACGAGAAAAATTTTAAGCACAAAAATTAGGATGATATAAAGTATATAAGTAGACAAAGAGTAAAACGTTACTATACAGGTATATGATTATTGATTAAGTGAAATGATCCTGGAAAGTTAGACTACCAAATTGATGGAATTGAGAATGAGAGATGGAGCGATGTGCGATACACAGGACATCACAGGGTACGTTAGTAAGACAAATGTGTGTTATCTTCTGCCTAGGGGCATCTCTAGGCTGATGAAGACGGAGGGAGCTCTGTTAGAAACAAGAGGTGTCACTGTGCAGTGAAGGATGGAAAGATGTGAGGTAGATGAGCATGGACTTGGTAGTCTTCGAGCAGATACAAATCCGGATGGTCAGGTGGTAGTGTGTAGCGGTATAAAGTGAAAAGCAGACTGAGTGGAGAATGGGCATAGCGAGTACGGACAGGGTGGAGTTCATGATGGCGCATAGTATCCATGAGTAAAGAATGGTGAGAGGTATATCGGACAGTGATGAATTTCAGCCTGAGAGATTCAATATGGTGTGTGATGCTTGGAAAAGTGATAAGATCATATAGTGCTCGGGTCGGACTGGGGAGCTGTATGCGGTGTGCGATTCGGAATGCATGACGTTCTAGTATGCGCAGTTTTTCGTAAAAGGTGGGTGGAGCAGCAATCCAAGCAGGAAAACCGTACGTAAGAACCGGGCGCAGGAAAGCTTTGTACGTATTGAGAACTGTATGTGGTTTAAGGCCCCAGGTAGTGCCTGTGAGGCGCTTGAGAAGATTCAAACGTTGGTAAGCTTTGGCCGTGACCTTCTGAAGATATGGTTTCCATGTGAGATGTGTATCATAGATTATGCCAAGATAGGTAACTTTGCGAGTAGGAGCTATGAGAGTATCATGAACGTGAAGAGAAAGCAATGATGGGTTTCTGTGGACTTTGGAGCGTTTGCGTGGTGGAATGAAAGTGATGGCTTGTGTTTTGGTCGCATTTATAGAGAGACTCCACTTAGTGCACCAGCGAGTGAAACGGTTAATAGCTTCCAGCAGGTCCTGATTTATCTGGCGAATAGTCTTTCCTAGGGCCAGCAATGCTGTATCATCTGCATATTGAAAAAGATATATATTAGGAGGAAGTGGAGGAAAATCTGCTACAAAAAGTATATATAAAAGAGGTGAGAGAGCTGAACCTTGAGGAACACCCGACAAAAGAAAAATGGGATGAGATAACTGCCCATTAACGGAGACGTAAGAGATGCGACCAACCAGAAAGTGATAGATGAAACGAATATAAGCAACGGGAAGTTTAAGATGATTGAGCTTGTAAAGAAGTGCCAGGTGCCAAACTTTGTCAAAGGCTTTTTCCAGGTCAAACAACAGAAGGCAAGATGGTTTGATGGAATTATAATATGAGGTGATGAGACTGGTGAGGCGAAGAAGCTGATCGTTAATTGAATATGAAGGGCGAAATCCTGCTTGGTGAATGGGAAGAAGATGTTTAGTTTCGAGATAGGGATGTAATCTTTTAACGATGATGCGCTCCAAGACTTTACTGAAAGTGGATGTCAGCTGAATAGGACGGTAAGAGGATGTATCACTAGGAGGCTTGTTAGGCTTCAGAAACATGAGTGTTTTGGAAGTTTTCCAGTCTGTCGGGAAAAAGCCGGTTCGAAGGATGAATGTGTAGATGAGTGCAAGAAGATTGAGAAGCAATAATGGACCTTCTTTAATGTGGCGATATGTAATATTATCAAAGCCTGGGGCGGAATTTCTTTTACGATTAACAACAGCCAGGATTTCAGCGGTAGTAACAGATGTAGTAAGAGGATGATGCGGAAGGGAATGAGTGACGTTTGGCTGTAAGTGAGGAGATGCGAGATTCAGGCGATCTGTTGGATGTGGAGTGATGAGAGTGGAGGATGCCGCAGGTGTAAAAATATCTTGCAAATAGTCTGCAAAGGCGTTAGCTTTCTCCAGATCAGTTTGGAGTGGTACATTATTATGAAGAAGAGGGTAAGAAGGCTTGGTGTACTTGCCACAGAGAGCATTGAATCGTTTCCAGAATTTGGTTGGGTGACTGGTTTCGTTGAGATTATTGCAGGTCTTAACCCAATTCCGCAGTTTGTACGCTTTGATGTAATTGCGAACAGTGGAACGCGGAAAGGCAAGACGGAAACTAGTCGCGTTTATTAACAATTTCAAAAGCGAGAATTAACAAATACATGATTATACAACTGTCTGGAAATGTAGAACATTAATAAAAAGTTTTTATTTCGTAGAATTTTAAAGAGTTCATTATTCTGTAGAAGATAGTCGTAAAATAATAAAATGAAATTTAACAAATTAAATCAATAATTCAGTCATCTCATCGTCACATCACTGTCACTACACACATACTTCACAGTACTTAGGTCTGATATTAGTGTCCGTTTAAAACAAAGCCCAATACGTTTATACGTCATCTGTCTGTTCAGAGGAAAATGTGTGCGCAACTCAGTAGGGAATAGACTCAGGGAGAGATAAGATTATATCTTTTCACGTGTGTACAACATGATAATAAAACGAAGAATAAAAAAGTAACAAAACATACAGTATCTTTGAAAAGTAAACTAGTCTTCTATATTTTGTAAAATAATGTATTTTCTAGTCGGATAGCTAACGACAATATTTCAATGTAGTAATTCGCAAGATTATGCCAAACAGTATCTAACAAACATTCCTGGGGTATTATTCACTAATAAAATACATTGAATTTACTAAACGAATTAAATAGGTGACTAGTGTTATCTTCCTTAACAGTACAGCGCAATCAATGTCTATGAACACAAGTACTCATCTATGCTTTCCAGTTCTTTTAAAAGTTGTAATGTATGCTACAAATAGAAACGTATGAAGGCAGTCATAATAGTAATTTTATTTAGTATCTTTAAGTTAATAGGCATTGTTTGCAGCCTGAGTTAGTACATTAATTAGTGTCACTATTCGACATTACTATTCGAGTTATATTAATTCAAAAAAGAACATAATAAAAACAGTGAATAGATACATGAGTGTTATTTTCTGGTATGCTTAGTTTGAGGTCAATTTGATAGTTATACTTTCAAGGCGTAGCAAGATGGAATTTACCCATGGGAAATAATTTTTCAAAGTAAAAATAACATACATACTGTACTGAATTCAACACTAGGGTGAACAAAGGTAACATGATAATCAGTCCATGAATTTTCTGAGAATTTTCCAATGTTATTATCGAACCATTATAAATATTACAAATATTATTTCACAATAATATCTTCGCGCTTACTGTCGTTTATTTAGCCAATGGAACCTACGTCATTGTTTATATTAGTCCAGGTGAACATTTACAGAAAGACTGAACACAATGTTCCGTGAACACAAGGTAACATTTAAGGCCCCTGGTAAATTTATACACAGGGACACAAGGTAACACAAAGTAACATTTAATGAACACAAGGTAACATTTACACCACAACTACCAGTATTTTCATCCGTTTTTTGGCATTTATTCCGAAGTTGGGCGTCCGCTTTCGCCACGTTTTTTCGCTGTTATCTCCTTTCCACACTTTCTGCAATTTGTTATTAGGTTCACTAATCCGTGCTCTTCACAAACTTTTAAAAATTTTGCTCATTATCAACGTATTGCTTCACAAATGTTAAAACTGTTACTTCATTGCCCTTGTACATTCGCCATGTTAATAACATAAATGCTCGTTTCTTTCCCACAATGCAATTGTTGGGTTACCTTGCGCCAAGTAGTTCCCTCCGCTCACCGTATAGTCCCATGTTTATAACTGCTTATAAATAACAAATAAACAGATTTTTGGGACTCTTATATATTATCAAGCACACAAACGATCAAATTATCCATATCTTTCCAGTAAATTTTAAAAATTTTGCTGGAAATGGACGCCCTACTTTGGAACTTAACCCCGATTTTTCACCACCGTCTCCCTTATTCTCACATCAGAGAATAAATCTGAGGCGAAGAAATGGAATCTGAATAACTATAGAGGGAATCGCCTTCAATGATTGCAGTTGATTCTTTCTCATTGCTGTAGCATATGAGAACCCTTTAAAACAAATGATCTTAAATATTACATGGAATTCCAGTTTTAATATTTATTATTTACAATAACATTGTCATTACATTTTTCTGAATTTTGAGTAAACTTGTGAGTCATAGATAGAAGGCACTAAGTTTTATTAATAGTGTTAAACAAAGTTATTTTTGATCAGACCTTTACACCGGAAAACCAGCAAGATCTTTTAATATGTTCTTCTTTGGACATGGAAAGTACAAAATGCATTAACAAAATTACGTAACTCAGATATTGTATATTACTCTTAAGAATTCTCAAGTTCTTCTTTGGACATGGACAGTACAAAATGCATTAATAAAAGTACTTAACTTGGATATTATATATTACTCTAGAATTCTCAGTAGTGTGATTTTTTAGTGTAGTATGTACATAAGTCGCACACTAATTGAAATAAACATAGCGCTCATTTGTATTATTAACACGAATTGAATTTCTGTAAGAGAGACTCAGAAGCTGTATTGGGCACTGATCTCTTATGTTGACAAATTTATGAGATAATGTCGGGCGTAGTTTTTCAGGCTTGGATTCAAAATGTTGGTTTTGACCTAGGAATATGAAGCGATTGTGTAGCTCCTACAATTAGGGATCCAAAACGTAGAAAGGAAAGAAAAAAAACTTTCACGGGGCGGATATACTTACTACACGTCACCTCAATCCTATTCTTGATTCTTCAGAAAATAATTTATTTAAATTTACATTAACTTAATTAAGGTTCTTAAAATAGGCACGCTCATCCTTCGAAGAACGTAAGAAAAATTTGGTTTTATATTGAAAAGAAAACTAATATGCAGCTTGTGACTTATGATAGTTATTCCTTTAGATTACATGTTTACTTGTGTTACCGAACAATCATTTTCACTAAAAAGAATACCGGTAAGAAAGGGTCTACTACAAGAAGCTTAAGTTTAATATTTCAGCGTTCTCCTGTAAGGGGTCACTGGTTCGTTTTATCTTAAAAGTTAATCTTCATAATAATATATACGCCTTGTCTCACTTTTTTAACTGTCGTTTAATATTTGATCACTTGTAAGTGTACAGAATCGACTTTTCTACATATACAATAAAAATATTTGTTCCTTCATATATTCACTTCCTTACTCGTTAATATGTCTTCGTATATGTATATTATTCACGACGTTGCTATAGAAACATCAACACACACTTGTTTTTGTTACTGATTACCTAAATAATAATTCGAAATCTCAATATATCTTTCTTTTCCTTATACATCATATTGCTCATATAATTCGCCTCTGATTCCTTTCATTAAATAGGCACAGATTGATAATAAAACAAAATGAAACATACAACGTTATCGTTGTACTCCTTACGCTAAACAAGTTAAGAGATTTACAAAGAAGAAGTGTCATTAATGAATTACAGAAATCAAGTGAATAAAATCAAGATATTATCTTGAATATCCACAGAGCATTTATATACTAAACATTCTGCCAGATTCGAGTTCAGTATTAGTGAAACATTCTCATTCCAGTAGAATATTTTCATACTTTTCTCTTTATCTTGGTTAGTGTTTCCAGATAACAACAACATAAAGCATTCGTGATTGATGGATTAAATATATTTAAAGCTATTCTGCATTGATTTCAATTATATTTTTTAAAAGTCATGAGAATTCCGAAATACTGTTCAAAATCTTCGGAGCTATTAAAAGGAAATAACTAAACATAAGACTATGTGATTGTTGTCGTACTTCTCGCCTCTGTTTTACGTTTAAATAATTCCTCTTAAAAAGAATTATTCTCTGGAATCTTGTTGCATGAGGTTTATGAGCACCAAGTACTATTCTTACTTGATCTTTTGGTTGGTGAGAAAACACCTCGCTTTCAGTTTTTATTTACAAATTTGAGAGTACGGAAAAGGGCTGGAGCCACAAGGGTTGTTCAAGGTTGGCCGGGACTTTTATTTCTTCAGAGGAAACGGATAGCACAAGAAGCACCAAACTATGTAAGCTTTTCAAAGTATTCTCCGTGCGCGTCGAGCTATCATTGCCATTGTTGTGGCAGCACCCTGATTCCCTTTGTGTAGCAAGAACTTGGTTGTTGTAGCTACTGGAGGACATCGTTCCGCAGTGCTTCATCTGTCGTGAATTTCTTCCCTACCAGATGCTCTTTAAGGGGTGCAAACAAATGATAATTACTGAGGGCTAAATCTTTACTGTAGGCGGGATGGGGCAGAATTTCCCAACGCATTTCGGCCAGAGTTGTTGTTGTCACATTGGCCGCGTGAGCGAGGGCATTGTCATGGAGAAGAATGACATTTCCAAACAATATTCTAGGTGTTTTCTTGCGAATGGACTTTCGTACAGCACCACTCAACAATGTGGAGTAATACTGGGCATTAATTGAGCTCCTTTTGTCCAGAAAATCAACATGGATAACACCAGGTCCCAGAAGACATTTGCCATGATCTTTCGAGCGGACGATTGCGTTTTGCTTTTCTTAGGCGACAGGGAACCATTCGTACACTCGTGTCCGTGGCATCGTTTGTTCACCATACTGTGGTTGCAATCTTCTGAAAATCTCAGCTGGTTTAACTTTCTTCTTCATAAGAAATTTGATTACACACCGCTGCTCCACAGCCACAATCACACTGCTTGCCGCCATGTTCGCTGCAACTGCTATGCATGCGCCAAATACGTTATGCCGGGTGTTGGTTACTCGAGAAGGAATACATTATGTCAAATAATGTCTATTCATCGATTATTTAGGTACGAAAATCCCGGTCAACCTTGAACAACCCTTGTACTATAGACCCTTGTACTCACGACAAAGTCCATGTGCGCACATTCGTCTTTAGGAATTATCTTCTCCCGTAATCTTAACACTATTTCAAAATCAACAGAAGCACTCGGAACACGAAAATAAGACGTTTTAATTCTGACATTAACAAACTCATTGGACGACCTGCTATATAGACGATTATGAGTACTTATTTATCAATGAAAGTATATTCTTCCACCCACGGTTATGTTCTGGTTGACGACCAGCATGATTGGAAATTTCCCAGTAATGCCCATTTCACTGTAAAAGACTTTCTTTCAGGTAAACAAGGGATATTTTATGCTTCTTTGGTTAAGACGCTCTCCATATTCCAGAAACGGAACGCATGTTATGGGGAGAAAGACGGTGATCAGAATTCAAATGATACGGAAATTCATCCGGCATGTATTGGAACTTTCAATTGCGATGTTGGTGGCAGCAATGGAAGAATATCTGTAGTGGCTTATATCTCTCCGCAATGCAAGCGATAATTTGGCTGTGTTGTAATTATACACTTAAACATACTTCTTATAATACACATCATTACTTTTTTACATTGTTGGTAATCCTAGTAGCTCTTATTCGCTTCTGTAGTAAAATCAAGATACAACCGTGGTACTTTTATTTCTGGTACTAACAAAGGAAATGGTTTCTTCTTCTTCCATTAACACTTCCTCTGATTTCCACATCCACCTTCATTCAGAAATATCTACGCCTCATTTGCTGTGAATAGAAACTTCCACTGATATGCTGCCAGTGCATTTTTTTAAATTGATATTCAATACCATTATATTGCAAGAACATTCGTGTCATGGGCAACATTGAGACTTTGTGTAAAAGATATGAATGATTCATTGGGATAAACGCGAAATGGTGGTCATTGAACGCTGTAATAGCGAATTTTACGATACGATTAATTTCCTAACTCTGGGCAACATTGCCGATTTTAACAGGAATGGTTCCATTTAAACGTGTGATTAAGTTGGTAATAAAAGTCTTTGATCGTATTGTTATAGTATATCGTAGTGCTATGGAACTCCACACACAGTAGAGCGTCCATGTTCCTTGCCGCGTTGAATTATACTAAAACGTCTGACTTGCGTATATGGAATTACTACATTATTACATTCCCAAAATTGATTCAATTTTGGGAATATTAGATGTCCCATTTACTATTTTGTAAGTATTCTATTATATTATGCTGCAATTACCACATAAACACTTATTTTTTAAGTATGACTTAATAGAAGTGGTATTATCGGGAGTATTAATTTCGGTACCCATCCCTTTCTTTTTCATCAAGACTAGTCGATTTATATTCATGTTGTAGTGTCGAATCGCTGGAAATGCTATTCAATGAACAAGAATATAAGTAGTTTCTGGAAAATAAGGAGTTCAGAGAAAACTCCTCCGCAACATTGAGCTATTCGTTGTGGATTTGTTCACGAGAAATTATTTACAGTTTTACTAACTGAACATACATAAATGAAATGTGAACAAAATCGACTTGGTCGTTTTTGAGAAAATTGTCCCTAAAGTCTCTCATCCAAATTGCCCCTAAAGAATAGAAAACTATTTGTTCTGGAGTATTTGTAAAAAATTACGTACTCTGAATTTTATTACTGTCACTCAAATATTCCTGTAGAATGCATTCCGTCCGAGAATGTTATATTAACAAGAATAAAACACACTTTGTATAAAGCTATCCTTATTTTGGGGATTAGAAACACAAATCGAAAAAGTAATGAAATGATAAATAATTTTATTCTTTCTTCATTTGAAAACAGGATCTTCCGTAAATCTGTATTCGCGTATAAATTGTATCAGGATCTTATTATTACCTTTCGAACTTAAAGCATCTAGCAATAAAATTGGTTTCAGGGTGTATATTTTCTTTGTGTGTATGTTTTCGTATAGCTCTGTAGCTGGTAGGTGGATTTGAAAAAGATTGTTTACGCATGTTTTGTAGACCGATCCATTTTTGTTAGGAAGTTAATATCCTGCCTTTAGTTTAATACGTTCTTATGGTATTATAGTAAGGGAAATGGAAAGAATTTAAATTGAAAGCAAAATAACGAATTTTTAATAAGCACGGAGGTAGAAAATAAAAATTCAAAAAGATAGATCAACTTCAAAATACCAATAAATCAGAAAATAATAGTATTATTTAAACAAGCGTAAGAAAAAACTTACGAAGATTCACCTATCCTAGCAAGGACTACCTCACAGATCACATAGCCTAACGGTAAGATTGGTAACTATGTGGAAAAATAAGCTTAGCAAGTTCGTCGCGCTTGCAGTGACATCTGCTCTCGCTTGCAGGAAAATGTAACTACTCGCCAGTAATGTAACCATTCACCCAAAGTATTCATCAAAATTAACAGTAGGTCCATAGGCGTAAATTAGTTTCCAACATGGGCAGTGTATCCATATATAATCCCTAGGTAATTCATAACTACTTAAAAATAGAAATAACACATAGCATCTAAGTAAACCACAATATTTTATTAAAATACCGATGTACAGGCTGAGTGAAAAGTCCTTGGACACAATCATAATTTAAGCCGGAAAAGAATAAGTGAATAGTGAGTATTGTAACTGATATTGGATAAGGAGAAGCAACGTTTGTGGCGTATGATGGTCATGGCTGCCATCTTTGATTCATTCATTTTTTAAAATGGGAAGAGGCCATGCGGCATATTAAATAACACTAGCTCAAGCTTGCGAATGAAGTGGTGTACTTTTTGTCAATGTTGCAGGGTTCGAGAGTTGTGAAAGCGAAAAAGTGGAAAACGAGATTGGAACTGACGCTGACTAATCTCTCTTTGTTGCATGTGATCTAAAGGCACAGAAGGTGGAAATCATACTTATATCGGTGGAATGAGCCGATCGAGCAATTGCAGATGATTACAACAGATGGTACCCAGACAGAGAACCGGTATCACACAGCACGATCCCACACGTGATCACCAAATTTCTAGACTAGTTCTGTTGAAGATAGGCCACGTTGTAGGCGGATAAAAATAGTCACAAATAAGGAAACAGTAACAGTCGTGATAGCACGGTTTGTGAAAAGTCCTAAACGCCACACCCGTCACGTGTCATTGGAATGTGAAGTACGCCAATCAGCTGTGATTATTATAATTGCACATCTATCATTGGCATCATTACAAGTTGCACATGAACTTACATGAACTTAACGAGGATGGGCCTGATAGCCGGTTGGATTTCTGCATGTGGGCTATCCAAAAAAAAAAAAATGAACGGAAATTCCACGTTTTCCAAAGATATACTGTTCAGCGATAACGCGTACTTCACTTTGAACTGAGAGGTCAATCGGCATATTTATCGATACTGGTCTGGCCCAAATCCGCACTGGCTTGACCCGAGTAGAGTATATAGTCCTGAAAAGGTAATGGTATGCTGTGGTATATAGGAATTCCGAATCATAGGGTAATATTTCATTACCAACACCTTAACGGCGCAACAGTACCCGTTGCTGCTGCACGACCTTGTGTTTTCTTTCACACTGACCGCAGACGGCACCTTTCCATCTAATTTTCAGCACGATTGAACTCCCGACATTATGGAGTTTGTGTGCATGATTAGTTAGATACACAACTTCCAGGGAAGTGGATTGGTCGTCGTTGTCCCGTACAGTGACCACGCAGATCCCCTGTCCTAATATCTTTTGATTTTTATCTGAGGAGACATTTTAGACAGGTTGTGAATGATGAGAGAATCCGCAATTTCAGACATCTTAAGACACGCATCCAGCATGCTTGTGACCAAAGTTTATCCCACATTCTCCTCCGTGTGAGTCAGAGTGGTTGGTATGAATTGCACGGGATGGTCACCATATAGAAGGTTTGTTGTAGCATGCACTTGAGAGGTAGTTTGCCAACTTTTGGCCTACACAACTCCCGAACCCTCATTCGTGAGCTTAGGTAGTGTTATTTAGTATGCCACATGTCACTTTTTCCATTTAAAAAATTCGACTTCAATCCAAGATGGCGGCCAGGATCGACATACACCTCAAAAGTTACGACCTCTCAACTAATATCAGTTGGCAAACTCACTTTTCATTTGTTTCCCTCCGGCTTCAAATTTTAATGATAGAACGTACAAACCTACGTCCTTTGGGAAGGACTTATATACAAAGTCGCCACCTGCCAGTCTACCAACATTATTTTTTATTCGCTAACACTAGAGTTCATGCTCTTTCCACCTGGAGAACTTTCTGTCCTGCGAAGTACACAAAGTACTCTAATTTATAGATAAACATGGTAGGACTTCTAGGACATTACGTCCTGCCGGAAAAACGTTGTAAGTTCTATCATTAAGGATGTCCAAGAACTTTTGAATCATTCTATGTGACAGTTTTGCCAACTAACTAAACTTTTCACTTCATCAGATACATGATCTAACTTGTAAGATGTGTTTCATAAAGGCATAAGTTTACTTAGTTGGTGAAACTGTTTTACATCTACAGTCTAATAAAAACATTATAATTTGCTCAGGACTGTGATATTTCATATCTTCAATTACATAACTAACTAACTAACTCTATGGCCTATGGAACCCGGAGGTTCAATGCCGCGTTCACACAAGCTCTCCACTGACTTCTATTCTTAGTTAACTGCATCCAGTTTCTACTTTGTATTCCTATCTCTGCGAAATCCATCTTAATATTGTCCTCCCATCTGCGCCTAGGTCTTCCTAATGGTCGTTTTCCGATTGGTCTTCCGGTCAAGACTTTAAAAGCGTTTCTACTTTTTCCATACTAGCTACATGACCCGCCCACCTAAGCCTTCTAGACTTGACGACCCTAACAATATTGGGTAAACCATATAACTTATGTAGTTCTTCGTTATGAAGATTCCGCCATTCCCCATTCCCATTCCTCTTGCGTCCGAATGTTCGTCTCAGGATCTTGTTCTCAAATACTTTCAGTCTATATTCTTCCCTAAGAGTAAGTGACCATGTTTCGCAACCATACAGAACAATTACGTAACTGAAGGTAATATGAACTGGATAATTACTTCTCATGAAATTCAAAATGGGAAATGATGTGCGAGTAGTCCTTATTTTCAGAGTCCTTTATTTGATTATTTCAATTCGGAGAGATTTCTTTTACGCTGTCATTTAAATGCTAAAATCTGACCATCTTACAACACCGATGATCAAATCATATTCTTCCAGTCCTTCTCCCATTGGTTCTGTACTGCCTTGAACACTGAATTATGACTGGTCTGGATAATATTTGGTTATTCTACCGATACGTAAAGTCAAAGATCTAAATGTGACATTTTGTTCACATTTTCGTCGTTCCAATTTCATCAATTTTATACCTTCAAAAGATATATAGTGTAACAAATATTCAGTTTTCCCTCCAATTTCTTAAAACATAAAGCTGTATATTGTAAAGAGTAAACATTTAAAATATAACTCAACTTAAGCTCGAAATGAGAGTGAAAAGATTTTTTTGAAATTAGGACTAGTTGAAGGTAGGTTTAGCGATTTAACAATAGCTAATATTAGTTCTCAAGATGTTCGTTATGTCTTGCTTAGACGCACTCTATTGCACTCAAGCGCGAAGAACGGTTCATTTCAAATTTCTCTTTTCTACAGAAGTAGTCCTTCTAGCGCCTCTAAGCCAGGAATGAATAGATTTCCAGCCCAATACTTAAACATACACACAGTACCGGTAGTCTTTCAGAATAATTCTCCAGAATCAACATAAAAATCACTTCCAATTACCTATAGTTTACACGGAACAAATTATTCTGTACATAGCAATACTTAAAATATTTTACTTTAGCTGAAATTCTCGCCATTGGTAAAAATTACAACTTGGTAAACCATCTTATTGTGTGAATAACCTTTTCAGAGAGCTGAAGTAGCTCAGTAGTTAGACGTTCACCTCTAGTGCAAGGGGTCCCTGTTTCTATCCCAGCCCGCGCCAAGTGAACTTTATGATTTATCAGTGGCGGATCTAGAGGGTAAAAACTGAGAGGCCAGCCAGCCAGACTATGATAGGTATATCATGAGTTTACCATAAACTATCAAAAATGTATGAATTATAGCTTAAATATTTTTGTCACTCAGAAAAGTGGCTAGATTTGCCACTTCGGTGGATAAACTGAATTTGCATGACTTTTCTTGGCGTTGTCTCGTTTTCTTCCATTTTCTTCGTTAAACCATTATCAACAGTGCCTGTTGGTTTTGGTGCACAGGATGCATGGTGGCTCCGTGGTACAACTCTTACCTCTGGTGTTTGGGTTCCCTGGTTCGATCTCCGGCCAAGTAAATTTATGGTGGATAACATCTTGCTCGTGCGTTTTCTCGGAGTACTTCCTTTTCCTCATAATTTCTCATTCCACCAATTCTTTCATCATCATTCACTTGCTCTAATATGTCTCTCCCATAGCCTAAAAGGCATAATTGTTGGACGTTAAATTCAATGATTTCATCTCCTAGTGCATAATCGTGATGTTAAAAGAAATAACTGAATGTCAACTTCATCCAAAACTCACTCAAATGTTCCGTGACGTTAACAGAAACCCATAGTTAAGAAGTAGCAAGGAAAAAGTGAGATTTAGATGACATTCGTAAAAGCTTCAAATTTTACAATGTATCAGAAAAAATGGTAAGCAGCCGAGGTGAGAAAACTTGCACCGCAACAGCTTCAGTCGGGAAAATATATGTACCTGCCAAAAATTAAGGTAAACAGAGGCACATGTGGCCATTTCGACAGCAGCGCGACCAGCACCAGCCTTATCACATTAATAAACAGTGTAGCCAGAAATAAGAGAAACATGTGTAGGCTTGAAATGAGTTTGCAGCAAACATTCAAGGAGTGATCCGGGAGAAGTTGTGAGAATTCCTCAAGAAGAGTGCTGAAGCACTAAAAATTTCACTTAAGGGGTATCATAATTGGAGAAAGGCGAATCTGCCCGCTTGGGCTACGTACTGTCAACTCAGTGCCCATTAGTTCATCTTTAACCATGTCAAACTTGAAAGGAACTGCAGAAGGGTTACGAACAGAGAGTTTAGTGTTTTACGGGAAAGAATAATATCATAAAGATGGTGTATATACAGGCTTAGTTCCCCGATGACCACCACTAATAGAAATACTTGGGTTTTCTAAGGTTAGCTAGGTCGATGTGACTAGGGACGGAATTTCTGTACTTTTGCTTGGAATAAGATAAGTTTGGGTGGAAACGTCAGACGTCTGAGTTACTGCATATTCCACAGAAGTATCTGCAACAGTAGCAAAGAACACAGAAAGCGAAGAAGGAATACTTTTTTTTTAATCCATTAGTGCTCAGCGTCGCGTGCTTTTATTCATTTTTCGAAGAAGCTGTATGTTTTCAGCTCTTTAATTCTTTGTAGTTCGTGATTCTACTATTTATTCTTCCTACGTTTTCTGTGGTTGACTCGATAACATTGATTGTCTGTACTTCATTTGTCGAAGAAAAATCATGGCGGCGAGGCAGTATGCTGTTTCACGTATGGCTTTACTTTTTACATTTAAATACATATAAAGGTGTTCATAAAGCTTTAAATTTTGTATCAAAATTAAAGTATAGACATCAACATTTATTACTAACTACTTATATAGTTATGATTTCCATTAGTACAAGATAGGTGAGATGTAAATTCTTGGCGTCCGATTTATCGGACGCTATGCATGAGGGACATATTGCATTCACTACAAGTTCAATTTTTGACTAGGTAATGCACATTGTTTGTTTTAAATTTTGCTTGTATTCGCTTTGGTTAATTTCAGAACCACTTTACATTAAATGCGTTGTATTTTTTTTTAAATTGAGTATCTACTATTACGTATGAATAACGCAATTACTTCTAATTATTAAATGTTTATGTAACGTAATATACAGTGTAACTTCATTTGAACAATGATGCCAAACGAGTCGCTGATGCGGATCCTTCATACAAGCTGAAACTATATGTAGGCAAGCTTTCGTCTTAGTTCCAAAAAACGTTGTGGTCTTGAGGAAACAATTTAAATTGTCGGAAGTATGATACTTATGCAAAACAATTTAGAAGAGGAAAGCTCACCCGCTTGGGGTACCAAACCTGGATCATTTGTACTAGTTCAGGTTATATGATGTGTTTCCAATTGAATACAGAAAAAGAAAAAGAAAGAGACTATCAGTATGGACTGGATGGGAGTGTCGTATTATCTTTGCTAACTTCAGCAAGCATTCTAAGTAATGCTAGGTATAAAATATTTTTCGACAATCACTTGACTTCCATAGATCTCATGAATCATCTAGGTAATATGGGATTCGTGCACAAGGTATAATTCAGCAAGGACGAATCCGCAACCGCCCACTAAGGGACATCAAATAAATGAAGAAAGAACCAGGAGTTGCACATGACTATCCTAGCAACGAAAAGGCATATCTTGTTAGGTTGAACTACAGTAATGTAGTTACGGTGGCAAAGCTACGAAAAAAAATTCTTTGGGTTCAACAATTCGGTGGTCACACGAAAAGATGTGAAGGATAAGTGTGGAGTAGCCTACCAATGTAGCCAGCTACAATAAAGGAATTGAAGGGGTAGATTTACAAGATCAGTGTATCGTACTGAACAAGAACAAGGAAGCGAAAATGATACTGGCCAATATTTGCATATTTCCGACTTGTTACAGTTGTGAATTCTTGGTTAATGGCAAAGGAGCTTCAGTCCAAGAAATACATTGATTTACTTCTCAGTTTTAGAAGGCTCTTTCATTATTGACGAAGTACGGAACAGTGTTTTGACAAGGAAAGTCAATAAACAAGGCCCTTCAACATGAGCGCAATGATCGCTATGATCATTGACCAATAGTAAGCAAAACCGAACGAAAATGTGCTTATAATAAATGCTTAGGAAAATCTAAGTTCATAAGTGTCTTAGAGGAGTTCTTCCTAAATATTTCCATGCGTTTCATCAGTAAAATGATAATGTAATGTAAGAATAAACAATGTATACGAATTGAGAACAGTCCTGCAATATACAAACTGTAAGTTGTATATATATATATTTTTGCCTTTTTCTTCGTTTCTACACTGAGAAAAAAAGGACTAGGATTTCCGTGTTGTTACATCGTATTTACGCCGGTACGCTCCTTAAGTAATGTAATTTCATGTATAAAAGTACAGCAGGTGGGAACACCATACCAAGTCTGGAGTTCGGCGTCGACCTAGACTCGCTGTGATTGGATAATTTTATTCACATGATTGATTTCGTGTTAAAAACTATTACTCTCGTAAGGTAGGGAGTCACAGATTTAGAAAGAACCAAGAGGGGACACTCGTAGGAAGGTAGTAACAACATTATATACCTAAGTTACCACCGTCGGAATGGGTATAGCGTTAATTCTAGATTTGAAATGATGGTCCCACAATACAAAATTTTCGCTGGACGGTGGTGTAGATCGTACTACTGATGAAACAACATTACTTAATGTGGTGACGCGCGTAACCTGGTAAAAACAGCATTTACACGCCGACTGGATTATGCATTTTTCTCCGTGTAATTTATATATATATATATATATATATATATATATATATATATATATATATATATATCGTCGCTTCCATGAAAGAGGGGCGTAAATCACATTTTTTTGAAAATTCACTTTTTTCTTTCACTGAATCACTTATGTTACATTCTTTCACCTAGCAAATTGATTCACCTTAGTTCGCAATAAAAACAGATGTACAGTGCAAAGTTTGTAAAACACTATCATTATTTAAATTAAACAAAAAAAGGTTATGTATGAAAATGTTCCTGACAAAATGCATAATAAATAACCTTTGATCTCGAAATATGAAAAAGCAAAAATAAAAAAAACTTCGGTTTCCTTATAATCTGAGAGTAACGAAAAATTCAAATCAAGCAAAATATTTTCTTCGCTCTTCTGTAAAAAGTGCTAATGTAACTTACGCCCCTCTGTCATGGAAGCGACGACATACATATATATATATATATAATATTAATGCTTTCTTCGTTATTCAAAATTATGTAAATTAGCGGCTTTCGTTGTAAAAACATTTTAAGAAAGTACAGAATCATTATAAAACGAGTCCTAACGATTTAAGTGACTATCCTGCACTGAGTCCGATTTATTTTACGTTACGTAACTACCCTATTATGACGTAACAGATATTGATCAAAATCTGTTCATAGCAGTCCCCTGCATGAGAAACAATCAAACAATCTGAAATAACTTAGCTAATAAACTTTGTGCACTAATGGGTTAAAGCGACGTTTAGCATCAGCATAAGAGACCTTCTCAACAATCATTAGCTGTCGGATAGATTTATCGTGTTGAAAGCTGGAAAGTCGAGAAACCAAGCAGATTAATCGCCCTTGCAGTTGACACGAAAAGGTTTAGTCGCTCTACAGGATATTTCACACCATGGCTTCCTTGGCCACAATTTGCACAAAAACACCTCGTTACAAGACATGCTAGTGTGTCCAAAGTGTTGACATTTGAAACTACGCAAGGGACATGACTAAGTCGATAATAACCAGCCTTCACGTACTCCAGAAGTATAGGCAAACTGAAAGTAAGAATTTGTGACTTAGTAGTAACAGGTTCAACTGACATAATTGTGATGCGAGCTACCTCTACAACATATTGGTCAGCCTGCTGCGGCATTTATGAGCTCCTAACGTGATATCAGACCACGAGAGACGTTGAGTAGACAATGGGGTTCTACCTCGACGTACATCGCTTTACTGGTAGTTAATTTATGTAGTTTTGCTGTCTGCTCCTCGACTGTCCCACCAATAAAGTTCCTTTCGTAATTCCTTGACATGTTTTACACGTCCAGCATTACAAGTAACAACTTTGTTAAAGAAAAAAGGGGACAAGCTTCTAATAGCACTCAGATGATTTGCTTCAGTATTGGCATTATCATCTTTAATTATAAGATATTAAACTCCAGACATCACAATAGTTGTCTTTTCCACACTGTCCGAGTTTAAAGTTTTAGTACTTATAAATAATTGGTGTTAAATATATATTCAAATAAGAAAGCGTGTTTGACACCGCAACGTTACAGTGGGGTGCTTGCAAGGAGTACATACGATATTTCCCTGACTATGCAATAAGAACGCCCTCACTATAATTTCAGAGAGGAGCCCATGCGGTCATGGGAAACAGATGTGCATTAAAACCATTCCCGTCGGCAGAAACGAAACACCAGAAAGATAAAAGTTCAAAGAAAATGTAAACCAAAAAAATAAAAAAATAAAAATTAGAATTAAAAATGAATCCTAGTAGCCCATAAGAGAACAAAATGTGCAGATGTTTATCTTTTTATATTTTTTTTTACTTTTCTTATTTTACTTTTTGGTACTTTCTACAGTTTCAAAGACCTGAACTCCGGACAACACAAACACAGAACGCATACAATAGGAAGCCCGGATGGGAGACATTGGCCCTAGGTGGAGTTAGACGTCCACAGTCCATACATTTTCCAAGATTCCCACTAACCTCCGATAGCGGTATGCCCGGCTGAGAGGCAAGCAATAATATGCAGACGAGTGGTGATATATGAATGAGAAATGAAGCCGCCTTGTCAGCTACACTCCCTGTATGACGATGATGTTCCACTACATGGATATGGCCAAGAGAAAGATACTGAAATATTCTTTAACCCTTTTCTTGACAATGTATCCTTTGGGTTACATATTCTTTGGAACATTTTTCGTACTTTGACTACCTATTTTGGCAATGTATCCTATGGAATACATTACATCACAGCCTTGTCTAAATAAAACGTAACTAAAATGTGCAATTATCTATTATTTTATAATGTCGCAGAAGTCGCATCCAGTATTTTTTCTGAGCAACACAAGTCTTCTTGCCAAGAAAAGGGTTAAGTACAAACAAAACAAGGGATATCTAGTACTCTTCTGGAAATTACACTTATAGTTACATCTGTGTAAGTGTACTCCAAGGAGACAAATGAAAACTGTAGTCATCGCTTAAGACTTAACAACTTTCAACATTTCTGTTTCTGTAACAACAATTATCCGTCTAAGCTCCCAACATTGTCTTCTGAAAATAAATAAAAAGAAACCGAGTTAAAAAGTGTTAATTCAATTGTTATTACGAATATTCTTTAAAGATTTCCATAGATCCCCATGTAATAACCATGCGAAGCTTTAAATTATATGATAAAATGACAAAGTTAAGAAAAATTCTTAGTGAACGTATCGCTTTGTGAAGAACAGAACTATATTTGTTCTATCCCTAAACATTCTCTTGATCAGTTATCGACGGAAACTTAATAATATGCAGTACATTTATCAAATTGTATATTATTCCCATCTATAACACACAATTAGAACTATAATGAAAAGCCATATGTAATTTAATTCTATTGTGTTAGTGTCTACAGTTTAAAACATAATCATTCGTATACCTTATTTAACAACGAAAATGATTTTTGAATGTGGTAGGCCATAGCAGAGGATTGTCAACACGTCGAGAGGCAAAGTGTAAGAGCAAAAGTGTACCTAGCTAGTATTTTCTAGGAGAATCCATCTTTTTCAGAATGGGCGAATTTTTATATACTAAAGCGAATCGAGTCTAAGCCATTAATTATTGACTAAGCATAGACTACTACTATTACTACACCGAATTATATTTATTATTATTATTATTATTATTATTATTATTATTATTATTATTATTATTATTATTAGCTGAAACAAGTTTTGACACAGCAAAATTAGAATAATATGTTTTACGAAATTTTTAATACCCTATTCTTACGAAGAGAAAAAATGTCTTTGAAGTTTTTTGATTTCGCCTTACGTAAGTGTAAGAATGTTAAAAACAATGTTAAAAATGTTTTAATGTTAAAAATGGAAGAAAGAATAGGATCGCAGTCGGTCATTGTGATGCAATTATAAGTAAAAAAAATGGTAATTTTGTGCATCCATTGTGTTAAATGGAATAACAAAGTTGATCATTAATGAATCAGTGGCGCAGGCAGCGGACTTACTCGTCTGAAGTCTTCCCCTCTTTCGTAGTCTTATAGTAATAGCTAAATAGATTCTGCTTTCATGTAATATTTTCCATTTGGGATTCCAGGTATTACGACTTACCGTGATGCAACTGATTTCAAAATAAGTGCTATATTCATATGTTTAAGAAAATGGAATTTCTCATCTTTATCAGACTTGCTCTATCTTTTCACAATATTTTACCGGATTACTTACATATTGTACTCTTCATCGTTTTAAACAATTTTAAGTTACCTTATGCATCAAAAGTGGCCATCTACACATGAGAAAAAGAGAGCTTTAAAAAGAATGTATGGATATTCAATTATTATTATTATTATTGTTATTATTATTATTATTATTATTATTATTATTATTATTATTATTATTATCTCTTTTTTAACCGAACTATTAGCCTGCGCGACCTCAACGTGGAAGATTTTTGATTCCATTCCCGGTAGGAGCACTATTTTGTTCGGCATTACTTGGCATCATGAGGTAATTGGGGAGCTAACTGAATTAAACGGTAGCGAAATTCAATCCAGAATGTCAGAAATAATGGTATCTTGGAGCTTATGCGATGCTTACGCATAACCCAGTGGAACATGAGCCATCTGTGTGACTACAGCCTTTCTTAGGCTTTAGCATCACGAAATTTAGCACTACATAGCAAAAGTCGACATTAAGAAGAAATGCTGAAAAATTCATAGCCCTACCTAGAAATGCAAGTAGGATTATAAAATTGTAGTTTAAAGAACATATCTTTCTATGTACAAATTAAAATTGTCATGATAATAATGAAATTCCTGTTGCATTTTTCAGACCCATGAAGCAATCATGTGTGATAAAACACTGAATTCCACGAAACACATTTTTTTTGCGCCGATCAAATACATAACGAAATTATTGAAACACTACAGAACTCTCCATACTGTGGAGTAGTGAAGAAGTAGAGTGTACATTTTAAACGTGACGATTTACTAGCAGATGATGGTCCTCATTCCGGAACACCCAGTGGTGTGATTATATCCGAAGTTGTGGATCAAATTCATCACATTGTTCTTTAAAATCGCTGAATATCTGCCACACCTATTGAAAAGAACTTGAGATTTCTCGGGAATTCGTCGATAGCACAATGACTTGGGCATGCGCAAGCTCTCAACAAAATGTATTCCTAAAAACCTGTTAACAAATCAAAAGTGTGAGTACGGACGAAGCATGGTTGTACCACAAAAATACTGAAATGAAACTACAGTCAATGGAGTGGTGGCACTCACGTTCCCCTGTCCCCAAGTAGTTCAAGAGACAGAAGTTGGCTGGGAAAGTGTTTGTAACATTGTTCTAGAAGAAGAATGGAGTCGTTTTCATAGACTTCCTGCCCTACGGTCAGACATTTGATTTAGAGTGTTACTCCCTGTATTTCTCGCAAAACTGAAACACAAATTAAAACGCAGCGAATTTTTTTTTAAAAAAACTGACCCTTTCCATCAAGTATTGGAAACACAACTGACGTTCCATGATCTAGGGAACCAATGTCTAGATCATCCTCGTTATTCCCCAGATGTAGCTCTGTCAAACTATTACTTATTCTCCAAACTCAAGCAATACTTAAAAGACGTTATTTTGGATCTGATAAGGAGGTGATTGGTACAGAACAGTACTGTGAGGATGAGTCTTCATTTTTTAAGCTGGTGTTCAAGCATTGGAGCACCATGTACGGAAGTGTATTAAACTTCTGGAGGATTATGTAGAATAATTGTAAAATTTCATCATTTCACCTGGACTCCCTCTGTGTTGGATTTTTATCTGCTTCTCGTGTTTCAATACTTTGTACATAAAGAAAGCTAAAAGTGATTTTTCAATGCCTGTCTGTGCTGCAATTCATCTAAACTCTTTCTTCTGAAGAAAAATACTAACATTTATATTGCAGGAGTCCGTGAAGTGTTCTGGGCGACAATATAACCCACATTTTACCATATAATACTTACTGTATATGCAAAAGCACATCTTCATATGGGTAATTAATAGCACTCTTTATGAGCGTTTCTGGCTATGCTATTGTTTAGTATTGCACTAACTATACATGGCTACAAATTAAAACTTGTCTTATGTTTTTTTTTTTTTGTTTTTTTGTTTAACAGGTGAGCTTTATTTTGGGATCAAAATAACCATTATATTTCAGGCAAAAATTTTCTTGTAGGCTTTGTAACTGAAGAACTACATATAGTGTGGCCAAACCTAAATTATTACTTAACTCAGTATAATGTTCGTATTACGAATAAAATAAGAATGCTCGATTTAGGGGCCAATCTAAAATTTTTAGGCCCTGATCTAAAAACTATTTATTGACCAATATCGCAGTCTTTAATGCACATTTTGGATCAATCCTTAAATTCCTGGTAAGATCACAACGTTTTTAATCCATTTGCGAATCATTCTTAAAATTCTTGTTTCATTATTAATTTTACCATGTTGATAACAAATATGACATTTGTTTTTCTTTATAATGCAGAATTTTCTTATAAAGCTGCTTTCAATGTCAGGTTCTCCAATATTGTATAATGTTTTCTTATGCTATTACATAATCTTAACTCATTCTAAAATACTTACCAAACTAAATATGCCAATGAGTTTCGTTTAATATGAATCTAGAGGAACACAATGAGAATTCAATTATCCCACTTCCCATACAGTTTATTACGTATAACTTATACATATATAATGGTAATGAACGATGTATTTAGAACATTGATATTTTTAAGTTCTTTCTAGCTGACTTTCTCCTGTAAGCTTTCATAGCTTTCTTGTATTTTTATTCTGAAGTTTCTCTGTCGGTATACAACTATAGTCAGCCATCATGCTCACAACCCAAAGTAATTTTAAATGTAATCGAAAATGCAATATTTGACTCATACTTTTACCCAATTCTTGAAATTAAAGTGACATATTCTCAGCAATATATCTGTAATCAGGACATTTGTAATTCCCTAAGAAATTAAATACCTTACTTTCAAATACTACCCAAGTACCTGTCTCAACTCTAGTCATTGTTGCTCTGAAGTCTAAATCTTTATTAAACTTCCTGATGTGTGGGACAACAAAGACATTTATTTTACTTTTGCGTATGTAAGTGATGGAAATTTGTTGCATATGAACTTAAAACATTGTCCATCTTTTAAAGTTCCTTCACACATTTTATAATCAAACCAATTTTCATATGTACAGGAGAAAGCATAACTTTCATGAGACAGATTCAATTTTTATGTGCAACATTTTTTGAACCCAGATTCAACGTTTTGCATATTAGTCTGTTTACTTTTCAGTCACATTTTCGTGTCTTACCCTCTCACTTGCAGATGTATTGTGTTATTTTCGAATATGCACACAATTGTCCAAGTAAAATCTTATGATGATCAGACACCACATAATCAAGTTCCTCATATTTATTTTTAATAAGTTCCATACTTCATAAGTTTTCTTCAGGATGACAGAATGAGCAAGAGAAACTGAGAGGACCTTCCACATATTTTTCTTACATAACACAGCAAATATTAAACCAGTTTTATTGCTTAATGAACTTCAATCAGTTGAACGGCAAGGAAGAACTGAGTTAGTAAGCAAAAAACACAAGTGAACCTTTTTCCGTGAAAAGGCACAGAATATTTGTTTCCGTGTCCATACTTCGAAAGTGTTGTTTCAGACTGCAGCGAGATTTTTTATTTATTCTTTTCGCTAGATCAGGAACCAAGAAATTTGTTTCACACTGCAGCAAGATTTTTTTCTTTATTCCTTTCGCTAGATCAGGAACCAAGAAATTCAGCTGATTTTTTGATAAATTTAGGTATCTAAGTCATGTAGCTAGTTTTCTGTTGTAAACGGTGTAAGATCACAAGATCCACTAGAAGAATCTTAGTTTTCACTTGTTTCTACTGAATCACTTTTTTTAAAACTAAAATTACTTTCACCCTGAAAGATTTGATGCAGTTGTAGGAACAGGCAAGTATGAGCCACGTATCACAGATTTCAATACAGAGGGAATTTGAGACACATTATCCTCTTCTTGTTTCTAATTATGCAACCTACAATTTCGCCGTGACAGAAGTAGCAGTCGCCTCTATGATTTAGGTACGGTTCTACTCATGATCGAGATACATTGTCTGGGTCCACGATTCATCTTGACTCCTAAACTCTATATGAAAATATGTATTATATGTACTTTCTACAAAAAATAATTTCCACTCTTTTTCTCCGATGAATATATATATATATATATATATTTACTAGTCGAGCACGAGTAGCACCGTACCACCCTTTACATTGGGAAGAGGGTGAAGTTTAACTACTAGCAGTGGAGAATGATGGTTGGGTTTTTATAGTTTTATTAAACTTTATTAAACCATTGTTTTACATAATTATAATTCATAAGTTCATCCATAATAGTGGGGAGATGATTACAATGTAGACCTGTGGACATTATGGCAATTAAGCATAATAATTAATGATGTAAGAGGGAAGGAATGATGGTGAGATGCATTGGACATCATAACAACGGGTCTGATCGGGGGCAGGTCCGAAAAGGTGAAGACAGTGGGAAGCCTCGTAGAACATTAGGATTACTGTGCAAATTATGGAATGATATATGGTGGGGCAGTATCGGTGCTGAAGTCATTGATGAGAATGAGTTCGGGGTTGTCCGGGAGGAGGGAGTAGGAGTAGAGTGTGAAAAGAAGTAAGAGGGGAGTGTAATCTGGGGTCTGATGAGAGCGCACTGATGAATGGTATCAAAAAGCTGCGAGTGGTGGGAATGAAATCTTTGAGAGATGTAGCGAAGACGTAACGTTCCAAATTGGTAGAGGATGTGCGGAAATGGTGTTTGATTGTATAGATCTCTGGGAGCACTGGGAAGGCGAATGCGGAAAGAAAGTCGAAGGGCATGTCCTTCCAGAATCTCGAAGCAAGTATAAAAGGATTAGGCGGCCGAGATTCAGGCAAGAGAGTCATAAGTGAGAAGGGTTTATAGGTAGTGAGGAGAGTGTGGACACTGAGTGGTACCGGTCAATCGACGCAGAACGTTGAGTCGATTATAAGCCTTCTTACAGATGGTTTTCAGATGAGGAGATCATTTAAAGTGTCGATCAAAGGTAATACCAAGGTAAGTCACTGTGTTCTCTCTTTGTAATGGAAGATGATCGACATGCACGTGGAAATTAGCCGGATTTCGGTACACTTTAGATCGTTTGCCAGGCGGGAGGAAAATTATAGTCTGTGTTTTGTCGGAGTTGACCTTGAGGCGCCAGTGTATGCACCAGGAAAGAAAAACAACAATGGCTGTTTGTAAGAGACGTTTAATCTGTTGAATGATAGGGGCAACAGCAAGAAACACCGTGCCATCAGCACATTGATGGAGGGTGACGTTGGAAGGGAGAGGGGGAAGTCAGCCAAACAAAGAAGATAGAGAAGGGGAGAGAGTGATAAACCGGAGTGAAGGAAAATGGGATGTGATAAGTGGCTGTTAATAGAAAAGTAGCTGAGGCGACAAGTAAGAAAATGAAAAATAAAGCGAATATAACAAAGAGGAAAATCAAAGGAAAAAACGTTTATAGATCAGACCAAGATGCCAAACTTTGTCAAATGCTTTTCTAAAATCAAATGGAACTAGACAGGACGATTTGGAGGAATTTAATTGATTTTTTATGTGAGTGGTTAGTCGAAGGAGTTGGTCATTGATACTGAATTGGGGTCGAAAGCCTGCTTGGTGAAGGGGGATGAGATTACATTCAGAGAGATGCAGATGGATACGGGATACGAGGATGCGTTCAAGGAATTTACTGAAGACGAGAGAAAGCTGGATGGAACGGTAGGAAGAAAATACATGAGGGGTTTGTTAGGTTTCAAGAACATTGATGTGGTAGAGGTTTTCCAAGGAGACGGAGGAATCCAGTACGTAATATAAATGTGTAGATTGCAGCCAATAGGTAAAGGAGAACACAAGGTGCTTCTTTGAGGTGTCGGCAAGATACGTGATCGGAAACTGGTGCTGAGTTTCTTTTGCCAAGAAGACTGTGATGAATATCTTCGACGGTATTATGCGATGTAAGAGAAGAATCTTGAGATAGTTCGTGATTGGGATGGGGTTGAAGGGCAGGTGAAGAAAGCTGTAATGTGTATGTAGGGTGACGGCGCAATGGAGGATCTGGAGAGTGAAAGAAGTAAAGATGTCTTGAAGGTAAGATGCAAAAGCATTAGCTTTGGGCAAGTCACCTCGGAGTGGTTGAACGTTTTCAATCAGTGGATACAAGATATTAGATGTTTTGCCTGTGAAGCGGTGAAACAGCATCCAGAATAAGGAAGCATGGGTTGATGCCAAGTTGGTTGCAGGCGGTAATCCACTGATGGCGTTTCTTGGCGACAAGGTAATTGTGAACTGTCCGTTGATATTGGCGATGGAGGCGGATTGAGTCGAGATTACCAGTACGAAAGAAGTCTCTAAAATGCTGACGAAAGCGATGAATGAGATGTAGATACTGTGTGGGAAGGGCAGGGTGAAATGGATGAACAGTGCTCTGAGATATGTATTGTGCAGAAGCTGTATGAATGGTGCCAGTTATTAAGTCAAGAGATTAATAACATCCAAGTTTGAATTAAGGCATAACTAAATACCAAAATTCATTTCATTTGAGTGCAGTTTGGCCGTAATGATTAGCACAAATACTTACTTCATTTTTATATATAGTAATTTATATATTACTGTGATTCAAAAATGTATTTTTTTCTTGTAGTGAGCTCCTCTAAAAGCTCATAGTCTCGAAAGCCAAGTAGTAGTATAAGCGCTATTGCTACTACTACAATTACAAATATCAATATCCAAAGATGCCTCAAGTTCCTTTTTCACCTAGAGGTACTTAAGTAAACAGAAACAAATGAAAATGGGAAATAGAGGCCTTGAAAGTAAAACATAGACAAATTCACCATTGTTCAGAGGCATATTATCACGCTCGACCGTACTTATAGGAGCTAAATATGCGGTTCTGGATAGTTGCACTTATAAGTGTCTCACCACGTAATATATATAGATACAGCATAAATCAAATAGTTTTCACTGGCGATCTTCGTGGCCGTGCGTACTAGCGCAATTCGGTAGTAATTATAACTGCTTTTGATGTTGTTTCAAACCCGGGCCAAGGATTTTTTCTATTTTTATAAAAATAATACTAAAAAATGTGATTTACTTACGTTACGTATCAGTTTTGTTATACGATTTCACTGTATAAGAAGAAGAAGTAGTAGTAGTAGGAACGGCTTAGAAGCCCCACAGGGCTCGTTTTGTTCAACCGTGACTGCCATGATATAAATTTAACCTCAACTGCTTCTTCAATTTTCTTCTTCTACTCCAACAAAGTGACAATTTTCTTCTATTACAACTAAAGCCTGTGACAAACATATTGGTATTTCAGCTAAACGAATAAAACGCAAGCATTGATGCGATGTTGCCGAGTGCTAAGGGGTGTGGCTATGGCTAAGCTCATGAACTACAGCGCGATCAGGTGGCAGAGGATAGACGTGGTACAAATAAACGTGGCAATTCTCCTGGCCTCTCATTTTCCAGCAGCATTTATAGGGAACTTGGAGCGCCGCCTACAAATGCCTAGATGTTTGTCACGCCGTTTATAATACACAATAAATACACCAGTAGGTTTTGGACCAAGCCCGTAACCCTTCACAGAAGTTTAGAGGGACCATAAATATGTTGGGGGGGGGGAGTGATTAAAAATTCCCTTACACATATCTAAATTGTGTTCTCTCTGTTGAGATCTGGAGGTACCACGAAATGTTTAGGGGACCAGCCCCCCTAGTCCCTCTCTGGTTGCGGCGTGGTTTGGACAATCGCAAACTGCAACCAATCAGAAATGTGTTTCTAGTTTCTATGGCTAGTTTCTAGTGTTAAAAGAAACATGCTGTTCAGAAGATGCTGTCCACAGTGCAGTGAGCAGAGTGGGCCGGTTGACCCACGCTGTTGATCCACGACTCAATGACACTCAGAAAAGACGACCCACTTGACTCACTGACCCACTCCTACTCCTATTGGCACTTTTCAGAATATCCGTGCATATTTTGGAAAAGTTCCAAACGATATGTAGTTGTTTCGTTTTAGGTTAAGATATTACAGATCTCCTGTTTCACCTTTGAATGGAATTACGATTCCCCATGTTTTTTCTACATATTGTCTGAGAAAATACGTTAACGGGCAATAGAAACTACAACTGTTGTTCGATTCGGATTGGTTTGGGTTAACAGATTGAAAAGGAAATCTTTACGTTTAATGTCCAACAATTATTCCTGTTAGGTTGAGGAAGACTATGATTCAAGCAAGTGAATTATGATGGACGAATTGGTGGAATGAGAAAGTGATTGGTCCCGAGAAAACACAAGAGCAGATGTTGTCTGTCTCAAGCTCACTTGCCTTGGAAAAGAACCAGGGACCCCACCTATCAGATAGTTCAGTAGGCGTGGTCTCAGTTTCGATTCCCGACGGGAGAGCCATTGAACTATTAAATGTCTTCGACGTATCTATGTTCATGTCCCTGTCGTTCAAGGTTACTGCAAGTAACTGTAAAACTTGAAGAACGGAATATAATATAGATAAGTTAAGGAGATACGAATTTAGGTCTTTTTAAAATTTAAAATTGAATTTACTGGACTATAGTATTTTATCATGACCGAAATCAGTGTTTCATCGTTGATAACATATTGGAATCGTAAACGTTTGCAATTTGCTACGTACACGAGTGTTTCTTGACTATTACTTAAAAGAGCCTTCTTAGGGTAGTGACTTGAGCATTCATTTCGGGAATTAGGGGTCCGCGGTTGGAGTTGAGTTGATTTTTAGTTTAGCGTCCCTTTCAGCAGCGAGGCTATATGAGACGTGGACCTACTGATTAAGGTGAAATCCGAAACACATGAGCTCCTGCCGGGAATCGAACCGGAGTCTCCCACGCCAAAGGCGTGTATGCTAACCGCTTAGCCACAAAGGGGCTCGGTCCGCGGTTCGATCCTCTCCACAGATATTCAGAAAAATTTATACTTTAGAATGTTAAAATTTCTTATGTATAATGACATGAATAATAGTTAATTTATCTCGTTCTTACAAGTTAGAACTCAAAACAACTTCCTTCACAGAGTAAAAACTAACAACATGAGGTCTCAGTCTACAATCTTGACTCCTATTCTCTGAAAACTTAGCAAACAATTCATGTATACAAACGAGTCATCCTTAAGGCCTAGTGTGAGTCATAAATTTGTCTGAAATGTGATTGTGGAATTGTTTCTAAGTTCTTCCACTCTTACTAAAAATAATAATAATATTTTCGTTCAACATTTTCAACAGCTTCCCTATATTCGTTCAACCAAAATCGGCACTATTCTAAAATTGGTAAATAGGAACTATTCTTTTTTATACATTTGTTTGTATATTTTGTTAAAGCATCAATATAACGAGTATATAATCCAATGTCTTTTACCCAACGAAGGATATTATTATGTATCGTGATGAAGACAAATCCTACTTAGTTTCTGTTAAGGCATCCGAAGGTTCGATTTTCATATTGTCCAGTACCTGACACCATCTTTTCTTCCTTAGTTTCCTTCCAAAGTATCTGTTATAAGGCAATTCATCTTTGTAAAGGGTTCAAAATTTCTTTTCATATTTGTTAACTTCAGTTTGCTGTTTTGGATTGAAATAGGACGTAATATTGAGGTCTCAAATATTCAGTAATAATAATAATAATAATAATAATAATAATAATAATAATAATAATAATAATAATAATAAAAGTTTTAAAGTTTCCCTAAAATTAGACAAAACTTACTTAAACATAGGGATTTCGGGGAAGTGATTGCGTTGCTTCAAGAGATTCCTCTGCAACTACCCAAATTTAAACGAAAGCTTTCCACTAAAGTTTCATGTAGAAAGTATTCTACTGTATGTTTTAAGGAAAATAACTGTAATAAAAATAACTGAATATCATTTAACATAAAGTCATGTAATAAACTAACTTGTAGAAAATGCAGATGAAATTATAAAAGTTTTGGTACAAAACTTATTTTAAAACTTTCTCTTGTATAAGATTTTGGGTAGAGCAGTTAATAAAAAGAGCGTCCGGAATCGACTCCCAGTACCAGTTTTTATTATAAAAAGTTCCTGTATAAAAGTATTTTCACAAAATACTATACAAATTGATCTCTCTAGAATCAAGGTGAGTTATAGGTGGTCTTTGACCGTAAGGTCACAGACAGGATCTCAAACAGAGCCCCGTAGCAGGCTAAGAGAAATGGAATTAAGGAACCAATGCTCCGTAGCAAGCAGAGGCGGGTTAAGTGGCCAACAGAGCCCCGTAGCAGGCTAAGCGTCTGAGGTTAGGATTCCCAGACAGAGCTCCATTGCAGGCTAAGCCACGAGATAGGATAGGCGTAGTCCCGTAGCAGACTAGAGGCCTGGAGTTAGGTTACTCCAAGAGTCCCGTAGCAGACTAAAGGAGGGTCACCAGAAAACTGGGATCGAGTTGTCTTCGTCCATCCATTTTATAGGGTCCTTTGGGTGGCGGTGGCGCTGCTGCTCCGATGTCGTCTTCTGCTCCGTGGGAGGGGCCAGAAGCCGTCGTCTGCATGTGATTATAGGCCCCTCTGGTGGGAGATCCTCTTGCCGAACCATGTGGTGGTGTTTGTAAACATTGAAGCGTGGAACTGCTTGTTTACGGCATCCCATAGGATATTACACCCCCTGGCTTGTTTAAAAAATAAGCTGAAGGGATATTTGTCTTCATATGAGGGTTGGCAACACTGAGGTATCAAACACAAAAAATCACTAAAAACATTAATAACACTTGCAGTTGCAACACTGAAAAAATCACTTTTCGGAGCAGTAATAAGGTATCAGAAGAAAGCATTAAACAGTTACTCCCTAATTAGAGGCAGGATCGGTGCATTTAATATGTCACTTCATTTCCCTCGAGGTAGGGCTGTTTTAAGCTTTGGCTTAATACACATATATTAGTTCACTTATAGTGAGTGGTGCTGGATCGTGTAATGTCGGTTGCTCCATAGTTAAATTATTGGTATTACATGTGTTCATCGGAATTGGAGGAGATATTTCTAAGCGAGGTTTTTGGATATTTTTGGTATCGAGCGAAGACGGATATATAATATATATAAAATTATAAGAGTTAGAAGTATTTTAAAAAGCTGCTATTGACACTGAGATATAAAGATAATTTATATTGGAAAGTTCGTGATTCGAACGGTGTAATTTCTTGGTCACCCTGTATAAGGTGCAAAAGTTTCTATAATAGTAGTAATCGCATGACTTGGCCGAACTTTTTGGCACCTGGGTCCCTGCCTCAGGACCCATGGTCCCTGGCCCGGGGTCAATGACCTAGGGGTACCATGGCCCACCCCCTAAAATTTGGCAGGGGTACATAGGACCACCCCCAGGACCCATGGTCCCTGGCCCGTGTCAATGACCTAGGGGTACTTAGGACCTCCCCTCTAGATTTTGGCAGGGGTACATAGGACCACCCCTTAAATTTTTGGAAATTGCCAAATCTAAAAATTTGGTATGGTAGCCTAGGACCATAGTATGTACCTCTATCAGTATTGGGTGTCTATGTCGTTTCCTTTCATGGGTAAAAAATTGCCAAAAATTTTAATTTCGGAGGTTTTTGACCTAATTTATCCCCTTTGATGAGGTATTATTACCCTATATGGTTATATGGGCATATACAGGGATTCACTACCTTTCATAAGACATGGGTATATTGCTGCACCCCTTTAAATTTTTGGGAGGTGTACCTTGGCCCACCCCTTCAATTTTGGAAATTGCCCAATTTAAACATTTTGGTACAATAGTATAGAACCCTAGTATGTATTACTATAAATTTGGGTGGTCCACTTCGTTCCCTTTTAGGGGTACAAAATTGCCAAATTTTAGTACAACCACATGTTTGGTTTTTTTGGCTCATTTTATTCCCTTGGATGAGGTCCTATTACCTTATATAGTTATATGGGTGTATACAGGTGTTTATTTCCTATTGTAAGACATAGGTAAATTTGTGCACCCCTTTAAAATTTGGCAGGAGTGCCTTGGCCCATCCCTTAAATTTTGGAAATTGTCCAATTTAAACATTTTGGTATAATAGTATAGAACCCTAGTATGTATTACTATAAATTTGGGTGGTCCACTTCGTTCCCTTTTTGGGGTACAAAATTGCCAAATTTTAGTACAACCACATGTTTGGTTTTTGGCTTATTTTATTCCCTTGGATGAGGTCCTATTACCTTATATAGTTATATGGGTGTATACAGGTGTTTATTTCCTATTGTAAGACATAGGTACATTTGTGCACCCCCGGCAGAAGTGCCTTGGCCCACCCCTTAAATTTTGGAAATTGCACAATTTAAACATTTGGTATAATAGTATAGAACCCTAATATAGATCACTATAAATTTCGGTGGTCTATCTCGTTCCCTTTTAGGGGTACAAAATTGCCAAAATATAAACGTAAGCATTACGTTGTACCACGTGTTTGGTTTTTGACCTAATTCATTTCCTTGGATGAGATCCTATTACCTTATATGGTTATATGGCCATGTATAGGAGTCCATTCCCTATTATGAAACATAAGTACATATGTGCACCCCCGGGAATGGTACCTTGGCCCGCCCTTAAGTTTTAGAAATTGCCAAATTTAAACATTTGGTATCATAGTACTGGACCCTAATATATATTACTACAAATTTTGGGTGGTCCACGTCGTTCCCTTTTAGGAGGCATTTTGTTTCGCTTTAGGAGTGAACATGGATACCTTGGAATCGTCCCGAGTTTGATTCTTGGAAATGTTGAATTTAACGTCCCCGCGAAAACGGTGAGAGATGATAGGACGAAACAGGAACTTACTTGACTGAGGATTGAAGCAGAGACCTCATACAGTAGAGACAAGCACTGAGCCATCGTACACGTGTGTTGATTACTATGCAATGGTCCCGAGTTTGATTCTTGGTGCTAGTGTTAGAAAAATTTAACGTCCCACTTGAAACGATGATGAGAAATGAGAAAACATCATAAACTTACTTGCTTGCGGATTGAAGCAGAGATTTCACACATCAGTTTGTTGATTACTATGTCATGGTCCCGAGTTCGATTTTTTTGTGTGTTAGTTTAAGAAATGTTGAGTTTAACGTCCCCTTGAAACGATGATGAAAAAATGATAGGAGGAAACATGAACTTACTTCGTTGTGGATTGAAGCGCTGAGCCGCCGTACTCCATTCAGTGCGAACAGTTTCGCGTATGAAAAGAAGACGAGCAGATTATGTTACATTACACATTTCAGTGCGAGCAGTTTATACTAGGTTTATGTTTCATATAGAAAGATAGAAGATCTGTGTTGTCATCTTTTTTACTTCGTGTGCAACTTTGACCTTGAAGAAAACATTGCTGACTCAGTGCAAAGCATTGACGTATATACATAATCTTATTGTTTAGTTGGCTGTATTTAGAGATGAATCAGACATGTAAGGTTGTTGGTTCGAATCTAGTTGTGTTCGCTGTAACTCAGTGCCTGAGCGATACTTACCGAAATTTTTCCAGTGTTGCCAATACTATCAGAATGAATCGATTCTTTTAGTCGGAGCAGTTTCGTGACGAAAACAGAATTTTGTTTGTACATAAAATTTTTTTCTGAAACAGAATTTTGTTTGTACATAAAAATTTTTCTGAAACAGAATTTTGTTTGTACATAAAAAATTTTTCTGAAACAGTTTTTGTTTTGTACACACAAAAAAATTTCTGAAACAGAATTTTGTTTTCGTACACAAAAAATTTTTCTGAAAACATTTTTTTTCGTACACAAAAATTTTCTGAATCAGTTTTTTTCGTACACTAAAAATTTTCTGAAACAAAAATTTAGTTTGATTTTTTTTCCGCAAAACATTGATTTATTTACCGGTAAACTGATTCAGAAAAAAGAAATTGAAATCGCAGTACAGAAAAAAGAATTTGATTTTAGGATGTGAAATAAAACACAGAATCATGTTTTTGTACATTTATTTTTAGCATGTGAAAATGAATACAGAATTTCTTTTTTTTCAAAGGAAGACGTGTCCGTGACGGGTACAAATTCTGTAAAGAGAAAATAAAACATATGAATATACATGGTAATATTTATTTTGTTTCCTGTGAAAGAAGAAAAACAGATTATTAAGATCGAACTAACTGATCAAGAGAGAGTGAGGTGAGAAAAAGAAACGCAAATGTGACGTACCTGAATTCCTTTTTTTTCTCCACTGGTTTCTGCAAGGTGATGTCATCTGAGTTTTTGTCTTCGCTCGTGCATCGTTGAAGCATGTCCCGGGTTGCGTTGATTCTTTGCCCCGTCTTTGGGAAGTGATGTTGGTGGAATTAGGGAAAAATATGGCTGTTATTCTGTTCTGGCTTTTTTATACCCATAGGGCAATGTCTCGTATGTGTCTGGTATTAATCGGCGTTTTTTATAGTTGAAACTGTACTTCTTTTCTTCAGGTTTTGTGACAAGATGATGATCGTGGGTTCTGTAAATTTTGTGCGGTGTGCTAATGGAGATTTTTTCATTCGATTGATTTATGATCATTTGCTCCAGACTGTTAAAATTTAGCTTTTGACTTGCAGTATAATTGAGCGTAAACCCACGAATTTTGCATACATAACTGGTTGATTTCGTGTCGGGGTTGTAGATTTCCAAGGCGTACTGTTTTGGGCCACCAGACACGAATTTTTTAATGTATGCTTTTGGTCCAATTGATTCCAGTTCATTTGACATTGAACCAAGAAATACTTCTGGTTCTATTGTGGGCTCTGATGGTCGCTGCGTGAATATTACGGAATCTGTATCGAAATATAATACTCTTTCTTGCAGCAGTTCTAAATATTTGTAGAGTTCCAGACGAGCTTGACACGTTGTAAATGCTCCAAGGACAACATTAATATTGTGATTTTGTACTGGAACATCATCTTCATACTGCCAATAAAGGTATAACATCGAATCGTTAACAGGTAAAATTTGGTTGACTTTTATGTCTGGAGCAGTTAATTTTTGATACAGTTCTTTGGGGTCGTTAATGATGGTCGTTTGGCTGAAATTGTCTCTTATAGCGAGTCGTCCCCAGAAGGCATTCAAACAGAGTTTTGCAAGACTACGACGTGCTGAATTTGTCATTATATTTGCTGCATCTAAAGTTATGCCTTCCCGTTGTTGTACCACTTGAATATACTGCTGCTTTTCTTCTTCGGTGACGCAATTGGCAGGCCAACCAGAAGCTTCCAGCTTAGATTTCAAAAATGTGTTAATGTATTCGCTGAATAATCCGCCAGTCTTGGTTTCTGGATCATATACGGTGATGTCGTAATCCCAAATTTCGTAAATTTCAATGACTTGATACCCAAGTTCAATGGCTTTTTGAATTTCATAGGACACCCATGTTCCTGTTAGACTTCGTTCACTGTCGGAATGTGTACATTCAGAATCTTGATTTAATGCTGTGGCACAGGCAGCACAAAGTGGAAACAACAACTTCTTATTTGAACGAAATGGCAGCACTGGATGAAACACATTTCTGCTAGGCAAAATCTTCAACTTGACCAATCCGTTGACATCTTGAATGTCGGGCATTTCTGGATCTCCCTGTAGATATATTCGTGGATGCCCTATTGGATACCGTCCACATTTATTCACATAAGGATACAGGGAGACGATATCCAAGAATTTTATTTCTTCGCCTTCATTTTCATTTGCGACGTGATACAATTTAATGGCATTAACGCGACCACCATAGAAGCTGTCTCTTGGATTTAATGGTGTCTTATTAGTATAAGGATGTGTGCTTAAAGAAGAGGCCAATGCTGGATTGGATTTTAACACTTGACGAAATTCACATTCCCACATTTCATGTACTTTATATCCCATGGATCGTAATAACTTCATTTTACGCTGTGTTCTCTCGTAGCGATAGTTCATAGTTTCTTCGGAGTTTTCATAAATGGGCTGATCACGGCCTGTAGGGACACATAGAGGACAGCCATGAAATCTGCACCCTTCAAATTCATACACGTGTTCCTCTTTAGTGTCGGGATCTTTGTAGTAACCGTCCAGATGAAAACCAGCAACATAAACTTCTTTACCTTTGGCCGCATGTTGAATTGAATGACCCTCTTTTTCTTCCATGTAGGCAAGCCACTGCAAAGCAATCCGTGACTGATTGTTTCTGTGACGATATCCTCGTGCAGAAAGAATGCTAATAGTATTGGGTTATAAGAAATTTCGTCGAAATATTTGGTCTAGGAATTAATTCGTGCGGTTGGTACGCACACATTGAAGCTGTAGTACAAACACAAAATACATAAATACCTTAAGAAAAATATTGTCCATCGCTAGCCACCACTTTCGCCCATCTGTCAGGCAATGTACGGATTCCGTGGCGAAAGAAGTCCTCATCCTTGGAAGCGATCCAGTCAGAGACCCATGTTTCGATATCTTCTGAAGAAGTAAACCGCTGTCCAATCAAATCGTTGTTCATGCAATCGAACAAGTAGTAGTCCGAAGGAGCAACGTCTGGTGAATACGGCGGGTGGGGTAAAACTTCCCATCCGACATTTTCTAAATAGGTTTTGACCGGTTTTGCGACATGTGGGCGAGCGTTATCATGTTGAACAATAAGTTTATCATGTCTGTTCTCCCATTCTGGTCCTGTTCTGGCCAGAGCTTGCTTCAAACGCATTAATTGTCGTCGATAACGTTCTCCATTCATAGTTTCACCCGGTTGCAGCAGCTCATAGTACACCACACCTTTCATATCCCACCATTTGCACAGCATAACCTTTGCACAGTGAATATCTCGTTTTGGTTGTGATGGACCTGGTTTCACCCAGGCCTTTTTTCGTTTAGGGTTCTCGTAATGGATCCACTTCTCATCACCCGTAATAATTCGATGCAGAAACCCCTTTCTGCTCTGTCGTTGAAGCAGCAATTCGCAAATGGTTTTTGGTCTTTCAACGTCTCTGTCTTTCAATTCATGTGGAACCCAATGTGACATCTTTTGAATCATTCCCATGGCTTTCAAGCGTTTGGAGACTGTTGTTTGATCAACGCCTAATGCTGCTGCAAGTTGTTCCTGCGTTTGACACGAATCCTGCTCGAGCAATGCTGTCAATTCTTCGTCTTGAAATTTTTTTGGCTGTCCAGCTCGCTCTTGGTCTGCCAAGCCGAAATCACCACTTCTAAACCGTGCAAACCACTTCTGACACGTTCGCTCAGCTAGAGCATGGTCACCATACACTTCCACCAAAATACGATGACTTTCAGTCGCACTTTTCTGCATGTTAAAGTAATGCAGCAGGACACCCCGCAAAAACACTTTATCAGGCACAAATTGCGCCATGTTCACTTAACTACAAACTGGTGTTGTTGACGCTTCAATCCACTGCCCTATACTATGAACGATACGCGATGACAGGGGTTTGCAACACATGTGTGGATACACGGAACTGTGGGACGCTCCGTTCGTTGCGCCATCTCTTGTCCACCCGCACGAATTAATTCCTAGGCCAAATACTAAATTGCACGCACTCGCCAAAGTGATAGCCTCCAGGAAAGGATTGACGTGAGTTTCTTGTTCAAAAGTGGTCATGAAAGATATACAAGCCATTCGAAGTACGTTGACGTCCTGGACACAATAGTTTACCAATTCTTCTTGGAAAATAAACGTATCGTTCTGGTGTTCGTTGTACCATGTCATGAATTTCTCTCGTTCATCCACTTTCATTTCATCTGCATCATAATAATGGATGTCCGGTAATTTTCCCACATACGTTTGATTTGCAGCAGTATTAAAAAAGTGTGGAAAATATCCTTTGGTCGCGGGTAAATGAAATGCCTTGGATAATTTACTTAAAGCCATTGGCATGAAATTTAAAGAATCAATAAACGATAAGTGATTCACTTTCATGCTTAAAATTTTTGCTCCGTTCAAGATCAAAGTAGGTTTCAATTCATGTTCTTCCACTAAAGATTTAAGAATAAAATGACCATCATATCCCTTACAGTTATGTGCCAAAGATACAATAAGTTTAATGTTGGGTCGTGGTTGACGTAAATACGCAAGAAAGGCATTGATCGGATCATCTTGAAAAATATGTTCTCGCTGTCCACATACTTCACACGGATGATGTATATCTTCATCTTGAACACAGTTGTAACATACTTGTTGGGCCACCAGTAAATTGGGCTTATGAATGAACGTGTCTTCATCGAAGAAAGTATCCTGTGTGGCTTCGATATCATAGAAGACAATCATAGCTTTCTTGGCATGTAACACTGATGGAACTCCAGGTTTTAATTGAGTCGTATCAGGCTTCATGTAGCACTGGTGGGTAGACGTAACGTGTTTATGGCACACATTACAAAAATAATCTGTACAATCATGTTTTTCTTTCCCCTGTATGGACAAACGAATAAATGCGTAGACATTTGGCACACTGTTTCACCATCTTGCATATTGGTTGGCCTTTATGATATGGTAGAGTCAGATGATTTGTATAGCATGTTTCACCATAAAATTCACGATTGCATTCTAGGCACTGCTTCTCCGTATTGGTCTTACTGCATGGCGGTTTCTGCAAACATTTCTCGCACATGGCCGAACAGTTCTTGACGTGTGCATTACGATGATCATATTTTTTGTGGCATGCAGCACAATAGTAGTTGGTAGAAAAAACAGACGTTAATGACGTGATGATGTCATAATGTGAATTGATGCACATTAAATTGATTGGAATTTTGTCTTCGCCACCAGGCCCTTCATACAGAATATCTTCTCTGGAAAAGCTAGTGTATACGGTAAGTTTATAATTTGTCAAGTAGCGTTGCAATTGTCGTAATTCTTCCACAGATCCCCCATGCTCTAAATTCACTGATGATCTGGACAAAAGTTCATGTACGGCTGGGAGAACGACACACTTGCTCTGGTCCTGGTATTGTCTGTACAGTTTCTTGTTCGTATCCTTATATTTCTTTAGGCCAATAGCAATCACAATTGCATACGCTAAACATTTCTTGTCGGTGTTTTTTACTCGTAGAATGCCTTTCTTGCGTTTTAATAATTCGTCGTTTGATAAAAGACCTCGACGCACCAATCCAAATCCACGGGGCACATCCACATGATGAAAATGGACAATGAACGGTTCGTTCATGAGAAAACTATCGTTACTTTGAAGGATGCGATCAAAGGATGCCCATAAAGTCTCCAATGTCAAATTACTTGCATGCCGGAAAGATAAATAAAATGGCTTGTTCTTCTCATCGTGGGATAAAATCGATAATCCAACCATCGATGATTCGTCGACGTTTTCCAATAAATAATCCAACATCTGTTGAAAGGAGGTCTGAACCCACTCCACAATATCGGTGCCACTGGCCGGAGCATTAATTTGAATTTCCAGCATTCGTCCTTCGAGATTAAAACGCCGATAATGTCTATTGATTTCTCGCAAGACAGTAAAGCCAGAAGTAGCCATATTCAAGTAGGGAAAAAGGTAAGGTAAGCTAAAAAAGGAATAGGCAAAGAAAAACAAATATCTAAAACGAAAAGAGAAAAAAAGCACGAATTAAAATTGAATTCAGAGATCACTACGTTATCAAATGACTACACGATCAATCCGAAAAGAATGATCATATCTCAAATAGTTTTACTGTTAAAATTTTTATTGTCGTCATACTGGAAATCAAACCCGGACCAACATCAACATGTAAATGACCTAAGTTTCTGTAGTGATAAAAAGAATGAATGAAATTGTTTTTCTAACTGTGCTGAAAGAATCATTGTAGTAGTAAGCATTTTTCCTCTGACACTGAACTTTAAACGTATGACGAACATGAAACGAAAAAACAAAATCTCATGCGCTTGCTTTTTTCGAGCTAAGACAAGAAAGACTCGAATTCGTTTCTCGGCGGGAGATCAGATCCCACATTAAACTGCAAGTCCACGTCTCACGTTGTAGGGAACAAATTCGTGCGTAGTTTCTTTGTTTACTTTCAGAAACTGAGCTAAGTGGTTAGCGTTACGTTCCTCTGGCACGGGTTCAACACCCAGTATGCGATCAGATTCAACATTAAGCTGTATTCCTAGCCCCACTACTGAAGGGACGCTAAAACCAAAATCAACAATTTTCTCGTGTTTACTTCTAATGTGTGGGATGTGGCCCGGGTTCAACACCCAGTATGCGCTCAAATTCAACATTAAGCTGTATTCCTAGCACCCCACTACTGAAGGGACGCTAAACCAAAATCAACAATTTTCTCGTGCTTACTTCTAATGTGTGGGATTCCTAATTCGATCCCCGGTCAAGTAAGTGAGGGTTATTCTTCCATTTGCTAAATATTTCATGCTAAAATAAAAACAGTGATAACAATGTTATCCTCATGCAAAAGCACTCCATTGATGTTAAGAAAACGCAGTCGATACTTACCTCAAATTCAAGGAACGGAGTAAAGTCACGCTGTCACTAGAGGTACATCTACGTTCATTCACGATCTTCGTGGAAGTAGGACTTCAAAAATGAAATTAAGAATTTTATTTAGGTCTGAAACGGGTTCAACTATAAAGTGACAACACTATCAGCCAATCAGAAACGAGGAAAATGAATCAATGACATCACGGAGAACCAATGAAAACACAGCTTTCATCATGTATCATGAGCCGAAACGTGATGTAAGAAGCAATCTGATTGGTTGTGACATTATTCACGTTTTTTCTCCTTACACATCAATCGTTACGACATCTAGTATCGCAATTTTTTGATCATGACATCATACCGTTGACTCGTTAGTTTCTTACGACATTCAAATTACCACATCTAAAATGTGATTCATTTTTCTTAAACTTGATTGAAAAAATGTAACACTCATCGATATGTTACGAAACTGTCTTTGACATAAATGTAAAGTTGAGCTTTAAAAGTCCGTCAGCTGAGAAAAAATGCTGATGTAGTATAAGCAGATTCTGCAATTTCACAATAACAAGCTTCTATGCGTAACAACGAACAGAAACGTGTAGTAATGTAACATAATCTGTTCATGTTCTTTTTCATACGCAAAATTGCTTGCACTGAAGTTGGCATGGTGCCTCAGCGTTTTTTTTTTCTGATGTGTGAGGTCTCAGCTTCAATCCGCAAGCAAGTAAGTTTATGATGTTTTCTCATTTCTCATCATCGTTTCAAGGGGACGTTAACATTTCCTGAAAACTAGCACCAAGAATCAAACTCGGGACCATTGCATAGTAATCAACACACGTGTACGATGGCTCAGTGCTTGTCTCTACTGTATGAGGTCCCTGCTTCAATCCTCAGTCAAGTAAGTTCCTGTTTCGTCCTATCATCTCTCACCGTTTTCGCGGGGACGTTAAACTCAACATTTCCAGGAATCAAACTCGGGACGATTCCAAGGTATCCATGTTCACTCCTAAAGCGGAACAAAATGCCTCCTAAAAGGGAACGAGGTGGACCACCCAAATTTTGTAGTAATATATATTAGGGTCCAGTACTATGATACCAAATGTTTAAATTTGGCAATTTCTAAAACTTAAGGGCGGGCCAAGGTACCATTCCCGGGGGTGCACATATGTACTTATGTTTCATAATAGGGAATGGAATCCTATACATGGCCATATAACCATATAAGGTAATAGGATCTCATCCAAGGAAATGAATTAGGTCAAAAACCAAACACGTAATACAACGTAATGCTTACGTTTATATTTTGGCAATTTTGTACCCCTAAAAGGGAACGAGATAGACCACCGAAATTTATAGTGATCTATATTAGGGTTCTATACTATTATACCAAATGTTTAAATTGTGCAATTTCCAAAATTTAAGGGGTGGGCCAAGGCACTTCTGCCGGGGGTGCACAAATGTACCTATGTCTTACAATAGGAAATAAACACCTGTATACACCCATATAACTATATAAGGTAATAGGACCTCATCCAAGGGAATAAAATAAGCCAAAAACCAAACATGTGGTTGTACTAAAATTTGGCAATTTTGTACCCCAAAAAGGGAACGAAGTGGACCACCCAAATTTATAGTAATACATACTAGGGTTCTATACTATTGTACCAAAATGTTTAAATTGGGCAATTTCCAAAATTGAAGGGGTGGGCCAAGGTACACCTCCCAAAAATTTAAAGGGGTGCAGCAATATACCCATGTCTTATGAAAGGTAATGAATCCCTGTATATGCCCATATAACCATATAGGGTAATAATACCTCATCAAAGGGGATAAATTAGGTCAAAAACCTCCGAAATTAAAATTTTTGGCAATTTTTTACCCATGAAAGGAAACGACATAGACACCCAATACTGATAGAGGTACATACTATGGTCCTAGGCTACCATACCAAATTTTTAGATTTGGCAATTTCCAAAAATTTAAGGGGTGGTCCTATGTACCCCTGCCAAAATCTAGAGGGGAGGTCCTAAGTACCCCTAGGTCATTGACACGGGCCAGGGACCATGGGTCCTGGGGGTGGTCCTATGTACCCCTGCCAAATTTTAGGGGGTGGGCCATGGTACCCCTAGGTCATTGACCCCGGGCCAGGGACCATGGGTCCTGAGGCAGGAAACCAGGGGCCAAAAAGTTCGGCCAAATCATGCGATTACTACTATAATATTAGTACTAAACATGTATTTCAATAAAATAATCCAATTTTAAATGCCAATGATGATGATAATGATAGTCCTGAATTTCTGGTCATCCTGTATAATGTAAGACATGCTGAGTTTTGGAACATTCTGTATAATATTAAAGTTGCATAATGTTGGTGACAATATGTAGTTCACAGAGGAAAAGAAGAAAAAAATATCGATGAAAATATAGAATTATAGGTTTAGCAGTCCTTGTAAAAGATCAGTTGCCTTTTAAATGCGGAAATGCAAATCTCAGCATTCTTTTATTCAGTTGCAGAATAATGAATCAGCTTTTTATAAAACAAAGAGGAAATGAATGTTTGTATCGTTATGAAAAGTGTTTTTATCTATCTGAAGTCTTGTCCTCGTATTTCCTTCTTCCTAGTGGTGAGTACTGTAATTTTTTTAAAGCAAGAATGATTAAAAATGTTTTTATGTTATTCAATGTTCTTTGCCAATTGAGTTAAATAATTTAGATGTATTTATTTCGTTATCTTATTATTTTCTTTTTATGCTGCTAATTGAAAGAAGAGAAATATTTAAAAGATGAAATACTCCAGAGCCTATCGCATCTTCTTTTCTGCCATTAAATGAAAAGAACTTATTTATTCCTGTTCTATGTCTTCTGTATCTTCATAAAATGGCTTAATTTGATCTACGGAAATTTCCTGTATTGATTGACGATATGAGTTTGGAAATCTGATCTTATAAAGATAAGGATTAACTCTTTCGATAACTTCTAGAGGCCCTACATATTTGGATGAAAATGATTCTGGTGTCCCAACTTGACGATTGGGAAAAAATACAAGTACTTTCTGGCCCTTGTCAAAATTAGTTTCTTGATGTCTGGGGTCAAAATATATTTTCTGTTTATTATAACTTGTGATTAAATTATCCTGGACGATACCACGATATCTTATTCAAATGTTCTTTGTTGACACATAATGTTGGAGTTGACGCTAACGCAATATCAGAGATGGTCTTAGGTTCATAACCGTGCATGAGGGAAAAAGCTGAATATTTAGTTCGGCTTGTACAAATGTATTAACTGCAAATGTTATGTATGGAATTAGTTTTGGCCACTGATTTTGATTCTCCTGTACAAAAAATTTAAGACCGTTCAATATTATTATGTGGAATATTTCCACTACAACCAGATTTTTGTGGTCATACGCTGGACAAAATTTAAATTGTAGAATTTTGCTAAGTTCTGCAGCCTTTTAGCGTTATGTACAGGTACAGGTACGTCTGTCTAAATACAGGTATGAAAAAGCTCCGTACTTGAGAATAATGTCATATATAAGAAATTGTTCAATTTCTTCTGCTGTGATGTTGTCTACAACCCTGGTGACACAGTATAGCGTGGACATTTCTATACCAACTAGTATGTGTTTGAATTTTCCATCTCCGACCGGCATTCGGCCAATTGAATCGTACTGCCAGGCAGTAGCAATGGGTTTAGATGGGTGATGCAGCAATTGACCCGATGGTTTAGCTGGTAACTTCTTGAGATTTTGACAAAGATTGCATGTCTTTATTCTATTGGCTATGTAAGCTTTCATGTTAGGAAAATAAATAGTATTTCCTAAGGGCCGACTAGTATGTCTTGGTGTAACCGAAGTGAGGTGCCATTGGGTTGTTACGGATAGCTTCGAACCATTTGCCTAATAAAGATTTTGGTACGCAAAATAAATACAGCAGTCCTAATTGAGGATGTTTCTGAGTCCTATATAACAATTTGCACGGAGTGTGGATAATTTGCTAGGCTCTTTATTCTCCAATACAGTAATGATGTCCGATAATGAAGGGTCCTTCCTTTGTTCATCTGCTAAATTAGGTAACATAATGGACTGATCAATTTGAAAAGTGTTCTCTAAAGAGTATGAAGCAAAAACTTTAGCGTCTTCTGTGTCGGAGAAGTTATCAACTTCTTGATTCTCGTCCTTTTGTATATCTTGTTTGTCCTCTAAGCGGCTAAAAATGCCTGCGGGATGCTGCTGACTTTTAATGTGTTGAATTTCAAAATTGTAATCTGCCAAGAATATTTTATAGCGACTAAATTTCCCGACCTTTTCCGGCTGGGTAGTGAGTGAAGCCAAACATTTAGCGTCTATAAACAATTTAAATCTCCTATTCAGTAAGAAATAACGAAATTTTCGAAGAACATATATCAGTGCATATAGTTCTTTTTCCCATGTTGAGGTTTCTCTCTCAGTTTTGGTAAAACGTCGACTACAATAAGAAACAACACGTTCTTGATTGGTCTTTTTATCAGAACAAGCCAATATGCTGCCTGCGGAGGTTGATGATGCATCTGTATATGCTCGGATTTCCAATGATGGATCAAAATAAAATAAAGATGGAGCCTGTATAATATCCGTTTAAAGTTTTTCAAATAGCTCATCATGCTGTGTTGTACAGTTAAATTTTGAATTTTTGTCTAAAAGAATTTAAAATGGTTCCACCTTTTCCGTGAAATCTTTAATATGGGCTCTCAAATAAGAGCGTAGTCCGAGAAAACTCTTCAAGGTCCATTTAGAGGTTGGTTTCTTAAAATTGCGTATTTTGTTGGCAATTTTAGGTGATATTTTAATTTCGTTTCCATTAACTGTGAATCCTAAAACTTCTAATTCCGAGTATAATAGATGGGTCTTTTTCGGGTTTGCTCTAAGATCGTGTTTTCTTAACCTTTTAAAGAGCAATTCCAAGTCTGACAGTTGTTGTTTCCAACTTTTGCTCCCTATAACGAGGTCATCCTCAAAGGCTGTTATGCGCGGTGGTAGACCCTCTAAAAGCATTCGTACAGCTATAGTTAGGGCAGTGGCGGACGAAGTGTGTCCCATTACGCAGCGTTGAATCTTATACGCCTTCCTAGTATGATTGAGCTCAAAAGTCATTAATTTTGACTTTTGGGATGCAATAATAACTGGAAATAATGGGTTTTTATGTCGATTGTTGAAATACGAGATTTGCCTCGAAGTACATGTAAAATGTCTTCTGTACACTGGAACGGAATGCTTAGATAGTGTGTGAATTTATTACAAGCCTGTAGATTCAAAACTAAATGGAAGTCTGAAGTATTTGGCTTCTTCACTATGAGAAGTGGCGAGGAAAAGGAACTGTCACTAGTATCTTTAATAATATTGGCGTCTAAAAGTTGTTTAATTTGTAAATCAATTTGTGGTCTTACTGCCAATGGAATAGGAGGTGATCTATGATGAAAAGAGGCTCCTTTATCTATCCTTATTTTATGCACATAAGCACGAAAGTAGCCAATGTCAGTTGGTGTATAAGAAAAGATATCCCTGTATCTAAAAAGTATATCATGTACAGCTTTTTTCTGTTGACTAGTTAAATTTGGATTGAGGTCAAATAACTTAACATCAAAAAGTGACTTAGTCTCTTCTAGCCTATTCTGAATTTCTTGTTCCGTTCGATAAAATGTTTCGTCATTTTGTTTATATTTTTGGTAATCACCCTGTAAATCTACTTCTTGAACATTTTCTTTAACATAAGCAATTGGGGAGCTCTTTACTAACGTTACCGGCCTACTAGTAGGATTTGATATCAATAAAGTCAAATTATTCTTAGGTACTTTAGTAGGCAACGTTTGTAGTAAGTATTTGTCCAGCAAAGTTTCTAATGGAGAGATAAAAAAGTATTCACTATTCTTTTGTCGACTCTTGATATTAATTGGTAAAAAGAAATGTGACCTGGCTGGTACGGTAACCTTTCGAGTTGTAAAAACATCAGCCGACTTGTGCTGTTTTATTGTATGCATAGCGTTAGCAGATAAGTTTTCCTGGGTATTAATTTTAATTGGATACTGCGGATGCCGTGGTTTCTTGTATACTGACAACATGTTATTCTTTAAGTCAATTTTGGTCTGTAATCGATTTAGAATGTCTTCACCGAATAAAGGCAAACAATCTCCATGCTCTAAAATTCTGAAATAATCAGAAAATGTTATTGAGCCCATTCTGAATGTAATCAAAGCTATATAGCGTAAATTTACGATGGAATTCTCAATTCCTCGTAGATTAGTGCTAAAAGGAATCAATTTTGTGTTTGGTGAAAGCCAATTTTTAGGCAAAAGACTCAATGAACTGCCAGTGTCTATGATTACAGGATACTTTTCTTTATTACTTGTTACATTAATTAATAGTTTATGTTCCTGATTTAACATTTTAATGTTGTCCCTTCTATCTGATAACGGAGCCACTGCATAAAGTGATGTATTTACCAATTTTGTTGTTCACTTCTTTCCTGTTTCTCGGCCCTCAGAACATGTTCTTGAGAGGGTTTGTCCTGGGGCCCCCTAGGCGTTTCCCTGCTGATTGATCTTATAACATGTACTGGAAGAATGACCTTTTTTATAGCACGTACCGCATACTGTAACTATTTCCGGCCTAGGATTACTATTTTTTTTATTATTATTTTTAGAATTGTTCTTATTTCCATTTCTCTGCCGATTTTGATTACCATTATTTGTATTTTTCGACCTATAATTGTTAGTGCCACCTCTCCTAAATTGTGAGTTCTTTATAGCATTTTGAGCTACAAGAAGAGATAGTTCAGCCATTTGATTTGCTAATTTAGTGAAATCTAATGAATTATTTGCACTGGAATTACTAGATGTGCTAGGCGCGGGGGGTTCGGGAGGGCGATTCGGATTAACAACTTGGGGGGAAGGAGTTGGAGTTATGTGATTTCGTGATGCACCCTGTAGCTGTGGTGCTGAAGGTGTAGGAAAAACTGGGGTCGGTTGTTGGTATTGATTGCAACTAGGTGTTGGGTTACATAATGAATAGGTCAGTCGTCGTTGATGCAGAGGGAAGGAGATGCCAGCGATTGCTGATGAGTGTAAATTGCTGACTGGTGTACTCCGATCACAGAGAGAATAAATTGCCTGTTGTAATTCCACGTAATCACGTTTCTTCATTAGGTCATTTGCTTTCTCGAGATTATGCAAATGCGTTTGTAAGGCGTGAACAGTTGTAAATGTTTCTAACGCTATCTTTTGCAAAAAAAGTTTTCTTTAAACCTAAGGATAAATAATTTATTTTCTGCTCCTCGGTGGCCTAAGGCAGAACTTTTCGAATCACCCTTAATTGTCTGAGAAAATATGCATCTATAGGCTCGTTTTCACCTTGTTGGACTTTCAAATTCCGCCTGATATGTCGGTAATCTTGGTCTACTGAGTTTAACAAATTTGTCTTTTAATTGTTCATAATTAAGCGCGTCTAACTGACTCTGGGCCTTTAACTGTAGGACTAAGTCAAGTGCTACGTCTTGTAAGTACATAGGTAATAGTTCTTTCTTTTTCTGATCATTCCACGAATGCAACAATGCAAGATGGTCAAAAACCATAACAAATCTATCGGGGTCATCCGTAAAGTGTCCCGAATACTTCGTGAGGTGTGGTATATTAAAGGAAGGGCATGATTTCTGCTCCATATTTGTACCGTCCTCCGAGAAAGTGTTCTTTCAGGTTCTAGTTTGAGGCCTGCACTAAAATAAAGTCAAGTCTGATTCACTAATTGTACAATAAGAAAACCACGGACCTTTGCAAAAAAATTAGTTCTCTTTCAGGTTAATAAAAATATTGTCCGGTAGGGTAGTATTCAGATCGATACTGAGCCGGTCAAAGCCTCTAACATGTAAAACTTTCTCTCATATATGATTTTGGGTAGAGCAGTTAATAAAAAGAGCGTCCGTAATCGATTCCCAGTACCAGTTTTTATTATAAAAAGTTCCTCTATAAAAGTATTTTCACAAAATAATATACAAATTGATCTCTCTAGAATCAAGGTGAGTTATAGGTGGTATTATATCGTAAGGTCACAGACAGGATCTCAAACAGAGCCCCGTAGCAGGCTAAGAGGAGTGGAATTAAGGAACCAATGCTCCATAGCAAGCAGAGGCGGGTTAAGTGGCCAACAGAGCCTCAGGCTAAGCGGCTGAGGTTAGGATTCCCAGACAGAGTCCCGTAGCAGGCCAAGCCAGGACATAGGATAGGCGTAGTCCCGTAGCAGACTAGAGGCCTGGGGTTAGGTTACTCCAAGAGTCCCCTAGCAGACTAAAGGAGAGTCACCAGAAAACTGGTGTCGAGTTGTCTTCGTCCATCCATTTTATAGGGTCCTTTGGGTGGCGGTGGCGCTGCTGCTCTGATGTCGTCTTCTGCTCCGTGGGAGGGGCCAGAAGCCATCGTCTGCATGTGATTATAGGCCCCTCTGGTGAGAGATCCTCTTGCCGAACCATGTGGTGGTGTTCGTAAACATTGAAGCGTGGAACTACTTGTTTACGGCATCACATAGGATATTACAATATACACAGACCATAATTCAGTGAGCTCTGAAACAAAATAACAAAATAGAGTATAAGATTCAGTCTACGGAGCAATTGTTACTTAAAAGTGGCATACACTATTTCGAGAATCGAGATAAAACGAGAAATGTTTACGATACTTTTCGTCTTGTCTCGATTATCATCTCCAAAGCGAGACGATAATTGAGTTAGCCTTGTCCCGTCTCCTATTAAAATGTTAAGTCTGAATCCTATTTTCTTTAGTTTGTTCTAGAATCGAGATGAGAAATCCCTCTTGTCATGGGCAACGTTAAACAAAACCGAAATATTGTTTGTCTAATATCACGTTTCTGCTTCTAACGGCATGACCTGAGCGATAATAAGTTTCTAATTTTTAATCTTATACGAGTTAATAATAATTATTACTATTATTATTCCTTGAAGATTTGATAGTTCAAGTATTGAAACATCCGAGTATTCAAATATCTGAATATACTAAAACGTGTGTCATCGCCGATCAATCGCCATTAAAATTCTAAAGTAATAAAAACGCCCAACTGGATTCGATAAGAGAACCTCCAGATTACTGGCCAAGCACCTTGACCACTGAACCACGATCACTACTCTGAAAACGATTCGCCTTTAGATTGGTTACCTTAGGTTTGTTTGCCTCCGGTTGCAATGTTGTATGTTATTTTTCTTCGTTTCAAAAAGTCTTTCGTGTTTCTTTTATGATGATATAAGTTAATAATCTTCTTTGAAATTTGTATTAAAATGTGAGTTGTTCTTAAACCTTTGGTTCACAAGTTTGTTTCTCCTCCACACGAAACTACAGATATGACAGATTTAATTCTCATACTCTGCATTTGTTTCAAAGCAGTCGCCATTACCTGGTCAAAGACATATCCGCCACGATACATAAGTCGTCACGTCGTCTGTATGTCACAACGGAAACGGTAAGGAATATGGAGAAGCACTTTGCAATCGATTCAACGTTCCAAGAATAGTTCCCATCTTCTATACTACTGTTATAAAGGTTAAAACCTGAAATGGTTTATTTTTACAATTTCTGGACCAATAGGGAGCTAAACAGATAATGATGGAGTATGTTATTCGGACGGTGAATCGATTGTATAATATCGATTAAGAAATATCTCTTACCGGTTTTGCTCTATGGAAATAAGTATTGAAACCAAGTCAGGCCTATTAATGCTTAAATCCTTTCCTGTAGGTTATATTAAACCAATATCATCTGACGGTTATGCAGTATAAAAATAATTTCAGAGTTTGTTTTATTTCAATACAATTTGTTACTTAAGATTTGTAGATGGTAGTAAGGCGACGCAATAACTCTTTGAAAACAGTTTGTACTATCGTCTACGTTGTTATATATGTTTAATAAGATAATAAAATATATTTATTTCGTTCTCAAACATTGAACCTTATATATGTATTTAAGGTTTTGATGTTACGTTCAGTTCTTCCACGTTTTAATATATTACGCTTTCAAATAATGTATGGTATATGAGCATTATTATCCTCCTAACTAATAATTTGAACATCCAAATCTCTGTCCATTACTATCTTGGAACGTACATTCAGGACATTAGTTAGAGGTATTTTAGAATCAGTGAGTGTTGTTCATATTCCAACATAAATAGCATACTATGTGCTTTATTTTTCAATTTTAACTGCTAAATAGAAAGCAATCTTGCAAATTTAAATTTACTTCCCGGGACCATAAGTATTTCACTAACACAAATATAAGGATTAATCTGATTGATTGTATTTTAAGACCTGTCGCAGTTATTATTCTATGCGTGTCAATAGCCTATCATTCACAATCAGCGTTTAAGCTTTAATGCTTCTTTTCAGTTTACATACAATATTACTACTAACATTACAAATAAAGTCAGACAATTGCTGTAAATGGGGGCGCTAAGACTTTTTTTTAAGGATTCATGTACTAAAAAGAACCGAAAGTCATGTTTAAGAATGTGAAAGATTAACTCCTCACCACACATAGACTTCCTATATTACACATTATTATTAGTTGAAGATACAACGTGGGTTTTGATATTGTGCTAAACTAGAATTAGAAGTTGTAGGAATGTGCCAATAAATTATTCGTAGGTAAAGAAAAAATATTTTAGGAAGTCTGTTTGTTTGACTTCGCCGCTATGTGTGTGAATATAAGGAACGGATCCCCGTACTAAACTTTCTCTCTCTAATTTCATAAACTAAAACGTGTTATACTGCAGTAATTGCTGACAGATTTATTTATGAATACGGAAAACTTCCATGTAAGAAAACGCAATCTTAAAAGTAAAATATTAGTCATTTATAAAAAATAGCCCAGTTTTTCAGTTTGCAAATGCTTGCAAACTCTTTTATGTACCCAATTAACGCTGCTCCAAAAATTAGACTACAAATATCATTGCGCGTTTCATATCGTAAATGTTACGTACTGTTGTCACACATACAGATGATTATTTAATTCTTTTTACAAAATTGTGTTAATCTTTCAATGGTCATCATAAGCGACGGGCATGGCCACTATTTGATTGTATGAACATTTTCACAATTCCCCTGTGCTCTTCATAAGTACTACAGTATAGTTCATTTCAAACAACTGAAGGATTTAGAATCGTGCATTTTTAGATCGAGTAGCTTACAAGTCTAATACAATAACATATAGCGGCAGCTCAATAGCTAATAGTTTTGAACATATCTCCCCCCAAGTTCATTTTCCTACGGATTTGGACAGTCTTAGCTCTGAAACTATGAAATTTTGTGACTACGGGTCTATATGAAATTTTTTCCCTATTTTGATATGAGGAATCCTCTTTTTCAGTTTTGTCTGTCTAGTTCATTAACACCTTGTATATATACTGGGAACCGCTTGGAAATATAAGGAAATAATCACAGGAATAGGAAAGAGGACAAAAGTGGCGGATATTAACATGAAACGAAAGGTCATTGTAATAGCAGTGGATCCTGTATTACTGTACATTGACAGGTCAATAAAGCAATATTTGATTGGATATTAAGGTACAAAAAGTGACTTAACTACATATATAAGGTGATCTCATAAAATTAAGAAGGATTATGCTAAACATAATTTGTTTTCAGAGTATAAAGGGAAGATTTTAGTCAATTTGTACTTTGCTATTAATATTTAACAACGTTACTCTACTTAGAATCATTGTTACTTTGACTAGTTAATTTTTTTATTATTCTTACCATCTCGTGTTTAAATACCTTGGAATTTTTACGTGTTTATACCTTTGTTAGTTGGTTTGAAGGTTTACATTCATTTCACCACTAAAGCTCAATAACAGTTGATCTATAGTTTAATGTATTCGAACCACATGAGTTATCAGCAGAAATCGAACGTAGCTATCCGCTGTAGCCATGTAGCATGTAATCAGTTCGTTACAATAAACGAGAAAATTAGATACGATTATAACATTACTAGTCGATATAACAAGTTTTACAAACATATCTTCTCTAGCATGTACTTATGATTTCGTCTTGTGTTCGGTGGCCTGTGTTTTACATAGGAAACTTAGCATTTTGTAGGTGATGAAAATTGAGAAAGTATTGTACCAACATTATTCCAACGATATTACTCACGAAATACCTTTGATTTTGCTTAGTGTATAAACTGGTGATTATTTTGACACAATTCTACCATTCCATTGGTAACATTGTTTTTTTATTTCATACCAAATTCTCCCGTCAACAGAATGCACTAGCTAAGCTTCGATGTTTTCTTGCAGTTAAAAGACACGTACTAGTGAAGGCACTTCCCTCATGAAAACTACAGGTGTACCGGCACTTAATTCAACGAAATGCATTGGCAAGTAATACTCGAAGCATTTAGAGGGAGAAAACATTTTTATTCACACCGTATGGTGCATGTACACAGATGGGCAACTTATAGAACTTTAATCAAATTAACTAGTCGGGATTTTCTAAGCTTTTGAGATTCTATTAGAATGACCCATTCTGTTGTCCATATTTTCTTAAAAAAAAAATAGTATTAATCTGAAGTACGGGCTCCCGTTCATGTGTCCGGTTCGCCCTATGCAAAAGCAGTCACTAGCAAGAGGAACAATGTCAAAAGCTTCACTCTTTGACACTCGTTTTAAATATTTTCATTCATATTGACAAAGTCAACATATTTTTACTTTTCCTTATTATTTATAATACTCATTTCTTTAAAAGATGTTTTTTATTTTAGTGTTCGGGAGGGATTATTGGGTTCTAAAAATGTACTCAAGAAAGGTGACGATAAATACCTGGGTTGATTAACATTAGTGTAAAATCCATTGCTTTGGTGTCGGGAGAAAAATAGTAATAATCTTGAGAACATCCAGCTTTATCCCTCATTGTCATTGAGGAGTAACATGAGTTGCGTCTAATCTATTAAATACGCTTACAGGTTTTCTTAAAAGAAAGTGGTCTCGAAATGCCCTAAAAGCTATCTCTTTTCGTCTCTTAAACGGCGTAGAAGTTTTATCACCTTCAGTTGCCGCATGGAGGAAAAGAATATTAGAAAGAACTTCTTCGAGGCCAGCTTGAAATATACTACTGCTGTAAACTTTGAATCTCTTTTTCCTGGTATTAGCATTCAAACTTCGAAATCTACATCAGCATGTGAAACCAAAAGAACTAACAGTTCTTCACCTACAAGAACTGAAGATACTCCTGTTCTTGCTGCGGAAACTGATGTTGAAACTGTAAAGACGTCTGAGTCTGCGGGAGCTTGAAGCACTTTAACACACGCTGATTGAAAATGCTATGTGAAATGTTCTATAAATCTGCTTTGGTTGGAGGCCTTTGCCAAAAACTGTTCTCTGGATACAATCGATGGTTTGAAATCGTTGATTATTGTCTCTGTTCCTGATTCTTTTCACCTTGTTCTACATCTTTCGTGTTTGGATCTGAGTAGCCATTAAAAAACACATTAACTCTGTGTCCATACTGTTGCTGAATGTATTTAACATACTGAAGACATATTTGACATAAGTTGGCCGCACACATCCACGATACACGATGCAATAGAAAACCTCCGTTGAAGGGTACGGGGAAAAAACAAGGAATGTCCATGCATGTGCTTTTTCGGGTGCTTTGTCCTATCTGTTGGTGACTCTTGGCACTATTTGACTGTCTATGCCATGCATGCGTAGATGTAGAAATGTCCATGTAAAAAGAGGCAAAAGATTTTATAACCCTATTCTTTGTACGCGGTTTTCACTATTAAAACGCAGTTTTCTCGAAAATGCAGTTTTGTGACATTCCTTGTTTTTTCCCCTTACCCTTCATATACGGTCCTGATGTTAATATGTTCTCGGAATGCTGATTACTTGCCTTTTCGTACGGAAACAGCATCAAAAAGAGGAGGTGATCTTGCGGCAAACTCGTACCTCAAGTATTCGGCCAACTCTTCATCGTTTTGCAAGACACATAGAATTCGATTAAAAAGTTGGTTGGGGCTAATGTCAACATCTCTTTCTTTCAATTTTATTGTTTTCACTACATTTGAAAGCGATAGAACCCTGTCTCTTCGCTTCAGATGGACGTCACTAAACCATTGACCCAAAATTGATTTAATCGCAGCTACATGTCGATCTTGGACTCTATCACAATTCATAATTTCATCGCCCACCAAGCCACTTGATATGGAAACCAAAAGATTTCACAAGATTTTAAAAGGCTTGTGCGAGTGCACCCAAATCCACTGTTGAAGACCCTTATTGTTCCTGGCTTTCTGAGATTCTTTCAGTTCCACGTGTTGTTCGAACGTCGTAATGAAAACATCGGAGAAGATTTCGACGGCATCTATAGCACGTGCTGATGAAGACATCGTACAGACCGAGCGGGCAACCATATTTTCGGTCATTCCTTGACCATGCATTAATCCACCTGCAATCTTCAACGTACGCATTAAAACTTGTTCAATTGTAAAATCCGTGCATATTCCTGACCAAAACTTTTCTATTCTTCTAATTGTGAAATATTTATGCTTTACGAGTTTGTGAAATTCTTCATGACTCAAAATTATTTCTAGTTCCAGCACTTGTTGCAAGTAATGTGGGCATATTTTGCATAATTAAAGCGGCCTGCAGCATGTAAGAAAGGGGTCATACATTGGACGCAGATTTTATGAAACCAAATGTTATTAATAATTTGAGCTGTAGCGCCATCTACTGATCAACTAATATATCGTAATATAAATCGTTGTATGATATCACAGCTAGTTCAACATACAACTGATTAACTAACTAACTAACTAACTCTATGGCTTATGGAACCCGGAGGTTCAATGCTGCGTTCACAAAAGCTCTCCACTGACTTCTATCCTTAGCTAACTGCATCCAGTTTGTACTTTGTATTCCAATTTCTGCGAGATCCATCTTAATATTGTCATCGCATCTGCGCCTAGGTCTTCCTAATGGTCGTTTTACGATTGGTCTTCCAGTCAAAATTTTGAAAGCGTTTCTACTTTCTTCCATTCTAGTAACATGACCCGCCCACCTAAGCCTCCTAGACGACCCTAACAATGTTGGGTAAACCATATAAATTATGAAGTTCCTCGTTATGAAGTTTCCGCCATTCCCCATTCCCGTTCCTCTTGGGTCCGAATATTCGTCTCAGGATCTTGTTCTCAAATACTTTCAGTCTATGTTCCTCCCTCAGGGTAAGTAACCATGTTTCGCAGCCATACAGAACAACAGGCATGATTATCGTTTTATATATTTTAAGCTTCCAATTCTTCAACATAATTCGCGACGACAAGAGATTTTGAACCGAATAGTAACATGAATTCCCTGCTTTTAGTTGAGAATTAATTTCTCCGTGAATATGGTTTTCCTCTGTTAATATTGACCCTAGATATTTGAAAGTATCCACTTTATCAAAAGTATTATTTAATATTTTAATGCATCCATAATTTTCTGTATTCTGGTCCCGACGCACTTCCATGTATTTAGTTTTCTCTGCATTTACTTTTAAACCCATGTCCCTGCTAGCGTTTAATAAGATCTCTGCATTTCTTTCTATTGTTCTCCTATCATCCCCTATTAAATTTACACCATCAGCAAATGCCATAACCTGGTGAATACCGCTCAACTGTAGGCCCTGGTTGCTATCTTTGATTTTCCTTATAGCGTATTCCAGAACGAAGTTAAATAATGGCGATAACGCATCTCCTTGTTTCAGGTAATTTTAGACGTGAAAGCTCGTGGAGAAAAATTTTCCTACCCGGACTTTACTTTGGGATTCATTTAAACATATCTTAAACTAATTAGCTTTCTCGGTATTCCAAGTTCTGTAAGAACGTTGTATAATGTTTCTCTCCTAACCGAGTCGTAAGCCTTTCTAAAATCGATAAATAGTTGATGTACCGTGGTACTGAATTCCCACTTTTTTCCAGTATTTGGCGAATAGTAAATATTTGGTCGATAGTTGATCGACTTCGTCTAAATCCGCACTAATAATCTCCAATAATTCCATCTGCGTATAGGGTCAGCCTTGCTAATATAATATTTGAAAGGATTTTATAGGATGTTGACAGAAGAGAAATCCCCCGCTGATTATTACAATCAATTTTGTCGCCTTTCTTCTGAATCGGAACAATGATTGATTTTTTCCACTCTTGTGGCAATTCTTCCCTGTTCCAGATAAGGAGAATGAGTTTGTATATCTTGTTTCACAATTGTTCGCCTCCTGTGTTTCTTTAATTTCTTTATAGCGGTTTCTACTTCTATTCGGTTGGGTTCTGGAATATACGGTCCTGCGGTGTCTATCTCCTTTTCTCCACGCACACTAGTTTTTGGTTGCGTGTTAAGCAAATCGTTAAATAAATATTTCCATCTATTTAAGATGCTATCCGTGTCAGTGAGAACTGTACCGTCAGATTTCTTTAATATATAAGCACGGGATTGATAGCCTTTCTTAAATATGTTGATTCTCTTATACATGTTCCGTATGTTTTTATTTTTACTATTATCTTCAAGTTCCTTAATTTTAGCTTTCAGAAAATCGCGTTTCTTTGTTCTAAAAGTGTTGTATGTTTCCCGCCTGATATATGCGAAATTTTGTATAGTCATTTCATTCGGATTTTGTAGCAACCGTAATTTTGCCTGTTTTCTCTTCTCTGCTAGTTTTATGCATTCCTGATCGAACCATGGTTTGTTTCTATGTATTTCCGCGTGTCCTAATGTTTCTTTTCTGAAATTTTAATGCTGTTTCTAATTCCAGTCCAGGTGTCCTCAACACTAGTGCACTCCAAATCTTCTAAAGCCGAGAATCTATTCGAAACTTCAATCTGGTATTTCTCTCTTACCTGGCTCTCTTCTAATTTCTTTAAATTGAACCTCTCCGTTTTCGGACAATGAATATTACCTTTATTCAACGATAACCTTTCTCGTATTATCGCTGCTACCAGGTAGTGGTCAGTGTCACAATGAGCCCCTCTAAACGACCGGACATCAATTACGCTAGATTTCCTTTCTCTATTTACTAAAATGTGATCAATTTAAATATGTGTTTTCCCGTCTGGTGATGTCCAAGTGTATTTATGAACGTCGCGATGTGGGAATTTTGTACACTTCACGATTAGGTTTTTGGATGTTGCAAAGTTCACGAGCCTAACACCGTTGTCATTACTTTCCTTATACAGTCTTTCGTTCCCTGTAATCGGTTTGAAAATATCCTATCGTCCTACCTTCGCATTGAAATCCCCTAATAGAATTTGCATATGGTATCGCGGGAGTTGGTCAAATATCCGTTCCACTTCTTCGTAAAAAACTGTTTTTTATATCGTCATCCTTATCTTCGGTTGGGGCATGTACATTTAAAACAATAATATCACACCACCGTCCTTAAGAGTAATAAAAGAAAGTCTGTCAGTAACAAATTCAACCCGTTTAATTGCTGGTAATATACGTTTATGAACGAAAAACCCTGGTGATTTTTATTTCGTTCCCCGTACAAGAACGTAAAATTTCCGGAATTTACAGATCCATTTCCTTCCCACCTAACTTCCTGAACTCCTACTAAGTCCATCCTGCATTTCTCTAACTCACTCGTTACGGATTTTAACGCGCCTGCCTATAAAGACTTCTAATATTCCATGTTCCAAATTTCATGTCCATTTTCTTTTGCTGAGGTCGTGCCAAGTTATCAGTCCTTATCAAAGGCTTTGTGAATATTTCTGAACAAGTGTTTTTTTTCTTACAGGATGAGGGTGTTAGCCCTATCCCAACCCCCAAGCTGGAGGACCACTCCTAGTCGGCTGTCCGCGAATGCTTTTTCAGTATATTCGCAGCCAACTTCTATATCTAGAAACCCTCTCCTCGATCCGCAACCTGAGGACGTGCCATGCCGTGATGACAGGAACCCACATACAACTGATTACCTGCGTTAATTTTAGATACAACAATGGCTTTCGGCTCGTTGGAAAGATCTTGAAACAGCGAACAACGTTACTTGAGAACTTTTTTTCGTATATAATTCCGTTTCAAAGTTATTTACAATTAAAGATTAAAATACAAATTGAAAATACACATTCGTTTCACTTTAAGGCGCCATATTTAAAGACAACAATATTGTATGACAAGAAGTCGTTATAAATAATAATTTTGAATCTAGTCTAAGTGAAATGAAGCAATAACGACTTTGCTTCATTTCACTTAGACTAGATTCAAAATTATTATTTATAACTACCTTCAGATGACGAGAATATATGACGTATTAAAATTTAAAGAATAAATTCTCTTACTGCCATTTTGATGTCGTCATATCTTAGTTTCCCCAAGTGGGATTTTTTCGGACTTCGATTGTGTTCTTCAGAACAAGAATCACAATATCTCTACCAATTTTGAGCTTGTTATTATAAAATTTCGGGCCAAAACCTAAATACACTGAAGTAAATTGTAATGACTTCTTGAGTTTTATTATTACTATTATTATTATTAATAATAATAATTTTAATATTATTTAAGGAAACAAGTCTGCCTATTCTGTTTCCCATTTCTGTGTTTTGGAAACCTTGCATTTAGTGATCGAGAGAACTTTCATCCCCTCTTCATGTTGTATTTTCCCGTAAATCCAAGTTCCCCTTTATTTCACTCAAACACAAAACGCCATGTATTAATTAGTGTTATTGTTCCATATTACATGTAGGTTCATCTATTAATGACAGAGAAATCGCTAAAAGGTGTTTATGATACAATAACGTTGTTAACCTATCGAACACTTTATCAATACCCATCACTTGGTTGAAATATTATAGGTTGAAAATGACTGCTTTAATTTTCTTCTTATTTATGCTTTTCTCTGTTTGAAATGTTCTTTATTTTGCATGGTAACTACTAGTTAAATTTAAATTTTAGTGAAAGTTTAAAGTTTCGCCTAGCATTTGCGACTGTGGTGTTTTGAAATTTTATTAGAAAGATGGAAATGAAACTTATAGGCGTAGGGTGTTCTACGCTTCTCCATAAGTATGTTATCATAATATCGATTGTAATATATAATATATCAAACTCATGAGGTCATTAATTTTCTTTCAGCTTCATCTGATGTTTTTGATTGCTGCATTCATCGGATTATTAGTGTAGAGTCTTGGTTGGTATGCAGAAATAAAAATAAACTTTTATCATATCGGAAAGAAGTGTTATAATGTAAAGCAAAGGAGTGAAATAAATTTGTAAATAAAGAAATATAATAGTGCTGTTTCGTAGAAGGGAATTAAACCAAATTATAAAAGTAGTTATTCAGGAAAGGAAAAAATACCAAATGTCTTATTATGTTTCTGAAGTACGAAGTATAATACTTTTAAAATGTTCTTTTAGTTATATCATATCCCTAGTATCTTCACAGTAGTTCACTGCTAGTTCATGTACTAATAGAAATTCATTTAGAATATGATGTCTAGGACATAAGTTATTTTAGGAAGAGAAATTTGTGCGCTCTTGAGAGAGCAAGCGCAATAAAATTTCTAGAAGTGAAATAATAATAATAGTCGTTATATCGATCAAATAACAAGCTAAGTCTTAATTTTACACTACCAAAAACACTCCAGTTGATCCTATCTTTGATAAAACAATTTATTAATAATTGATGTAGGAGAATTACATATGCTTATGACCCACCCAAAAGATATGGGAGCAAATTGTTTAAGAAATACACTGTAGCAGGATTAACGGCTGAATATGGGAAACATTTAATGTGGTCTTCCAGGCACTGAAACCATATTTCATCAGTTATCATACTAATTTCAATTATTTTTCTAGTATTTATGAAACTACTTAAATTTCGGTATTTGAACAAATCGTTTACTAGTGCAAGATGAACCTAGAGACAAACATTAAATATGATTTTATAGAAGTAGAAGGATAGGAGGGCGTAATATTTTATCGAAGGAAAATAAACGAAGGAAAATAAGGATAATAAAATAAACAATATTATTTTCTTATGAAGAATAGATCATACGTGTACTTGCACTCCATTAAACGACACTGCCATACTTTCACAGCTACTGGTACATCTTGCATTTTTACCCTGTTGTGTACTGTTTCCCGGAAGGTAAAGCGCTCACCTATTATGTGAAGGGTCCACTCTATTTGAAGCCAAGTGAGTTTCTCGTGAAGAAACTCATGTTTGTGGGGTTTCTCGAAGATCACCCGTTTTTTTCTCTCTCATTATAATTTTACCAATTACTTCATAATAACTCACTCTCAGTACTCATCCGTCTCCTTTAGTCATAAAGCATAAGTGTGGAACGTAAAACTAGAAATTGCATTTCATTTTTCTTTATCAATTGGTGAGACAAAAAAGAGTGTTTCGGAGTAGCTGAGGTTTCTGTTAGACTCAAGATATGCACGAATAAATATTCCTAAAATTCGGATGAGAACAATAATTTATTAATTGTCATAATTTAGAATTTTTTGATGAAATAATACTATGGATTAGGACTCGAGTAAAAATGGTTATTTAACTTTTTAAACTTTGAGCACAATATACCGACCTAATACAGGGTGCGGCACGTAAAACCGGCCCGTCGTAATATTCTGGTATATTGTGTTTTTGGCAACACTTAAATAATCTACCTTCCTACCAAGAGATGGCGTGTCGAGGTCGGGTCGACTTACGTGACCTGCAACAGTCACGTGCAGCCGCAGCCAGTGAAACTTGTCGAAACCAGTTGAGAAAAATACCTCGTTGTGTTAAGCCGTTTGAGTGTCAGTGTGTGATAATGCCGTATTCGATACCCGAGCGTGTTGCCATTGTTGAAGGGTTCATTCTCACTGAATCTTTTGTGAAAACAAAGAATGTGTTTCGAGAGAAATTTCCAGGACGTTCTGAACTGGCCACCTGAAATCTCTAACCAGGTTAAAAAAAAATAGGGTATCCGTAGCTGGCGGAGAAAAATAAGCAAGTCATTTAGTGAGTCCATCCCCATTGATTAAATCGCGAACTTCATTAATACGGTTGGATTACTTACCTCTCTGAGGATTAAGGAAACAACCGTCGAATTGGTTTTAAGCCTCTACGGAGTCTGGTTAACGATTTGTTTTCGATATTCTCCTCTTCGGAGGCTGATAACACTAAAACTAGTTGACGACTTTGGCATATCTACCGGATAACGATTTATATTAGTACTTCCTCTTCGGAGGAGTAGGCACCTTAAATAAATTCACCCTTAGAGCATTGCTCTAAGACACCACAGTATACAGGGGCGATCAGTACCCTCTTTTGTGGTAAGCTGGCGCCATCTCCCAGTTTAGTTATTAGGATGGTTTCTCAGAAGCCAGCAGCAAAGTCAGATAAAATAGTACAATCACCCCGGATTCCAGGTCTCAGGGGCAAAATAGCAAAACCAACTTACAAACCAGAAGATTTTCTAGTGCCTTTAGGCAAAAAGAAGCAAGTAGCCGCCCCAGCGAAATTGAAATCCACTACACTTAAACAGTCCAGTGCTTCACAACCATCCACTTCGAGTAAGCCTGAAGACATGGACTTCACGTAGTAGGAACGCTGAAGCGACGTAGGTTTTCTTTAGCAAACATCAAGACAGAACACCTCACTAATAGTGTCTCCGACTATCCACCTCTTCCACTCAGTAATAAGTTCGAGGTATTGTCCCCAGCACAATCAGATAATGCTAGTACCAGCACTAAAGCTGCCACGACCAAACAGCCACCCAGTTTCAAGCCTCCTCCGATTTTCATTTACGGAATTACTAACACCTATACATTTATTAAGACTTTGTCACGAGCATTGAAGGAGCCCCCTCTAGCTTAGTCAACTAAGGAGCGCATTCGGATTCAAGCGGCAAACAAAGATGACTACAATTCTATCAAGGCTTACTGCGATCAAACGAAAACTGAGTATGCCACAGGGGTAGCAAAAAATGAAAGGCCTATTAAGGTGGTTGTCCGAAAACTGCCTATTGACACTGACTTAGACGATCTGAAGGATGAATTTGTCCGACTGGGCTACAAACCAACAAGCGTTCATCAAATGTCTCGCAAAAGCAAGACAGATAACAAGAAAATTATGATGCCACTGTTTTTGATTGCTCTGGAACGAAGTGCAGCTATTAAAGAGATCTATGCTATCAACAACCTACTTCATTACAAGGTCCAAATCGAACCATATAAGCCTCCCTCGGTGCTACAGTGTTACAGATGCCAACGCTTGGGGCATTCACAGGACACCTGCCAAGCGCATCTGCGCTGTCACAAATGTGGCCAATTTCATTTTACCCAGTCCTGCAGTAAACCCGACTCCTCCACACCCGCCACTTGCGCAAATTGTCAGGGAGATCACCCGGCAAATTATCGTGGATGTCCAGTATTCAAATCCTATTCTGAGGCTCTTAAATTGCCGGCCCAACAGCCGAGGAAACTTCCAGATAAGACCAAGAAAACTTTCAACAAACCATCAGAAGACATGATTTCCATCCCCACTGTTGTTAATATCCAACCTATGGCTACGGACAATGAAGACGCTGCAGCCCCTCCTGCTTCCCGCATCCAATCAGCTTCTGCCGAAAAACAGGAGAGCCCCAAAGAAGACCTGGACCTAAAGTCTATTCTTTCATTCCTCAAGGGGTTACATTTCCACAACATCATAACGCATATTAAACGTGGTATTACCCGTTTCCTTCAAGCAGCAGACTCAGCTTCCAAGGCTGCAGCAGTAATAGAAACAATAGCAAAAATGGTTGACGATTGCTGTTTCTAACTCCAGCGTCCTACGTCATACACTTATCTTTGCTACATGGAATGCAGATGGTCTCGAGGGGCAGAAACAAACGATAATTAGATTTCTCACACACCATAGAGTTGATGTCATGTTTGTGCAAGAAACACACTTTGCTGCTCGGATCACTACTTGGCGACTACCCAATTACATTGTCTATTGGCAGGATAGAGTGGGCAGACAGAAAGGAGGATTACTACTTATAATCAAAAAGGCTTTCCCAGTCAGGTTGGTTACAATACCACCCCTACTTACTTTGGAGGCACTTGCTGTTGAGCTAATAACTCCAGGCGTTCCATTAATATTGGTTACCGGGTACAGGTCCCCGGTCACACAACTACAGCCCACAGACTTCGATGTCATCGCAAACTTAGGGCCGAAGGTCATTTTAGCTGGAGATCTTAATGCTAAACATGGAGAATGGAACTCGATTACTTCAAACAGTGCTGGAGACGATTTACACCAATACCTCCTCACGTCCAACTTCAACATCAGTGCTCCGCCAGACCCAACTCATCATCCAAAGTTCGGCGGACAACCCGATGTGCTTGACGTCGCTCTTTGTAAAGACGTATCCTTTACTGTCCATCCTTATGTCATCTCAGATTTAGACTCTGACCATGATCCAGTCATTTTTCACGTCTCACACCGCAGCATTTCCCATTGTGCCCCTACTTTTAAGCAAATAGAAACCGATTGGGATATCTTTAAACAAAAACTAAACAATATGATCGATCTCCGAGGTCGGCCAGCTACTATTGAGGACATCGACCAAGCGGTTTCTCACATCACATTAGCACTTCGAACAGCAGAGGCAGCGAGCTCCACTACCAAAATCTCTCCAACGCACACAGGACAATGTGACAGTCTACATCTGCAGATCTATCTCCATTTAAAACGTTGGGCTAGACGCCGATGGCAGCACACACTACATCCAGCATACAAAACATTATGGAACAAACTGCGTGCGAAGCTCAAGATGCTCACACAGCGACAAAATCAACAGTACTGGGAAGATACTTTTCGAAATATCACAGCAAATGATCGAAAAATTTGGACATTCTCTAAATCCTTTCAGCGTGCTACAAATGCTTCCAGAGCTAGAGTCCTTCAAGGCGCACAAGGACTGACTCAAGACCCACAGTCGCAAGCGGACATTTTCGCTGACTCCTTGGAAGAACAGTTCCAGCCTAACAGATCACGTCTTGATCCCTATCTCAAACAGCACATCCGAACCACACTACATAGCCTTACTACACAAAACCCTATACATGACATCATCTTAGTTACACCTCGAGAAATAGAAAGACACATCAAATGTCTGCCGGCGAAGACAGCATCCGGGCCCGACAGGATTCGATCTGATATCCTAAAACATCCAACCAGAAAGCTACTGGTCTTCCTAACCTATTTATTCAATGCCATCTTTCACTTATGCTATTTCCCGAAGACCTGGAAGGAAGCTCGTATTATCACCATCCCCAAGCCCGGGAAGAATCCACTTCTCCCGGAAAACTATAGGCCAATAAGTCTTCTGTCACACCTAAGTAAACTCTTTGAACGTGTGTTTCTTTGGAGGCTGAAACTGCATGTATCTACTAGGGACCTTTTACCATTTCATCAGTTCGGGTTTCGTGCACAACATAGCACTACTACACAACTCGTGCGAGTATGGATCATTTAACAGTGGCTTTCAACAGAAAACAACACACCCTTGGAGTCTACCTGGATGTCTCAAAAGCCTTTGATAAAGTATGGTTAGCTGGACTTTTATATAAACTATACACGCAAGGTTTTTCAGATCGTCTTCTGCATTTACTGCGTTCCTACCTCATTGGCAGAAAATTCCATGTGTCTGTTGACGGTGTTAAATCCACGTCTAGACCTATTAAGGCAGGTGTTCCACAAGGCGCTTTACTTTCACCGCTTTTATATAATCTGTACACAGCAGATATCCCGACGTTACCCCATTGCTTTATTGGAACATACGCCGACGATACTGCCTTTTTCACGACCAGTAGCTCACTTGCACAGTGTTAGATATACATGCAACGCCAACTCATAGCTTTTCAAGAATGGGCAAGACGTTGGAGAATCAAAATTAATGCAGACAAAAGCTGTGCTGTCATCCACAGTCGGAGACGCATCCGGGTCCATCGAAATCTAAACTATGAGAACACACGCATTCCTCATGCTACGCACGCCAAATATTTGGGTGTAACTTTAGATCGTAGTCTAACGTTCGCCGCACACATTAGAGACATAAAACAGAGAGCATGACGAAAAATCTCAGCGTTGTACCCCATCTTGCGCTGTAGCTCCCTTTCCCATGAGGTCCGAGTCCACATCTTCAAAATGATAATCCTGTCTACCATCTCTTATGCATGCCCTGCCTGGCAACATGCTTCCAATAGTCATGTACAAACTCTCGAAAGTGTGCAAACTCGAGCTGGTCGTATAATCACTGGTCACGACAGATATACACGAAATAGCCAGATCGTGGAAGACTTAGAGCTACCCACTGTCAGAGACGTTCTACGGCATCTCCACAATAAGTTCTGGCGTACTTTACCCAGACATATAAATCCAGCTACAGCTAATATCGGCACCGAACGCGCACTGCGGAACGTCCATCGAACACCACGTATTTTAAACCTCTCCAGAACTGGTAAAAAAGTCATAATCAGCTACTCTGCGACAGTTGCAGATGTAGTCTCCCATACATACCAAAACAATAGTAACATCCAACAAACCACCAGCACATCTTGATATATTCTTTATAAGATATTACTCATGGAGTCAGGGGCTCCGGCCCGATACTCTATACATAACCACAAAATTACCGTGACCGTGACCGTGACAGGACGTTCTGTGCCAGCAAAAAGCACCATTCAGGAATTGATTGAAAAATGGCGGCGTACAGGATCGGTTCAAAATGCTTCCAGGAACAGACGACCATCTGTCTGCACACCTGAATTAAAGATGCAGGTGGAGTAGATAATGACACGAAGTCCTCGGAAGTCAACCAGGAGATTGAGTCAACAGGTTCATGCGAGTGAGAGAAGTTGCAGACGTGTTTTAAGGGGACTGAAGTCTAAAATCGTACCGGATAAGTGTTGTGCAAGAACTGAAGGAGCCTGACCTGCAGAAGAGGGTGCATTTCTGTTCATGGCTGTTGAGCAATATTGCCAGTGGTTTCTTGGATCCACTAATGCTCATCATGAGTGACGAGGCGTGGTTCTACCTGTCTGGGCACGTAAATTCCCAAAACAGCCGGTACTGGTCGACAGAAAATCCACACGCAATCCACCAGGTACCCTTGCATGATGAAAAGATTGGTGTTTGGTGTGCCATTTCCGCCACACGCGTTATTGGGCCCATATTCTTTGAGACGACAGTGAACAGTGACGTGTATATGGGAATCCTGGAGTGGTTTTATACACACTTGACCGAAGAGGAGCGTCAGTTATGTTACTTTCAGCACGACGGTGCAACATGCCACACATCAGCTGCATCATTGTCCCTTGTGCATGAGATGTTTACACCAGAGAGGACAATCAGCAAAGGCTCGTGGCCTCCTCGGTCACCAGACTTGTCAACGTGTGACTTTTACTTATAGGGACTGTTAAAGGGAAGAGTATACGAAACAATTCCACACACAATTGAAGAACTCAAGACCAGGATCCAGGATGTCACCAATAGCATTACAACACAAGAACTGACAAGGGTATATATGAATCTCCTCAATCGTGCTCACATGTGTGTTGAAGTGGGCGGAGGACACTTTCAGCACCTGCTGTGAAAACTGCTGTGAAGGTGAGTAGTCATATTCAATACATTACATTTCATTTTATGTGTTCACTTTACGGGCCGGTTTTACGTGCCGCATCCTGTATTATAAAGAAAGTTGGAAGAGAGAAATTTAATAATAACCATTTCTTCATTAAATCAACATTTTGATTTTGAATATTAATATTTTATTTCTGAGATTAATTTTGAAATAGTTGTAACTTGAGTTGTTTCCTGTTGTTTTGTTGATTCCAATAAATTTCATGCTCTTCGCTTTTGTCCAAACTTTTAGAACGAGATAAATTCTAATCTAAAAGAAAAGTTTCTTTTGCATGAAATTCTAGTTTCATTATTGAATTATAGATGTAAGGAAAATCACTTCCGTCTTATTTTTAAAAGCTAATTCTAAGATCATGTTGATTTTTGTGTGGAAAGATTTGAAATATAGTGGAATTTAGTAAACTTCCATACAGATGTTATCTTTTCACAAAATGCATTTACAGAAATTATTGTTTGATATCACTCTATATTTTCCGATGAACTGATTGTTATTACTGGTACTCATAATGGATTGTTGTAGGTCGTGAATTAGAATAGCAACTTAGGAGCTTAAATAATGATTTCGGATGATAAGAGATGGGATTAAAAATTTATTACTTTTGATAATTTTACTATTTGTGACAATCTTACATTGTTTTTCAATTTTAATATATGCAAGCGCCGCTTATCTTTCATTATTACATTAACAGTGTGAAAAACAATTATATTTCAAACCAGCGGCGTCATTTCAGGCTTCGCTTGAGGGGGGCAGGAGCATCACCGACATAAGACTTTCACGTTTTGTACTACTATATTAGTAAACAATCTATTAAAGTATATGTATCCCTCAAACACTTGGGGGAGCAATTGCCCCGTCCTGCCCTCCCTAAATCACGCCCCTGTTTGAAACTGGCAAATTCGGCCATTTTTCACGTGGCATTTTAGTGCATATGCTTACTTCAAACAAATTTGATTTAAGACAAATTTAGTAAAATAGTCCACAAGGCTCTATGGCTGGAACTTCCTTTATAAATCTTCCTAAAGGGAGATAACTGAAACTGAAACAAAATAAAAATTTTTGAAAGAGAGAAATTGGAAGCTCATCAGAGAACCTGATCGTCTAATACCTTTTCTACCAGAAATGACTGCTTGCACCTGATTTTTATTTTTTCCTACTGTACTCCTCAAATATAGGGGAGAAGTGCGTAAGTTGGGACACTATTGGAACTCATTTTTTTTACATATACTAATAGAAAATATGAAAGACAAACGTTCTCATTGGATACATTCGACATTGTGCTCAGCGCATATAAATATTTATTTCCAAATAAATAACAAATATACAAAAAGCATAGTTTGAAACAAAGTCTGCAAATGTGAAATCTTATGAAGAATGTGATGAAAGTTCGGACAGAACGTGTCTATTGCAAGCACTGAATACATTCTTCTGTTGAAGTGCTGAACAGTCTACACACTAAACTATACTAGTCACCAGACGTGTCAAATGTATTATTACTTCCTTGGAGTGTACGAGGCATAAGTTGAGACGATGATTGATGTAAATTAATTTTTCTCTTCGTACTACGCGCTCTATTGTGAAGTGAATATTGGTTTAGACAAACGAGTAGTTGAAGATTAGTTTCCGACACCAGAACTGGCTCTGTACGGTGTTGCAGGTAATACCTGTGCTTACATGTTCTTTCCATGAACAGCCTCGTTTCTATTTCTGTAACAAGGAAAGAGTTTGGAGAAGGACTTTATCTTTTCAATGCTGACACATGGTGATTCAGGCATAAGGCTAACTCATTTGGATTTGACTGGTCGTTCAATATTATCGACTTCTTGTGATGTCCATACTATCACAACCTCACTACTTGTATTAGTAAAGCTGCCTTCATGAAGTGATTGTGAGTTTTGAAAACGCTCGTTGTGTGAAATCATTTTCTGATGTGTTAGTAGGGCTATTTTGCGTAGGTTCAGCTAAAGGAGCAAGGAAATTGTGGTCTGGGAAAAGAGTACAATAAATAGGCCAAATACCTAATATGCGGAAGCCGCTTGCAGCATTGGCTATGGTAGGTGCCGTACCATATGCAATATTGGAAACTTCTACCAGTTGATCTTCTGTGAAGGATCTTCCAAAATGTTGGTGTAGCCATATTTGACAGCTTGATGGTAGAACTTCATTAATGGGCCGAATATGAAAACATCTAATAGCTGCACTTTATGAATACAATGTGAGGGCAAGCTGAGAAGGATGATTCCGTTCTGAGAAACACAATCTAATGAGGCTAGATGTGAAATGTGAGATGTGTTTCCATCCACAGGGACAAAGCTGCAGAAATTGTCCACAACTTACGATGAGCCATCCCAGAGTTGTTAGAACTTTGATTCGTTATGACTCATACCATAAACGTTAGTAAAGTCAATTTCATGTTTCCACTAGAAATGCAGCAGTTGATTTAAATATTTTATAAAACCAAGATAATCTTGATAATTTATACAATATTAATTAACGGACGTAAAATAATATGAATATGAATATTATATTCCATTTGTAAAATTAACAAATACCGTAAAAAAATCCTTAAACTTACAACGTCAATGCGAAAAAGATACAATATGAGACACTGTATCCTGTATCAAGAGATCTACTCTAACATGCTCGATGCAGCGATTGCAATGAGTCCATGATCGTAGGCCTACTGATTAGGAGAGCTACGAGTGGTTGGTTTTAGTACCACAAAGTTTGAATGGAATTACTTTATTGGCTTAAAGGAATCTCTGTTTCTGTTCCTGTTGGATTCCATTCAGTATAATTTGGAATAGAACTAAGTAAAGAGAAAGCAAAGGAAAGAGAGTTCAGTTCTAAAAGGAGTTTTAAATTTCATATATATATATATATATATATATATATATATATATATATATATATATATATATATATATATATATACAACCATATTCAGCGTGTAACAGTTCGTTGTTTACCAGACTTGGGAGGCGATTCTGGACATCAAAACAAGGAAAAATGTCTATATAGATCAAAGTCAAATATAACATCTATCCGAACTTACATGCATCCGAAAGTGTGAAGAAATTAACGTCCACTTGAAATTGTGGCTAAACAGCGAGTCATAGAACTGTGGCGAAAGGCAACTGGAAAGAAACAGTACGCAGAGAATTCAAAGCTGCAGTAATCGATTGTGTACACTGAGGGCGCAAGTAATTCCACAAAGGAGCAGAGGAGTTCCTTCTAGGATTTCCACTTTTCAAGGTAAAGTTCATTCTTTCACAGAAACAGCTACTGCTTGTTTACTATTTATTTATTTTATTTATTTTTTATTTATTTATTTATTTAACAGCAGAGTTAAGGCTATGTTTGCCTTTTCTTACACTCAACCAACTCAAATGTATACAAGATATACGTAGTACCATTGACGTCGCATCCTTAAAAATTACAATTGCTACATTAATGCATATGTACTACCCAAACACAAATAGTACCCCTACACACGAATAAGCTCCCTTTCATACCTCCTCCCCCGCCATACCCTCATACTATTTATCATAAAAAAACAAGAAAACTATACATACAGCATACACAGAACGATATATGTATTCTTAAAAGTATACTACCTTACATTCCCTCCTCCCCCATACCTCTCCACAAACCTAGTATTATAGATACATACCTCAAGTTTCTGTTTACATTTGGTTGCTACTGCTCAGCTTTGTGAAAAAAACATCATTCCCGAGATTGGTGTACATTGGCTAAGGCTATCAGATATTGCTTCCAATTTTTTTGAATGTCGCAATTGAGGGTAAATTCCTTACATCTGGTGGAAGTCTGTTCCATTCTCTAATACTAGAGATTGTGAATGAATTAGCCATTTGATTCGTATTATGACGAGGTATCGACAGCAGAGTTGATATATTCTAGAGCGAGTATCACGATTGTGGCTATCTCTAACACACTGTAGTTTATTGTAAAGATATATAGGCACACCAAATGTCATTGATTGGTATATGTAGCGAGCTTGGATATCTAGCCAGCCCAATTCATTAAAAAATGGCGTCAAGTGATCAGAACGTTTAAGATTAAAAACAAACCGAACGCATGCATTCTGAAACCTCTGTAACTTTCTTAGCGCTTTTTTATTTACGTTGCCATAAGCTCCAATGTAATAATCAACATGTGATGGTACGAGGCTTTGTACTATAGATGCCTTAATTGGATGAGGCAACATATGTTTCAAACGGTATAGAGAGTGCAATGCAAGTAGTGTCGTAGTATCATAGTTTATCGTAGTATCGTGGTTCATACCTTGTTTCTTTCCAACCGTACCACTCGCTGTTCTGTATTATACACAAGAAACAGGAAATTTGGGGAAAACAGAGATTTTCTTCGAATCTTTTCAAAATGTTTGTGCCTCTCTGGCCGAGGCTTGCCTTCATGTCGGAATCTGAAAAATCACTCCAAAAACATGTAGTTATATACTGAATCAAGTAAAACAGGACCACTAACAGACATTCTTCTAAGATAATAAAATAATTACATTCCACCTTTTAGGTACTCGAACGATCCACTAGTAGTTCTCCTAACTTTTTTCGGGTTTGTGGTTACAAAAGTTACAATGGCGTAGTGTTGTATTAAACGCTATGAAGCTCATATAACACTATTGAACACGGATTTTTATTGGTCAAGTGAAGCATAAACCAAAGAACAACCCAGGTGTGTTTTCGAACCAGATGGTCAACTTGGCCGAGGGGTGTGACATTCTATTTCTCTTAAGGCAAAACATAAAACTTTTTCACGGCCTTAGTTTTCAAGATATTACATTGAGATTTTGCATACGTATTCTTTCCATCTTTGAGTATTTCTCAGTTCTTTTCAAAATCTCTGTGTGAACCCGGTCCCGGTCCCGAGGGGCATGATTTTTCAGAAAAAATGCATTTTTTTAAATTTCCAGGTTCAAATGTATGATATGCACATGTAAGTGACACTATTAAAAAGAAGGTGCTATTCTAAAGACAATGACGGCTGAACCTTATTCCTGGGCCAAATAGTAATGTTGCAGGAAATTTTTATAGGAAATTTTTATATTATGTACTATGTTTATAAATCTATATATCTATAAAAGGTTTTTCAAAACAACACCGACCATTTCTAGGAGTTGATTCCTGACACCGAGATAAGACCAGTTGTATATATTAACTGGAGCGCACATTTCTTTCGGAGTTATAGGCTGAAGAAAACACGAAAAGATGAAATTTAAAGGTCCATAGTTTCCAAATTATGTCACCTGCTGTAGTCACCAAGACTTCACTTAGGGACTAGTATGTGCCTTATCCAAATAGTCAAGTTTCAGAATTGTGCGGTACTTCCGCAATATATATATATATATATATATATATATATATATATATATATATATATATATATATATATATATATACCTGTTCTGTGAGTACCGTAGGGTTCTGAAATTTGGAATTTTGGATAGTGCAGATGTTAGTTCCTAATCTAAGTGTAGACCCGAGTAGAGTAGGCCCCACAACTTTGGAGCTATTGACCTTTAAAGTTATTTTTCCTCGGCAGTCTATAACTCCGAAAAGAAGCATTTGTGCGCCCAGATTGGCCTATACTTTTTGTCTCATCTTGGTGCCAGGAATCCCTTCCCAAACGTTGTCGGGGCTGTTTTGAAACACCCTGTATAGTTTTGACCTTCGGCCTAATTTTGAAAAATTCTCCAGTTTTTATTTTTCAAGATATCAGATTGAAATTTTGTGCATGTATTCTGCGTACGTTGAAAGGTACAATTCTTAACCTTGCTGTAAGTATTTAAATATACTGAAGAAGTGTATTAAATATTCTAATAATAATAATAATAATAATAATATTAATATTAATAACAATATATTTAATTTGAAGGTAACCTTTCCGGGCATGAAACAAATTTATCCAAAATGTTTGATTGTATAATGGTATTTAGTTATGTTTAATATACTAATGTTGTATGAATAGAGATTAATCCCAACTTAACCTCTTCAGGTTCTGTGTGTCGTATACGAGACATAAATATAACAAATTTCAGTGAGCTGAAATATATGACTCAAATGTATGCTTGAAGAGTCAATGTGTCACACACGACACACGTAATTCTCAAGTTCTGAGTTCCCAAAATTTCAACTTTAGTGAATTTTTATTACTAAATAATAATAATTAACTACATACAGACGATTCGTTAAAGCTTCTGGGAGTGGACGTGAAGAGGTTAAGTGTTTTCACTCATATTCTTTCTAGTTAGTAAGATCTATAAGTTACTTTCACATATTAGTGTTTTATTCTTTTAGCAGAATCTTTCGACGCTAGCCAACGGAATTCAATTGTCAGTCCATCTCGCTTCTCTTTTCACCAAAATGGTTGACGTTAAATCTTTACTTCGAAGAGATTATTTAGGTTTTTTGTACAGGTCAAAACGTACAAATGAACAAGCTGCTCTATTGTTCGTTGCTGTATCTAGCTGGAGTCCTAGTAGTCAAGGTCTCAAGTGTTTCGACCAGCATCTACAATGCAGAAAGTGTACTGCGTTATAGACATTGTCCCTTATCGTAACTCTGTTTGTAATTGGTTGTTCAATTACTTTATAACACAGTTTCAAGCTGAAGTGAGTAAATTTCAGCCGCGAGATAGAAATTCATGATAGGGACTTAGATTTTGGTAAGTTTTACTTACATATTAGTTAATAATCCTACTACTGAAAGAAGGCATTTGGATTAATCTCTAGTTTTAGAAGGCATAACATATAAGTTGTCTCATGGGTCTGTCATGTGAGTAAGAGAGCTCATACAGATTTAGATTTCCAATTCTTTCCTAGTAATGGAGAAATTAATGTAAAGAATTCAGATGGGTTTGTGTTAGATCCCTCATAAGACGATTACAGCATATATAGGGGCTGTTTATTGATCAGTGTTTTCTCATTGCAACTTTCATGTTAGAAAGCATAAAATTGAGCTTTCTACCTATTTCTCATTCCTTGAATGAAGGAACGTTAAGTCTGAGCCAGAAGAGAAGACTGATTAAAATAATCCAAGACTTATCCTATCCTTTAAATTTAATTAGATTCCCCATGGAATACTTTGGTTCAGAGTCCCAAACCAGGTGTAGGGCAAACTATGCATTTGAGTCGAGGTCCAGTCTTTGAAATTACGGAATACGGAGCAGAGTAGAAAAATGAAATCTTTGAGTTTTACGTCCCACGGTTATGCCGGTTAGGCTAAAGGAGACGGTGATGATGAGTAATGAATGAAATGGTGGAATGAAGAAAGTGGGAGGAAACGGGAGAACCCCGAGAAAACCCACGCACACGGAGTTGGTCCACCACAAAGTTCACTTGGCGGGGGCTGGGATCGAACCCAGGACCCAAGCACCAGAGGTGAACGCTCTACCACTGAGCCACCGCGGCCCCAGGGAGCAGAGTAGAGTGAGTAATTTAATCCATATTTCCACAGAACCCAAGACTGATTAGAGAAATGCTTGGATTGTTAATAAAATATATATTATATAAGAAATATTATATATTATATAATATTATATAAGAAATATTATATTATATAAAATATAAGAAAGTAGCAGCTCTTTGCTTTCTCCATTAGTTATTAGGGAAGGTGTGTAGGATTATTGAGTATATTAAATACGGAGTATCATAATTAGCCAGCCTACCCAAACCCCTCTTTTTAGATCATTATTTAAGAAATAAAATTTTATTTCCTATAAATTCCTCAAAATTTTATTTATTTCTCTGAGTTATGAACTTTCTTAGGTAAGTTTACGAATATAATTATTCGGACGTTAACTTTGTGGCTTTAGTATAGATTGAGGGTTCATTTCCTATAAAATTTTGTTTGGAAGTTAAAATAGATAGATAGATAGATAGATAGATAGATAGATAGATAGACAGACAGACAGAGAGACAGACAGACAGATAGATAGATAGATAGATAGATAGATAGATAGATAGATAGATAGATAGATTATTCTATTTTTATTTCATTATTTCACTACTAACATCTAGGTATTTCTCACGTTATTTTGAGGTGTCTAACTCAACCGTGGCCCGTTCCAGATGGGCTGAAATTTTCTGAAAAGGGAATTTGAAGGAAAATTTTAAGGATATTAACTGATTTTCAGTTTTAGGTGCTTGATATGTTAATGCGAGTAGTATCGCTTGAAAGGTTGCTTTATTTTGAAGAAAATGAGATATGAACCATTAGCCTACGATAAAGCGAAATGTAGGAATTTTTTTTAAGAAAATATCATAACTATATATGAAACTACATGAACTGATATAAATTGAAGGGGTAATTCCTGTTGATGTGGAAAGTTATAATTTGGCATCATTGTAGCTTTTTGGGACTAACTGACTAGAAAATTGCCAAAACTGAATATTTATAATTTTTAGAGAATCTAAACAGGGGATAAAAAAAATCCCAATGTTATTTAAATAGGCCTTTCTTTGACCTACAATCACATGTTTTAGGTACATGCAATTAGAATATATACTTTAAATTGGGTATGCTTGTACGTTTTCGTTAGGATTACCTAAATAAATCAATAAAAATAAATTATTTCCAACTTTATAATGGTTTTATGAGGAACTGAAAAATCTTTATCATGTTATTTATATGGGACATCTTCTACACCCCAAAATGTTTAGGCAGTTCCGGTAAAATAAGAATGATGAAATTTGGCCTAATCGTAGCCTTCGGGACTAACCAACAGGAAAAATTCCAAAAGTGAATATTTTTAATTTCTAAGGGGTCTAAAGAGGGATGAGAAAATTCTCAAGTTATTTAAGTGGTCTTTTTCTTGACATACAAACTTTAATGTTTTAGATAGTTGAAATAAGAATAGAAACTGGAAATTCCGTAGAATTGTGGATTTAAGAGGTGCTACGTCGTTGCTTCCGTAAGCGCGGGGCCCTCGCTGTGGATCCTCCAACTAGCCAAAGGCAAGTATATATGCATAAAAGGATCGCCTTCAGATTTTCAAAAAAAAAAAAAAAAAGTTTCCGCCCTTTGTTTCCAAGATATAAGATTGAAATTTTACACATATATGTTCTAAGAAATTTTCAGATAGCTACGTGAACCCAGACCAGCGCTAGAGTGGCGAAAATTTAAAAAAAAAAATTCGAAAACACTCCTTTTTTAATTTTCTCGTTTCTGGTGTATTATATGGATATGCGAGTGGTACCGTTGGAAACGGTGCTACACTCTCTAAGAAATCCACGTGTATAAACTAGGATCCTACGATAAATATTAAGGAAGCAGTAGCTGTTTCATTGAAAGTAAAATTTACCTAAAAAAGTGGAAATCATAAAAGGAATCAATCTGTTTCTTTAAGGAATCCCTTGCGCTATCAGTGTACACAACCGATTACTGCAGCATCTTTGGATTCGCTACGTACTGTTTCCTTGTGAGCGGCCTTTCCCATAGTTATATGACTCGTCGTTTAGCCACCATTTCAAGTGGACGTTCATTTCTTCACACTTTCGGTTGACAGTAAGTCCGGATAGATACGGTATTCGACGTTTTGTTATATAGACACTTTTTCTTGTTTTGATATGTGGAATCGCCTCTCAAGTATTGTAAACAGCGAGCTGTTTCACCCTATATATCATGCTCTATTCTTCACGGATCGTTCTACACCGCATTTTACCCCATCATTTGTATTATTATTCCTTTGTTACTGACAGTGTCTGTAACTACCTACCGTCAATGTTTGGAGAAGTTCCTATGCGTAAATATTAACAGTTGCATGTCCTTTAACTGCATTGAAGGACATTGGAAAGGCAATACCCTGAAGAAGGCAAAATAACAGTTCCAAAGTTGGTAGACAGAGACGTGATGAGTACAAATGACAAATAATTATAGTTACAACTTTGTGCAGCGTGCGCAACGAGGAAACAGGACTACCGTGGGTCAGTACCTTGTGGCAAAAACACGGAGAGTCAAAATAACTGCAACGTTGGGAATCATCAGAGTTGAGTTACTTGATGTTGAGTTTAATGTAACTTTCAGCAGCGAGGCTATATGAGACGGGACCTACTGACTAACGTGCAATCCGAACCACGTGAGTTTCCGACTTGAATCGAGCCCGTGTCTCTGAAGCTAAAGGCACGTACGCTAACCGCTTAGCCACGGAGGAGCTCTGGGAGGCATCAGAGCATAAGCCCTTTGAATTCTTTCTGAGGTATGGCTAGTAATACGTCTTCGTGACGGTGTGTAGCGCATCAACAGTGGTTGACGCAGTTCGCAGGTGTGAAAGGCGTTGTAAAACAATCTATCAGTCGTGTTAAGTCATAGAGAGAACGCAGGAATATAACATAAAGGAAGTAAATGATGAGAACGTGCTATGTACTGCTAGAATCTAATCTCTGACAGGACCTTCAGTAAAGGGACCAAAATTGGGTTCAGCTTCTCGTCAATGTTTCACTGCGTGCTTAACCCTTATCCGGGCAACCGGGGCCTCCCAGGCCCAGTAGCTTCATTTTTCTAAAATTTCTTAATAACCATATATATTTCGAAGACATAAAATACTGAATTCTTCTATCTTTCGTTGAAGTTAAAATCATGAACATATCGAGTTGGTAAAGTTTTTTTTTTTTAATTTGAAAATCTTTTCCTGACGTAACCGGGCAACCGGGGCCTAGGAGGCCCCGCATAACTTTAGTGAAATTCCTGTCAAATATTAGATCAAATTGTTACATAATTATATATTGAACACGCGACTATTGTAACCTTTAGTCGGAACAGTATGCGGCAACAGACATTGAATTTTGAGTGTTCTGCACTTAAAATATATACTGGGCCTGACAGGCCCCGGTTGCCCGTTTACGTTACAAAAATGTCCTGACCGGATTTGCTATTCTGCTTGGTCGGCTTACAAAAGCGTGACACGAAGTTTCGGTACTTGACAAAAATATATACCGGTACATTCTAGACTAGTCTGAACAGTAAGTGACAATAGGCATTGATTTTGTGTATTCTGCACTTAAAATATACACTGGGCCTCACAGGGCCTGCTTGCCCGTTTACGTTACAAAAATGTCTTGCCCGGATAAGGGTTAATTGCCCAGCAATCCAGAGAAGATACGAACGGGTGTTGAATCCACTGCCAATGCAACACAGTAAAAAATGCAAAATTTGGGTGAATATTTTTAAAAAAAACAAGTACAATATCAACACACTGGTCTTTCTTCTGTACTCAATCGGCCTCTAGCCCAATAATAAAGCGGGAACACACGTGAGCACGGGAACGAGCGAGAGCTTGCGTAAAAGCGAGCGCGAATCACATTGTGAAAAGTGAGCATGGCTTGTTACGAAACATAAGTCGATTGAGACAATGAGCGCAAGGTCGAGCTCGTTTAAGGTCGAGATTCTGCAAGTCTGATATAGCATTTGTTTCTTTTAGATTAATGAACGCTAATCTCTTTGAAGATTATGAATCTGATCCCAAATATTCACCAAATGGAACAGTCATATATGTCTAGTAACTAACGTAAATTTACAGTTTTGGTAAACAAAAAGATAAATACCAGAAAAACAAATATCTAACTTCATTAGTCTTATAAGAAATCACTGGAAATTATTATTATTTATAATATTTGTCCTGTCAAATTCTCTCAGGAGTTATTTGACTTACCCTATTGATTAACGTAAACTTAATTATCTCGTATGAAAGTATGGTCTGATACTGAAATGATTATATGAAGAGTACGCTGAAAAAGCGATCAAGTATATTTTTAATAATTTCTATTTTAGAACCCCAATCGGAAAAGCTGACATGACGTTGGTAAATGTATGTCGTTTTGTCACAGGAAAGCTTAGTGTGCAATGTTAAAAGTGTTTTCTATCAAATCCGGTTACATGTTTGCAATTAAATATTTCGAGTTTGACATTTTCAAAAATAACAAAAATATGATATTTCAGAAGAATGAAAACGCACCTTTCATGGTTATTTTCTTGTACTTTTCATTTTCATGTTTGGTACTGTGTTGTTACTTGTACAGCTCCTCTTCTGGTAGTTTGCAATGACTATAAATCTTCACATCCCTCATTTAATTTTGTTCTGAACAATTAAGGACACTGTATATCATATTTGAACTCACCAATCAGACACTGTATGGCGATAAACTTAAACGGGATCATCGTGTAAGTACTCTTGGGGCCTCTATGGCTCAGTGGTAAAGCGTTCACCTCTGGTGCTTTGGGTCCAGGGTTCGATACCAGCCCCCGCCAAGTGAACTTTGTGGTGGACAAACACCGTGTGTGTCGGTTTTCTCGGGGTTCTTCCGTTTCCTCTCACTTTCTTCATTTCACTCATTTCTCATTATCACCGTCTCCTTTAGCATAACCGGCATAAACGTGGGACGCTAAACTTAAAGATTTCATTTTTTTTCGTGTAAGTACTCGAAGTATTAAAAAGAGAAATATGTTTTGCTGATTTGTGGTCCCGAAGTTATGGGTGGTCAAACTTTGCGTCATATTTTCACGAAAAATGCACGAACGAATGTATATGTAAAGGATCCAACTGTGATCAAATTTGCTATTGTGGTAGATCTTGACCTGCTATAACAAAGTAACGGGATCTGGGGTTTGGGGGGAATTTTTTAGACTTTCAGTCAAGCAGCTACTGCATCGTCACTATTTATCCTAGAATTATGGTTCATACTTCATTCTCTTCAGAATGGAGATGACTTTCAAATGGTACTACTTGCATGCTCATACCATAGACCAGGAGAGGGAAAAATGATGTCAAAGAAAAAATTTTTTAGGGATTTTTTTTTACATTTTGGGCCCCTCTGGAACGGCCCTGTGTGAACGTAGATATCTCAAAAACAACTGATAAATAGTACGTGGTATACTAAATGTGTGTGTCAAATTTCAAGTTTCTATCTTGAATTCTAAGGGCGGGAGAAATTTTATCAAGAATTCCCACAATGCCCCAAATTACCGCAAAACACCATGATCTCAGATAAAAAAAAATCCTGAGACATCTCTATTTACCCTAGGACTATAATCCGTCAATCATTCTCTTTAGAATAGAACTGCCTTTCAGGCGGTACCATTTACATGTCTCCATCATGTATCTAGGGCAGGCAATTCCCGAAAAAAGGGATTTTTTGGTGTAAATATTCCTTTTTTCAACTTTTAGCCCCTCTGGACTCTCCTGTGTTAACGCATAAATTTTAAAAAAAAATTGTTAAATACTACTCAGTGAACTAAATGTTTGTGCAAAATTTCAATCTTCTACGTGCAAAAATAAGCCCGCCAGAAATAATGAACATAGGCTTAATAAATGAAAATATATATTTTAGAATTATGACGTCATCACCTCCTATGTCTCGACGCATGAAGGTGTGAAACCATACGTAAGGTCTTCTACAATGCCTCTGGACTTGAAAAACAAACAAACAAAAAACCCAGATGAAAAAGCTCAAATAGGAGATTTATTCGCAATGTACCATGAAACACCCGTATGGTTCAAATTGTACCATCGGATCCCCAAAGGGATACGTAAAGGATCCAACGGTGACCAAATTTGCCATTGTGGTAGATCTTGACCAACTATAAAAATGTATTAAATATTATGTATGCGCGCTTATGGTTCCCGAGTTATCCATAGTTGAATTTTGAGCCATCTTTTGGAGAATTCGACCTGGGTGTAACTTGGGCTTGATGTGCTATATAAATGTGCGAAATGTTATATTGTGTAGACTTATAGTAGATACCTAGTTATGGGTGATCAAATTTTTAGTTATAACATCACAAACAAATTCCATATGCAAGGTAAGCAGAAACTCACTTTCCGCAAAACAAGTGATTTTTGTTACATTAGGGAAAGCAACTTTGTCCCAACCGCTTTTAAAAATGACTAGTTCGATATCCAATTTGCAATGATGGTAAATCTTGATCAGCTGTATATGCGTATGCTATACTATCTTGAAAAAATAAACCTACGTTTCCTGAAGTATAGATCGTTGAGTTTTGCGTCATATTTTTAATGACAAAAAAGCGTACCAAACTCATCTAATCTGGGTCAAACTTAGCATGCTACTAGACCCTGATCTGTTTATTGGTGAATTTTACGTTATTACCGGAATATTAGGGTATGGATGCTTGTGTTCTCAGACGTAAGCACAATCGAATTTCTTAATCATTAGATATATCAAATAACTAACTAACTCTATGGCCTATGGAACCCGGAGGTTCAATGCCGTTCACAAAAGCTCTCCGCTGACTTCTACCTTAGCTAATTGCATCCAGTTTCTACTTTGTGTTCCTATCTCTGCGAGATTCATCTTAATATTGTCCTCCCATCCGCGCCTAAGTCTTCCTAATGGTCGTTTGCCGATAGGTGGTCCAGTCAAGACTGAAAGCGCGTCTACTTTCTTCCATTCTAGCTACATGACCTGCCCACTTAAGCCTCCTAGACTTGAAGACCCTAACAATGTTGGGTAAACCGTATAAATTATGTAGTTCCTCGTTATGAAGTTTTCGCCATTCCCCATTCCCGTTCCTCTCGGATACGAATATTCTTCTCATGATCCTGTTCTCAAATACTTTCAGTCTATGTTCTTGCCTCAGAGTAAACGACCATGTTTCGCAACCATACAGAACAACAGGCATGATTATCGTTTTACATATTTTAAGCTTCAAATTCTTCGACAGAATTCGCGACGACAAGAGATTTTGAACCAAATAGTAACACGAATTCCCTGCTTTTAGTCGACATTTAATTTCTTCGTGAATATGATTTTCTTCTGTTAATATCGATCCTAAATGTTTGAAAGTATTTAGATATAGCAACAACAAAGTAAATACCGTTTAAATGTAATTAAAGGTTAGTCCTGGACACAAAAAAATAAAAATCTAATGAAGAATGGTGTTTTATCACGAAGCATATTTCACTTGTTAATATTTCTTTATAGTTTGCGAATTAAAGCATTATCTGTAGTATACAGTTTCCAGCATATAGAATAATTCTTAAATCAGTTAGTTCTCTGAAGTAATCATAATAGGAAAAAGTCTAAAAGTTTGATTATATTATATATTTATGAATAATATTAAATACATAAGTCATAATAGCTATATTACATAAGAGTAAATAAAGTTAAATTCTCAAGAACTTGACAACGACGTTTTCCTTTATTTTCGGAAATGAAAAAGACGGCAGCCGACTGCAATTCTGGCTTCTTAGGAGCTGCGTTTTTCAATAAATAAAACAAACAAAGTGTTAGTACTCTTCTTGGAGCGGGTTAAGAATTGTATATCCTTTACTTGATTTAAAGTAAAATTTTAAGAAAATACTTTGATGAAAGAGTTCGTTATTACGATCAAAACCTTAATTTATTGTTGATTGCCAATTCAAAATTTCCGTTACAAAAAATATGTTGAACAAAAATTGCTATCGCTTTATACAGTTGATATTTTGTCAATTACTCACTCTTCTGGACAGGTCCGTGCTGGGATACTAATGAGGGCGGTGGACAAGTCTACTAAAAGGGCGCCCATACAAACGGGAATATATATATATATATATATATATATATATATATATATATATATATATAGATAGATAGATAGATAGATATAGATATAGATATATAGATATAGATATAATTTTATATACAGACTTTAAAAGAAAGTATGGGTGCCATTTTATATCAAAATCACCATCAAATTTGTTTTAGTATTAACGTAAATAGCTAATTTGTGAAAATCTAGAATCGAAATCATCTTGACTAGAGAATTTTTTTTTTGTTTCTGTAACAGCATTTCTGTCAAATAAAAAGAAGTTAAATATATCAACAACTTAATGTAGCTCCATTGCCTATGGACACTGCAGGTTCATTGCCACGTTTACATTGATTTCTGTCCTTAGCCAACTAGACTCATTTACTAATCTCTGTGGGAACCATTTTAATGTTGTCCTCCCATCTGCGCCTCGGTTCTTCTACTGGTCGTTTTCCTATTTGAATTTCCAGTGAGAATTTTGACGTTTCTACTTTCTTCCATTCTGGCTACATGACCTGCCCATTTGAGCCTACTAGACTTGATGACTCTAACAATGTTTGGTAAACCTATAAATTATGCACTTCCTCTTTGTGAAGTTTCCGCCATTCCTCATTCCCGTTCCTCTTGGAGTCCGAATCTTGTTTGCAAATACTTTCTGTCTGCGATTTTCCCTCAGAGTCAGTGACCATGTTTCGCAACCTTACAGCACAACAGGCATGATTATCGTTTTATATCTTAAGCTGCAAATTCCTCAACAGAATTCGCGACAGCAGATCTTTAAGTGAATAATAACACGAAATCCCTGCCTTCAGTTGACATCAAATTTCTTGGTGATTATGATTTTGGTCTGTTAATAATGATTCTAGATATTTGAAAGTATCCACTTTATCGAAAGTAAATATTATCTGGTATTTTAACGCATCCATAAAATGCAGTATTACGATCCCGACAAACTTCCATGTATTTAGTTTTTTCTGCATTTACTTCTAAGCCCATATCCCTCCAAGTGTTAATTAAGATTTCTGCATTCCTTTCTATTGTTCTAACATCCCCTATAAAATTTACATACGCCATAACCTGGTAAATACAATTCAGCTCTAAGACCTGACTGCTATCTTTGATTTTTCATATAGTGTTCTCCAAAACAAAGTTGTGGTAAGTCCTCCTAGTTCCAGATAAGAATAATGAGTTTGTGTATCTTGCTGCACAATTTTTCCCCTCCAGCTAAAATTAAGTCAGCCAGAATTTCGTCTACACCCGGAGAGGTGAGATTCTTTAGTTTTCTAATAACGATTTATATTTCTGTCTGGTTAGGTTCTGGAATATACGATTATGCTGTGTGCATTTCACTTTCTCCACGAACATTAGTTTTTGCCTATATATTAAGAAAATTGTCAAAGAAATCTTTCCATCTATTTATGATGCTTTCCTCATCAGTGAGAACTGTTTCGTTGACTTTCTTTAATGTATAAGCACGAGGTTGATATGCTTTCTCAAATTCGTTGCTCCCCTTATACGTGTCCCGAATGTTTTTGTTTTTTATTATTATCGTCAAGTTAATTAATTTTAGCTTTCAAAAATAGCGTTTCTTTGTTCTAAAAAGTTTGGAAGTTTTCCGCCAGATAACAATGAAATTTTATATAGTTATTTCGTTCCGATTTTTCAGCCAACGCTGTTTCTTCTATTTTCTCTTTTCTGCTACTTTAGTGCATTCCTGGTTGAACCATTGTTTGTTCCTACGTATGTCTGCGTGCCCTATTGTTTCTTTTGCTGAAATTTTAATGTTATCTCTAATTTCGACCAAGTATCCTCAACACTAGTGCACTCTGAACCTTCTGAACTCGAGGATCTATTTGACACTTTAATCTGGCTCCCATCTCACCTGACTCTCCTCAAATTTATTTAAATTAAACCGTTCCGTTTTCAGATATTGAATATTTCCTTTATTCAACGATAGTCTCTCTCTCTTATTATCGCTGCTACCAGGTGGTAACTAGTATCACAATCAGCTCCTCTGAACGACCGAACATTAGTTGTGCTAGACTGTTTTCTTCTCTCTACTAAAACGTGATCAGTTTGATTTTTTTTTTATCTGAAGAAATCCAAGTATATTTATGAATGTCGCGATGTGGGAATTTTGTAATTTTCACGATAAGGTTTCTGAATGTTGCAAAGTTCACGAGTCTAACGCCGTTGTCAGAACCTTTCTTTTGCAGACATTCATTCCCTATAATCGGTTTGAAAATATCCTCTCGTCCTACCTTCGCATTGAAACAGCCATAGGAACTTTCATATGGTATTGCGGGAGATGATCAAATATGCGTTCTATTCTTTTGTAAAAACTGTCCCTTTTATCATCATCGTTATTTTATGTTGGGGCATGTGCATTTAAAACAAAATATTACACCACCAACCCTTAAGAGAAGTAAAAGAAAATCTATCATTAACAAATTCAATCCATGTAATTGCTAATATTCGTTTGTGAGCGGATAGCCCTGTTCCTAATTGCTAATTTTTAATTCATTTCCCTTAGAAGAACGTAAAATTTCCCCGACTTGACTCCTCCATTTCCGTCTCATCTAACTTCCTAATATCTCACTAGGTCCATCGTCTATTTCTAAACTCATACGTTACAAATTTTAACGCCGCTACCCTATAGAGACTTCTTATATTCTATGTTCCAAATCTCATGTCAATTTTACTTTGCTGAGTTCGTGCCAAGTTATCAGTTCTAATCCGAGGATTTTGCGAATATATCTGAACAAGCCTTTTTCTACAGGATAAGGTTGTTCGCTACACACCAAATTCCCAAGTTAGAGGATCACTCCTTGTCATCTGTCCGCCATTGCTTATTCAGTATATTTTTAGCTAACCTCTATATCTAAAGACATTCTCCTCGATCCATAACCTGAGGACGCGCCATGCCGTGGTGACAGGAAGACCACATTTCACAGAAATTACTATAGCTATATCTTAGAAATAGAATAGGTGCTGATTATCCGAACACTGCTTTAAAACTCACAGAAACAATCAATATGCTCGGGTATATGGATGCATATTAAGACTGAGCTTCGATGCCGTAAAAATAGTAAATTAGAGACTAGTGTCAACGTAGTATTTCATGAACGCATCGTACGTTTGACTATCCGAACAATTCTTGATGTATCAAAATGTTTCGCTTTATAGCTACATAACTTTACAGTTATTTTTTGTAAGTGTTTATACTCTTTACCTGATCTCCACCAATAAAACTGTATTAATTTATATAACACAAAACTGGTATCCTGAAGAACAAATTTTAAAAAAAATGTATATAATGTGATAATGCGCAGGGCACCTTATGTAAAGGGCGCCTTGTACCCTTCACAGGTTCTTTATTAACAGAAACTATTTTAATTTATTATACAAACTTGGTGTACGAACAACTAAAAACACTTATCTATAATGTGATGTTTCGTAGGGCGCCTTATGTAAAGGGCGCACTGTATCTTTCACGGGTTCTTTACCAATAGTAACTGTATGTATGCATTGTACAGGACTGTAGTATACAGAAGAGTGAATAAAATCGACAATTTTTGATGTGGCTTCGCAAGGGCGTCTAATGTAAAGGGCGCACTGTGCCTTTCACAGGTTCTTTACCAATAAAACAGTAGAATTTATTACTAAAAACTTCTACCTTTTTTATACTGTGATATTTTGTAGGGCGAACCGGGACACGTCCCGGTGTCCCGATGGGCCAGCACGGGCCTGCTTCTGGAATGAACATAAGTGTGATCTGGTACATTCTATGTTTATCATCACTTGTATCTGACCAACAGTTTATTCATGTATTTATATCCAAACGTTTTGTGCGAATACCAACATAACTCAATTGAAAATTGGACATTGAATTTCTATTTCGATAACTGTAAAAATAGAAAATAATATGTGATGTTTAATACCAAACAATACCGTCGGATGTTGAATAACAACCAATAATACCAAGTATTTCTGAAGCTAAGACTAGGCTTTAGCCACAATTTTGTGCTTTAAAACATGCGGTTGAAAGCTTTTGCGACTTGTTACGTGGTATTTTGCTTTACTAAACAGAATCACGAGCTTCCATTAGGTTCAACCTTTAGTCTATTCCTTGCCTATTGCTTTGTCACTCAGATTCAATTGATCTTCCAATGAGGAAGACTAAAAGATGTTTGTGTCTGATTTGATTACTTGTGTAGATTTTAGAGTTAATGTAAAAAATATACCAAGAATGTCCAGTAGTTACATGTTTTAAATCCTTGTTAAACAATGAAGTTGTGAGGTGCAGGGATATCTTGCATTCGAGGTTCTTGTACGTCCTATATACGTCAATTCAGATTTAAGTTTAAACCAGTAGTCAGATAATTATATTATGGAAAAGTGTATTGATGCACAGTACTGAATTATTGTCTTGTTTTTACATTGACTGTCTTATTTCCTTTACGTCCATTAACAGAGTTATTTGAAACTTAAAAATCTATTTGTGATTATTATTATTATTATTATTATTATTATTATTATTATTATTATTCGATATTGATGAGAATTTAATTTCACCTCATACATTAGATACTATTGAGTTCACTCCGAGCACGATTATGTTTGGATTTTCTTATCTTTTTGTGGTTCACACACTTCTAGAAATTTTGGCCAAAAGTCTTTGTTGTCCATGTAAGCTTTTCAGGTTTTCTTCATTGTATTACTGTCGTTACCAATTTTAATATTTGCGAAGTGCAGGGTAAGAAATATCATAGTCACTAAACGAAAAGTCTGCAGGAAGTGTTGTTTAAGTTTGAAGACACAATTTTTATTATACATACAATATCTTTTGTCATTTCTACTGTGTTCTATTTCCACATGTGCTATGAGTACACGGCCAATCTATTCCAAATGATGTATTTATAAGCAGTTTCGACATTTTTTCCAGTTTTGTGATATGCACGTTTCTTTTCCTTTACCCTTGATTTGGTTGCACATGTAGCTCATAGATGACACGATAATGTAAACGATAATACAAAGCACTGTTTCCTCTTGTTGTTTCACAAATAATTGATAAATTAGCAGAATTACGTTTGCTACTTTGCGACAACATGCATGTCTGAAACGTGGAAGTTTATTATGTCAAATCTCTTTACCAAAACTATTATTTGTTTTATTTTTCCCAGAAAGATATTGTTTAATATGCATACATATAACGTTACACGATATTTCTACTATGTTTTTCTTTCTTGCATTACGACGTACCAGAAATTATGTAGTTTTATGTGCATAAATACGTATATTAATCAGTTTTGCTCTATGGAAATAAGGGCTGAAACCGAACAAACTAGTAAATTTTAACCAAATTAGGTTTTGGCAGTGTTACAAGTGGTGAGGTATGTTCTGTCAAAACGCTGAAACGATTGCTAAAAACAGTTTGCCTCTACCTGTTCCAGTTCTTGCTCTACGGTTATCAAAAGTGAAGCCTAAAAAGGTTGATTTCTACCACTTTAATTTGAATAAAGGGTTAACAAAGGAGTTAAAGTCTATCCTTGAGATACTGATTCGATATTAAAAATCAGCTTCTCAATGTCTCTTACAGCATTTATTCTATGGAAATTATTGTTGAAAACAGAGGTACTAGGAAATTGCAATCAACTCCGGTGTCCAAATGGCTTGGGGTAGTATGATCTCTAAAGACGCTTAATCGATAACGAAAAAAGAATCCTTGTGGCGATCTGTTCTGTTAGATTAAAGTTGAAAGAATTTTTTTGTTTATTTCTACCATTTCCGGTTATAGTAGAAGGTTAATGAAGGAGATACATTATTCTTTGAACTTTAATGTTAACTCCTTCCCTGGCAAATAGAGGGACAATGAAGATTATGAAGTATATTCTTGGGCCGATGAATCAATTGCAAGAAACCGCATCTACATATATCTTATCATTTCAGCTCCGACAAATGTCTACCAAGAGACGGACTAACGGACACAGGCGCTCTATAAGAATTCTGACACTGGTACATAGTATCGTCAGGATCGTCGGACATCCATTGAATATCTACTGTTTTTTCATTAACTGACAAATGGAAATCCGTTCAATCTACATTGGACATCCGTTCAATCAACATTGGATGTCCGTTTCGGTCCATAAGGTCAAATATCAAACACTTATTGGACGTAGTGTTACAGTCGACATAATGTTTGTGCTGTGCCGGTTCAGGTTTAAATTTACAATAAAATTGAGTAAAATATTTTGAAAATAATTCGAATGAAATTCATTTTAAACATTTATCTGTCGTAATTTTGTGCTGGAAAATTGTGTAGAATACAGTATGTTGTTATATAAAAGCACAATGCAATGGTATGTTATAGTCTTTATAGGTTCGATTCCGATATTACCTTACGTAATAACAAGTGAATTTCGTTTCTCAGTGACAAACTACGGTAGATTTCCCAATTATGCGAATTCTATACTCAAATTTGAAGTAGTACATTTATAACAACTTGATCCAATATTTTAATAAGATCAAGGATAGAACTTGGTTCTTGGACTTTGAATTCATATCAAAATGGTATTACTCACTATCCTGTACTATTTTTATTCTGCGTCGATGAAGTTGAAACCAGAAATTGTTAAGTTGGAACCTTCCTACACGCATAGATGGTTGAATGAGTTCATAGAACGTATGCTTACGTAGGTAAGTAGATTGAGAAAGTTATGTCTGTGTTTCTTACAGTTGTTGATCTTTTGAAATCAGTATGAAGAGGGAAAGTATTAGGAAATTTTAATCATTTCCGGTTTTAGCTATCCCGATATTTTTGCTTTACACACTGAAACGATTGTAGAAAGCCTCAATTAGGTATTAGGAAGATAAATCAATTGGTAAAAATAGCATTACCATATTTGTTACCGCTTTTGCTCCATGGAAATCAGCATTGAAACCTAAAGTAGTGGTAATTTTCAACTAGTTTTGGTTATGACAGAGTGCTGGGATTGTGACATTTCTCTGTGAGATTCTTAATCAGAGCCGTAGCTATGGGGGGGCAGCGGGGCGCCCGCCCCGGGCGCTGACAACAAGGGGGCGCCGAACGAGCAAGGAGAAAGAAAAAGTTGTGTTGGACATGAATAAAAGACGAGTCGCCCCCAGAAAGTATTGGCGCCCTATTAGATCAATATTGCTGTCGGTTATCAATGAAATACGTAGATTTCTTAAAAATTTTCTTGCTCGCTTCGCTCGCAATCCAAAATTTTAAATAAGTCACAACAAGTTTTTACTTATTACTTAAAGAGTTATAGATGATTTCTTAATGACATGTGGTATACAAGGTGCCGAGTAATGACTTATAGTGTACGCAGGAGCATTTTCAAACTCAGAAACGAGCAATGTCGTGTTCGGCGTTTTGACAGTGATGAGTTTGCTTAGTTCAAAACGTTTTTCTACCCCTGGGGGCTCAGTGGTAGAGCGTTCACCTCTGGTACTTGGGGTCCCGGATTCGATCCCAGCCCCGCCAAGTGAACTTTGTGGTGGACAAACACCGCGTGCGTGTGTTTTCTCGGGGTTCTCCCGTTTCATCCCACTTTCTTCATTCCACCATTTCATTCGTTACTCATCATCACCGTCTCCTTTAGCCTAACCGGCATAACCGTGGGACGTAAAAATCAAAGATTTCATTTCATTTTTTTCCTATCCAATCCGATTAATCACGACGCATAGTGGAGCCAAGGCACTGAATTCTTGGCAAAAATAAGAATTCGCAATATGAAGCAGAAAATTGAAAGAAAACCAATTAGTTTGGTGTGTGCAGTGGCTACAATAATGTTATTTCGACATTATTTTATCAAAAACATAGAGTGTTACATCATAAAAGGAAATATTCCTTATATTCGCGCCTAAATAATATAACAGATTATATGATTGGCATAAACAAACGCGTGGGCAATATGCTTTGATTTGGCAACTTACGATTGACTTACATTCTTACGCATGAAAGGAAAAAGTGTACTTATTCTTTTTACAACTGAAGAGTAATAAAATTGAAGAAAAGTTCTTGCTTCTCAAAATTTTTCCAAGTTGTGGAGGATTCGTTATGACAATGAAGATGCAAGGACGCTTCAATACATAAAAATTATCTCATCACAAGTTCTCGATATATTATCAGATGTATTAAACATATTATGATTTACAAGCATCAGTGACCTGTTCAGCTTGTTTCATATATTGCATCGTGCATTACGTGGGCTGATTTCAGGGCTTGATTGGAACACTCTGAGCTGGAGCGAGCGGAGGCTCATTACAGTTGATTCCAATGTCACTTCTGTGCACGCATCGCATCACAAAAAAACGCAATACTGAATTGGTCAACACCACTTCAAATATGGTTCTACCTTATGGTCCATAGATTGTTTGGCAAACATTGACGTTTCAAAATATCACCACCATTAATCACACATGTTTGACTAGAGTTTAGTTCTGTTGGTGAATGCCAGAGAAGTATGATTGGATGTTGGTAACAAGATGGGTCCTAGGGGGCGAAGCACCAAGTAGGTTTGGCGGCAAAATTCCCAGAATCGATCTATAGTCAACTTTGTCACTGCGTGCGTGGGGATCACACGTCTAATAATCTAACACTTGCTCTCACATTCATCCCACCTCAATTCAAAAGCAGCATTGCATCCAAAATGCGGTTTTCCTCAAACATTTTCATGCGCTATATTTCCCAAAAGTGCAAATATGTGCAGGTTTTCACTTTGCATACAGTAAGAACAATGTTTCCGCTACGATATATTAAAAAATCACAGACATAACATTATTATGCCATATTTTCTACTAAAATGCCATTCTATCGTTTGACTACAGTTTATATGCTTTCAGTACCACAGCATTTTCCAAATATGATATTAAGTAGGGGATTACCATAAGGATATGATACTGATATTAACATCATTCCAAATATGATTATTGATTACACGTTACCTCAACATTCTAAATATACAAAACGATACATACATGTCGGTCGTGTCACCATGTTTACCAGTCACGGAATATCTACACGCAATGTAGGAATAGTCACATTCAAAGCCAATTTCCTATCTTGTGTCACTAAGCAGCACCTTTCCTGCTTTGGTGGATAACCAAATTTACACGTCCCATGAATTCATTGTAAATAGCTATCACTTCTTTTCCTGACGATAGCCCCCCCCCACTTTAAAAAATTGAAACAATGACTAGGTCATTCGTTTGTACTACGTTTGTACCGTTTGTACCGAAAATATTTTCGTTTGTACCATTTTCCTTATAGGGGTACCTGAGACGCCAACTGGGGGGCTATCTTGGCGCCAAGATAGCCCCCCCGTATCACAGCACAAAAAATTGGAATACAACATTCGAAAGCAAATCGTTTGTACCGTTTGTACCGAAAAGAGTTTTGTTTGTACCCCGATAGTTTTCGAGAAACAGGGGATGACATTTGGGGGGCTATCTTGGCGCCAAGATAGCCCCCCCGTATCACAGCATAAAAATTTGAAATACACCATTCGAAAGCAAATCGTTTGTACCGTTTGTACCGAAAAGAGTTTTGTTAGTACCCTGATAGTTTTCGAGAAACAGGGGATGACATTTGGGGGGGCTATCTTGGCGCCAAGATAGCCCCCCCGTATCACAGCACAAAAAATTGGAATACACCATTCGAAAGCAAATCGTTTGTACCGTTTGTACCGAAAAAAGTTTTGTTTGTACCCTGATAGTTTTCGAAAAAGAGGGGATGATATTTGGGGCGGGGGGCTATCTTGGCGCCAAGATAGCCCCCCCGTATCACAGCACAAAAAATTGGAATACACCATTCGAAAGCAAATCGTTTGTACCGTTTGTACCGAAAAAAGTTTTGTTTGTACCCTGATAGTTTTCGAGAAAGAGGGGATGATATTTTGGGCGAGGGGCTTTCTTGGCGCCAAGATAGCCCCCCCGTATCACAGCACAAAAAATTGGAATACATCATTCGAAAGCAAATCGTTTGTACCGTTTGTACCGAAAAACGTTTTGTTTGTACCCTGATAGTTTTCGAGAAACAGGGGATGATATTTTGGGCGGTTGGCTATCTTGGCGCCAAGATAGCCCCCCCGTATCACAGCACAAAAAATTGGAATACACCATTCGAAAGCAAATCGTTTGTACCGTTTGTACCGAAAAAAGTTTTGTTTGTACCCTGATAGTTTTCGAAAAAGAGGGGATGATATTTGGGGCGAGGGGGGGCTATCTTGGCGCCAAGATAGCCCCCCCGTATCACAACACAAAAAATTGGAATACACCATTCGAAAGCAAATCGTTTGTACCGTTTGTACCGAAAAAAGTTTTGTTTGTACCCTGACAGTTTTCGAGTAAGAGGGGATGATATTTTGGGCGAGGGGCTTTCTTGGCGCCAAGATAGCCCCTCCGTATCACAGCACAAAAATTTGGAATACACCATTTGAAAGCAAATCGTTTGTACCGAAAAAAGTTTTGTTTGTACCCTGATAGTTTTCGAGAAACAGGGGATGATATTTTGGGCGGTTGGCTATCTTGGCGCCAAGATAGCCCCCCGTATCACAAAACAAAAATTTGGAATACACAGTTCGAAAGCAAATCGTTTGTACCGTTTGTACCGAAAAAAGTTCTGTTTGTACCCTGATAGTTTTAGAAAAAGAGGGGATGATATTTGGGGCGAGGGGGGGCTATCTTGGCGCCAAGATAGCCCCCCCGTATCACAACACAAAAAATTGGAATACACCATTCGAAACCAAATCGTTTGTACCGTTTGTACCGAAAAAAGTTTTGTTTGTACCCTGATAGTTTTCGAGTAAGAGGGGATGATATTTTGGGCGAGGGGCTTTCTTGGCGCCAAGATAGCCCCCCCGTATCACAGCACAAAAAATTGGAATACACCATTCGAAAGCAAATCGTTTGTACCGTTTGTACGGAAAAAAGTTTTGTTTACTTAAGGAAAAGAGCAGAAATAGAGAAAATTTAATTGAATCGGTGAGTGGAAAACTACTATAGTCCACAAAACGCATTTTGAGATATTTGAAAAAATAACTTTCGTTAGTTAACGCCACAAATGTACAGTCGACATTATACCATTCTGTTATAACGTGCAAGGTCTTGCAAATTGCACTGCTCTTCATTACAACTTGTAGTACTACATCTTTAGTGTTATTTATGCCTTTACTTCAAAATGGTTTATTTTGGATTCACACTGTTTTCCCACTCGCCGATTCAATTCTAACGTTGAGTTATTACTGAAAAATTGATTTTTTTATTTTGATATGCAGAACCAGAATTCTAAATACACATCAATTCACATGGACAAACATATGATACTTATTAATGGACATGGAAAAAGTACACATTAGGGGGCCTATCTTGCGAAAAAAATAGCCCCCAAATTTCATCCCCTGTTTCTCGAGAACTATCAAGGTACAAACAAAACTTTTTTCCGTAGAACCGGTACAAACGATTTGCTTTCGAATGGTGTATTCCAATTTTTTGTGCTATCCACTCTTTCTCAAAAACTATCAGGGTACAAACAAAACTTTTTTCGGTACAAACGGAACAAACGATTCTCGAAAACTATCAGGGTACAAACAAAACTTTTTTCGGTACAAACGGTACAAACGATTTGCTTTCGAATGGTGTATTCCAATTTCTTGTGCTGTCATACGGGGGGGCTATCTTGGCGCCAAGATAGCCCCCACAAATGTCATTCCCTGTTTTTCGAAAACTATCGGGGTACAAACAAAACTTTTTTCGGTACAAACGGTACAAACGATTTGCTTTCGAATGGTGTATTCCAATTTTTTGTGCTGTGATATGGGGGGGCTATCTTGGCGCCAAGATAGCCCCCCCAAATGTCATTCCCTGTTTTTCGAAAACTATCGGGGTACAAACAAAACTTTTTTCGGTACAAACGGTACAAACGATTTGCTTTCGAATGGTGTATTTCAAATTTTTGTGCTGTGATACGGGGGGGCTATCTTGGCGCCAAGATAGCCCCCCCAAATGTCATCCCCTGTTTCTCGAAAACTATCAGGGTACAAACAAAACTTTTTTCGGTACAAACGGTACAAATGATTTGCTTTCGAATGGTGTATTCCAATTTTTTGTGCTGTGATACGGGAGGGCTATCTTGGCGCCAAGATAGCCCCCAAAAATGTCATTCCCTGTTTTTCGAAAACTATCGGGGTACAAACAAAATTTTTTCGGTAAAAACGGTACAAACGATTTGCTTTCGAATGGTGTATTCCAATTTTTTGTGCTGTGATACGGGGGGGCTATCTTGGCGCCAAGATAGCCCCCCAAATGTCATTCCCTGTTTTTCGAAAACTATCGGGGTACAAACAAAACTTTTTTCGGTACAAACGGTACAAACGATTTGCTTTCGAATGGTGTATTTCACATTTTTGTGCTGTGATACGGGGGGGCTATCTTGGCGCCAAGATAGGCTGCCAAATGTCATCCCCTGTTTCTCGAAAACTATCAGGGTACAAACAAAACATTTTTCGGTACAAACGGTACAAACGATTTGCTTTCGAATGTTGTATTTCAAATTTTTGTGCTGTGATACGGGGGGGCTATCTTGGCGCCAAGATAGCCCCCCCAAATGTCATCCCCTGTTTCTCGAAAACTATCAGGGTACAAACAAACCTTTTTTCGGTACAAACGGTACAAACGATTTGCTTTAGAATGGTGTATTCCAATTTTTTGTGCTGTGATACGGGGGGCTATCTTGGCGCCAAGATAGCCCCCCCAAATGTCATTCCCTGTTTTTCGAAAACTATCGGGGTACAAACAAAACTTTTTTCGGTACAAACGATTTGCTTTCGAATGGTGTATTCCAATTTTTTGTGCTGTGATACGGGGGGGCTATCTTGGCGCCAAGATAGCCCCCCCAAATGTCATTCCCTGTTTTTCAAAAACTATCGGGGTACAAACAAAACTTTTTTCGGTACAAACGGTACAAACGATTTGCTTTCGAATGGTGTATTTCAAATTTTTGTGCTGTGATACGGGGGGGCTATCTTGGCGCCAAGATAGCCCCCCCAAATGTCATCCCCTGTTTCTCGATAACTATCAGGGTACAAACAAAACTTTTTTCGGTACTAACGGTACAAACGATTTGCTTTCGAATGGTGTATTTCAAATTTTTGTGCTGTGATACGGGGGGGCTATCTTGGCGCCAAGATAGCCCCCCCAAATGTCATCCCCTGTTTCTCGAAAACTATCAGGGTACAAACAAAACTTTTTTCGGTACAAACGGTACAAACGATTTGCTTTCGAATGGTGTATTCCAATTTTTTGTGCTGTGATACGGGGGGGCTATCTTGGCGCCAAGATAGCCCCCCCAAATGTCATTCCCTGTTTTTCGAAAACTATCGGGGTACAAACAAAACTTTTTTCGGTACAAACGGTACAAACGATTTGCTTTCGAATGGTGTATTTCAAATTTTTGTGCTGTGATACGGGGGGGCTATCTTGGCGCCAAGATAGCCCCCCCAAATGTCATCCCCTGTTTCTCGAAAACTATCAGGGTACAAATAAAACTTTTTTCGGTACAAACGGTACAAACGATTTGCTTTCGAATGGTGTATTCCAATTTTTTGTGCTGTGATAAGGGGGGGGCTTTCTTGGCGCCAAGATAGCCCCCCCATTCGACCTCTCAAGTAACCCTATAAGGAAAATGGTACAAACGAAACTATTTTCGGTACAAACGGTACAAACGTAGTACAAACGAATGACCTAGTCATTGTTTCAATTTTCTAAAGTGGGGGGGGCTATCTTGGCATACGTCTTTTCCTGCACACTATCTTATGTGTACACTATTAAGGTTTCATTATAGCAAAGTATATCAAGTCAATCTTTTACTTTATTCTTCGAGTTTTTGCTAAGAATTGCCTGGTTTGGCCCCACTGTGCGACGTTGAGAATGAAGGTATGAAAGTGAGAAGAGTGAAGAGACACATTCAAGCTGCTGTTTGCGCGGGAATATTAAAAATAAAAGTAAACGAGGGAAACAATAACATTTCGAACTTCAAGCAGTTGTAGAATAAGGGCTTAAGGGATCAAAACTTAGCCCGACGAAGTTCGACTTTTTTACACACACTAATCACTACCAATGATTTATTTTAAAATTCCATTGACATATCAAACGCTTCCAATTTGGAGGAATTTATTGAGGTCATTTTTCATCAACTTTTTATATCGGCACCATATTATTTTGTGTATGCGTGTCTAGTTGTGTGATGTTTTTATCTATCTACATACATATAAAACATAAGTACACTCATATATGTACGTGTTAGTGTATTTTAATATGTTAATTAATAATAAGTACCTTAAATTCGGAACTTTCATTCATTAAGAAATTAAGTAATTACTATAATTTCAGACATATGTAGTAGCCAAAGTATATTTTGGATTTTAAGTAAAAACATTGAACATATTCTTCACCTCCATCGATCAATATTTAGAAATTCACAAAGAAGGATCCTTCTGAATTTCCATTACATTTCACAAAATATTTTTTGCCATTAAGAGATCGAAATTAACATACTATTGATGTGGTCACATACAGAATAAAATTAAAAAGTTTACAATTATTACTGGAAATTAATACTGTCACCCATTTGAAACAATTTAAAAGCACATAGTTTTTAATGTATTAAAATTTCATTTCTTATCAATAGTATGAAATGTTGTAAATAGTAGTAACTTTCCATAACTGTTCTCCTAGCGAATTTGTATACAACCAAAGGTAGTTTTGTCAAGTTTAACAAAAAGTCCAAAATAAGACTCTCGAAAACAGCTCTTATTTGGAAAAGGATACATAATGATCGTTTTTGGTTGTTGTAATGGTCTTTCCAAGAAGATTAATAAAAATTCTGCGTAACAACAAAAGCTGCTTTTCTTATATATATATATAATGATTGCTAAAGTGAGTGTAGGGGCGCTGAATTCTACTTCGCCCCGGGCGCAGAAATCTCTAGCTACGGCTCTGTTCTTAATAGATTGAAATATAACTGTTTTAGTTATCTAAGACCATTTTTGTTCTATGGCAAAACATGTTTAAATCAGAAATGGTTAATTGGGAACACCAGCTAATTTGAACTTAGGTTTCAATAGAGGTAACGAAGGATATCGAAGGATATAGAATTTATTCTTGGGACACTGTATCCATTAAGTAGAAAATATCGTTATCTCTTACAGTACTTGCTTTTCTGAAATCAGTGTTGAAACTGGAAGTAGTAGGAAGTTTCAACCGGCTTTGGTTTTGGTAGAGCGTTGTGGGAGGTAATGGTATGTTCTCTTAATAGGCTGTGGGAGTCTATTACCGTTTCCTCTATGGTGATAAATGTTGATATCGGAATTTGGTCGCTGAAACCACTTTCGATTTATAGAGCATTAACGTGAAACGTGAAACCTATAACTGGGTCAAGGAATCGATTGCAAGTTGGAACGTTATTGTTATGTGGAAATCAGTACTGAAATTGGAAATATATTAGTAAGTGTAAACCGCTTCTACTGTTTTGGTAGTGTTGCAGGTAGTTATGGTATGAGGTTTTTGGACACCGAATCGTTTACGGAAAACCGTATCTCCTTTTTTAAAAACTTTTAGTTCTATGACGATAAATGCTGACACCAGAAGTAGTTAATTAGAACCACACCCGGTTGGAATATATTGTTAACACAGGAGATCGATTGGAACAAAGCAACTTCTTGATATCTCTAACATTTTTCTTTGATATCTGTGATCAAATTGAAGCATAGTGGAACAATGCCATTTTATGAAATTTGCAATGCTTATTCATACAGCAGTTTGGAAGTCTAATGCTAATACATCTTGATTGAAATTCACATCATTTTACTACTTCCTATGACAAATAATCAATATTGATCTTTCAGAAAGATAATTTAGAAAATATTTTAAGTGTGAAAAGTTCATAAGATGATATATTGGAAAACCTCGAAATATATATAACAGTAAATAAATAAATTAATTAAAATAACAAGGAGTAAGTATATAATTATGTTCAGTTATTATTTCTACATTCCTTCCAGATACAAAGCAATCACATTGTAAGTTTTAAGGAAGCAAAGGAAGTGAAGGTTAACCAGGCTGATATTTAATTAGTTTACAATGTATCGAAAAAATTCCATAATTCTTCTGTGATATTATTATTATTATTATTATTATTACTTTCTTTGATACTTCAAAAATGCTGATCACAGATGTAAAAAACTGTTTTTCGGTATCACTTCAGTTTTTATGTAAAATTAAAAACAAAATTGTACGCAAAATATGGACATTTTACTATATACTACCAAACAAAATACAAGACATTTTCCACATCGAAAAATACAGGTTCTAGATATGCTTCAAAATGAAAGAACAATTGAAATATTAATTGAGTCATTTAACTCGCTTCGGCTAAACTGCTGTGGTTGATCTAATACGTGTGTGTTCATGTAATCGTCATCAATCTTTGTACAATAGTTCACAAAGTCCGCGGATTCCATGTTTACAGAAGTTCTTGGTATGGGCACATCGTCACAGCGAGGCTTTGGGCGAATAGCTGAACGCACGTTTGCATCTTTCACAGAGGCTTTGTTCTTCGTATTTTTGCCAGTAATATCAGTGAAATAAAAATAGCTGTCTATTGAGTGATCATGCATTGATTCCATCCAATACATTGGAATTGCAAACGCCAGACATTTCCTTTATCTATGTAATCACTGATTAATATTAATAGAAAATGTGGTACCCACCATTTTAGGCTTCCACGATTTCTTATGGTCTCCTACGTGACACCAAACTATGCGTAGTAACATTGTTTGTAATACGCAGTTTTGTTTCTCCTTTGTTTCCTAGTTTCCTTGGAATGGAACTAGATAACTTCCAAAATAATATGTTTTATTCGGCGATGTATAATTAGATGTCAATACTTCCATTAGGAGTGTATAGGTGAATATTATTCTACAGAGACTGACGTACGATATTAATATTATGTAAAATGAAGAAAAAAGCACGGAATTGTATTACACTACCGTTTCTTTCACATAAATACGAGTTTAATAGGTCCTTAATAAATGAAGAACCTATCTTCAAAAGGTGACATTTCCCATCTCGAGTGTATTTGCTTTTTGTTTTCTAAAAAGGAATTTTAACAGTTTCTCAATCTTTGAGATGAAATGTTACACAATCATCAATTTTATAAAAGTGAATAAACAAGGGGGGTATATTTGTTTTTATTTACACGATATCGATACAACTACTTTTCATTAGCAAAATTAATTTAACCTTCAAAATTCAGAAGAGCAACTACGGTAAGAGGTAGCGATTTTTTTCAATCGATCTGGTGTCTCAAGAACAAATTCCATGTCCTCTATTAAGTATTCAGTCAAAACGAAAATTGTTGCTGTTAGCAATTTTCGATTTTAACACGTATCGCCATAGAACAAAATGGCATTACACTATATTGTATTCGATTCAAGATTTCAATGGAACATATCGTCACAATTGCAACACTCTACCGAAACAAGAAGTGGTTGAAAGTTACTATTACTTTCAGTTTCAATACTGATTTCCGTAAAGCAAAAGCGGTGAAAAATATCGACAGATGATTTATGTTCCCAAGAATATGTTTCATCTTTGCGTTAAACTATTTCAGATCGGAGGTCGTTCGCATTTACCAATTTCCTCCTCAACATTTATTACCATAGTTGCAAAATGGTAATGCGTGGCAGGGAGAAGTTTTGTGCAATCGATTCAGGGTGTCTAGGGAAACATATAATCACTTCGAGCAATACTCAATCTACAACTGAAAATGGTTGAAATGTACGATTACTTAACGTTTCAATATTGTTTCGATAGAGCAAAACCTGTAAGAAATATTGTGGACGGTTTTTATTCCAAGTTTTTCACCTTCTTAAGAGTAGATTCTATCATCTTAATTAAATTTCTATTCAAATCGGAAGTGGTTCAATTTAATTTCCGGTTTAATCTTTTTAGCCACAGAACAAAAACATGAATAGCGCGTAATGTCTTTTTGATATAAATTCAGTGTCTGAGAGACAAGTTCTAACTTTGGGATCCTATTAATTTATTGGGATAAGTAGTCGTAGATGTGGTACTTAAAGTTTGTGTATCGAATTTCCACAATTTGGAAGTCTGACATAGTTTCTCATTGAGAAACGGTTCGCTAGATATTTGGTAGTATGGTAGTCGAACCTAGGCTATAAAATCGGTAACCTAGCCTTGCGCTGTGCTTTTGTAGATCAACATGCTCTATTCATACCCAATCCCCCAGCATATTATAGCAGTTTTAACCCTGCAATACGCGCGCGGGCTACTATTGTAGCCCAGCGTTTTTGTTTTCCTTGCCGCAAAGTTGTTTCAGGTGCTAACACAAAGGGTGTCTGTGTACCTTTCTATCAAGTATCATTCTGCGTTTTTAATGTGTGGTCAAACGTAAAATTGAAACAAGCTCATTGGTATTCTGCTTGAAAGTTTCATGGGCTACATCTGTAGCCCGCGCGACTGTTGGTGTCACAAATGTTCCAAAACATCGAAAGTTTTTTCATAATACTTTGAGTGTTGCAAAATTCCTGTTCTGATTAGCAATGTTTTCCAGATTGCGATAGTGATGGTAAAGAATATTTTGAGACGGAAGAACTGCATTTTTCGAACACAGAACAGTGGAAATTCAGAAGATGTTACTGAGAATTCCGGGTGGCAGGAATCACTGATACTTGTTCATAATAGTGGTAGTAAATACAGTTGTAAAGTAAATTATTATGTAGCAAAAAAACATTTCAGATGAAAAATAAAAACTCCTACTCGTAATATTTGTACTCGCGCTCATAATATTTCGCTTCGTTTTCCTGGACCTAAAGGTCAAGCAAGGTCTGCGTTGTAGTAACTTGAATGTCTAGTATTGTTTTTAGATGCAAACATTTTCAGACTTACAGTTGATTGTAGCAATATTTACATTGACAGTGTCAGAAAGAGATTTGTACATGACCATGATGCAAAGCTTACAGACGAGACAGAAATACGTGCACTTTTTGGCATTTTGATGCTTTTGATGAGTGGTCAATGCTTGAAGGAAAGTGTGCATCGACCACTCAATCACTTGTGTGCAGAACATACTTCAAGGAACTTGAATAGGAAAACAGAAAAAGAAAATAGATGAAAGTAAATAACATATGTATAATTATGCAAAATCGTAATCAAACTTTTGAGAGCAAGAAATCTTAAAAAATATTTCGCTGAAAAGATATAGGTTTTGTCGATAATACGTTTATATGTAAGCTTTTGTTAGTAAATTTTTTGTAAAATAATGCGTATATTTAAAACAATTTTGACATATATGTTTACGATGAAGAAAAGTTCGAAATGTTCCAAATTGGTGCATTTATTACTAAATACAAATAACTTTTACAGTCCTATTCGTGTTTTACTTTTCAAAAGTGAATGGCGTTGATCTTCTTTGTATATACATAGCTTTCAAAATAAACATATTTCTCAAATTAGGTATAAGACCCTTAAAACAGTTTATAAATACATTTCTCTACAAGAAAGATAAAAAAATTAACAAACTAGCCAATATAATAAAATAAAAACAAATGGGCTACAGTTGTAGCCCGCGCGACTATCCATGTCACAAAAATCCGCGCGCCTGTTGGAGGGTTAAAAGAACTTGCTTCTCATTATCTTCAAAACATTTTATTCAATTCTATTTGCACGAACAACGCATAAATCTGTATCCGGTCAGCACACACACAATATCTACTGTACGTCTACGTCATCTAGGCTTGTGAAATGGACCAAAGCGTTCATTGAATATCCAATGTACGTTGACCAGCTTCCATTTGTCAATTAATGAAACAAAAGGTGTATATCCAATGGATGCTCTACGTAGCCCAACATTCCAAACTATACTATGCATTCGTGTAAGAATCTCATAGAACGGGTTTTTCCGTCGGTCTATCAGTAGACACGTATCAGACCAAAGACGGTGAGAGCTATGTAGAAACGATTTCTTGTAGTTGATTAATTAGCTGAAGAATAGGTTCCATAGCCTCCATTGTCCCACTATCCCAACCGGATGTGGTTGACATTATTTCCAGTTACAACTAGTATCACCATAGAACAAAGATGGTAATAAGTAGATAGAGCCAAACAGTTTTCAGCAATCGACAGCGTCTCAAAAGAATATAGTCATCATCCTCAGCACTCAACCGAAGCCAAAGTAGTTGAAACTTACTACTACCTCCGATCTCAATGCTGTTCTATAGTAAAAAACTGTAAAAGAAATCGAAAAACAGCATTTTCAATTTGTTCATAATTCCAAATATATTCCATCTCCTCCGTTACAATTTAATCAGAACAAAAATGTTACAAATGAAAAGAAAAATTATGTTTCAACGTTAGTCCTCATAGAATAGAACAACAACAAGTGTCTTTTTCTCCAAATGGAGTCCCAACAAACATAGTACCAATCCAAAACTACAGAGCACCAGGAGAGGTTGACATTTACTAGCATCTCTTGTTTCAACTTTGATTTTGATAGGAAAAATATGGCATCAGATATGGAGAAATGGATTTTCCACCGTTTCAGTGTCCCAGAAATAGGTTCCATCTTCTTTATTAACCCTCAGTTTAAAGGGAAAGTGGCAGAAATCAACCATTTTTGGTTTCAACATCCATCGTCACAGAACAATATCTGCAATACATAGCGACAACATAATCGATTTGACGTCTCAACAGAACAGACATTACCTCCCGCAACACTCTGTGAAAACTTAACGTGGTTTGAATTTACTTGTACTACCAGTTTCAGTACTTATTTTCATAAAGCGAAACTGTATAATATAGGTTACATCTCAATATTATAGAAAGAGTAATTATTGAGGAATGTATAACTCATAATATACTTTAAATTCTATAATCGAATTTAAGTACAGTAAAAGCTCTGTATTCCCGCTTCCTTTATTCACGTTTTCACTATTCGCGGATTAAACAAATGCGACCCAATTCGTATATTCGCGGCTAAAGATTTCTTTATTCGCGGATCTAATCAGTACATACATACATACGTAATAATAAAAAAGATTCCAATAGGTATCCAACCCAATATCCTTTGTAAAAGCCGTCAAATGGACTAATAAAATGCAAAATAGACCTTATTACAGCTTTGCCTAAAGTATGTTGTTAAATGATATCGCCGCTGTTTTGGTTCGGACTTTGACATAAGCCGCCTTCACCGCGATCGGTGTTTTTGAGAATATAAACAAACAGAATGAAAGCAACCTTATTACTCAATGAATAAAGTATATATTTAAATGGCGCCACATTATTAGATGTTACGTCCTTTGGTAAGAGCCGCTTTTCGTGTTTTATTGTTTCGCCTTTCCATTCGTAACAAAAATTGTGATCGAGTAACACGTCTCTACCACTGTCTTCCTAATTCATACAGTAATGTCAATTAAAAAAATTGAGAAACGAGTTTCGACACGAAAAAAATCTGTTACCGCTTAAAGTGAAAATAGAAATGCTTGATTGTTTACGCCTTGGAGAGTCGTTTGCATCCATATCACGCTCATTCAATGTCAACGAATCAATTGTACGATCGATAAAAAACCGAAGATAAAATACGGTCGTCTGTAGCTTCAACTTCACTGTCAGCGAAAATTTTCGTGATACATCAATAGAAAAAATGGAAGTGGCGTTGTCATTATGGATCGAAGACCGCAACCAAAAAAGGGTGCCCCTGAGTGGTCCAATTTTCCGGGAGAAGGCAAAGCGTCTTTACGCTCATTTTCAAGAACCTGATGGTAGTTGTAGTGGTGAATGTACAGGTGGAGGATTTCAAGCATCGGAAGGTTGATTCAATAAATTTAAGGTGAGACAATCATTGCATAACATTAAAATCGTTGGAGAAGCTGCATCTGCAGACACTGCTGCAATACAACGATATCCAGAAGAATTTGCAAACTTAGTAGCTGATGGAGGATACAAACCAGAGCAAGTATTTAATGCAGACGAAACTGCACTGTTTTGGAAGAGAATGTCAAGCAAAAGATTCATTTCTAAAAGCGAAAAGTCTGCTCCTGGATTTAAAGCAGCAAAGAATGGAGTTACACTGCTGCCATGTTCTAATGCATCTGGAGATTGTGTCATTAAATCACTGATGCTTTACAGATCGTTAAATCTTTGGGCTTTAAAAAATCAAAACAAAGACGACCTGCCAGTTTTTTGGCGTGCTCATAAGAAAGCGTGGGTTACAAGCTCTATTTTTTGTGACTGGTTCCGGAATTGTTTTGTTCCTAAAGTTGAAACTTATTTAAAAAACAGAATTTAGACTTTAAAGCAGTTCTAGTTTTGGACAATGCATCAGGTCATCCTCGCGAAGTTGAAACTATGCATCGAAAGTGACATTTCTACCTCCCAACACGACGGCTTTGCTTCAACCTATGGAGCAATGAATAATCCAGACTTTTAAGCTCTATTACATTAGACGAACCTTCAAAATCGTATTGGCTAATATGGAATGTAATCCTGATATGAATGTTATGGAATGCTGGAAGAAATTTGACAGAGCAAAATGCATCGTAAACATAAAAGAATCATTGGAAGAACTAAAGCCACGTACATTGAAGTCATGCTGGAAGAAACTGTGGTCTGTTCTGACTGCGGAAAATGACGAAGAATGTGTGCAGATTCAAACTTTGACTGCAAACATAGCCGAAATTCCGAATGGAATAGGACGAGATGGGTTCCAACAGATAGAATCAAGTGACATTCAGGAATTGCTTGAATTGCAAGATGAAGATTTGACTGAAACTGACTTGGAGGAAATGTTAAATTCACAGCCCATTGAAGAAGAGACTTCAACAAGCACTAGAAACGTGACATTTAATTTGAAAAATCTTAGTGAAGGTTTAAGAATGGCAAATGAGCTTTGTGATTTCTTCATGAAAATTGATCCCTCTATGGAACGAAGTCTTACTTTTAAGAGGCAAATTGCTAATGCCACTGTTAAATATCAGTTTGAATTGAAGGAGCTTTTAAAAACTGCCAAGCAAGAGAAAAATTACAAAATTCTTCAAACCATTGCCTAAGCCTGAAGATAATAATTAATCAATATGGTCAAAATCTTCAATTACAGTAAATTGATTTTTTATATATATGTATTTGTTTCTTTTATTTTATCACCTAGGAACGTATCCCCTATAATCCCATATAACTAACCATTCACTATTCACGGTTTCTCTATTCGCGGCACATTTATGGAGCATATACCCCGCAAATAAAGAGCTTTTACTGAAGTCCATTTAGACAGCCCCCCCACCTTTCAGAATCAATCGGAAACGGTCTCAATCGTTTGTACATCGTTTGTACAGAAATGTGCAGGCGAAATCTTCGTTTGTACACAATTAGTTTTGCCACCAGAACGAAAACAAAGTGGGGGCTGTCTAGGTAGTAGCCCCCCATCATGTCCAATTCAATCACAAATTGTCACACTCGTCTGTACATCTTTTGTACAGAAATGTGCATGCGAAAATTTCGTTTGTACACAATTAGGGGCGCGCCAGAACGAAACCAAAGTGGGTCTGTCTAAGTGGTAGCCCCCTCCATGTCCAATTCAATCACAAATTGTCGTATTCGTTTTTACTTCGTTAGTACACAAATGTGCATTCGTAATTTTCGTTTGTACACAATTAGGGATGCCGCCAGAATGAACAGAATGTGGGGCTGTCTAAATGGTAGCCCCCCACCATGTCCGATTCAATCACAAATTGTAGCAATCGTTTGTACAGAAATATGCAGGCAAAATTTTCGTTTGTACACAATTAGATTCGAAGCCAGAACGAAAACAAAGTGGTGTCTGTCTAAGTGGTAGCCTCCCCACAATGTCCAATTCAATCACAAATAGTCGTAATCGTTTGTACATCGTTTGTACAGAAATGTGCATGTGAAATGTTTGTTTGTACACAATTAGTTTCGCCGCCAGAACGAAAACCAAGTGGGGGCTGTCTAGGTGGTAGCCCCCACCATGTCCAATTTAATCACAAATTGTCGCAATCGTTCGTACATCGTTTGTACACAAATGTGCAAGCGAAATTTGTGTTTGCACACAATTAGTTTCGTCGCCAGAACAAAACCTAAGTGGGAGCTGTGTAAATGGTAGCCCCCAACCATGTCCAATTCAATCACAAGTAGTCGTAATCGTTTGTACATCATTTGTACAGACATGTGCAGGTGAGATTTCCGTTTGTACACAATCAGGGGCGCCGCCAGAACTACACCTAAGTGGGAGGATGTCTAAATGGTAGCCCCGCACCATGTCCAATTCAATCACAAATTGTCGCAATCGTTTGTACATCGTTTGTACAGAAATGTGCAGGCGAAATTCTCGTTTGGGCACAATTACGGGCACCACCAGAACGAAAACAATGTGGGGGCATTCGAAATGGTAGCCATCCACCATGCCCAATTCAATCATAAAGTGTCGCAATCGTTTGTACATCGTTTATACAGATATGTGCGAGCGAAATTTTCGTTTGTACACAATTAGGTTTGGCGCCAAAACGATAACAAGGTATGGGCTATCTAATTGGTAGCCGTCCCGCCATGTCGAATTCAACCATGTCGAAACTGTCGCACTTGTTTGTACGTCTTTGTACAGAAATTTGCAGGCGAAATTTTCGCTTTCACACAAATGTTGCGCCGCCAAAACGATAACAAAGTATAGGCTGCCTAATTGGTAGCCCCTCCCCACGTCCGATTAAAAAGAAAATTATCTCAATCGTTTGTACAGTAATGCGTGGGCGAAAATTTAGTTTCTACGCTACCAGGGGCGACAACAGAACGAAAACAAAGGGGAGCTGTCTAAGTACTAGCCTCACCACGTACGATTGAACCACAAATTGTCACGATCGTTCATACATCGTTTGCGCAGAAATGTGCAGGTAAAATTTTCGTTTGTACTAAATAATATACAGATGTGAGTATTTTTAATATTTGACCTACAATTGAAGAGAAGGGGTTGAGATTGCTATTATTATAATTATGTATATATCTCAGGATTTGCTCAAATTTCGAGATATGAAAGTTGTTATTTCGACTTCTCATTTCAAATGTTAAACCAGTGTATCGTGTTTGAACGTTTTCTGATACTTAACCTACAATATAAGAAAGGGGGTTCACTAAAATGCTCACCAAATTCGCGATTTTGGATTTCGGATTAATTATATATTAAAGACTCAGGATCAAGACAAATATTGCGCACAGTAGCACGTTGGACCATCTGCTAGTACTAAGATAATAATAATAATAATAATAATAATAATAATAATAATAATAATAATAATAATATAGTAGAAGCAAGTAACTTTGAAAAATACTGGTTAGTGAAACATTAAAAAAATGTGTCACATACTATGGAATATTTATTAAAAAGGCAGGAGATGCAAATACAGGGGATGGAGAAAAAAGTGGAAACACCTGGTATAAAAAGATGAGCCATTTCAAACTCGATTTGAGTCTGAACGTGGTGGTGTCTCTGGGGTCACCGGCACATCCTGTGAGGTATACAGCCTGGCCAATCGAACAGAAGGGCGAATTACAATTCAACGACCGGTCCGTGCAATTTATCGTGAATCATGTATGAACTGATAGATTTTCAAAGAGAGCAAATTGTGGGTGTACGTATGGTGGTAGTTTCCGTGACGAAAGTAGCGGAAATTTTTAGTGTATCAAGGGGTACAGTCTCGAAGATCATGTTTGCCTACGAATGTTTCGGAAAAACCGCCTCAGCAATTGTGCGTTGCGTGAAAGAGACACGCACATTGGGTTAGGATTATGACCAAGCAGATCACCATGGCGCGAAAAGCCACCGCTTAGCTGAATACAGTGCTTACAAAGCCTGTTAGTGTCAAAAGAGTCAGAAGAGAACTCCATAAGTAAGGAATTTACGGCAGATTTTGCATTTCCAAAGCACTCGTTACTATTGAACATGGTGCTATACGGAGACAGTGGTGCAACGCACATAAAAACTGGACAATGGAGAGGTGGAAAACTGTTATCTGGTCGGATGAGTCTTCCGTTACATTGTTTTCAAGTGTTGGTCGAGTTTACGTGTGGAAAACTTCGGCACAAGCGTACAATACAGACTACTGTTACCGAGAATGATGATTTCGGCAGTTTGGGTGGTCCAGTGATTTGGGCAGCCATATGCTGGTATTTTGCCAGACCCATTATCACCCTGCATGAACATGTCACTGCCAAGGACCACGTAACAATTTTGAGTAACCAGCTGCACTCCATGATGTAAACCTTATTTCCAGATGGTAATGCCATGTTCCAAGATGACCGAGTCCCTGCTCATACAGCTCACATCGTCCAGAACTGGTTCGATGAGCACAAAGATGAAGTGTCGCACCTTCCATGGCCTCCGCAATAGCCACACCTCAATATCATTGGGTCCTTATGGTCAGTTTTGGATACCCACTACCCACCACCGTCCTCTCTATAACAACGTTCCGCTACTTTGGCGGAAGAATGGTATAACATCTCTTTGACAACCATACGCAATCTGTATATTTCCATTTCCTGTCGACTACAGGGCGTTCTGCGCACGGTCCTACTTGCTCTTACTGAAGGTAATGTGCGTGAAGGAAGTGCATATTTTTGTCCTTCCCCTGTAACTTTTACTGTTGAATTTTAAATTTGGTAAAGATGATAATGTATCATTTGAAGGAAAATATACGGAACTGTAGGAAAATATATGGAAACAATATTCAATTGAATAATTGTTGGTTGAAATTTATTGTAACTTAAAAGAATGTCTTAGTGAATTTTTGCTCCATGTTCGATTAAATGAATGTACTACATTCATAGATGTACAATATAACACAATTTAATAAATAGATAGAAATTGATATGGATAAGCAATGACGTAAATATGAAGAATATTTTTTATATGAATACGGGAGCTTATAGATTCCTAACAGATGTGTGTAGGTTTGTCAACCTCTCTCTTTCTCTCTGTGTGAATGTGATGTTTCATTTCTCCGTAAATACTGATCGGATATGAACTAAATTTCGTGAGCAAGTCCATGGAATATAGCTATATTTGGTACCCCCTCTGACTCTCCTTTGGGTGCTGATATGTGTTTATGCGATACTCTATTTCTTGGAAATTTCTGCTCAGATCTAAATCAAATTTGGTGATTAAGTAGCCTATCACCTAATTAATAAAGATCGCTATATTCTGCGAACTCTCTCTGACTTCGTACGAGTGATGGGGGTTACATGTAAAAGTAATGTGTCGAATCCATAGCTCAAGGGGTCTGAGAAGAATAGTGATACTTCTGATGCCATTTAAATACCATTTTAGCCCCCACCGTCATGGGGGCTCAAAGGAAGGAATAATTGAAAACAGACGATATTAGTGTCGAAGTAACGGTTTCCGGGATGACAGAGATGAATAGTGACATACCCAATGGCGTTCAAGTTAAAGTTCAGCCGTTATCGACATAGAGTGGCATATAGAAATAAACAAATTAATGTTTAAATATATATAATAAGGACCAGCACAGTTTGCATTTCACGCTTTGCAAATCGACAGCTTCTGAGTTCGGTTCACAGACTGTCCCTCAGCTTCTATTCTTCCCAACTACGGTATTTTTAAAGTCCATGCGCGTTTCACAAACTCCACTTAATACATTTACAGTAGGTTGACGATTAATGGAATAGGAGTTAGCGAGAACTGGTGTTTTGCAATCGATATAGCGTTCTAATACTAGGTACCATTTTCAATTTCAGCAACCGTTATTCAAACCGGTTAACGTATATCGCTAAACACCAAAAACGGTAATACACAGCTGTAGCCCATCCCCTTTCTTACTTTGTAGGTGAAGTGTCAAAAAACGTAAAAAAAAGTTTCAGTGGTTTAATATTTGAAATGAGAAGTCGAAATAACAACTTTCATATCCCGAAGTTTGAGCATATCCTGAGATATATACATAATTATAATAATTGCAATCTCAACCCCTTCTCTTCAATCCTTGATCAAATATTAAAAATACTCACATCCGTATATTATTTGGTACAAACGAAAATTTTACCTGCACACTTCTGCACAAATGATGTATAAACAATCGCGACAATTTGTGGTTCAATCGAACATGGTGGGCCTACCACTTAGACAACTCCCCTTTGTGTTCGTTCTGTCGACGCCCCTGATAGCGTAGAAACAAAACTTTCGCCTGCGCATTACTGTACAAACGATTGAGATAATTTTCTTTTGAATCGGACGTGGGGAGGGGCTACCAATTAGGCAGCCTATACTTTGTTATCGTTTTGGCGGCACCCCATTTGTGTGCGAACGAATATTACCCCTGCACATTTCTGTACACACGATGTACAGACGATTGAGGCCACTTCCGATTGAATTGAACTTCTTGGGGGCTACCCTTTAGACAGCCCCCCCAATTTGTTTTCGTTCTGGTGGCGAAGCTAATTGTGTTGAAACAAAAATTCCGCCTGCACAATTCTGTACGAACGATGTACAAACGATTGCGACAATTTATGATTGAATTGGACTTCTTGGGGCGTTACAATTTAGACAGCTCGCAACTTTGTTTTCGGTCTGGCGGCGAAACTAACTCTGTACAAACGAAAATTTCGAATGAAATTTCTGTACAAACGATGTACAAACGATTGCGACAATTTGTGATTGAATTGGACATGGTAAAGGCTACCATTTAGACAGCCTTTCGCTTAGGTTTTGTTCTGGCGGCGACCCTGATTGTGTACAAACGAAAATTTCACCTGGAAATTTCTGTACAAACGATGTACAAACGATTACGAAAATTTGGGATTGAATTGGAGATGGTGGGGAGCTAGCATTTAGACCGCCCCACTTTGTTTTCGTTCTGGCGACGCCCCTAATTGTGTACAAACGAAAATTTCCCCTGCACATTTCTGTACAAACCATGTACACTCATGTCCAAAATTATTGTCTCATGTCTATAAATATGTTGTTTTAGGAATATAATTTGATAACGAATTCGCCCGGTATTTCTTATAATGTTTATGTGTATAATCGGCAAAGGCATGTATGTGGCAAATTTCATGTCAAAAGAGCAGTAAATAATAATAATAAAACGAAAATAAAACTTTCTTCTCCATTTAGCAAGATTTTGTTTTATTCATTCTAATTTTCGTATTTATAATCCTGTCCCTATGAAATTTACCACAAATATACATTTTCCGATTATACACATGGTATCAGTATTAAAAGTACCCTGAAAAATCTTTATCAAATTATATTCTTACAACAAGACAGTTATAGATATGCGACAATCATTTTGGACATGAGTGTACATACGATTGAGACCATTTCCGATTGAATCTGAAAAGGGGGGCCTACCATTTAGACAGCCTCCACATTATTTTCGTTCTGGCGGCGCCCCTATTTGTGTACAAACTAAAACTTCGCATGCGCATTTCTGTACAAACAATGTACAAACGACTGAGACCATTTCCGATTGATTCTGAAAAGGTGTGGGTCTAAATGGACGTCTTTTACTGTACTCTTCTAAAAGCTTATTATTTTATGCTTGAAAAATTATATCGGTAAACTAAAAAAATGACTCTTATGTTACAAGAACCAGAATAAGATCTATTTATAAATGACGAGTAAATTTCAACACTTCCAATCTATCTATTAAAATGCTATAGTAGTAATTTTGGGCGATTTTTTTAATGCTATCCCTAGGGCTAGCTACCCTGTAGAGGGCTACACCCTGTTTTAGGAAAGGGATGTAACGGAATAAAGGAATTCAAGGTTATAATCGTTAAGCTAAGAGATATTTCTTTATTTATTACTTTAGATGTTGGGTCATTATAGTCTTTGCGACTATAATCATTTTATAGGTTAGGTAATTAACAAAATTATACAGTTACAAGTACAGTAATTATGATTAGAATAATACAAAACAAGTTTGTGGAAATAATTCAAATCTGTATAAATGAATATGAGGTATGAGATGAGGTGCGATGAACGCCACAACACATAGGGACTGTTAATATAGACAAATGCGGGTTATCTTCTGCCTAGGGGCGACGCTAGGCTAACGTAGACAGAGGAGGCCCTGTTAGATGACAGAGGAGTTACTGTGCTTGATATGACGGGTAGATATGCGGTAGATGGACATGAAGGCGGTGATCATGTACAAGTGCAAGGTCTGGATGATTAGGCGGTAAGGTATAGCAATAGAGTGTGAAGAGTAAATTAAGAGGGAGATGGTAATATCGAGGCCGAACAGATGATAGAGCGAGGTAATGCATGGTTTCGAAAAGCAATGATTGTTCTTTCTGGAAGCGAATGGTGATGAACTTTCGGCGGAGAGATTCAACGTGATAAAGCAATGTAGGGTAGGTTATGAGAGAATACAAGTAGCGAGTCGGACTAAGAAGAGAAATACGATGAGCGATACGAAAGGCATAGCGCTCGAAGGTTGCTAGTTTGAAGTAGAATGAAGGTAGAACTGATGACCAGGCTGTGAGTCCATAGGTAAGTACATGACGAAAAAAAACTTATATGTGTTAAGAACGATATGTGATGTAAGTTCCCATGTCCTCCCAGTCAGACGTTTTAGAAGATTGAGACGGTTATAGACTAGTTTTCACGTAGTTCAGATGAGGAGTCCAAGTAAGATGTTGATCAAATATAATGCCTAGATAAGTTACTGTATTGCTGAGACGAATTGGCGAATGCTGAATGGAGAGAGAGAGGAGTGATGGATTTCTACGGATTTTGGAGTGTTTGCGTGGTGGAAGAAAGACGATGGCCTGTGTTTTCGAAGCATTTATAGTGAGCTTCCATTTTCGACACCACTGAGAGAAACGATCAAATGATTCTTGCAGTATTAGGTTGATGTGTCTGATGGTACGGCCGAGAGCGAGGAAGACAGTATCATCGGCATATTGAAAGGTGTGTACGTCTGCGGGCAGAGTTGGAAAGTCGGAAACGAATAGCAAGTACAGCAAGGGGGACAGAGCTGATCCTTGAGGGACGCCAGAATGTAAAAATATTGGATGTGATAAATGATTGTTAATATGAACATAGGTAATGCGGCAAACTAAAAAGTGATAGATAAAACGGATATATGGTGATGGTAATTTAAGTTTAATGAGTTTGTAGATGAGGGCGAGATGGCAGACTTTGTCAAAGGCTTTTTCTAGGTGAAAAAGCACAAGACAAGATGGTCGCATAGAATTATAATGATTTGTAATAAGGGTACTTAGTCGTTGGAGCTGATCATTCATGGAATATGACGGGCGGAAACCGGCTTGGAAAGATGGAATGAGACTGCGTGCACGCAGATAAGTATGAAGCCTATTGACTAGAAACCGTTTCAGTACTTTGCTAAAGGTCGAAGTGAGTTGTATAGGGCGGTAGGAAGATACGGCTTGGGTGGTTCATTCGGTTTTGGGAACATGAGCGTTTTAGACATCTTCCAGTCGGCAGGAAAAAAGCCTGTTCGAAGGATGAAAGTGAAGATAGAGGCTAATAAAAGGAGGAGTGAGGGCGGACTTTCCTTGATATGGCGATATGTAATTGAATCAAAATCTGGAGCAGAGTTTCGTTTAGTCTGGACAACTGAAGTGATATCGGCAACAGTGATGGGAGCAGTGAGTTCATTAGGCGGCAATGTATGACTGGCACTAGGTTGGAAGAGGGGACTCGCTGTGTTTATTTTATCGACGGGATGAGAAAAAATATGATCAGAAGGTTGAGGAGTGAAGATGTCCTGCAGGTAGTCGGCAAAAGCATTAGCCTTGTCTTGATCAGAAGCAGCTTGACTATTAATGATGATGAGTGGGTAAGGGGTTTTAGTGAATTTGCCACGAAGCGCATTGAAACGTTTCCAGTAACGTGATGGATGAGCTGTGTCGGCAAGAGTGTTACAAGTTTTAATCCATTGGCGCTTTTTGTATGCTTTTTGTATGGCGGGAGTGTTTGATCTGAGCGAGGTAGTGCGGAGGCAATTTAAGTTGGTATGGAGTAGAACTGGAAGTTGGAATGTACAATTCAGATGCACGGGTGATCTCGGAAGTGATTGTAGAGACGTGTACATAGAGTTCGTCAGATGATATAGGAGGGTGGAGATCTGCAACAGCAGTCGTAAGATATGTACGATATTTATCCCAATTGGCTTTATCAAAGCGAGGCGTTCGAAGGGGTGGAGGTGCATTTTGCGGTCGAGCAGTACCAAGATGATATGAAAGTTTGACCGAGGCGTGGTCACTACCAAGAAGATCAAGAACTGTGAATGTACTGTTAGCAGCGAGTGTATTTGAGGTGATGGCGATGTCGGGAGTGGTATTGGACACGGGTCTAGTAGCAGATGGGAGAGTATGTATTATGCTGGTAGTGTGAGTGGTGATATGGTCTGTAAAGCGTGTGCGTTCATTCGGAGTGCGACTATGAAAGCTTATATCGGCGAGAATGATGAAATGTATATAGGTATAAGAAATATGACTGAAAAATTCAAGTGGGATGGGGTGACCGGGTCGAACATAGATAGTAGCAAAAGTGATGATTGACTTGAAGTACAATGTAATGATGATATGCTCAGGGAGGTGTGGAACAGGACGAATATGATGGCGAGATGGTATATGATTGCGAAAGCCAATTGCTACTCCCCCATTGGCTCGTAATGCAGGAGCTGTATTGTCATGACGAGTGAGAGTGTAGCGAGGAATATTAAATACGGTAGACTTGGTGAGAAAGGTTTCATTTAGCAAAAAAAAACAGATACGTGTTCTTCGTGTAACAGTGCTTCGAAAAGGGTTTTATTGGTAGGTAATGAGCGAATATACATGAAAGGAAGATTAAATCCATTATGACGTGTAAGTTAAACTGTTGTTTCGTGACGTGAGGTTTGAAAATGAACATAATTGTTGGTGTAGGTGGCGTAGAAATTGACGTTGAAGACATATTTAGCTGCTCTGGTAATCTGTTGTAGAGTATGAATGCGTTGAAATGGATGAATGTTTTGTAGGGTGAGTGTGAGAAATTGAAGAAGCTGTTGTATGGTAACCGGATCTGTGGTTTGGAAATTGGTTGGAGGTGAAGGGTGTGGCATCCGGAGCGGGACGACTAAATCAGGATGTTGTTGGTCAGGTGGAGGTTTATTATTGCATTTATAACTATAGGCCGGATGTTGGTCGTGGCAAGTAGGACATTGAGGTGGTTGTTGAAGATTAGTACAAAGGCGCGTATGATGTGGTCCTGTGCAATGTCCACAGACTGGCGGATTTTTGCAGTTAACCGTGTTGTGTTCATTGTATAGTTGACAGTTTTCCCATCGCACAGGAAGAGGAACTGGAGTGCGTGAAGGTTCAACCTTGTGACGACGTTTGTAAATGTATGCGCCAGTAGTGAGCAATGTATCGATCGTATCTTGTGAAGCTGTGAGAAGACGTAACATGTATGGTGCTCCTTGATTGTTGCGTATGCAGATGACCTTGTGAATATTATGTCCCTCATGTTGAAGTTCTTCATGAATTTCGGAGTCGGAATATGTTGGGTCAACGCCCCGGATGACAACAGACAGATATGGTGGGCGTTTTGGTAGCTGTGCTTGTTTCTGTCGTGCAGAGGAGAGAGATGTGAGAGTGGCGCTTTTCCCAAAGATCTCAAACGAGGCCTTGTTTCTGACGGTGATAGCAAACTGCGGGTCTGTGGACTTTAAGATGTAACCGTTACGAGTTTTGATGACTTCTGCTAGTGGAATGCTTCGAAGATATTTCTGGAGTTGTAATGTGATGAACTTCTCATTGCTGTACATTGTATCATAATTTTGAAGTAGAAATGAATGAAGAATGAGCCGATTATGATGATAATTATTGGAAAGAAATATTTGAGAGTTTGGAATAGTTGTATTGCTATTCTCATCGGCTGCATTCATAACAATTTGCTGAAATGTTGTCTCTGTGCTGCTTCTTCGACTGATGTCGAGGCTGCTTGATAGTATCAGCATACAATTGTGAGTTTCGTGGGGACCTAGAACGGATGGAGACATTTGAAGCTGATGAAGCTGTAGAGCAACTGGATATGGTTCGCTGCCGGTTACCAGTTTCCTTCCGCTTGACCACTTTCGTGCTCGAAGCGGGCGGAGTGACAAATACCGGAGGAAGACCACAGTGCTGTCCATCCACCGTTGGTCCAGAAGCAGCTTGATCTGCCATAGCAGAGACCGATAGATTTCTAGGCAGCCGTGCGACCGGAAACGGATGTGTTGAGAGTGATGAATATGATGAAGGTAGGACAACCCGTTCGGATAGTTGCCCAGGAGGAGCGGCTCCTCTGGCTCGATCCGTAGATCCGGACGCCCTTGGCTTGATGAGTCTTACGGGCGGATCTCTAGAAAGAAACAGAGAAAGAGGCTCAGGATATGGAAAAGGAAAGATAATACAAAACTCGTCACCATATATAAGGTAACGCTTCAGAGCAAGCTATGGGAAAGTATGTCGAGTATTTTTTTTGCTAGCCAGAGCTAGCTACCCGCTCGAAGGTTACGCCCTCTATGGGAAAGTGGGTGACATTATAATGGAAAGAAATAGGAGTTGTAGTGGTTGGTCTATGGGATGTTTGTCTTACTGAGTTAGAAGGGGGTATAGAAATGAAGGAAGGTGTTATCGTTATTATACAGAGGATTTTATTTTATTTTATTTTATTTATTGATTTTTAGCATTAGTAGGTTGAACATTGTGATCTTTAGATCACAATCATGAGATGAAGATGAGATGGAATGATGTGGTGAAGTGCGAATAACAAACACAATACTGTGTTATGTTAGTTGACTGATGCTGGTTAATCTTCTCGCTTGGGAGCTGCTCCAAGCATTAATGAAAGACAAGGGAAAGCCCAGATTAGTAACAGAGGTATTACAGTGCGTATGATGGACAGATGAGAGGCTGTGGGTCGTCGGTCTTCAATTCATCTGCTAACTGGAGGTACCTGTGGTTTGGAGGTAGAGTGTAGTGGTAAATCGTGAAAAGAAGAGATAACGACGTATGTATAATAGGAGTTAAAATAGGAAATCTATGTGGGCGTTCATGGTGTCCATGAGAAGCGGGTGGCGTTCATACAGGTGTGTATTGATATATTTGAGACGGAGAGATTCGAGATGGAAGAGAATATGTGGAAAAGGGATTATTTCGTACAATTCGCATGTTGGACTTGGTAATTTTATCCTATAAGCAATGCGGAGTGCATGGCGTTCTAAGATCTTTAATTTGTTATAGAAGGATGGTGGTGCAGCGATCCAAGCTAGATTAGCATACGTCAGAACTGGACGCAAAAAGACCTTGTAAATATTTAACACAGCTGTAGAACTGAGACCCAAGGTAGTGCCCGTGAAATGTTTTAATAAATTGAACCGGTTTGAAGCTTTTGTAATCTTTTCCTGTAAATGTGGTTTCCAAGTGAGATGTGTGTCTAATGTGAGGCCGAGGTATTTGACAGATTTACTGAGTTGAATATGGGTATCATCAACTGTGAGATGAAGTAGGTTGGGATTTCGGTGGACCTTTGTGCATTTTTTTGGGCGGCAAGAAAATTATAGTCTGGGTCTTCAGAGCGTTTATCTTGAGGCGCCACTTTTCACACCAGTTAATAAACGAATCTATGGCGGACTGCACTGAAATATTAAGTTGGTGAATAGTTTGACCAAGTGCTAGGAAAGCTATATCGTCTGCATATTGAAAAACATGTACGTTCGTAGGTAATGGTGGTAAGTCAGCCACATAAAGAAGATAAAGCAGAGGGGAGAGTGAAGATCCTTGGGGTACACCAGAGTAAAGGAATATAGGATGAGAGAATGTGTCGTTAATAGATACGTATGCCAAGCGACAATGCAAAAAGTTATAGATGAATCGAATATAAGCAAAAGGAAGCAGGAAGTTCAAAAGTTTGTACATAAGTCCTGCGTGCCATACTTTATCAAATGCTTTCTCCAAATCAAATAAGGTAAGGCAAGATGGTCCTGATGTATTATAATGGTTGGTGATGTGATTGAGAAGACGGAGTAATTGGTCGTTGATGCTAAAACTTGGGCGAAATCCAGCTTGCGATCGTGGTAAAATATTATAATGAGTAAGATGAATATGCAGTCGTTGAACTAAGATTTTTTCGAAATTTTACTGAACACAGGCCTTAATTGAATAGGTCAATATGAAGAAATACTGTCGGCTTGTTTATTAGGTTTGAGGAACATCAGAATTTTAGACGTCTTCCATTGTGATGGTATGAATCCAGAACGTAAGATGAAAGTATAGATTAGTGAGAGAAGGTAGAGAACTGCATATGAACATTCCTTAATATGGCGATAAGAGATTGAGTCTATACCTGGGGCTGTGTTACGTTTTATTCTAATGGCTGAAGTAATATCATCAGGAGTGATGGCCGCGGTTAGTGTTTTATGAATATTCAGCTGGTGGTTACTGTTTGGCTGAAGATGAGCAGATGAAAAATCAAATTGATCCACCGGATGATTATGAACAGGACGGTCAGGAATAAGTGGTGTGAAGATATCCTGAAGATATGTGGCAAAGGCATTTGCTTTATCGAGATCAGAGTGGAGAGGTTTGTCGTTAAAAATGAGTGGATATGACGTTCTATTTGATTTGCCTGAAAGAGCGTTGAGGCGTTTCCAGTAACGTGACGGGTGGGATGTCTCTGAAAGAGTGTTGCAGGTTTTTACTCACTGACGTAATTTATAGGCTTTAACATAGTTTTGGACTGTACGTTGAAGAGCTCTGTGAGCGCGAAGAGCCCCTCGACTTCCTGTATGAATGTAGTCCCGAAAAAGGTGTCGCGATCGCTGCACCATGGCAAGATATTGCGGCGGAAGTTTAGGCTTATATGGCATGTATTGTGATTGTGGTATATATTGTGCTGAAGCGTGATTGTTATGGCGTGTAATAGTATCTAATAGATGATATAGTTCGTCTTCGGTAGTAGGTTGATCAAGTCCTTCTAGGTGTGTTGAAATATATAAACGATATTCTCCCAGTCTGCTTTATCATATCTTAAGATCTAATGAAATGGAGTTGCATCAAGATGTCGAGGAGTGCGACATTGAATGAATAGCTTGATCGGTACATGATCACTTTCTAATGGGTCTAAGACTTCAAGTGTTGTGCGCTGTGTTAAGGTAGCTGAAGTAATAGCTACGTCAGGCTCGTATTTGATTTTGGGCGTGACCGTTTTGGTACTTGGTGATTTGTGCCTGTTGTAGCAGTGGTGATGAAATTCACAAAATTCGTTTTGTCTCTGATAGAACGACTATGAATATTGATGTCAGCTAAGATGATATAGCGCTGAAACAAGTTTGAAATATACTGAAAGAAGCCCAGAGGCATTGTGTGGCCTGGTCATACATAGATTGTTGCTATGGTGATGTAATCTGATTTGTAGTAAAGGGTGATTATGAGATGTTCTGGTAGATTCTGTGCTGGACATGTATGTATGCGATATGGGATATGGGGTGAGAAGCTGATAGCAACGCCACCATTTGCACGTCGTGCTGGTAGAGTACTGTCTTTGCGGATTATTGTATAGCTTGGAATTTTGCATTGCAATTTCGGAGTAAGATGTGTTTCGTTCAGTAGGAAAGCATTTGCTTTTTCTTCGAGGAGTTGTTCGAAAAGTAGTTTGTGAGTGAAGATTGAACGAATATTTAAAAAAAGAAAGACTAAACCCATAATGCTCATGACAGGATGGAATTTAAAGGCTTTGCTGAGATGGAAAAGTATGAAAGTAGGCCGTAGGTCCATTGTAAGTTGCATGAAATTGAAGGTGAAAGACTGATTGTGCAGCGAATTTAACGTATTGCGAAGCTAGAGAACGTGCGAACGGATGTATGTTTTGAAGCGTGAGAGTGATGGAAGCTAGGAGTTGTTTGATTGTTATAGGTTGATCTGAGGTAGTATTAGTGTCAGAAGTTTGATTTTGTGCATCGTGCATGCGGAAAGGAACAACTAATTCAGGCTGTGCTTCTTGAGAAACAGGTTTCGATTTGCATTTGTAACTATTAATATAAGCAGGATGACTTTCGTGACAGGTAGGACAGTCAGGTGGTTGTTGCATGTTTGGACAGGTTCGGGTGTGGTTAGGAACCACCAGAGTAACCACATTTGAAGGCATTAGTGCATTTTGATGTTGGATGTGTATACTCCTGGCAGCGGTCGCAAAGTATTGGTAAAGGGGCTTGAGTTTGCGATGGTTCGACTCTGTGAGGTTTCTTGTAGATGTATGCCCCGTGTTCCAATAGATCATCAATAGTGTCTTATGATTCGGTCAAGACCCGCACCATGTAAGTAGCTTCTTGGTTGTTACGGATGCGAAGACATTTCTTGAAAGCGTACCCTTCTTGACGTAATTCCTCTTCAATTTCTTCATCGCTGTATGATGGATCCACTCCGCGAATGACCACAGATAGTGTAGGAGATCGTCTTGGTGGCGGCAGTAGTTTGGTACGTTGGTCGTGGAGTTTCGTAAGTTTTGCTGTCTTGCCAAAGATTTCGAAACTGTGCTTGTCTCTTATTGTTGTAGCAAAATGCGGTAGAGGTGACTTTATGATGTAGCCGTTTTGTGTTTGAACAATTTGTAAAATTTCTGTACGTGGTCGGTATTTAAGAATTTGCTGAAGTAAAAGTTTGGTGTTGTGGAGTTTTGGATCAAAGTTTTGTAGAAGAAAGTTATGTACGTCCGGTTGAGGTTTGTGAGAGAGTTGCTGGATGCCGTCTACTATCATGAGTCGGGAGCTGTCGTCGGAACTAGCAATACTGATGTTGTCGTCATGGTGCTTCTTGTGAGGTGGAGATGTAGATGTAGATGCTATGTTGCCGTTGTCCGTAGTCCTGTTATTCTCATCTGGTCGTGGTGTCGCAAGTACTGGTGTTTCAAACGCATCCTTGTAGCTCTTTCGTTTCTCTACTTTATGAGCAGTCGAAGGAAGACTCTGGTGTTGACCGCTGGCCATAGTGGTCAATGAAGATGGTGGATGGAAATTGAAAATTGGTATGCTGAACGAAAGATGATGAAATGGATGATGAAGCTAACCTTTCAAAAATATGCACACTAACGTGTACGGTAGTGCAGTCTCCACTCGAGTGAAACCCTCTACCTCTCACCCGCCACTGACAATTGCTGAGCTTGCGTCCACAAGCTCGTAATATCCTCTGTCAGGACTTGACACTGTAAACCATGCCTCAAATGAGAAAGCTAGAAACCAGCGAAGTATGTGTCGAGTAAAATATCGTTGAACTATTTTATACATTCTGTGAGGCTATCTTTCTGCGAAAGTTAAAATAAGTAATAGGATTGGTGAAGAGATTTTGCGTTCTAACTTCCAAACTTCATACACGTTTCTGCGGTGAAATAGCAAATATAATTGTGCAAACTTATCAATTACGTATGAAACAACTGAAACAAAAACAGTTTTAAAATGTTTGCTTTGCCTTCTTGCCATCTATGAGCCATACCTGAACGAAATACTAAAAAGTCGTGATGAAAGCAATGCATTGAAGAAAAACTGAAAAGTTTACATGCTTTCATAGGCTTACCAGAAATTTGTAAAAGTGTGTATAGAACAAAGTAAAGACTCGGACTGAAATCAATATCATCTGGAGAGATATCACATCAATATTCAATAATAATAATAATAATAATAATAATAATAATAATAATAATAATAATAATAATAATAATAATAATAATAATACTAATGACAAACAGATATTGAAGTTTCAAGGAATTCTGTTCATGGGTGTGAAGATAGTCAAACTAAAAGGAACACAATAATTAAATTCTTTGCACCGACACGCTTTCCCATACCAAACTTAGCTGCATTACTGGTTTAAAATTAATGCAGAAAGTAGAATCGGAATTGCATAACATGTAGTGATACAACCAAGGGTAGCTTCTGATTCACAACGTCCTTGAACGCAAGACGCCTCCCATACCCCGTACCCACATTTTTAAACAAAATATTCATAAATATATCTTACAGCACTTACTAGTTATATTTTCAGAATTTGCCCGTGGGACAATTGCTAGTACATATATACATTTTGCAATACATGGAAAAGTCCAGAAACGGAACATGTCCTTTCTAACTTTGAATGCAAATCAAACATGTTTCTTCGCTATTTCTTATAATAATTTTTGCATTAAACGACTGCGTAATAGCCCTTTGAGGACCTTAGCCACTCTAACGTTATCTGTTAGCAACAGGCTTAGTGACTAGCACGTGGTCAGTGCTCTGTCTCCAATAGGCATATCAGGAGCTTTCTAGACCTAGCAGCGGCGTAGCATAAGGGAACACCGATATGCCCGGCATCCCCTGTTAATAAAAAAAATACGTATTTCATTGTATATAAATTGTTTGCTTGTAATTATCACAATTATTTCCACTGCAATCTTCTGGATGTGCTCTCTCGCCTTACTTTCACAAGCGTAACCTACGCATGCGCGTCACTCAGATGCACATTTTCTGTCTTTCCTCTTGTCGTATGCTATGTTCCTTGGGCATCCAGGCCTACTGCAAGCATCGGGGTTTTCGTCTGCTTTCTGTCGAATGAGCATGCCCAACCACTTGCTTGCTTGCTACAGCATATACACTGGCGTATTCAAGTATTTCCAACTCTATGTATCTTGAACTAAGTTATAGTTTCTGTACAGAAAGTACGAGCGCTAACACTAAGGAGATAGAACAAAACAGAAATGGTTAATTCAATGCCTTTTTGAAGCATGCCAGTTATGTAAATAATAGTTATGCTTTAATCGTAATTAAATGCGTCATAATTGTAATCGTAATTAAAGGCAAACTATTAATCTTCATCATAAATACATAGTATGTCCAGTGGCGTGGCCAGAAACTCTTTGAGGGAGCTCACACACACAAGCATAAATATAAAGCATTCTGTAGAATCACGGTCACCGATCTGGTAGACGAAGAGAGCCACCATTCCCCACCCCTCGCAAAGATTGCTTGGACCTTCAGTCATTGGCACATATCCCCAGGAGATGAGGGGGACATGTCCCCTCCATTCAATTTGAAATTGTGGTTATTTGTATCCGAATACCATAATAGAAAGTGAGGTGAAATTGGGGTTCCTTGACTTGTTTCATTTTTTAAAAAGAATCGTATTCTTTAATATTTCATTATCATTAATTATTGTTACTCTATTTCAACTATTTGTTTTATTCCTGTAACGATTCCTATAATGCTATTGTGATCACCAGAACTTTGCTCAAATAAGAGTATTGTTGCTCCACACATAGTTCATTTTCTTTCATAGTTTTGGGGAAGTCATTGTTTATATTATTACAAAAGAAGTTTTAATGTGGATCATTGTGGATGCGTAGAAACATATCAATTATAAATATGCATGTATTCAGATTTCAGAATGTGTTCACGGTACTGATACGTATCACAATTTTATCTACATCGCCTTACAATAGGTTCACCTCAGAAATCAGATTCATCTACTGTAATATGAGTCTTATCTCCCCTCCCCCCAGAATAAGCCTCAAATCTGCCCTCCTCCCAATGTTGAAGACAACTCTGCTCCTCTGATCCTCCATAGTATTGTTTTTCAACTTCATAAATATTTTTGAACATCGCTTAAAAAAAATCGGACGGTCTTACCCGTTCCCCGAATGTTGAAGACAGATTTGTGCCACTGCCTTCAGTATCTGGATATCTGACAACAAAATACATACAAAGAAACAGGCTCCCAGAGTTGATTTAAGTGCTTTCTATTTGCATCTTCAAATGATATACGTATACACATATGCCCATATTCACGAATGGGTACCTGAGTTGACAAATTTCTAGGGGTGCCGTTCCCTAAAGAACGAGATTGAAGTATGGTATGCGGAGAAAGAAGCTGCCCACGAGAAAGAAATAAAGGGAACTATACTGGAAACAATGTTCATACAACAGCGGAGCCGAGTTTTCTTGTCACACGATAGTAGTAAGAAGCAGCTGAGACAATTGCTTATTGGCTTCTGACGTAATCCACGCATTTGCTTCTGTATGCCCCACTAGGCCACCAATTAGGGGGACTCCCCCCTAAAATTTTTAATAACCCTATATTTTCCATCGGTATAGCTATGTATTGCTTATTTTAGTAGTATTGTATCGCACAAGTGACTAACTTTGGCATTCCCCACTTTGGAATACCACGCTACGCTACTGAGACCTAGTGACCGCCACGTCCTTTATTCACGTGACTTCCAATTTGCTGAAAATTGAGAACCACCGGACGGGACCTCAGAACCACACGAACACGTGTCCAACAGTCGAACCAGTAAGCTACGGTATCAGTCCTTTATAGTACTTTTTAAAGGAATTAATATTGAAGCTCGATTTAGCAGCAAATTTGGCTTATACCACTTAAAATAGAATAATATATTCTATTGATTGTGAATGTGAATTCATATTATTAGACATCTCGCTATCTATTAGCAAGGTATTGAAACCAAAAGTCATTGTCTTCTAACTTCGGGACTTCTAACAGCTAAGGAAAGACAAATAAACAATTCGTGGGACCCTGAAATGATTCCTGAAAGAAACGCTTGTTCTTATATCTTAAGCTTTTAACATTTATATTGCCAAATGGATAGACCAGCGGACAGAGAGCCGACGGACGGATATAGCTGAGTCTCTAATTAGGCAAAGGGTAGTTAGAAAGAGTAAAATAACAACATATATAACAATAACTAGTTGCCTTTAATTGCTTTTCATTTATACAATTCATTATATTCAATTATACAGTTATAGATGTTCCACGAGCGCTTTAAATCTTTGTCGTATCTTGTCAAACCTTTTCAATGTATTAGACCTAATTCTTAATTTTACTAAAGTAACCTGCAGTTTAAACTATATCGTGTAAAGAAAAATCTAAACAGTGATGATTTCAGAGGGGAGATTTTGTCCCGGTGCAAACAAATTCCCAGAGACATTTCTTATTCCGGCTCAACCAAGATCACCAGCATTTTGGCAGTACTTGTTCCATCTATTATTTCGATTTCCAACCAATTGAATCCTTCCAAAATCATCCCAGATTCTACCTGCTAAAATATCACAAATTCCCTCCTATTAATAATTTGAACAAAAACTATAATTAATGTTTTGATAAACATTAGCAGTTACATTTTTGTACTCTAAAGAGAAACACATTGAAACTAATAACTCAATTACAACGAAAGTGGCTCGTACCATTGTGTTCCATAGACTCGGCCTTATGTACTTTAAAAATAGTTAAAAATTTGTGAAATTAGTGAAATTTGACTTACCCGGTGTTGGGTCTCGGGTGACAGTATCTAGGTCAACATTAGTTTGGTTGAATAATATGGTATGAGCAACATTGAAATAATTAGCTGTAAGAATTGCTAGAAAAAGAGTGTTTGTGTCTAGCATTCCTAATATTTTTTCCTGCAATGTTGTCTTCTTAATACGTAAGATATTGGTTTAGACTTGTTTTAATTTTGTAATTTTCATATTACAAGGGACACTTTATTTGAAACTTAACTGCAATATTTTCGCCTTGAAATTTATCCTCCATTACAGTAGGGTAAATTAAAGATGAAGTTAGATTATCATGCAGTTTTAAATGAACTGTTCCTTGGAGCCTATGTAACTACACAATTAGAATACTTAAAACTTGCAATAGTGACTAAACCTGCAAGTTGTTATGTCTACCTCGCCATTACGAAAAAATAACAACAATGACATACTATATAAATCGGACAGAGTTTACAACAAAAATTCTTGTAGTGGTTTTCACAAACACTTTCCCAATGGCTAACACATTATCTAACTGCATGGATTGAACACATGCACAACAAATTGCGGATCCTTACTGATATGCCATCCGATCAGAGGCACATAAGCATTATTCCAATTAATTAACTTTAATTTGTACGTTAATAATGTACATCATACTGTGTAAATGGTCTTCTTAGAACACACTTACGATTTGAAATATATTTAAAGACCTTGCTTGTTCTAGTTACAGATAAAAATATACTTCTGTGACACATATAGCGTTATTGTCTTTGATATCGTTATAACATAGGCTGGATATGGGTCGCTATTTTGTCTTTGACACTTTCGAAGGCAATGTGTATTCCTTGCACTTAATAGATGTTCAAAATTAAAGTAAGTACATGAGAGCTAGTACAAGATTACTATTTGTAATGAAGAAATTATAAGTAATTTTCGATCTACCGATATTTGTTATCAAAGAGCAAAACTTAGTTGTACAATTCGAAAAACTTATCTTTCTATCGTTCATCTATACTGCATTGTGCACCATATGTTTCTAGTTGGTAAGTGAGTGACATTTGCACCTTATTTGACGTGGTTCCTAAACTTGGGACGGAATCTGTCAGGTAATATTTGTGATTTTACATTCCTATCCATATTACAATTATACTCACTTTCCCCTGTGTTACGATTATTTCACTCTCAAGGATTGCATTGCTAATTGTTTACAAAACTTCGATTTACCTGTAGCAGTCATCAATAATTTGATGCGGTTAAAGACGCCACTGTGGGCATGGAACTTTATGAACTTCATGAAGTGTAACAAGACTTTTATCATGTCCATTAAAATATACAAAAGTATGTTAGTCTTCAAAAAAAAAAAATAAAAAAAAATAATAATTATTAAGAACGAAATGGCGCAAAAAATAACTTATGTCACACTTTTCTTTACCAAGGTCATATAGTACCCTTACTAAAAAAGTGACACAACTCAAAAATTGTCAATTTTAAGTTATGTATATATTCGGATTAGTGAGCCTACCGTCTATCGGCTAATATAAGAACAGTGTTGCCAGACCAGTCAGTTGGAAAAGCAGGAGATTTGAAGATAAAAAAAAACAGGAGAAAGCAGTAGACACATACAGTGGTGGCGTTTGAATGTAAATTCGGAAGGGGGAACAATAAAATTTGCCATTATTAAAGGGGCAGTAGTCAAAGCAAGCAATCCAGAATTCATTTCCGATGAACTACGTTGAGCAAATGAAAGGGAAAAGTCCCGATTTATATTAATATTATTTGATACACACATGTATGAAGTAAAACGTAGTAAAAGAGCAAAGTGGAGTGGGAATATGACTTTTCATGCACGTAGCGATAACGTAGCTATGTTGTGCAGTCACACGTGACCGTGGCGTAAGACGATTTCTTGCTGACGATCGCGGAGAAACGATCTAAGCCACTCTTCCAGCCCAAGTCCTAATTTAAACAACACTTACTTGTAAAATCATAAAAACGCTAACATAATGCATATAGAAAATTACATACAGTTGTATTCTTTGGATTTACATTATATACAGTAAAGCTCTATAACTATATGCTCTACAGAGCTTTGTGTATTATAACAGAGAAATTTCGTCTTCTTATGTGAGGAAACATTGAAAATTCAATATTAATAATAATAATATTCCTCAACTTCTCGAAGTAAGGAAAAAGCAAGAGATTGTTCACTTTTCATTTTCTTTCGCAGTAGATCAGTAGAACGTAGAAAAAGCAGGAGATCTCCTGCAAAATCAGTAGATCTGGCAACACTGTATAAGAATCATGGCGCTAGCTTTTCTAAAAGCTGCACGAGAGCACAAGTTTCACTAGTGAATAACAATAAAGTGAATGTATTACCAACACTTTCAAATGCGATTTACTCAAAAGTAACTTGTTTGATTTGTGGCAATTTTGTAGTAAGGATGCGATATGTTAGTAAATAGCTAAATCAACAATTTTCCATAAACTATTTTTATTGTACATAATGTATCCTATCAGTATTAACGGATGTTGGAAATATTGATAACTACGTTAACAGGTATTAACGATTTATGAGAAGCAGTTGTTTAAGATAAGTGAAATTCATATTCACCTCTACTCTAATATCAACATACCCTATCGAGTACGATCAGGTAATGTAAAATGAATTCAACATCGATATTTAGATTATTATTTCTAACACATGTTTTTGTATCATACTTGTTCTAAATATTACACAAAACTATAGTTAATGGTTTACATATCTAATATATTCAGTTACCAACAACGGCTTTAGTTTCGATTTTGTGGTGAACAGAATAGGTTTTTAAAACTTAACCAAAATTTGGTTCTCCCTGAATAACCAAGTGCGTTTTCAATATTGTGTATAACAAATTACGAACTATATACAAAGGTTACCAAGAAAGTTCAGGCGTCTTTTCACCCACCACCTTCGAATATCGATATGTTACCTAAGACCATGGGCGCCGATCCTGGGGGGTAAGGGCCTGCATCCCCAAAACTCATGTGGGTCCCCTTATTGTATTTAAGAATATACAATGTTTGGCATAATTTTAATGCAATTTGTCATAAAATCCTCATATATGCCATCTGCATTTGAATGCCCCACCACCATCAAATTTACAGAGAAATCGGCGCCCTTGCCTAAGACGTGCCTGGAAGATCAAAAATAGTTTCATCAGCGTCGAAGACCTTTTGCCAATGTTCTGGAAGGGCATGGATTCCAACTTGTAGTGCTTCCCAAGTTGATGAAGGTACTGAAGAATAGTTTCTCCACTCCCACTGAATTGTAATCCCAGTTCTTCATATATCTGGCCACTGTTCACCTTAACTGATGAGATTTTATTTTGTACATGAGTTTGTCTTCCAGCACGTGGTGCGTCATCGGCTGTTTCGTCAACATCCTTAAACTTTTAAAATCATTGCTGCACTATCCATATAGTTACGACACCCTCACCGAACGCCTGGCATATCTTCAGCCCCGCTGCAGTGGCGATTGACCCAGATTTGAACTCGTGCATCATACACGATCAGTGGAGGTTCTATGTTCACTCTGTCCTTACATAAGTCGAGGGTTTAACTGAACTGTCACAATGAGGTAGTACGTTGGATATACCTACTTCAACAACTGACCTTTGCCTTACCTCCATTCGCATTGAATTTACGGTGTGAGGGCCAATTAAACACATACCTCCACAAAAAGCAACAAAACACTCTTGGTTACCTTTATATTTAGGATTCGATACATGGTTTAATTTATTGTGAGATTGTTATGCATTTGCTCAAAAAAGGTATATTACAGGACTACGCCCTTTAGTTATGATTATTCGGTCAGTCCATATGAAGTGGTCCAGTTATCGTTGCTCGAACATCTCAGAAAATTATAAAAATTCGAGTGTGACGAACCTTTTCTATGAAAAGGTCAATAAAACCATTCACGTTGTTGTATGCATAATACAAGTATTCCTTAATGGCGGCCATCATTGTTGCCGGTGAAGTGCCATTTTTTCCTTTTGCAAACATTTACAAAAATTTGAGTTGCTGATGACATACAAATCAGACAAACATCAAACAAAAACGATTATTTAGAGGAGAAACTGTGCTACAGGGAGAACTTTCTTCTAAATAAATAGGAAGGGTTACAAACCAATACACGAAATCAGTTCAAAAATACAGAAAATTACACTTTTGAAGGGGTTGTAATTTGGAATGGCATAAAGTGGAGGTTTCATAAGTTTTGTGCTGAATACTATTGCATGTAAAGAGTCTGCAGAACTATCCACATCTATGATAGTGCTAGCACCGTAGATTTATTGGGGTCCGAAAGTTTGACGCCATGGGGCATAATATTTCAGGAGGGCAAAGTGCTAAAAATTGCTGCTTAGACCATAAAGTAATTCCATACTATGAATAAACTATTGCAAAAGATCATCATTGATATTACATGGAGAAAGAAGTAAGCACATGATAAAAGCGCGAAGAATGCTCGACCGTGACAATGCACGAGAAACTTTGCAAGAAGCAAGTACAAAGAAGGGGACATGTATGTATGTATTAAACAGAAAAAAACAACAAACAGTGATGCCAATTCATTATAAAGTTTTGGTTTTTAAATAGCACTATATCAGATTATTGCATATTTAAGATCCGCATGTCAAACGTAAACTAAAATATTACTTTTATTTTTCAGTTTTGGAAACTAAGGATTCCATAGCATCACAAACACTCAAAGTTTGGAAGCCTCTAACGCAAATACAGCATTACGAAGATGCGCAGGATAATGCACATAAGTACTTTAGAGTTGGAAACCGTGGTCATAGTTTGACTAGTTTCGAATAAATACGAACAAAGTTACCAGGACGTGAAAATTGTATTATTTTTTGAAAGCTTTTATTTCGAAAATAATGCTAAGTATCATATCTAGTTACTTGTACGGTTTGTAATAAATGTGTAAATTATTTTGCGTTTATACCACTTTGATATCTCGAACTGTTCGGAGGTATGATAAACATTGCTGAAGTATGCAACACTGCTTAAATCGTATAATTGCGATAACTTTTTTGTAATTATAGCTACTAAAAGCTATTGCTGTAATGCTATAGAAAAGAAACTCACAACAATCATTTTAAATATTTTCCACAAATACGACATTTTCAGCAGGATGGGACAGATAGGTGTAACACAGCCTTGTGAACACATTAACTTCCCTAACCGCGATTGAATCTAACACCCTTACCGTATAAATGTGGCAATGTTCATAGAGGTAGAAAGACGGAACAAAGGAAACTCGCAAGCTTTTGTGTAACTGAATACAAACAAAAGTGGGTCTAATTCCTGAACCATGAGTAGTTCTTGAGATCTAGCGTCAATTATATCAAAACATTTAAATATTTCCGAGCTATGACCATCTTCAAGAACGTGTTTTCTTCGCGTTTTTATCATGCCCTTACTTTTTCTCCATGTTATATCAGACACGATTCTTTTGCAATAGTTTATTCTCATATAGAAGTTCTTTGTGGCCTAAGCAGCAATTTTTAGCACTTTGTCCTCCTCAAATATTACTCCCAAATAATTTCATAAAAATCACGAACTTCAACTTTCAGACCACAATAAATCTACGGTGCTAGGTGTGGATATTTCTGCAGATTCTTTACACGCAAGAGTTTGAGCATAAAATTTACGAATCCCAATTCTATGCCATTCGAAATTACAGCCTCTTCAAAAGTGTAATTTTCTACTTTTTGTGTGTGTGTTTTTCTACTTATTTCATGTATTAGTTTGCAACCCTGTATATTTATTTAGTAGCAAGAGTATATGTTCACCGTGTACGTCAGTTTCTCCTCTCAACATTCGTTTTTGTTTGATGTTCGAATGTTTCGTGCGTTCTGAGCAACTGTATTTTCGTAAATGTTTGGAAATCCAAAAAGTGGTACTCCACCGACAAGAAAGACGACCACTCGTACATACGACAATATGAATAATGTTATTTACTTTCCCATACACAGAGTTCATCACTCTCCAATTTCTGTAATTTTTGGAGATGGTCGAGCAACCATGTTCGCCATTTTTGAACCACTTGAGATAGATTGACCCTATTGTATTCAAGTACATAATCAAAGACGTGTTCTAGTATTGTTATCATGTGAACAACAAAATAATATAAGGTGAAAATTGTAAAAAAATTGAAAAAATAGGCATCATTACGAATAGGCATCATTAGGTATCATTAGAGATAACTTGATAATCGAATAGAGGTCTTGTCCTCTGAACAGATGTAAAAAAAAAAAAATTATAAATTATATACTATCTTCCTTTCGCGCCTCGTTGTATTGTAGGAAAAGGAAAAAGTGCTAAACACCAAACAAAACGGAAAATACAGATAATATTTGTTTTGGCAAGGATTTTTAATTTTTAAAGGTCAGTGGTTGATAAATCTTATTCGAAAAGGACGACAACCTCCTAAAATATTATTATTCTGAAACACGATCGATTGGTTGATTTTGCGCTTTACGTTCCGTTCTGCAGCGAGGCTATATGAGACGTGGACCTACTGATTAACGTGGAATCCGAACCACATGAGCTCCCGCCGGGAATCGAACGCGGGTCTCCCGCGCCAAAGGCGGGTACGCTAACCGCTTAGCCACGGAGGAACTCTGAAACACGATCCAAAATACATCCATGTTGCCAAGGCCCTCACCAAAACTGGTATGTAAAGAAATCTTTGTAGAGTTGTTTACCTAAATTCTAAAACTTAGAAGGCTCTTCAAAATGACGATGGGGCCGACTCTGTTATTAATTTGTTAGTTTCAATATTTGTTTAATTAAGAGAAAAACAGTTCGCTTACAGATCCTCTCATTGGTTATTTTCTGAACAAAAAGTGGAGAATTAACGTCAGTATTAAAAGGACTTTGTCTTTGCCTTTTAGAAAGGGATTTTCAGAAACAATGAGATTTAGTAAGTTATTTCTATGGAGTGTTTATGCAGCAACGTCGTTTCAAGTTTTGCTTAAAAGGGGCAGAGTAGTCGAATATAAGGCGAACTTTATATTTTCCACTAACAAATTATTATACTTTTCATTAAAATGTGTATACAGTGTTATATTGATTTATCTTCTCACGTTCAAAGTCCAATAATTCACATTTATTTTTTTGGCAACTTATGTTAAAGGAAACATAAACTGAATAGGCTTTAGAGGCTGGCAAATGTGGTTCTTAATAACTTATCCTGCCGCTAAAGGAGTAGTAAATCAAGATGCTAGGATACGAAGAAAGTGGCTCATTTTTCTCGAATTGCATGTAGAAAAACCTGTAGTAAGTGTTCAACTAATTTTCAGAACGTAGTTTGTGTTATATCCACCATGGGAGCACTCAATTCTGAAGTGGTACATACAATTTAACAGGTTCACTGCCATGAGCATCATATGTAGAGCTCACTTTATTTCTCTGTGGGGCCATGAGCACCATATGTGATGCTCATATTTGATATCAAAAGTTATTAATCTATCCATGTTCTTGGGCATCATATATGATGCTCATTGTTACAAATTACTGTTCTTGGGCATCACATATGTTGCTCGGCTCGCATTCGTACATTTTCGGGAGAAAAAATATCGCGACAAAAATGTGGTATAACTATCTATAATCGAGCCAAAGGTAAGAAGCAATTTATGGCCTCCTGGGACCAGTACCCTCAAATCATCTTGGCAGTCAACCAAGAAAGTGGGAGTATCTACAGAAAACAAATCAACAGACCAACCAGTAGTTGATGAGGAAATAATTTATAGTTAAAGCCGAACTACCAATTTGTTGCAGCTCGTGTGCAGAAAGAATACTTTGAGGGAAAAAATAAAAATAAACTAAATTAGAAAAATAATTAACATAATGTTACTTAAATTTGTATAAAATAGTTGATGGTTTAAAACAAAGCAACTGAAAAAGATAAATGCATGGAATGATGATAATAAAAAGCATAGATGATTTGAATTTATTGAGGTTATCCGAAAAAGTTGTAAACAAATTAGGAATTTTTTCAAGGACTTATTACACAGATTGTTATTTATTATATTCTTAAACACAGATCTTTGATTTCTGGTCGTCGAATTGCTAAGGTTTTTGTCTGGATTCATGTCAGCTGGAGTCCTTGAAAATATACGATATAAACGGATAGTGCAACGATCGCTCTTGAACTCTTGGGAAATGGTCGAAATTACATATATATTTTCTAAATTGGAAATTCATTGTTTGTGACTACTTTTCAATTGTTTTTTCATTCGTAGTTCTTACCCACAGTGCACGCTGTTTTTTTCTTTTCTGTGATTTCTTGGTTGTGAAAAATTGCTTAGGTACATGAGACAGTTGTGCAACAGAGAAGATCGTAGACAACTAGCCCAGTAAAATGTCAAAAATATGGTGGATGTGAAACAAATTCATAATTTGCTGAAATTTGCAAAATCAGCTCTTCGAGATGTGTAGAACGAATCCTGAGAAGTTCCCTAATTTGCAATATCCGCTTCCACCCAAAATGGCGGATCCAAGATACTCCTCAAGCTCTACTCGTCCTAAATGATGTTTTCCTCCATGTCGCAGTCAAAATACATCATATTTCAATTGTGTGAAAACTTGTGTACTCTGCAAGGATAAGTGTTCAGATTTAAACCAAGATTTACCCAATAAAAGAATTGTAAACGAGCTGTAGACCCAGTATAGATTGATATTTAACGTGAAAATGAGAAATTGTTCTAGTTTACATTTTAATGTTAGTCTGTGTAGCTTCATAAGTTTGGAACAATTGGCAAATCGTAACAAGTAATTCAAAAGTTCTTTGTATTTTTGGTTTCGGAAAAATTGAAGCTCCTCTGAAAAGTGGCTGACATATTTGATTCTTACTGAAACGGTCATTGTGATGTCATAGTTGAATTATTTTGTGTACGGTTGGTATTTGATAGATTTCTATGAATTTTAATGACATATTGTATATGTCAATTCTGGTTGAAGTTGCTTCTTAAACAACATAAATTAAGTAAATTCTAAAAATATTGCGTAGTGACTTGTGATTAACCATTATTTTGGAAACCTATGCAAATCCTTACCGCAGCAGAACCAGGGCCTGATCTGTAAAAAATTGTTTTTTTTTTTTGGTTTGATGGGTTCCACTTGCTAATGTCTTACCTAGGCACTATTGGGTACCTAATGCCAGGCAGTGGATTCGAGGAGCTGTGGGGTTTGTTGTATTCCAATAATGCAGTTGGGAAAATGATGAATGTACATGCTTATTCCAAAACCCTAATAGTTCATTTCCTGTCATTCCTTATTCTGTATGTGATAATTCTCGTACATTCTCTAAAAGTGTTGAATAAAGAAACCTATAACATTATTCGAGACACTATTCATGGACTTACGGCGACAAATATAAATACTATTGAAGATTTTCAAAGGAACATCAGCATCAAACAACTAATCGACATTGTTGGAAGGGCTGCAGAAAATAGAAACTTCTCGATAAGTACCAGGTTGTGGTTACAATATATGGAACAGGTCAAACTTATCTTTCCTTACATTCAAGCAGATCGAGTTGAGGACTGCGAACTACATTTATATTGTATTAAATTAAGGATGTCTTACTTTGTCACATCTTTTGTGCCAAATGTGCTCATTTATATCTAAAGCAAATGGAGGAGTTGAATGGAAAACTGAATAACGATGAATTTAGAAAATTTCTTGAAGGTTATTTTACTATTGAAAAGAAAAAGTAAAGAAAAAATAATTATTTCAGATTTGTCCTAAGGTTATGCTGTCTAGGCTAAAGGAGACGGCAATGATGAGAAATCAATGAAATAGTAAAATGAGGAAAGTGGGAGGAAACTGGAGAACCTCGAGAAAACCAACACATATGGTGTTTGTCCACCAGAAAGTTCACTTGACGGGTGCAGGAATCGAACCAGGAACCAGAGGTGAACGCTCTACCACTGAGTCACCGCAGCCTTAACCAAGTATGGAATTGAATATCGCCAGATATGATAATTGAACAGTGTCTTATGAAATCCATGTAAGTAACAGGGAAAGTTACTGATTGGCTATTGCTTTACCACCCTTTCAATGACAATTGTCCTAAGCGCTTATTGACAAATACATATATCTACCAGATTGGTTACTGATGACAAAACGAATTGTGACAGTGTAAAAGAAGTTGGTGAAAAACTCGTATCCTCTATTTCAGGAGGTTTCTTTGGGAAAGTTAAACTTCAGAGGAAAAAGAGAGTTATGCCCATTTCTGCCACGGGAAATTCATTGATGATCACAAGTAAAAGTGTGATATTCAGTCATTTGGAGTTGTTTATCAGGATTGGTGCTGTGCTCAAGTCAAATGAAAATTTACGAGATCATCTCAAATATGAACTAGCTGCCCAACTACCCGCTCGCTCTTTTATCATGTTCCCTTGAGGAAGATCCAAAATCAGCTTTAGCAGCTATCATCGAATCAGTTCCACCATGTGTTAAGGCACCATCCATTGTAGATGGAGGATTTCTTCTGTACGCGTTGGATTGGAGTGAATCTGACACCAACAGATATAAACGCCTGAAATATGTTAGGTTTGTGCAGAGACGCTTCTCTCCATGTCAGGTAGTGTTTTTTCATGGATATACGTTCGCCTAAAAGTGTGGAGAGACAAAGAAGAATGGTGTCAAAAATGTTTGAGACAATTTTCTATGACGAAAACATGGTGGTAACGACTAAAGAAGCTATTTTGCGAAATTCTGAGAACAAATTAAGAGTGTTACTCAAGCAAATAGAGACGCAGATATACTAATCTGCTCAAGTGAAATAAATTCAAGTCAGACCAGAGCCAGGTCAGTTGCATTAATAGGTGCTGATACAGACCTGCATACAATTCTAATTGCACGAGGTATTTCAGGAACATCACTGTACATTCTACGATACCAAACAACTAACTACGATGAAAAATGCTACGATATAACCAACACACAAGAAGCTCTGGGGCCGATGAAGGACGTCCTTCTTTTCTTAAACGCTGCCACTGGATAAGACACTACATCCGCAATACACAGAATGGGGAAATGTACAGTTTTCAAGTTGGTAAAGCAAAATGACGAACTGCGTTCTCTGATTTTACAGTTCAACATCCTTCTACTTCATCACTAAATGGTAATTGAAATTGGAGAAACATTTCTGAAACATCTTTTCGGAGCAAACAAATTAATTTTCTGGATGATCTGCGATACATTCGGTACAAGAAAGATTTCCTCCAATTTTTCAACCTTTCTTCCAATTTTAACTTGGGAACTGTTCCTCCAAGAAGCTTCAGCGGCAGCTTCACTGGGGGTTTATCTTCGAGTCAAGAAGTGCCTAAGGAACAACCTGGACGCTACTGAATGAGGATGGTTCATGAAGGAAGGTAGATTGAGCTCATTGCTTCAACGCTTCCCGCAGCTTCCGAAGAACTTCCAGAACTAATATCTTGTGACTGCATAATAACAGCGAGAAGGGACTTGTGACGAAAAATGAATGAAAGGGATTTGTGACGAAACGCAAAGTAGACGGATAGCTTTACGTAGAATCTGAATGACATAGATGACCACCGGGAATCGGACCTGGGTCTCCTACATCAAGAATATGGACATACATTCAAATTAGGATACTTTGTCTCCTATTGAAGTGGGAGACCCGGGTTCGAGTTCCGGCGGGAGGTCATGCATTTCGGATTCCATGTTAATCAGTAGGTTCACGTCTCATATAGCCTCGCTGCTGAACGGGACGTTAAACTCAAAATCAACTTAACTCAACTGTTTCTCCTAGGTCTATTCATGCAAGTCATGTCAAATTTTTGCCAGCATATATCTGTTCATGCTCATGAACTATGAACATGAGAAATACCTGGAACAAATTACTTAAAAGATTATAAAGCTTACGTTTGTTCACCACCATGCCAAATGCGTTAATTATTGGTAATGATAAAGAATGGAGATTTCTTAAACTATGCGCTAAATTATTCTTTTGAAATCCTAAATCTCACCAAACAAAGAGACGCTCGAAGAATCTTCAGTATGGACAAGCTGACTTTGTGTGAGAAATATTTGTTTAATGTAATACTTTGTGTGCACCTTCGACACATTCACCTTTGTTTGAACTGCTGTGTCCGTAAACCATTGTATTTTCCTTTACTATTACGTTATTGTACTTTCTTACGTAGTGGCAATCTTTATTAACTTTTTCAGTGGGAGCCAATTTATGATCTTCTGGATTATAGTTTTAAAAAACGTTCTAAAACTTTTTAAAACTAACTTTATTAAACAAATTTTGGATAGGATTATTTAAAGTAAAACTGATAATTAACATGTCCTTTAGAAGTTTAATATTAATACATAAGACATATTTTGTACACATGTCCTAGAAAACATTATTTGCACAAAAGGTACTACAGTTGAGGAGACAGAAATGAGGATGGATTTCTCAGTACATAGTGCTCGGATGACAAAATTATGATCATATTTGTGATGTGGTTGGTTGGTTGTATTAAGCTGATGTAGATTCAGATCGAGTTTATCTGGCGTTTTTTATATTTTTCTAATTGTACTAGAAATGTAACAAGGTTTCACGAAATGAAGAATACCTATTGTACGAACAAGGATCACAGTATGTGCATTAAGTCATGTCAAATTAGAAAGGGGCCTTTATAAGCTAGATCATAATCATGATAATTAGCTTTTCCTCTCCTTAGCCCTCACTTCTTGCCCGTGTCTTTGTTCCGATATTAATGGACTGTTCTGTTGACATTATTCGAGAAATATGAAATCATAGTTATTTTAGCTATAGAACGTACGTATTAGCTGAAGTTTGCAGGGATAAGTCCTCTTAACCCTCTGTGGTCAGCCATATCTTTTTGTGACATGAAGGTCACACTGGGGTCCACAGGATCCCGAAACAAGTTCTGTGATAAGTTCTACTTACCATAAGCAATAAATTAGCGCTTGTAAAAGATTTGGTTACTTTTATTATAGTTTCCATTAACAATCGCTACAAAAAATGTCATTTTTTCACTTGATCACAAAAGCTTAAAATCTTTTCACTTTAGGGATCATTTGTAATAAAAATGTACGCATTTTATATACCAACACAGCAAACACTTGTTATAAGAAATATAGAATAAGAAACTCCCATACACTGTCTTACGAAGAATCGTAAAAACGGATCTTTTTCACACAATAAATCTTTACTTTCGAAAAAAACAATGTTCGTGCATGATCATAAAGAGAAGTGTATTATTCTAGTACTTGACAAAAATTGTCATGAATACATGTTAGTATTTCCTCTAAGTACAGTGGCCAAAAATATTACTAAATAACGTATCTCTATGATAGGTGAACATTTATAATCACCCTGTACATATTTTTGGAAATATTTTGGTCTACCCTGACGTTGGCAACGCTAGCGACGCCCCTAATTGTCACAAAGATATAAAACATACTTCGTTGAACAGCTTAAATGACACAGCTTCTAACGAGGTAACTTTTGTGTCTCCCGTGAGTACAACAAATAAGAGTGTTGTCAGAGCCTCACAAACTTCGAAAAAGTTATTTTGCCAAACTTTTTGACTTTCTTCTTTTACGGGCTGGACACGGGATTCGCCTTTCATTTTATATAATTGTCCGAATAGATGGAGTACATGTGACATTATTTTTTGGCATACGATAAATAACAGTGCTGCCAACGTCCCACAATTTTGACTTAATATGTTTTTTATTTTATAAAAAATATTCAATGAAAAAAAGGTAAATTCAAGACCCCTACCATTCACCGGTCGCAAGCCCAAGGGCTATACACAGGGTATCACTAGTTAGTATGTTTATTTATCTCAATTGATACCACTTTTTGTGCTTGTAGCTCTTTCGAAGGTAGAGATTCTCCCCAAATGCTTCTTCCCAAGGCAATTAAAAACTTTTCTGCTGCAGGACCCCTGATGTAGAAAAAATGCCCAGCGTTGGAAAGTTTCATCCTTCCTGAAGAGATAGACATCTAAATAATCTCTACGTTAATTACGAGTTGAGCTACGGAGGTTTAAGTTAGAGGTTCAGCCCTTGAGCCGTTGGTCCTGAAGAGATTGACGTTTTAGCCCTTGAAAATACTAAAACATTCTATGTCACTGTCCTCACCATTATTGTGAAGCAACAGTTCAACTATTTCATCTTCTTTTAATTTACTCTGAGCGATATTTCATGAATAGAAATGTCGGGAGTAAAAGAACATTGCTGGAATTAAAAAGCTATCATGAGAAATAAACGCTTACATGCCGGTCAAACAGGAGTCTCTTGGGTCCCAAACACACTTCACAACCACCTAACCACCTTGTATAACAGACAGCTCGCAATTGAATCGGTGTACCAGCTATAACAACTGGCATTGTTGCCAATTAAAATTGGATGTGTGGAAAATTTTCCAAAAAGAAGAAAAAAGAAGAGAATCAGAACAAAAATTCATTTCTCTGGGGTAGACCCGAGTGTGAACACGGAGGGTTAACTCGTCAGTGATAACGGAACAGATTGATTTTTCAAGTTTACTTAATTATTATTCCTGCAAATTTAATTATAATTTAGCGCCCCATTTTTTCAGAGGCCTGAGATACGGAAATCAAAATGTGAACTATAGAATAAATGTCCATTTCCTTTGTTTAGCAACATTTTGATACTGAATGAGAGAAGTACATCGGCAATTTATTATTTTTGCAGCAGAAAATATTCTTAGTTTACTCTTATTATTTTTTCAGTCTCAAGAAGAGAAATAAAGAGGCCTACACAAGTTTTATTTTACGTAGTTTTCTGTTTAGAAAAATGTTAAATTGCTACTCTAGGCGGCACCCTATTCAATCTATTTAGAAATCCGGCCATGTACCCATGTTTCTGTTTAGAAAAAAAATTACAATGTATCATGAAAACAATAATTACTTTTTATATCGTTTCATAGTTTGACTCATTCGTCATTAGATGTTAATGCAAATCAATATTTATGTTAATCATTCATGTAATCTACTTCATTTATTATAAAGCAAAGTAGAAAAAATCGTATAATATTTTGCCTTTGAAATGATTTATAAATTCAAAAAAAGTATTATTTCCAAGTTAACGTGTTAAACATGTTATAAATTTGTCGAATAATCTGTCCATCTGCCAAAACTGAGGAATTATGCATCCTGAAGGGATTACGTAGAACCAATGTTTGTAGACTAATTGTCTCACAGTCAAGGATGTACCCAGTACAAGAGTAAAGACTCACCCAGAAGAGAGATATATTTTAACTTGAGAGTATTTCCGATAGAGTTTGAAAGTATTGTCTTTTCCGTACTGCATTTCAATTCAATACATTCAATGTAATAACATCAAGAAAGCAAGTACCCTATGCAGGGTTACACTTTCTATTTAAAAATAATTTACGAAGTACAGATACTTCAGCGCTAACACTGGATTTTTATGAATTTCTAATCAAATAATATTAAGCACCAATATATTTAATGAGAAGTGATAAATACGGCAGTTTCAAACAGAATGAAGTACTACTTACGTTATTGTAGTTAATAGTTGCGGATTCAATTAAATATAAGCTTTTTCCTTCACTTCGAACATGTGCTAATGACTTATACATATATAAAATATTGTTAGTATAGTGTCTGGTATCTTTTAACTACCATCCTCTGACCATATACTGAACTAGGATTCACAAAAAATTACATATACTAAAACCAAAAGAAATTTATATCCATTATATATATCTATATATATAAAAGAGAACGTACAAAATCCTTTGTCCGCTCATCACGCTAATACGGCTCAACCAATTTCTTTCATTTTTGGGGGGTTATTAGGATTTGGACCCTAGATGGTTTTTATCATATCACTTTAATTTTTAATTACCAGTGTCTTGAGATAATTGACCATTCAAGTGTCCATAACGTACAAATCCTTTGTTATTAGTTCATCATAGGTAAAAATAAACGTATTTATATGCAACCCGCATGACCGTGTCACTCGGCGGGTTAACATAAATGACAGGCGATATACAGCGGAAAATAGCTTGAATCTTCTGTTTAAAATTTTTTAATTGATTTGCTTATTTTTACAGACACTTTTACAATATGCCAGCACCGGGATGACCGCAGCGAAGCGGGGCGGGTTAACATAAATGACAGGCGATATAATGTTAAGATTTACTGCAATCTTCTATGGTTTTTATCATATCACTTGAAAGCGAAAAAGTAAAAATTATCTAAGTAACAAAGTTTATTGCGTTCCGGGGTGACCGCAGCGAAGCGGGGTGAACGCTGCTAGTCTATATATATAAAAGAGAACGTACAAAATCCTTTGTCCGCTCATCACGCTAATACGGCTGAACCAATTTCTTTCATTTTTGGGGGGTTATTAGGATTTGGACCCTAGATGGTTTTTATCATATCACTTTAATTTTTAATTACCAGTGTCTTGAGATAATTGACCATTCAAGTGTCCATAACGTACAAATCCTTTGTTATTAGTTCATCATAGGTAAAAATAAACGTATTTATATGCAACCCGCATGACCGTGTCACTCGGCGGGTTAACATAAATGACAGGCGATATACAGCGGAAAATAGCTTGAATCTTCTGTTTAAAATTTTTAAATTGATTTGCTTATTTTTACAGACACTTTTACAATATGCCAGCACCGGGATGACCGCAGCGAAGCGGGGCGGGTTAACATAAATGACAGGCGATATAATGTTAAGATTTACTGCAATCTTCTATGTTTTTTATCATATCACTTGAAAGCGAAAAAGTAAAAATTATCTAAGTAACAAAGTTTATTGCGTTCCGGGGTGACCGCAGCGAAGCGGGGTGAACGCTGCTAGTCCATTATATTCTCAACAGCTATAAACAATGCAAATTTCCTTAAAACTCATTAAGTTAAAACAACAGCGGCATTGACTCAATGGTAGAGCAATTGGCGAGGGTATAGACTTTTGGGTTTCAGGTAGAACGATTAATTTCGAAAAGTACTTATTGAGGCTTAACAACAACTGAAAATGTATTATCGTGAAAAATTTGGTGGGTACTTCAATGGGGTTCGACGGTAGCATGGGCTACCAAATTTCTGCATTTTAAATATTTTGAAACGCATGTCTCTGAAATGTAAAGAACGTTAGAGATACTAGTTAACCGAAAACCACAACTCCCTACAAGTTACGGATATCCAAATAAAGGGGAATAGTGACACCATAGATTTGTGGAGCTTACGTACTAGATAGTAAAGTTTCGAAAAACTAATTACTCAGGCCTAACAGCAATCACAGAATTAGTTTCAATCCAAAACAAACACACGCACACATACACCTATAGGGTTTGGAGATACCGTGGGGTTCGCAAGACTCCCAGTTCTAAACATTACCGAAATATGTCTCAACAAGGTTTTGAATAACTTTTCAAGTGAGTGTTTACCGACAACTCCAGGTTAGTACACCTAACGGTTACCGAATTATGGAGAAATAAAAGCGGCAGTACAGATATGTGAGGCTTGAGTAATAGATGGTCTAAATTTGGAAAGCTAGTTACTGATGCCTAACAACAACTCCAAGTACACAATCAATCCATACCAACTATACATCTCTATAGAGTTTAGGGGTACAATGGGGTCTGTGAAATTACCATTTCGATGTTAGTTTTCCATTTATTTCGGGTAAGTTCAACACTAGAAGCATTTGTGTTGAATACTGCTAACTCCATATAAATATCTAATAAAGTAAACGAATTATTAGGAAGTATATTTTTGATGACGTCGCAAATAAAGAAAAAATTATGGATATGTGCATTGTGTCTCTGCTATAAGTTGGAGAAATTTCACAAAACTAATATATGTACCTTAATAGACAATTTAATGTGCATTATGCAGTTAAGAATGATGATAACACTATGAGATATGCGAGAACTCCAGTATGGTTCCTACAAAACGTATTCTTTAGTTTTAAATTCCTATCACGCAGCTTAAAGAGTACACACAACTGTGTTGAATACCGAAAACTCCATGTCAATATCTAATAAAGTAACCGATATATTAGGAATTATAATTTTATTTATTATGCATTTACGTATTAATAGAAGTAAATTTATTATGTATTAAAAGCAATAAATCAATTAATAAATAATTCCTGATACCCGTTCCTAATATCCTTTTACTACTTTTAAATTGAGACACTGGCCCAAGAGAAGGCGTTACATTCTGTAGCCCTCTCACCAATTGATGGGAATTAAACTGCACTTAAAATAAATTTTAAGCTACCATGCACTATCGCAGCTTCAACACAGAAGACGTCATATGACGAAAAGTTATCCCATGAAGACCATCCAACTATTAAATAGCTTCAACTCCTGAAGGATTTAAATCTGAACAACATAGTACATACGCTACGCACCTACATGCCAAAGCTCAGAGAACACAAACAGCTCCGCCCCAGATAGGGAACGTGGGGCATAATGGGGAAGCTAAGATATTTGCCTTTCTAAATTGGTAACCAATATCTCAATTGCAGTAATTTTCCTGCGGTAGACACGTTGGGCATTTATTGTGATATTTCAACCAGCAAATCCTTTCAAAAATATTGTTTTGGACCTTTTTGCTTAGCTTATTCCAAAAATGGCTCTTTTCCCCATTATGCCCCCTACGTGGATTTCAGTCAACCCCATTATGCCCCTACCCCATACTGCCCCGTACACTATATGGGGTGATTGCAATACCGTTTTGCCCCACCCCGTTTTGCCCCAGATGAGTTGTAGTGTTAAATCAACGAGTATCTCTGTTATAACTTACAATCCGCAAACCTCAAAAACACACAACAAACAAAGAAGAAATATTCTATCAACATATCAATAGTTTAAAAGTGTGTAATAAAAACTTGCCTTTCCTTGACAGAAGTAAAATCCCAATCGTTATATGCCATAGCACGAAAACAAAGAACTGACACACAGCACTGTTCCTTTTCAACTGATAAGAACGCTGCTCAAGCGCAACAGCCCTTCGTCCTTGAGAATCTTGTTTAGATACTTATCGCTAGATTGCAGTTAATTACAGTTAAAAAAATATCGATACCCCGTTATGCCCCCTATCCCGTTATGCCCCACGTTCCCTATGCCCCGCAAATTAACCGTGCTCATGGAATTCTTTTTTAAACTATTAAAATAAATTCAAAAACCTTTTTAAATACAAATACATGTATATACATGATCCAAGAGAAGGTGTTACCTTCTGTGGCCCGCTCATCTTTGGTTGGGCATGAAATTGCACTTTAAAAATTAAATTGCGGTTTTTTTCATTGCAGTTCAACTTATCATTTATAATCTGAGAATAAATAAGTACAAAAATGCTGATACACTCTCCCAATGATAAATTACTACAAATAAATGAAGCTCTTGACTCCCCAGAGAAGGTTTAACCTTCTCGGCCCGCTCATCTTCGGATGTTAATGAAATTGCACATTTAAGAAAATAAAATGAGGTATCGTATTTAATATAAAGACTTATATATTCTAGCAACCGAGAAGGACAAAGCGTTTCAATTAGCAAAAATGAAACTTACTAAGTAATTAAAACTAGTTCCATGGCCTACGAAATCAGGAGATTCAATGCCGCATTCACAAGAGCTCTCCACTGACATCTATCCTTAGCCAACTAGAACTAGTTTCTACTTTGTTTTCCTATTTCTACTAGATCTATGGTAATATTGGTTTCCATCTGCGTCTACACAGAAAAAATATGTGGCGTAAGTAAAACCATACGTTACATACGCAAATCCTGTAGTGTTTGGAGTTAATGTACGACTACCGCATATGTAACGCCCTGAAGCAAAAGTACAACCGAAACGAATGTTTTATAATATTTTCCGTATAAGTGTTTCATTTATACGCATTTTCCGTATGAAAGAAAGACCTGTATATAGGTGGTCACGGTCTTGCATACAGATGGACGCATGTAACACATAAATGACGTACTTAACATACGTATACGTACACTATATAAAATATACGGATCATTCTTAGATGTCAAACATCATGCAGTGGTTTAATGTAACATGTAAGCGGGGAAAAGGCAGTACCTATGAAGCACATGGACAATATATGCTTATTACAGATCTCCGTAGTAAAGATGTGGATTTCGTATATTTATACAACGTAAGGCTGTCCAGATAAGTGACTTTACTCAGTGTAGGTCTTCCTAATGATCGTTTTGCAATTGGATTTTCAATTAAAGAATAAAAGGTACTATTAACAATAAACGTCAAGAAAGGTAAATGTGACACTACAAAACTATTCCGACATCGATTGATCGATTGAATGCAGTACTTTGCGATGCTAGTGAAAGATCACAAATTTTATCGATACTGTCGAAAACTAAATCCAGAACTACATCGATATGAGCGTGTCGGAGATATAAATTCCAGTATGTTCAAAGAGACGGAGAGGCAAGAACAGCACATTCGATCTGTGGCAAATGATTGTCTACCATCACGCAAAAAAAGAAAGAAAGAAAGAAAGAAAGAAAAAGAAAAAGAAAAAAGATGCCGTCAAATTACGAACAAGTTACGAATGGAGAAAACAAGAATCACCGCTAAGTACTTCGAAAATCATTGCATACTGGAACAGGAGCGGATCGTGGACTGACTTCTGAGGTGGGGGACGGTGGGTTATAATACTACTACTTAAAACTACTTTTAAGAGCTCCAAAATTTGGGATGGGTATTATTTATATATAAAATAAGAAAATTTCCTCTACGGGGGTGGCGATTGCCTAGACAGCTCCTGTACTGGAAACAGAGCTGGAAAAGCATGCCAGTGGAGTAAGAATTGAGAAGAAAATACAGATGTTGACCATAACATCCGAAGTAATGAGATTTAGTCAATGGGAACAGGTAAGCTTAATAGTCACTTAGCTCTTCAATAAATTAAAGAAAAATGTATTTTAAATTAAAGAAATGTATATTTCTTTTCTTAGATTAATTTCATCTCTGTGGTAATAGAAAAAAAAATTCGAATTTCTGTTTTCTGTGTTCCATGAACTTTCATATCCTCCACTTTCGTCCCAAGCTTAAGAATGTGAGAAGCTAATTACTTCCTTATAACATTAAATTCTTATTTCGTTACGAACTATAGATGGAAGTGAATCCATTGCTGATGTTTTCAAAAAAGTACAAAGACTACGTTGATTTCTTAAAAAAAAAAAAAAAAAAAAAAAAAAAAAAAAAAAAAGATGCTGAAATATAGTGCATTTTGCAACTTTTACAGTAATTAACTCTATAGAAATTTATCTAATGACAATTACTGTATTATAGTACTAATACACTTTCTCTTTAAATGATTGGTATTATTGGAAGTCGTCGTGATTTAAGTGGTTTTGACAAATATGGAAATTTGTATTTTTGGAAGATACAAGTGGGCAGCTTATGAATGAGCACCTGACCTCTAATAACTGGTACAGTACATAAGTTTGATAGGTTCAAAAACCAAGTGTTTCAAATTCGTTTAACACTGTGAATCAACAATATTTCGCACTTTCAAACTATTCGCACTCAATACTGAAACTGAACAAAGACATCTACAACTTCCAGTCGTAATACAATAAAGAAATGGTACTTCTTCGGACGTTAAAATAGTATCAAAAAGTAACTTGTTTCAACCTCTTTTCGGTATTAGGGTTAAGATTTTTAAGGTTATGATTTAGGTAGATAGATTTGAGGGAATATGATGTAGATCCTCTGTATATATAACCCATTGCAGGAACCCACTTCTAACTAGTTATTGCCATTTTTCCCTATAGGGCCTATAACTTTGTTGCTGAACGGGACGTTAAATTAACAACTGAATCAAGCAACAATATAACCAGTTGGTTTGTAACAGAGCTTTATCTTGGGATACAGATTAATCTTTTTGAATAGAAAGATAAAAAAAGAGAGGCGGTATATTTTATTGGGCTGCTAATTTGATAAAGAAAAATAGCATATGAAATTAATTCGTACCAATTCCTGTTAAACTAAAGGGTGGCTAGAGTAAACGGCTTCTATTATTCTAATCTTGAGTCAATTTTATATATAAATATATTATCGTTATCTCATGTTTACGCAATTTATATATTAATGTTGAAACCGGAAATCATAGTACATTTCCAACGATTCCCGTTTAAGTAAAGAGATGCAGTTGAAAATGGTGAATATTATTTAGGAGCTGAATCTATTTCCAATAAATCATTGTCGTTAGATATTACAATATTTCTAAATATTGAAGCCAGGCATTAGTAATGTCCATGGGCGTCTCTGGCGGGGGGGACGGGGGGATGCGTCCCCCCAATATTTTGAGTGACATAATCTAAAATTCCGCTGAGATACTAGCAGTTAGATAATTTCCTTTGATGTCCCCCCCAAATTTTACATGCCAGAGACGCCAATGGTAATGTCTACCACATATGCCTTGAACAAGCATTTAGTGAGGAACTGAGACTTATATTTGGGACTAGTGTTGTAAATAGAAAAAATAAACCGTTCGTATTTTTTCAGAAATGTAAGTTTTTTTTTTAGAAAAATACATTGCCTCTTGTTTTCTTTGTAATTTTTTCAAATACCGTATTTTATGGAGTATAACACGCACCTCGTTCTTCGAAAAATTGCTCCCAAAATTCAGATGCGTCTTATGCTTGAAATTAATATAAAGATATCAAGTGTTTGATATAAAATTCCCGCCAGTTTTAAAAATGGCCATATATTCGATGCCACGGGAAATCTATCTCTATCTGGAAACATTGGATTCAACTGGCAGCAGCAGTGCACCGATGCGATGAACATGAGCTGCGGAAATTCACAAGCTTGCTAACACTGTCTGGCTTTGCAATCTAATAATAAAAATCATAAAAATGTTATGGTATTTTTTAAAAAAAAAGATTGCTTAAAAATTAAGGTGCGTCTTACAGTCCCTAAAATACGGTAGTCATTTGTAATGTATCTAACGTCTATATAAGTAAGTAGAATTTTTTTATGGCGGCAAGTTTGGAGGCACTGCAAAATCTGTTATAAGTATATTATTTAAATATTTCTTGTTGGAAACAGATTTCAATATGCAGGGTAGTTAAATTTACTAAGCTGGCCTTCTATTTTGAATACTACCTTTACAAGTCATGTTTAGTTCGTATTAGTTTAAGGTCGCATCGACAGTGCTAAAGCAAATCGCCAAATAAATCCCAGCATAAATTGCTTGATTGTTGTAAAGTACAAGAACTCAATTCTCGAACACTTCTTCTATTTATTTGGTTCACACAGTTCTGATATGGAAGCTAGTCCTGAATTTGTCACAAACAAGTTCCTTATCATTGAAGGTGGAAAAAGTTAAAAAGAAAAAACGTAGAAGGAAAATCAAGGTATAAAGATAAAAAAGCTACTTGTACTGGAATTATGTTGAGATTGAAGCTCGATATTGAATTCTATACCATCTTTCAGGTGTGTTCGCTTTATCTTTCACTAACATAATAGAATATTATTTAAAGAAAAAGACACAAAGATATTGTATTTGTAGTGATTAAGCCTTTCTGAGTCGAGTGTACTTTCCCTCCTATGTTGTTAAACCAAAAAAAGTTTAATTTCTTCCATTTCAGCTTTGAATATAGTGGCATGGCACTAGTGGCGGATTTAGACATCCTGCGGCCCTGGGCAATTTATATCAGAATCCCCTAGCAATATGTGTAAATCATTCGTACCACTTTTATATCATCATTTAATTCTTAAAACGTTGGAAAGCCATCCAAGTACAAATTAGTTACGGTCGTCGCCACAATTGAGGCCAATAATAGAAGTTCAAGAAATAGCTGGTTCAAGTTCCTTGAATTTCATTTTTAATTTCTTTCTTTCTTTCCTTTTTCTTTTTCATTTTTTTGTTAAGTAATGTAACCTCATTACAACTGGTTCACCGGTTACCCTGCAATTCTCAGGTGGACAAAAGCTTTTGGATGGTCTAGTCAGAAACGGCGTGGGTCAGTGGGTCAAGTGGGTCAATTTTTCTGAGTGGGTCAATTGGTCGTGGAATGTATATCAGACACGGTGGTAGCCTAAAATGGACAACCTCTCTATTTTCCAGAAAGGTCAAATTACAATGGACGACTACTGAAGTAATGAGAACCAGTTCAAAGTGAGGAAATAGTTCAAAGTGTTGATGTTTGATCTAAAGGAATCATTGGGAATTTGTGGCCACTTTGTAACAAAAAAAGTAACTAGAGACTTAATCTCAGAAAATAAAATTCATTCATATCAAGAACAACGTACTGCTTAATGTTTGAATTAGACATAATTTCACAAATTCCTAGGTCACTGGAAAACGGAAACCTTTATAGACATTGATTTGTAGATTGGATAATATACCATAATAAAGAGATTAGGGAACAAATCCTACTAGGAATCTTCAATATACTAGATCTAAAACTTCTTGAGAGTTCGGCTGCCGCCATACAACTGGGCTTAAATACGATCTTAGCCATTTTAAGTGAATTATCTATTACGATAGAAAGCAGACTAACTATTAAATTTGAGCCATGTTAATATAGCAATATACTAATGAAAATTGTGAAACTCTATAAATATGTGTATCCTTGCTTTTCCCTCCCACGGAGCAAAAGCTAAAATGACACTACTTCTTCAAAATACTAATCAAACTACGTAAACAGAAAGAAACAAATCTCGAATTAAATGATTGGTTGCGTCCCGTAGACAAAGACATGTCTAAAGCACATTGTGTATTTGTTTATGCATAGTAGTTGTAGTGTCAGCCTTAATTGTAGATCTTGATCTTGTTGGAAACATAATAAGCCATATAACTAGGTAAATCTAAAATATTTATAAAAAAATATGGTAATGGACAAGGCATTTCATGAATATTTTTAGCGACTTTTAAGGCAAAACAAGAGTCTCTCCATTCCTCCTTTAGCGACTTTTTGTATCAAGATTTTGGCAACAATGAACCTGGGAAAGTAAAGATTCTATCAAAAATGTGAACGAAGAAGATGAATACAACTCGTTCCAGTAGCATTCATTAACACTACTTCTTAACAACGTCTATTCCTCATAAGAAGATAACTACTTATTCGAAGATCTTCTCTATGTTTCAGTGAAATTAATGCCTGGATCTTTCTTCCAAGAAACACCATCATTTTTTTCCAGTATTGACTGATTTGTGAGAATGGAAATAGTAGGTAAAAACGAGAAAAGTGCAGGAAATCCCTACGACGGACCAGGAAATGTTGTAATTAATTCAATTCCTCTAAGCTAGTGTTTCCAAACTTTTTTCAACTTGCGGCACACTACGAGTATAACTTGAATTCCCGCGGTACATGTATATTATTATTTGTAAATTTAAAATACCGTGGTATTTTTTTATTGGGTTACTTATCTCCTTCTCACAGAGGCGCCGGCTCGATCACTCATTTTCCCCCGTGGTAAATCATTGTGCTTATTTTTTTAATTCTAATTTATATGTAGAAAACAATTGCCATGAAATATACGAGGGCTATCCAGAAAGTAGATTACGTTTTCGTCTGTGTCCGCTAGGGGCGGGGCTAGCGCGGCCATCTTGGGGTCAGAGCGTTGCGCAGCTCAGTCTGCATCTAGCCGTGCTAGTGAGAGGTTCGTGCTGTGCTCCGTTAAGATACTGTGACGGTTTGAAATGTCTGCGTTAATTGAAAATCCCGCGAGCTGCGAGGTGCGTGCAGTAATAAGGTTTCTGACAGCAAAAAACTGTAAACCGATAGAAATCTATCGGCAGCTGTGTGAAGTGTATGGGGACAACATTATCACTGAAGGTGGAGTGCGACAGTGGGTCATAAGATTTAAAAATGGCCGAACCAATGTTCACGACGAAGATCGAAGTGGGAGACCCAGCAAAGTGACTGCCGAACTTGTCGAAAAAGTCGATGTTAAAGTCCGTGAAAATCGAAAGTTCACAATAACGGAACTTTCTTTGAGTTTTCCACAAATTTCGCGAAGTTTCTTGCACAAAATCATCAGCGAAAAGCTTGGTTACCACAAGTTTTGTGCAAGATGGATTCCAAAAATCTTGACAGAGGACCACAAAAATCAGCGAATGGCTGCAGCGTTGCACTTTTTGGATGCCTACAATAAGGATGGTGACTCTTTACTCGATCGCATCGTTACTGGTGACGAAACATGGGTGAAACACGTGAACTGTGAAACGAAATTGCAATCAATGCAGTGGGGGCACACAGGTTCTCCCCAAAAACCCAAGAAATGCATGCAAACAATGTCGGCAAGGAAGATGATGGCGACTGTTTTTTGGGACAGAAAAGGTGTGATTTTGGTGGACTTCCTGGAAAGAGGCACTACAATAAACGCTCAAAGGTATTGCCAAACTCTGCAAAACCTCAGAAGAGCAATTCAAAACAAGCGCAGAGGAATGTTGAGCTCTAAGATCTTGTTGATTCACGACAACGCCCGGCCCCACACGGCAAATGTCACGCGTGAAGTTCTTGAATCTTTTCAGTGGGAGTTGTTTCCTCATCCGCCGTACAGTCCCGACCTGGCACCGAGCGACTTCCACCTATTCCCAGCAATGAAGAAGTGGCTGGCTATGCAGCGTTTTGATGACGACGAACAGCTGCAAGAAGAGGTAACGAAGTGGTTGAAGTCGCAGGCGGCCGAATTTTTCGACGAAGGAATTTCCAAGCTCGTACATAGCTACGATAAATGCCTTAATTTGAATGGTGACTATGTCGAAAAGTAGTATTTTTGTGTGGCTTTCATCTGTATATAATAAAATTTGTTTCCTATACTTTGTTGATTTTTTATTCCAAAACGTAATCTACTTTCTGGATAGCCCTCGTAGTATAGATGTTATTAAAAATACCCAGACTTTAAACTCTATCAAACCTTTCATTAAGAACGAAAATCACGCACGAACAAAGGGACATACAAAACTCTTGTATTACAAATTTAAGTAATTTGTATGCATGTTTGCTTTGTAGAAAAGATTGAATGATATTTTAAAATTTCAAATTACGAAATAGTCTGCAACAATAAAGAAGCAACAATGGTCATAACAATGATGTCAAATACTTTCTTCAACATTTAAAATGTACAGAAAAAACACAGTATGAAACTTATATTTTATAATATGGTTAATATATGTTATAATTTTTAAATATTATATGAAGATTAGAACTGTTCAATAATAATAATAATAATAATAATAATAATAATAATAATAATAATAATAATAATAATAATAATAATAATAATAATGTAACAATTTTTCAATAATATCTATTGAATGTTTCAATTATTTAATAATAATATGAAGGATAGATTTTCAACAAGCAAAAACAAGTAAAACAAGTTGGTCCACGAGCACGATTCAAAACCAATGTGCAACTTGAGCTTGATAGTCTTTCATAATCTTCAATTGTGGACGGATAGTTGATAAACGCTCCCTCATATTGTGTTCTGGAATCGACAGTTGCGACCTGTTCTTACACTTGTTTTCATTACAGAACATCCTACTTTGCTTAAGTAGGATGTAGAAAAGGGAATGAAAACTTTCACAGCCTTTGGAGAAATAGCTGGATATTCTCTCCGGAGAGAAACCCAGAATTATGACATGTCTTGCTGTGAGTACTGAAGCTTCAAACCTCGATCATTCTTCACATCGACAGGTTCATAGTAATGTGAAATACAAATATACATTTTTCCTATATATTGCAATTTGGTTGCTATAGAAGTAATAATTTTGTTTTGATTTTCTCGCGGCACGCCGGCTGGGAAACGCTGCTCTAAAAAGAGTACATTGCATGTGCCTCGCAACGCGGTGTATCTAACGCAAACGAAATGGAACAAATTCATCAACTTATTCCAGTGTGTTAAACATGCAGTGGAAGTGTGCAACAAAACAATTATATTCCTGAGGAAGTACTATTTTGAGAAATGTGTCATGCATATTGTACAACATGTATCTAGATGTTGTGATGGTTGTCAACATCTTTCGTGGTTGCATACCTGTATTGATAAACAGTTTATTTGTGTTCAAATGGACATTGAGTTTCCACCAATTGATATTGCAATAGACCTTAAAATACTTCAGCTGGAATTAAAATTATACGCTAAAGACAAACTAGTGCAAGAAGTTCAAAATACATTCTATCGACAATATCCAGATCCTATATCTGGTGTTGATGTATGTGATTAACCAGTGCAGTGTAATAAAATGATCCATCTCAATGAATTGTGTTTTTTCATTTCAAGTACAACCCCATGTTGTGACATGTATTATTGCTCCATGATAAACAATGTTGCCAGAGGTTTTTGTTCTAAACAGTTCCGGTTCTTTACTAATGAGTGCACGAACTTTTAAAAATGTCAAACCAAACTTTAAAACGAAAATTTCAAACAAAAAATTTTTCATACAAAAATTTCGAAACAAAAATTTTCAAACAAAAAGTTTCAAACGAAAAAATTCCAAAACAAATTTTCTTCTAAACAGTTCTGGTTCTTTACTAATGAGTGCACAAATTTAAAAATTTGAAACCAAAATTTTCCAAACAAAAATTTCGAAACAAAAATGTTAAAGATTTTTTAAACAAAAAAGAAATCGAACAATTTTTTAAACTAAAATTTAAAACCAAAAAATATTTTCAGTTTTGAAACAAATAAAATTAAAAATTTCAAACGAAAAAAATTCAAACAAAATTTTGAAACAAAAATTTCAAAATAAAAATTACAAAAAATTCAAACAAAAATTTACAAAAAAATTCAAACAAAAAATTTTCAAACAAAAATTTCAAAACAAACATTTTCAACATAATTTCAAACGAAAAAATTTCAAACCAAAATTTCAAACAAAAAATTTTTTAAAAAATTCGAAAAATTTCAAAGAAACATTTCGAAACAAAAATCTTCAAGCTGAAAATATCAAACGAAAAAATGTCAAACCAAAGATTCAAATATAAAATATTCAGACAAAAATTTTAAAATCTTTTTAATTGTTAAACAAAACTTAAAACTGAATGCAGCAAAGATTTGAAAATTATCAACCAATCAGAATGCACGAAAGGTAGTGATCAGCCAACCAGATTGCACGAAAGATAGTGATCAACCAATCAAATCGCATCAACAATAACTTAGCCAGTGTCAGATTACATCAACTTGTAACTAAATTTCAGTGTTGTAGCATGTATTGCCTTAAGACTATGAGTCATAAGATTCAATAAGGTTAGCTATCAGATTTCTAAAGCTCAAGGTCAAATCAATCACCACAAATGATCTTAGACTATGAGCTGTGACTAAAGTTCAAAGTATTGTTTCAAATTTCGCGCCTTATGTTAAAATTCTGTTTATCACAATTCCCAAAGTTAAAGAATACTTCTCTTGATATACCTAAATCTTAGAATTAATCATATCATTATATGTTCAATAAGGTCAATAATGTCCGTCAATTGTTTACCTGAGTAGAACCAACTGTTTTCTACAAGTATGTACTCAAACTTAAGAAGTATGATAACAAAGGAAATGAATCCCTGTACACTACCTCATCAAGGTCAATCACGTGCTACATCGTATAGCTTACGTTTATATTTGATCCATAGGCTGGAATAATCAAAACCAATGACAATTTCTTTTGACAATTCTCAAATTATCCTAGAAAGTTTAAATGTACCAATGTCCTGGACTCCTAATCCCATCATAGGTCAATAACTGATCACGTGATCATACTAATATTTGAGAATGGCTTACCCAATGAATGAGATACTATCCAATTTAATAAAAATTACCAATTATTGATATGACAATAGGAAATGTACCCCTTCCAAATTTACGATTGGTACACAAATACAACTGTGTCTTATGAAAAAGTAATAAATCCTGTAGTTATTCAATAATAAAGCCGTATCAAAAAATAGCTCAGTAACCCTTAAATTTTGAATATTTGGTCATAAGAGGAACACCAACATCTATAATGGATCCTAGAAAATGTTTACCGAATTTTGGTATTTGATAATTCCCAAATTTAAAAGGGGACATAAATATATGAAGGTAATAAACCTGTGTACATACCCATATAACGTGCTAAATACTTATCAAAGGGGTCAATAACCTCCGAAATTTGATTTTTGGTAGTTTTTTACCCATGAAAGGGAACGATGTGTACCACCCAAATTTATAGTGGTACATATTGAAGACCTGTACTATGATACCAAATGCTTATATTAAACAATTTCTAAAACTGAGTGGGTGAGCCAAGATACCCCCTCCCAATTTTAAAGGATGCATCAATGTACCCACGTCATATGATAAGTAATGAACCTATATACATGACTATATAACCATATTCGGTAATAAGACCGCGTCAAAGAGAATAAATTTTGCCAAGAACCAAACACGTGGTACAACATATTGCTTATGTTTATATTTTGGCAATTTTTTACCCATGAAAGGGAACAAAGTGGACCACCCAAATTTATAGTGATACATGTCGAGGTCATGTATTAGGATAGCGAATGCTTAAATTGGAAAATTTCTAAAATTTAAGGGGTTGGCCATGGTACCCCTCCCAAAATTTAAACGGTTGCATCAATGTACCTATGGCTTATGATATGGAAAGGAACCCTACACATGATTATATAACCATGTAAGATAATAGGACATCATCCAAGGGGATAAATTGGGCCAAAACCAAACACGTGGTTGTACTAAAATTTGGCAATTTTGTACCCATAAAAGGAAACGAGGTGGACCACCCATATTTATAGTGATCTATATTAGGGTTCTATACTATAATACCAAATATTTAAATTGGGCAATTTCCAAAACTAAAGGGGTTGGCCAAAGTACCCCTCCAGGGTGCATCAATATACCCATGTCTTATAATATGAAATGGACAAATATACATAACCATATAACCATATAAGGTAATAGGACCTCATTCAAGGGAATAAATTAGGTGAAAAACGAAACACATGGTTGTACTAAAATTTGTCAATTTCGTACCCATGAAAGGGAACGAGGTGGACCACCCAAATTTATAGTAATATATATTATTGTCCTATACAATTATGCCAAATGTGCAAAATGGGCAATTTCTAAAATTTAAGGGTGGAACAAGATACCCCTCCGAAATTTTTAAAGGGGTGCACAAATGTACCTATATCTTATGATAGGGAATAGACCCCTATACATATCCATATGACCATATAAGGTAATAGAACCTCATCCAAGAGAATAAATTGGGCCAAAAGTAAAAACACGTGGTAAAACGTATTGCTTACGTTTATATTTTGGCAATTTTGTACCCCTAAAAGAGGACAAGATGAAACGCCCATATTTATCGTAATACATGTTAGGGTCCAGTAATATAATACTTATTGTTCAAATTGTTCCAAAATTTCCAAAATTTAAGAGGTAGACCAAGGTACCCCTCTCAAAAATATAAAGGGTTGCATTAATATACCCATATCTTATGAAAGCTAATGGACCCCTTTATACGACCACATAACTATATAAGGTAATAACATCTCATCAAAGGGTCAAAAACCTCCGAAATTTGAATTTTTGTCAATTTTTTTACCCATGAAAGGAACGACATAAACCCCCAATACTAATAGAGTTGCATAACATGGTTTTAGGTTAGCATACCAAATTTTTAGATTTGGCAATTTCCAAAATTTAAGGGGTGGTGGCCCTATGTACCACTGTCAAAATTTAGGGGGTGGGCCAAGGTATTCCTGCCAAAATTTAGAGGGGGGTGGTCCTAGGTACCGCTAGGTCATTGACCTCGGGCCAGGGACCATGGGTCCTGAGGCAGGGACCCAGGAGCCAAAAGTGTCCTCAGGTCAGGCCCATACTACTGTATTCTTTGGGCAAAATGTCTGATCTTGTTTATAAAATATGCACTAGCCAGCTGAATTAAGAAGAAGAAGAAAAGAAAAATATATATATTATAAAATAATGTGTTAAATAAATGAGTGTAATGTTGTGGTTATTACCAATACGATATACTTAGTTATTGCTATGGTACAGTAGTAAGGTTGTAGATATAATGTAAATTACTTTGGAAGATTCATAACGTTTATAAAACGGAAGGTGAACAGTAAACGACATTTTTTTGTATTATGTCAATTTAGTGTATTGATTGTGTGGCTCAAACAACGATAAAATAATATCGTTAAGGATCAGGAGGTGACAGTTATAGTTCCGACGTACTTTGTCCGTTACTGATAACTTCAACCGTTAGCATTATTCAAATATGAAATAATAGAAAGTTAACGTTTTTCGTTTCATCGTTCACCATCATAAAGAAAAACCTGTAAGATACAAGAATGGTCATTTATAAGTGACTATTCTCCGTAAAGCCATGCCCAAAGCTTAAGTATTAGAAATTATGAATATCTGGTTTCAACGTTGCTCGCCATTTAGCAAATACTCTAATATATAACGAGAATATGTTATTGGAAATAAATTCAGTTACTATTGGAAATTTACAATTTTACCTGATCACTTTATTAAACCGGAGTTTATAGAAATTTGCTATGACTTGTCTGGTTTCAACATTAACAACCATAGACGATAAAAATATGAAATAACGATCATCTTGTTTTTTTGTTTTAAAAAAAGATGAATCAATGTCACAATAATATTTGTCATCTACTCCGGTAATTCTCTATTTTAAACAGGAACTGGTCCGAATTTGTTTCCGGTTTAACTTTAATCATAAAAATAATACTATCAACAGAAATTTCAGTTAATCAACTTGGAATACAATCTCGTTTTTCTAACTTTCTATTTAGAAATATCAGGCTGGATCCAAAGATTATGCACTCTTAATCTAAATTAAATCAAAAGTAGCTTAAACAAACCATTTTCCGTTATATCGTTGAATGCTATAGCAAAGTGGGAATAGTTAGTTAGATGCGCTTTACTGCAATTGATTACGCACCCCAAGTATATATTATATACTTTCAAATATATTTACTAAACCCATAAGCTGGAGAAATCTCAATGTCAACAGAGTAATAACTCAAAAGATATTGAAAGTACTTGCTTTTTGAAACTATTTCCTTATCCCAGGATGTTCCATTTCCTTCCTGTGTTATGAATGGAATAAATAGATCTCGTCGTCTGGTTCCACTCTTGAGTTGGAATGATTTGGAAGTCTACAGTAAATTCACAAGTTTAACCCTCCTATGGCCCTTCAAATCTACACACACGCTCCTCATTGGGGTCCACTTGATCCCAATGACTTAATTTCTCATAAAGGCATATAAACATGAAAGATACACTACTAATGGTATCTTTATAATAATAATAATAATAATAATAATAATAATAATAATAATAATAATAATAATAATAATAATAGGCATTGGGGTCAATTTGTCCTGAAGGTCTGATGTTTTACCCTTTTATTTAACTATATTTATAATAATGAACTTTTCATATTTTGATTATACAAAGAACTAGACAAGGTGGACGAATACTAAAAAAAATCAGTAAGCGGAAGCATCGTACAAAGAAATTATTTAAGAAATAGGTGTCCCCTGAGGTGGCCATAGCAGTTTGGGATTTTTGGTTTTTGAACCACGTCTATCTTGTAGGCTGCACCAGTCATTAGAGGTCAGGTGCTTTCTCAGAAGCTCCCAGCCTGTCCTTTCCAAAAAAGACATTTTGAAATCATTGGGAAGGTTGTGATATTACGACGAAATCTAAAAGCAGTTCTTATGTCTACCAATAACAATAATCAGCTAAGGAAAAAGCACATTAATATTATGATACATTAACGAACATAACATTAAAATCTTCTCAGGTAACATAAGTGTGAAAAATTACTAAGTGAATTATATTTCCGTTGTTTTCTTTCGGAGGGTCGACGTAATCTTTATATTCTAGTAGAACAAATGTTATAAGTAATTCTCACTTCCATCTATAATCCGCAATGAAAACAGAACTTCATGTTATATGAAAATTAGTTTCTCAACCATTTAAGCTTGGGAAAAAATCGAAGAATATGGAATTTCGTGTAACGCAGAAAAAAACGCATAATTTCTCTATTTCCACAAGGACGAAATTAATTTTAAAATATATAAAATAAAAATTTAAAATAAATTTTTTTGCATTATTGAAAATTCAAGTGACTAGTACTGTCTTTTTCATCGTCTTCACCTTACTAGCTCGGATGCTGTGCTCAAAATGTTGTCTGTTCTCAAATCTCTGAGAATAGGTATGCTTCCTCAGCTCTGTTCCCAGGACATAGTGATTTTCGAGGTACTTACACAAAGACTTCTCTTCAATTTCATTACAATAACCTGTTCTTCCTTAGTGGTAAACTTCCTTGAGCGTCCTTTCCCGAGACGCAGTATAAGTTTGTACTTCTTGTTAACACGTTTGAATATATTGTACCCACTATTTTCTTCATTCTTACCAAGTTCGCAATTTGAAGAGAGCTCTTGTCCTATGCTTGATGGTAGGTAATCAGTTGGAGCATATCGAACGTTTGCTCTTTGCTCTCTAACACTTTGAACACCTAGCAACTACCACCTCCGGCACGAATACATGAAATAAGTTATGGGCGTTTTTTCGGCCGCATCGATAAATGTGTGTGATCACTTTTTGAACAGACATTTACAGTGCTTTTGTATTGCATTAAATACTTCAAAACTAACTGATTAGGAGAACATTTCCTTTCTATTATGTGATGATTTTAAATAGTCGAAATTGTTGTTTGAATTCCGACCTGCTACTCGTGCGCCTGAAACAATGACCATTGTCTTTACACCAGGCCGGTAGCCAGCCCAAAAATTTATGGCTCCGGTGCAAGTTAGGGGGGGGGGGCGATCCAACTATATATTTCATCACCATATTATAGTTCATTTGCAACCTATCGTGAAAATTTTAGGGGGGGGGGCGAAACCCCTAGACTACCCGTGGATACGGGCCTCATTTGCACGTCATATGTTGGTTCAGGGCGAACTGACTGCGCCACTCAATAAGTAAACGGCTTAGCGAAAAATACGATGCATGTTTTTAAAATGTGTACGACGTTGCTAATGAAACAAATATTAAGAAAACTAATTCAATTTAATGCGTTTCTTAAACAGTAGACTATTTGTTTATTTATTCATTAACAATTATTTGAATAATATTGAACATAAAAGGGCAAAGATGTATTTTAGTAATTTGCAATATTATTGACATTGTTTGTAGTTAATGAACTAATTATAATTCACATGGCTGATTCACCCACCTACATTACAAAACAATTTTATTCATTCTCAAGAAAAATCAACAATGTAAAAGTACTGAGATTTGATTGTAGACTGCTAATTTCTATAAACATGTTCATCGTGGATACGACAGGTTTGTGTCAGACAGAAGGTTGTGGGAGAGAGGAAATTAACACATGAGAAAAACGTTTTCCCAAATAACCTAAATTATTTACAGAGTTCAACACAAGGACACATAACCCACATCGCTTTAGAAGATTACAATGATACCCATGAGCTTTCTGGAAGTTCAATAGTGCAATTATCGGATTATTCTGCACAGTAAAAATATACTTCACCATATTTTCGCGCTTTCTGTGGTTTTCTTTAGTCCATGGAACATATTCCTAAATTGTTTATATTATTCCATGTGAACGTTAACAGATCGAATTAAATGGTTGGTTCACATGAGTTAACATTTAAACCAAGAAATAAATAGATATGGTAACAGCGTTATAATGTAGTGACAATTGGCTAATTACTGAATGAAATAAACTGAAAAGTCCACTAATATATGCCTCGAATATGCCTTGTATTGAAAAGGGAAAATGAAATTAAATTTGTGAGTTTTACGTCCCACGGTTATGCCGGTTAGGTTAAAGGAGACGGTGATGATGAGTAATGAATGAAATGGTGGAATGAAGAAAATGGGAGGAAACGGGAGAACCCCGAGAAAACCCACGCACACGGTGTTTGTCCACCACAAAGTTCACTTGGCGGGAGCAGGGTTTGAACCCGAGACTCCTAGCACCAGAGGTGAACGCTCTACCACTGATCCACCGCGGCCCTCTGTATTGAAAAGGGGAGGATGATCAATGAGAATGAATTATTATAAAATATTAGATTTTTCTTTAGTTTAGCTTCCCTTTCAACACCGTGACTATATTAGACAGGGACCTATTGCTTAATATGGGATCCGAACAACATGAACTTCCACCGGGAGTTGAACCTGTGTCTCCCACACCAAAGGCACGTATGTTAATCGCTTAGCAACGAGCTCTAAAGGTTATAAATGAATCGAAGTAAGTCATGTGGAAAGAAACATGTTGACCCACAATCCCATTGACGTGATGTTGTCCACCAAGAAAAGATATGACCTCTCTTACTAGAGGCGAGAACTTCACTATTGTTCCACCAAGTTCTCTGATATGGCATGACGAGTAATCAACACAATATTCTGTTCCATTGAGTGAAGCAATGCAAGGGAAATCAATCTACACGCATGAAAAATAACAAATAGGTGAAAAATTAAAACGTTTTCTTTTATGACCCCCCCCCCTTTTTGGGCCTCGGAAAATACAAAAGGCAATAGTTTCACTCATTATCTTTCGCAACTGTGTCTCTATATATCAAACATTAATATCAGAGATGAAGACAGGAAAAACATAAATAAAGTTATGTTCGTAACAATGGAACTTTATTTTGTGTGAAGTTATGAAAAAATTGTAGTTTCAATGTAAGAATATATGTACACATAATGTATTTCTTTCAATATAACCCTGTACAGGCTCGAAAGGTGCTGGGCGCCAGGCGGATAAGGCGATTGGAAATACCTAAAAGATCTTGCCCGGTGTCTAAAAATTAAATCCAAAATAAATTTAAGTAAGCCCATGTATGAAATTCAATTGTATTATAATAGTACCAATTTTTGAGAACCTACGCCTAGTTCAGAAGAGAAAAATTCTAGTACTTCTCTTTTCACGATGGTAAATTCCCAATAAATAAAAGCTGTTTGTTTTGGAATATTTGTTAGATATGTGGATATTAACGAAATTAGGCATTGAATGTCTCCAGGCTATAAAGGGAAGAATGACATGATGTAAAGTACAGAATGTGAACAAACGACGACCAGATGTCATTAAATTTAACGATTTTGGTTGTTTATCTTACTCTCGTACTTTATGCTACAAATCATCCACAAAAATAGGGAAAGAAATATATGGATCATACAGTGATAGAAATAACGAATCATATTGTGAAAATAAACACAGTGGGACGGAAATGGCTCAGACGTCTTCCAAGAAATTCAGATCGATGAAGAAAATAAAATCTCTAACTCTATACGACAACAGAAGGAGAAACATAATCGTTGAAGATGATGTAATGTGCTCAAAAAACACTTCAAGAAAAAAGTCTGACCAGGAACCATCATATCTCGAACCGAATATAATACATAGGTGGACCTAAATATTTTATTGTTAGATTATTTAGACGTCAGACTTGTATTTCCAGTCGTAATAGTAACCTGGGCTCTGGTTTACTGACGTTCATAATTCTGATGATACCCTCGTTAAAAAAACCTTATGATCCGCAACTCGAACGCTATATCTTTTCATGGTTGATTATGTTACAAATGAGTACAATTGTTGGATAAATCCAACACAGTGAAAATAACCTGATCCCAGTTAATATCTACTTTAATAGAATTACATTATTATAGGATTGAGTCCAGTAAGCTTTATTAGTAGGGTGACCACAAAATTTTCAGCAGTAAACGGGACAGGTTTCGGTTTTTTTTAAATGATGACACATGAGAAACAGATACGTGAGTAAACTAGTTCCTATTTACCTTAGCAACATATAATACAATTATATATGTAATATTTATCTTACCTAATATATGTAAGCAATAAAATATAAATAGTTTAACTTACAATACAGTAGGACATCATGCTGCCTGTTGTACTCCTTTGCTCTAGCTCAAATCCTTGTTAGTACAAGTGTTAGACGTGAAATCGTCTTAAGCTGTAACGTTGTGTTCAGATAAATCTGGTGGTATCACTCCCGCTTCTAATTTAGATTTGATTGTACGAATTCTTACACGTGATCTATCGGTAGAAGACGGAGAAATACTACCGTACTAAACCATAATATATTTACCATCACCTGTACTATCACATGGTAAAAGGCAATTAACATAATCCCATAAAGTTAATAATAATAAATAGTGTACTTAACAAATCTCGGAGGAAGAGAAAAACACCGAACAACTTCGGTGCAGGCAAGTCAATTCTCAATTGCGCACGTCTATTTTTACTACTCACAGATACCACAACTATGTTTAACATTGTGTTTACTTTAATATTAGTAAACAAAATCTCAGTGACTATCGTCAAACTGAAGGAATTACTAACATACGTATGCATTTAGTTATCTACGTTTCGCAAACTACTAATGTGTGTATATGCAAAACGAAAGAAAAATAAAGACAACAAATCGTAGTAGTTGTGCACTACATTGTTGCTGTATACAGTTCATTACACTCATTTCACTCGCAACGGCATTATATTCACAATATTTTATATATTTTATAAATTTATCACTAACGCATGCATACAGTACCTGAGTATACGAACGGTAAACAATCACTAGCATTTAGTAGGTAAAGCTACTCGATAACAGCTGATTTCTTTTAAGTGCTAAAGCAAAGTTTAAATTTTAGTGTTACTCACCTATTTAACATGAATACTGGATGAACTTTTTAGCACATCTGTCGATTTCGTCTTCTCATGAATGAACTATCTACCATAGCTCCACCATTCATCAGAATGGAGTCATATTAAAAAATAAACGATTTTGAACTTTACTTTTTATCTTCGCCGTTCGGTACTAAGAAATGACTTACGATGCGCGACGTAGCTTCACGCTAGGGGTCTTTGTTGTATGGAAACAAAACTTGCACTAGAAACGCAACTAGGATAATTATAGGAATTGAAGTTTGTAAAGCGAAAAGGACAAGTTGCTTACTTCTTGTGGCAGTGTTGCCACAGTCCTAGCTCTGGAGTGGGCTGAAAAATAGTACCAAATTGAAACAAAAGGGGCTGAATTCATTATTTTATACTATCGGGGGTAAAAATGTAGTGAAACGCGGCGGGACGCCGTCTCCCCACTTCCAGAAGATATCTATGGCATCCCCCACTTCTAAAAAAAATTGCAATGGGCAGACAGGCGCGGAGGACAGCATGACGTCATGCGTCCCTCTACCATTTCAAATGCACTTTTACCCCTGAGTATAATACATGGCTCTATAACATTAAACTATAAGAGGTAAAGTTCTATAACACTCCTCCCTTTTCCAAGAGTTTGAATGAAGAAAGTGCTCTTTTTAAAAATTATTAAAAAAAAAAACATCCAAATAGGACGACTAAAATTTCTACCACACTGCTTCATTCTCGTCTTCTTCATGCACGGCGCAGATGCGCCCATCTAGCGTCATTTGTTTACCGATATAGTTCGAATTACGAATATTCTACACAACGTTCATAGCGTTATGCGGTGCAACGTCACAGAAATGAATGTTCAACACAATTTTTTAAGAGTCCAACACACATCATGAGTAACGTGAGATGTAGGAAAAGTGTAACTGACACTTGAAAATGTTACAAGTATTTGTTAAATAGTGCTGGATTGGGTAGAATTGTACCAACTTTTTCACAAAAGGGGCTGAAAATGCCAGCGTGGTACCAACGGGCCGATGAATGACAAAAAGGGCTGAATTTGGTACAATTGTACCAAGTGTGGCAACACTGTCCTGTGGCTCAAAAAAGTATTGGTCTTTAAAGAAGTATGAGACAAATGTAGGAATAGTAGAAAAAGCATGTTATGTGTGATTATGAAGGATATTCCTATACATAAGTATGAGGCGTACGCACCCAAACAACTGAAATATGACCCGTTGTTTTCCAACATAACAGTAATATTGGAGGTCTGGCGGCATTAAGCGCCAAATAAGTATAGGGCAAGCAAACATCTTGGTTATGAACACGTGCTCTCTGAGGTGGTTTCACCTTCAAAGACCCGTGTGACTTTGTACACAAGAGACTCTAGTTGTCGGATAGTGGACCGCAATAACGTCGTTCCTTTCGTGAAGCAGCAGTTGGAGAAACGCAAAGGAAACAACGGAGGGAGAAAGGAAGATTGTAGTGGAGCACTGCTTGGAAAAAACATTTGCAGACATGACATTTCTAACAAAATTGACCTAAAAAGTGCATTACTAGCAGAATGGGGTAAACTTTCTTATGAAACCACAGACAGCTTGTTGCGTTCGATGTCGAAGAGGTTGTGTGCAATCATCAAAGTTAACGGAAGACCTACCAAGCACTAAGAATAGTAACAGTACTTTTTTGGTGGCAATTGTGATAACGGCCCTTGGAGGATAAGTGAAATAGACTCAGATGGATCTTTGGACTAAACGTGGGTGGTATTAGGTACCACCAAAATACATTAATCCCTGACTTTTGAAACCTCAAATCTCATTGGTTGATGAGAAATGGATCAAGATTGGAAAACTAGCATTAATATATTTCTCAAGAATGGCTGGATCGATTTTGTTCAAATTTGGAAGTATATATAGGTGTATAGGAGAACTACGCCTAAAAAATGGCAGTTCCCCCGGCCATTTCTACCCCTTAAAACTTCGATGGAATGTTTTGAGCCTCATTTGACCTATGATGGCATGCGAGCACAATTATGAAAAAATAAATTTTAGATGTTCCCTTAACTCTACAATCAGATATATTTTTCCAAAATTGTATCATAAGTACGTCATGGTCAAAATTAACCAAAACCAACCATACTTCACCAACAAGGGGCCAATTGCATACAGAACTATTGATTTAGCTTTTGCAGTACAACAACACAGTGCCTGTTCTCTTCTGCTTGGCATCAGATGATATCTAGACGTATTTAAGGATTATTTTTTGCCTTTAACGAAGCGGATACTGCTGACCTTTAGTCAAGAAAATCATGCTATGTTAACAGCATTGTAACAAATGGTTTTACACTCTCTCAGTCCATGGAAAAAAATCAGTAAATGGTGCAGTAAAATATAAATGCATTACTTTCAAATGAAGCTTTTATTAAATAATATTACAAAATTAAGTTTTAGTAGAGTGGATATTTTAATTAGAATTTGGACGGTGGGAATTTGTAAATTAGTAGAGAAAGGTACCGGTACTTTATTTTTGAAATACGTTTTACGTATCACTAAGCTAACTTAATATAAATTATACTTATGCTTATTAGTATACCTAATACAATATATTTTGTACTGAAAGGGATATACTTGTATTTAGTTTTCTTTAGTTTTTATTCCATCGTATACGAAACATTCTGCGAATTTTGGAAAATCATTCTTGTTTTCTTCTTGTAGTGTGTGTATTTTGGAATTGGAGACAGTAAGAAAATTCAAAATTCTATCATTATGAATTATGAGTACTTTTGGATTTTTAAAAAATATTAACAAGCACAATAAGTATGAACATTGGTTTACTCAAGTATATGAAAAAGGTTCTAACGGGACAGATAAGCCATTCCGTAAATGAAGATTCTATATATGAAATTTTATCATGGCAAACTGTTCATATAACACAATAAAATTCTTCGTCAATAGCAAGCTAGCGAAAGTTAAGGTTGAACGGCGTGTAATTGTTGGCAACATAGGAAAGACCAATGCTGATGTATGTATTACTATATATATATATATATATATATATATATATATATATATATATATATATATATATATATGTATATAACACTTTAATACACTTTAAACACTTGAACTCTTTCTATGTTACGAACATTTTAATTGATTTTTTTACCTGCTGTATCTATCAATGACAAAAATGCTATTACTATTTTCAAGTTTCAGTCTCCAAACGTTTTAAAAGAGGTTTTTACTAAAAGGAAGGTATTACGGCATTCTTTCTGTCACTAAAATAGGAATGTAGTTCCTTTATTGAAACTGCAATTATCATTCAATACGATGGGAATTATTTGTCCTAGATAGAGTTTTTATAATAACTACGTTTCGCTACAAATCTATCTTTTTCTTTACCCTTAAGCAGGCACGTTAATTTGCGTAATATTGGAAGTCACGTGGAATACATTATACGCAAGTTTATTTTCGTCCCTTTTAGAAATTGCATGCACGAAATTACATATAAACCAATAACGAGGCCATGGTGTATCATACACGGACTACGATAGTGCAAATTATATTCAGGGTGCCTAACTACACATAATTTTTCTACCTTCGTAGGTCATATGGAATTTCCGTGCACCAGTTGTACTTTAATATCATGATGATGCAAATTAATGTTATAGAAGAAAACACATTAATTAAATTTTACTACCTAATGCTATTGATAGACCCAGGATTGCTAACTAATTGAAGTTATTGTAACTTTTAAAATATGAATCTTTTGAGTGACAGCAATTTATTTACATAAATATATATTCATCGCTTTCCATACTGAATACTCACATTACTTAAAATTCAAATTGAAAGTTGATATATATATACTGTATATATATATATATATATATATATATATATATATATATATATATATATATATATATATATATATATATATATATATATATATATATATATATATATATATATATATATATATATATGCTATTCTAGTGAAAAATCAATCAAAATAAAATACTGAAGCTGTGCATTTGCTTATATATTTCAACATTTCAAAGACATTATAGTTCATAGTTTTTGGTAACTGTGAAGTACTAATTCTATAATTTTAAATGTAACGTTGTCACAATTTTTGGTATCAGAGAACTCAACTTAATTTGCAAGTAATGATTCAAGTTTACAATGAAAATTTTTCCTGATAAATATTAATAATTATTCTTGTTCGAAAAGCAGTAATTCGCATTACGAATCAGATTCGCCGTCTCTGCTACATCATTGACAGGTTTAAACATTCTCCACATGTTGCTTGCAAGCGAAGTGGCCACACGAAAAACAAGTTATAGCGGTGTCAACATCTTTGCTACGACTACACATTTTACACTTGCCATATTTCAACTTTATTGATTCCTAACTCCCTTTCTCTTCGCTTTGAGGCTCTGCATTGTGAGAGCAATGCATAAATATCAGATGAAGTGTCGTTATTACAGGCCTCTCTCTTACAAATTGCTTCTTAAGTGATAACGCCAAGTTATTCAAAAATACTCTCCTGGGTGGTTTTCCATTAGCTATGATTGAGAACTACAAATTTGGTATTTGTTTCTTCTATATTCAACAAAACAAAAACACAGACATATGCCACCGCCTTGTTTTCTCTAACCACACTGTTTTCTTCGCAACTGGCCTGCGGTATACACTACCTCTTTTCGCATGTTATAGTCCATAATAAATTCTGGTTTTCTAGTATCTTCGTCCAACGTCGGTGTATCACGAACCCTTCTGAAATTCAAATATACATCTACCTCTCGACTCTGGATTACCTGACCGTCTCCTTTAGCGTAACCGGCATAATCGTGGGACATAAAACTGAAAGATTTCGTATCATTTTCTTGTTTTCCTGAAATTGCACTGGTATTTCACTCTTTGTCTTTCTTCAATATGCTGATACATGTCAGGTTCTTTAGCGGATCTACTGTTAACAAATAACTTGTATACAAGTTATCGAAAGTGATATTTCTATTGCATCCTTCAATATCACAAACAAGTCGTTTCAAAACTTGTTACTTTGTTTGTTTCAGATATAGTCCATTCTGTTGTTTTACGCAATATATTTCAAAGTTGCTTGTGTATAAACTCTTCGAATCACAAAGTGTAAACACTTTGATACTATATTTAGTATGCTTGCTCGGAATGTATTAAGTGTAACTACACCATCGTCGAAAATATTCTAATTTTTAAATTTTCTCTTGGCTGAATGTCTTAGTGCAGTTCATCACAAATTTGGTCAAGAAGGACACATGGTTGTTAATGTATGCTTTCATTTTCTACTTTCCTTTTCTTGTTATTCAGTCGAAGCACTCGAAGGAGGAACAACAAACGCTTGTGGCTCATACAACATCTCAGCATCTGCCTTCCTCTTCCATCAGAATTCCACAATTCCAAAACATTTGTATTGCTTGCTTTCTCATTCCTATGAGGTACAAAACGTTCAAGAAGTGCCATTGTTACTGCAATGGATGTTTCTTTGTCATCTCTATCTCGAGAACATTATGCTTGTTCTTTTGAGTCTGGATGAGCATATTTGTATATTCCACTGTATTTTAATCATATCACTATCATTACAATGGAAGGCTAATGTTTCATCGGTCAAATATTTGGCAATATGTTTTGGAGAAGAAAATATTCTTACAATATTTTTTCCTTGATATTCCTATTTTATGCAAACGACTTTTACAACATTTGCATACATTATTTGTTTCAATAAAATAATCATTAAAGCAAGAACTTAAACACCTTCCGTCTTCAACTGAAACACAATCTTGATCATAGTTAGTATTATGATCAGTTTTTTTTCTGTTTTCTCATTTTCCTCATCGGATTCCCCACTGTCTACGACTTCTTCTTCCGTTACTTCGTCTAGCAGTTTCAAAATTTCTTCAGCTGAAATTTTCATACAGTAAAAACACAAAGTCATTAAAACATCCAATCTACACGCAATCAAAATGTAAACTGTAAGTTTGTTCTTTGGAACCATAATTATGAATTACTTACTTTAGCAAGTTCGCGGGTCGATTCGTGGTCAATCCAACTCTAATGAAACAAACTGGACTGCACCAAATCAACTATCAAATTACAATGGCCAAATACCGCGAAAAGAAGTTCCTAACCTACAAAACCAATGTTTCCCTATTGTAAACACTGAGAGCACGGTACATTACTTCGAAATGCACCTGATTATGGGTTCAGGAGTATAAAGTCACTAAAGTCTTATGCACTACTAAGCTACAAAAAGGAAATATACAGTATATAGAGAAAAAAAGGTGTATAACACAAGTAAGTTTCCGCCCTATGCTATGAAAACGTTTCGGGCGTTTTCCAGAAAAAGCTATAGAACGGCTATGTCCTTCGATTCTTCTACCGTCTGTCTCTGTGACCGACAGGTATCAGGGATAATTAATATCGAGGGTCACGTTTCTGGAATCCGTTCAGCGTCACAACAATAAATTCCGTTTACTCCGCTAACGTGCTAGTCAAACCACCATTGCTAAAAAATTCGGTTTTAACGTTGATCACCATACAAAGAAAATAATCATAGATAGCGACAAGTAGAATTTTTGTCGAGTTAATTTCCCAGTGAAAATTACAACCACAACTTGTTCACTATACTGAAACCGAAAATGGTAGAAATATACTACTACTATTACACGCGGTCTATCCAAGTGTCACAAACCAGCTCTGTTTGCACAAATAATAATCTAGGAAAGCTGATTTCTGATATCTACCATGATAATAAACTCAATCGTTGAATTTATTCCTTAATTGCCAAAAATATTTGTACAAATATACCACCAGTTACGATTTCAACACCAATCCCCTCCACATGAAACTAAAACAATGAGTAATGTTTTCCTCATTTGAGTATAAGTCCAAAAAATAATATTTATCTGCAAATTAATCCCTCTATTCAAACCTTAATTTGAATTTGTTGACCTCATAATGAGAAACGAGAATAGAGGGCGAGTAGCAAGTTTCTGACATAGTTTCAGCACTTCAAAAATAGATTCTATCTTTGATACAAGTACCAGAAATATTAAGTTGCCAGATATGAATTTGCCGATATAAAGTTGCAGAAATTGTCAATAACTGTAGAGATTTCCTAGTGTGGAATTCAGACTTGTGTTATGCTACACGGTGATAATGCATATGGCTCATTACCTGTTGGCCTTTCTATCCACTCGAAAGACACATACGACAACATGAAGGTGCTTCTTACTATCGTACATTATGATCACAATTGGATGGTGTGTGGTGATTTGAAACTGTTGGGAATACTTCTAGGACAACAATCAAGATATAACAAGTTCCCTCGTTTCATCTGTGAATGGGACGGTCGTGCTTATGACAAGCATTAGGACCAAAAGCAGTGACCCCAAAGGTTGGAATTGATTCCAGGGGACACAAATATCAAGTGTGACTACCTAGTGGAAACAGATAGAATACTCTTGCCATTTCTGCATATCACATTAGGCAAAATGAAGCAGTTTCTGAGGCATTACCTAAGTGTGGCAACTGTTTCAAATGTATATGTAAGAAGTTCCTCAGTCTGTCAGATGCTAAGTTGAAAGAAGATGTGTTTACTGATCCCAATATTTGCAAACTAATGCTGGATGAAGGTTTGCTTCATTCAATGAATACGGTGGAGCAATAAGAATTGACTGCCTTTAAGTTTAGGGATCAAAACTCCCTGAGAAACAATCATAGCCCAGATTATATCGATATAGTTGAGAACAGACTGATTAAATTCAAAATGCTGGGACGCTCAATGAATTTTAAGTTACACTTTACATTCGCATATTGACTGCTTCCCTCGAAATCTAGGTGTTGTAAGTGAGTAACATGGGAAAGATTCCATCAGAATATCCCGGAGATGGAACGACGATACCAGGGTACTTGGGATGTTCGGATGATCTGCGACTACGTCTGAGCACCCAGAAATGTCGCATAAGAGGTAAAGCACAGACAATACATTAATCACTACGAAAACACGGAATTAGTAAGCATAATGCATGTTTTGTACCACATTCGCTGTATGCATCTGTTCACCTTTCTGTTCACATGCCTTTTCTTGTGAATTGCTAGTTCACTTGTAACTTATAGATAGCAGATATTTAGTTTTAAAAAATGTGTTGTACGTAAATTATTTTACATCATACTTTGATACCCGAAATCCCGCTAGTTATTTTAATATATTCTCTTGTGGCTATGAAAAATACAAAACGAGTTAATAAAAGTAACTTGTGATGTTGTGTGCTACTCACAACAATTCACAGTACTATAATTGCCGTGTCAAGTACATGTCATATGCCTCACACCAAATGAAATAAGGCATGTACTGGTCATCCTTATATAAAATTGAAATTTTGAGTGAGACTCAAGAGCTCTAACTTGAGTTCTTAATCTGTTAAGTTGACAAGTTTCTGAAGTATTGTTGCGCATAGCTGTTGATGCTTGGATTTAACATATTGGTTTCGATCTAGGATTATGAGGCGATTTTATAGCTCCTATAATTAAGAAAAAAAAAAACAATATAGCAAGGTTTCTGGCGATGTACCTACTAAACGTTCCTTGAATCACATGATTGATTCTCTAGGCCATATGTTATTTAAATTAACATTAAAATATTGAAGGTACTTAAAATAGGCATGCTTAGCCTTCGAAGAACGTGTGAATAATGGGTTTACTACTGAGAAAGAAAACTATTATGAAGCTGGAAACTTAAGAGAACTATTACTTTTAATTGCATGCTAACTTTTGTTACCATACCTTCATTTTCAGTAAAAAGACAATAAGAAATGATTTGCTACAAGAATTTAATATTTCAACATTCTACTTACGTTACAAAAGTTGTGTGATTTCAACAAAGAAAAGATTGCCATGAATAAGTAAGAGAATTCAAGTGAATTCAAAGAAAAACTCAATAAATTAGCGTGAATATTTACAGAGAATGTTTATACAAAACGTATCTACCAGAATGGAGTTCTCTATCATGTAAACACTTACATTTCATGTAAACACTTATATATAAAGATAAAGCCCATTTAAAATAAAATAGCCCATCTACGTTTGTGTAAAGTATTAGTGAACCATAATAAATCAAATATTATTAGTGCAAGAAAGAAGAGGAGTAATGACCGGAAAAATAAATTTAAGAAGAGGAAAATTTCAAGATTCTAGGATTCTGATAATCTTCAAAGAAGATCATCGTCTCTTCCGCGCGCCATATTTGAGCGTGTGGCCCTCCTCACTCCCATTCCATTTTAAAATTCCCTATTCAATCTCATCTGAAGTGGAATTAGGCTCTGTACGCTGTACGTTGATGCAAACTTTATAAAATGGTACTATCTGTTTCAAGGTGCTGGCAATACTGCACTATGGTGACTTGCGTTACATGCTTGTGATACACTGAAAAGGGTGAAGTGTTTGTTCTTTGAAAGAATTAGTCCTGTGAACTCTAAAGTAATCAATATTTAATTTTGCGTTTTTAGTACTTTGGTTTAGTTGTGTAAATGGCCAATGGATGCGGTAGTCTTTAATGCATATATTGAAGATTTTGCATTAATTTCTTAATATTTTCTTTTGTTCCTAACGATCGTAAGCACACAGCCTCTCGGTAAGACGGCGGGAAGAAAGGTATTCAGGTGAACAGCATACAGTGAATGAAGAAAAAAGGCAATTTGAGTTAAACAAGAATCTTTGAGTAAAATTGCCATCTTCGGGAATATTATGAATTGAGAAGCATAAATGACTTGAAGGACGTGAACAGAGTTTTGAAATGTATATGGTTAAAAGAAAACAAGTGTAAAAGTGTTATATTTATACAAATTGTTTAAGGTGATGTCTCTCCACGCCGCAAAAGCTCGTTCAGCGGGTTGAAGATTGGTTCGAAAATCTTATTTTTACATTTGAAAATATTAGTTTTCATCTCATGAAGTCCCCGGCAAGCAAAAAAAAAAAAAAAAAGCAAATCTACGTAAAACATTTAAAGTTTATCGAATGTTTGGCGATTTCTTCCTAAACTTTGTAATGCAGTGTGCAAGTCAAAGTATGTTACAAAGAGCATCCCGTACTTCCCTAAAATAAGAAGTGGAAAATCAAAATCTATTTCATCGTAACCACGCTAATATTTCCCTGAAAACCCCCAACCATCAATGAGTGGAGTGGAGTGAAGTGTGTTACAAATTAACATGTGTTAGATGGTCATACACAACCAAGCCGGCAATTCATAGGCAAAAATCTACAATTGCTATCAAAATTTATTCTTCGTCTCCTTTTTTTATTTTTTAATTAGAATATAACATGGGCTAAAAAGCTAGTAAAAGCGTACAATGATTCATTAATAGAAATTTATCTGAAAAGTGTAAGTAAGTAATTTCATGTGTGAGTTATTTTTGATCTAATAAATTCCATTTCATATATATGTTTGTTTCCTATTGTCGTTTCAGTATGAATCACTACCGTACAAATTGCTACCAATATAGTGGGTATTACATTCAGGTATTTACTTTTACTCTATGAATGTTTACGGCCGTATCGAAGACGGTGGGTACGCGCAAGAGCAACCTCAGTCCAAGTTCATATTGGTTCGTGATCCAATTAGAGGTTTGCTTCCCCTTTATTTTGGCTTTTGCCAACAGTGGAGGGAAATACTTGTTTGATCTAACCACTAAAACCACCAGAAGAAAGGCGTACCGGACAAGATACGAACCCAGACGGGTCATAATTTTTATACCATTTTGTAGGTTTGTAAATGAAGCATTTAGTTATGTAATATAAACAAAATGACTCTGTCGATTTCTCTAAAATCATGGCTGGAAATTTCTCCCCCAAGATTATATCACACCCTAGATTCCTTACAAGGAAAACTAGTTATACTATATTATAGAGTTGTAGTTACATATTGATTTATGAAAAATATTAGAGCTTCATCATTCAGGGAACTACGTTGATTTTTGGAAGAAGAAAGATAATTCGAAATATAATCTGAAAATTGTCATAAAAGCACGTATTAAATTACTTGTTTACCAGAAACGTTGTAAGATGCGGTGTTTGCGGAAGTGCACACAAGGTCGAGTAAACTGGCAAACATCGAATAAACTTTTTTTTTAGTATGTAGGTACCATGAATATTGTAAAACCTTTGAAACCTTAAATATTCGACTTTTTTGCTACCACCATACTTATTCTTTTACTATCGTCGGTCGAAAGTTAAAAGAAATTATAGATTGGTAACTAAACTTGCTTTTCACCATCGAAGCTATATTAGATGTGATTCTACAGTGTAACGTGACTTCTCATCGGGAACTAGACTCGATCCACGCAATGAATATGTGTCGTATTATCATGTAAAATAATGATACTACTTACAGAAAAGTAACATGGATGTATTTGTCTGGTTTTATGTTATTTAAGACCTTGTTTTGTGATTCGAGTCCTTCTTTGCCTTGTGGATGAATACTTTAATTGCACCATTTCCTTCATTAACATTACTTACCTATTTTTAGCTATCATTTAGTCTGCAGTAGCTAATCTTTGAACGAAAAGAGAAAAAATAATAATTGCGACTGATATGATTTTAGGTTATGGCAACACCGCCTGTTCTTATTCAATTTTATTTGTTGTTGATAAGAAGGTATTATAATGAACTTGGGACTGAATAGTCGTTCTCAGGGTACTTGTTTGTGGAACATGCTCTAACATGTTTTTTCTGTTTACAACTATTCTGTTAAACTAGGACTCATCGTAACATTTTCATACAGCTGTCAGTAGTAACGAAATTTAACTAACCATAACTTCAAAATGACTTTTTCGAAACAAAGTAGGTAAAAATGTTTTTCCTATTAACCCGTTAGCGCCGTGCGTGATTATATGATAAAAGCAGATAGTATTTATGAAAATATGCCTTATGTAACATATTTTCAGTGGTTTCTTTACGCTTTGTGTGTTGACTACTAGGAGAAGGTTATGTTAACGATATTCGGACAAAACAAATTCAACATTGCGGCGTGAATGTAACCTAGAGGTACAGATATCCGCAACGCGCCAGAAATACAAGAAAAATGGCATCGTCCTCGCAGTAAGTATTAAAAATCAATCTTATATCTTAACCTTTCAAATTATTTTCTGCAGACTCATGTTTTAGAGATGTCAAAAGTTGTTACATATTACATTTCACTCATCTGAAAATATTTGGGTCATGGTTATTGACGTTTTCCATCAGTGTGATCATATGAACACGCAAGGCGTTTAAGTAGCTTCTTCTCTCTTACATACGTACGTATAGGTGTCAATAATACAGTAAAATTTTGCAGATATATCAATTTAGAACATTTTGTACATGCTTTCAGTTGATTTACTCTATTCTTTTACTTTATTATTATTATTATTATTATTATTATTATTATTATTATTATTATTATTATTATTATTATTATTATTATTATTATTATTATTATTATTTGAAATGACTTTTGCAACTCCTGTTACTGGTAATTGTATGGTTTTTCCCTTTAGATACAGAGGTCTTTCACTTCAACAAATTCTTGATATTTTAGAATCGGATGGCGTGCATGACATGCAAGACATACTGAACCTCCGAGACCTAACGTCATTTCGGATGAAGATTCGGGAAAAGGGGATGGAAATGGACAACCTTACAGGGTGCCAACTTACCAGTCATACTGAAGTATTTTTTTTTACAAATAATACTCGACTTGTTGAAGATGATGTGACAACTCCGTCGTTACAACTGCGTTACGTGTAAAGGGGTTCAGTCTGTTTTTAATGTCGAACAAAATTTCCAAAATGAAAACAGAAAGCACTCGTTCGTATGAATTCGGAGTATATTAGCAAGCACATGAAACTTACTGATCAAATGGACCAGGATATCTCATATTATAGAATTAGAATCAAGTCCAGAAAGTGGTGGTGGGCTCCTCTCTCTTGGATGATTGATGTATAGCACGAATCGCATGGCTAATGTTGAGAAAAACTAGAATAGGCATCTCACACTAGAATCTGCTGAGCTGAGCTGATTTTGAGTTTAACGTCCCTTTTCAGCAGCGAGGCTATGTGAGACGTGGACCTACTGATTAACGTGGAATCCGAACCACATGAGCTCCCGCCGGGAATCGAACCCGGGTCTCCCGCGCCAAAGGCACACTAGAATCTGCAAGACATATTGTACAAACTTATTTGCAAAATTATGAAGCCATTTTATTAGATGCAGGGCTTCCAGCCATTTCTGAGTCCAACAGTCAACAACACCATGTAAGGGATGACGTTTGTCTTTATGAGAGAAACCACTTAGTGGTTCGGTCTAAGCGTAAACGTTGTGCAACTACACTGAGATCAAACACAGTACCTACGAAATGTTTTAAATGTAGCATGGGTTTGTGCGCCTACCAACTTTTTTTTTCAATTTCCATAAAGTCCCATAGATATTGGGCTCCATAACCTGAGAATTCCATAGTCCAAATACTGTGGTTATTTTTGTCTTCTAAAGTGTAACAATTTCTAAGACGATAAATGTCTCTTTTCTTTTCCATATGTGTTAATATTTTAACATGGCATCCACTTAATCATGATATACGAAAGTACTTAAACGCCTAGCGTGTTCATATGATCACGGGGCACCCCAATAAAACCGCTTACGTCACGAACTCAAAATTTCTCGTGAATGGTCTTTACACCTAGATAACTCAAAATTACAAATTTCACCGAAAATAAAAACAAAAAATAATTCCGGCGTTTATGGGTTAAATTTTACGTAGTTAAAAACTCGACGTGCTTATTAGTTTAATGTTCAAATACACAGTCTAAACTAGCTTACACAACAAGTGCAAAATGTTTTCAGTTACTTTCCATCTTATAATTTTATTATAAGGGAGAACAAACCAGATGGTTTCTGTTTATCAGAGAACGAACTCTGTAGTGGGTACAGTAAAGGAATATTGATAAGACAAAAATATATTTAAAAATTGTTCGAAATTAAATTTTGATATCAATGACAGAATCAACTGGCAGGCTTTTGCTTCTTCGACGGTTAATATACCTGTCATCTAGCGGTATACCAGTGGAGTCCGCGGTGCCTCAGTGATAGAGGGTTCATCTCTGATGCATGGGGTTGCAGTTAGGGCCAAATGAACTTTCTGATGGACAAACATCTTGTGCGTGGGTTTACTCGGAGCTCTCCCGTTTCCTCCTACTTCCTTCGTTCCACCATTTCTCATCATCTCTTTCTCCTTCAGCCTAACCGGCATAATCCTGGGACGTAAAACTTAAATACTTATTTTTTTCTAAGCAGACAATAAATGTTGTAATAGATTCCAATGTTTATCTTTCAAGAAATAAATATCGTGAAGTTGACGTAAGCACTTTAAATTGAGTTAAACCATAAAACAAATAGATCAATATCAGTCCAAATTATTGTGACGAGTAAATGAATAATATACTGCACAATAAGAAACTTGCATAACGTTTCTCAAGGTATTATATATTCCAAAAAAAAAAAAAAAATAAATAAATAAATAAAATTAAGTTTTACATTTTCGCGTCGCTTTCTTTAAGAAAGTTTACATCTTACTTTATTTTAAAAGTAATGTTACAATTTATTTATACTACCATCTATGACCAGAACTACAAGTATAATTTCGTATTGAAAATCATATTAATGCTTGCTAAGCTTTTTCAATTTCTAACAGAAATCGAAAGATTTCAAACGTCACGGGTTATAGAAATAGAGAGTAAGACAATTATCTTGTAGCACCTGAGAGACAAAGGAAGAAAATATAATGTCAATAACCATATGCTGTCTACAACACGGTAATTTCGAACTTTCAGAAAAGAATTAAGTTCGGCCGAAGTTAAAATATGAAATATTAAATTTGAGTCCCGTAGAATTTGAAAACTCAAATAACCATTTTCATTACTTTTATAGGGCTCTAGACCTGTTCGCAAGTTAATTTATTCTGACAAAATTTAACACAACTTAAAACGTTTTGAAATATTCATTATTTCTTGGGGTTATAATTGTAAGAAATTTGCTAAATGACCCCATAACACATTTTTGCTTTATTTTAGAGTATGTTCTTCGGGTGAGGAGACTGTATTTCATGTTTCACTTATACATTCATGCTTATGTTGTATCATATGAAGTAGACAAATTTATATTGAAATTGCCTCCCCATCGAACGGCGAAGAGCTTTTAGATGATAGGGTAGTTTTATCACTTCCTTTCACTACTTACGGCCTTGCGTTCAAACTATTCACAATGACGTGATTTATTACATTACAACGATAGTTTTAGTAGTCAGGCAGGCACACAAATATTTATTTTGGGGAGTCCAAATTTTTTAGGGAGTCCAAATTTAATCTGAGGATAAATTATATTAAAATTTGTAAAATTAATCCTAAAGTTATATACACATTCATGCATCCACATGTGATGTCCTCGCGAGAAGGAAATGTAAGCGTCACTATCGGTGAAACGGAATTATTAGGTAGAATGATTATTTCGAGCGACACAACATTATGCAGGTAACTTAATGTCAAAAATATTACTTGGGATGTGTCATTGTATGACATTACATGGAAATATTGAGTTCTCTTTTGCAATTTATTCAAAAGTTAGAAAATTTCACTTACCATTGTCTACCCGCAAGGCTCTTATATATATAATTTATAATAAATGTGCTTTGAAATCGACATATATTTATAGTCATAATTATTAAGGGTTCCATAAACTAGATTGGCACCTAGGAATACAACGTCGCTTATAATTTATACTTTTCATTTGCATATATTAAAATTTATCTTAAAAAAAGGTGTGATGACTGTAATTGTTTTGTATTGTACACCTGCCCCTAATCTTTCAATGTATACGTATCTAGTTGTGTATATGTTTTAACACTCTATCTTGTGTATACAAAAGGCCGGAAATAGTATACTTTATTTTCTACAGCTACATCCATTGTTAAAACGAAAAGTAGAAGAGTCTATTTGTAGATAAAAGTACATCGTTTCTTCAACTGAAATAAAAGCTTTTGCTTCTAGAATAAAATAAAGTAATAGATTAAAAGAGATGAGAATTAAGTGACGAACTTCTTGTAGTTTATAAACTTTCTTAACGTTTCTTAGTTACTATATTGAATTCTGTTGATATGTAAAATAATAATTGTGAATTTTATATTATGTAATCACAACCTAATCTTCATTTAACAACACAGAGCCGCATGGAATCTGTCGTTTTTATAATTTTTTGTTTTACATGCATTTGAACTCCATCATGCTTAATGTAGCAGAAGTTTTCTCACATTACCCAACAATTTCATAAAATTTACAATTCATTTATGTGGGTTGCGGTATGTGCGTGTCAATGTAATGCTTGTTTTCCAAAAATTCCACCAGTACGTTATGTGAAGAAATAATAAATAATTAATATAGATCTTTATTACACTGTTACGATAGTATTTGAAAGTTAAAGAACATATTAATGTCGATTCATGGTCGGAAACAAGAAATATTAAATCAGAAATAATTATGTAATTATAACGTCAAAAGAAAAACTATAGTCCCTCAGAGTATAAACACTTCATCCAGTTCCTTGCCAGGTGGTAAAGTGCCCAGGACCGACGAGACGTTACCACGTTGGATAGAGAGGGATATGCGCTGTATTAGATAAGATGTGGAGCGAACTTCGCCGGAAACACAAGAAATGCGTCTTCCTACCTCCCTAATAAAGTTCTTACGAATTAAAAAAAAAAACATATAGATTAACAAGCTTTAAAAGTAGAGAATATACGTTTTGTTTAGTTTAGTGTTTCTCGCCCTTGTGTAGGAAAGCAATTCATAATCAAAAAATAAGTTGAGAAACCGAAAATGGAAATTACAACCTACACAATAGGTATAACGGAAATTGGAACCATCACTAGGGGAAACGAGGAAGTCAATTTTGTAATATTAATTTAATACAAAAATATAGACTCAAATTTAATATTGAAAAATAGGTGATAGGATAGCGTAAATAATCCATTTTTTTGTTTCTGTGTCATTGAACTTTAACGTTTCTTGAGCTATAATGTAAGGTTCGAATAACATATTCGTTTCACGTATGATACATGCTCCCTGATAACAGAGGGAGATCTAGAAGGTAAAAACTTAGTGGAAGGCGGCCCCTCACTGTGATAGGTATATCATGTTTACTATAAACTTCAAAAAATATAAATAATAGCTTAAATTATTTTTGTCATTCAAATACCTGGAAGCCTTTGGTCTCCAGGTCCCGTCCTAGATACGCCACTGCCTGATAACTGTACGGTTGCTTTGTCTTATGTAACATAGTAGACGGAAGCCTGGTGAAATTACAAGTAACACATTTACTAGTTAGGTTGAATGGTTCATAAAATAATTGATTTATAATAAATGAAATTAAATTTTGTCTTATTTTATTAGAAGGTGTCTTATTTTATTTTAAATTATTGTAAATTTTGTCTTATTTTATTTTATTAGAATCATATTAATTTTATCTTACTCTCGTTTATTACAGGGTTATTTTCTAATTGAACAGGTATTTTTTTTAAAAAAAATAATATTTATTTCAATTTTTATTTTCTACTTCTTTCTGGTTATTTAAAATTTGTTATATTTCTTATAAGTTAAATTAATTCTTTCTATTTTTTCATTGCTGTACTAGTATACGAATACGAATACTAGGGCAGTATACGAATTTCCTAATAAAAATGGATGAGTTTTGAAACAAAAACATGCATAAGCATTCTTTTTCAATCAGCCTACCCATTATGCAGTTATATGCGAACATACACACAATCACGCTATGTTTACTGTAAGCAGTTTTGTTGCTACATACTCCAAGTCCAGAAACTAAAAATTAGATTTTAATAGCATTTATACGGCAACACAAATGTACGGATGTGCAATTTTTAGGCGAAGAAAGAATAAAATACTCTAGTATTTCATTATTTTTTAAAAAATATCTTTCTACCTTCCAGAATAAGAACAGTTGGCGCGTATTTACTACATGGTGAGCCTTTCTTTTAATGTAGCATTATGGGAATGATTTCTACAGGAATATTTCAGCAATAATAATAAAAACCAGCTTAAGTATTTTTTTTTTTTTAAAAAATCCAGAAGATGTAGTTTTCTGTTCTTTAGGGACAATTCAAGTGAGTCATTTTAGGGACGATCTTTTTTAACGAAGAAAGACCAGATCTATTTTGTTCACATTTATATAATATATATTTTATTAGCAGCACTGAAAGTAGTTTATCATGAACAAATCCACAACGAGTAGTTCAATCTTGAGTAGTATTCACGAACACTTTTCAGGAAACTTATATTCTTGTTCAGCGAATATGACAGTTTCCGGAAATGGAATACTTCCAGCGATTGCACACATGGAACAAATATATCTATCACCTCGTCTTGGGGAATGGAAGCGTTAGTAACCAGAATTGGTCACTTCAGGTCAACTGCTTCTTTTACACGGTACCTAATACAGTTTTTGGAGATGTGGTACTTACAGCGATCCACACATGAAACATGTAGACTAATATCAATAAAATTATCTTTACAAACGAAAGCGATAAGCATCGCAATTGGTTACTTACGATAAACCATTCAGAGTAAGTCATTCCTCACAAACAAATGTTTGTTGCAAACAAAGTAGTCGTGTGAGTGGAACATCTAATGTTATCGAAACTTGACCAATTTTGGGAAGGCAATATTGCTGTAGTCTCGTAGGTACACTCAGGCACGTATCCACGGGGGGCTAAGGGGCGTGCCCCTAAATTTTTTACGATAGGCGTGCAAATGAACTACAATATAGTTGGATAGCCCCCCCCTAATTTCTACAAGGCCTTCCTACATTTTTGAGATGGCTACCGATCTGGACACACGTCAGACGTTTTAGTATAATTCAACGTGTCAATGTACACTCATGTCCAAAATTATTTACGCATGTCTATAAATATGTTGTTGTAGGAATATAATTTAATAACGAATTCGCCAAGTATTTCTTGTAATGTTAGTATGCGTATAATCGACAAAGACATGTATCTGGAAAATTTCATGTGAAAAGGGCTGTAAATAAGAAAATTAAAACGATAATAAAATTTTTCTTATCCATTTAGCAACATTTTGTTTTACTCATTCTAATTTTCGTATTTATATTTCTTTTCCTATGGAATTTACCACAAATATACATTTCCCGACTATACACATACTATCAATATTAAAAGTACCCTGCCAAATCATTATCAAATTATTTTCTTACAAGAAGACACTTATAGATATGCGGCAATAATTTTGGACATGGGTGTACATGGTAGCATCACGTTTAATGCTTAGTGCTACAATATATAACGCTACGCAGAATTAGAACAACAATAGTACTGTAAAATTCATTGCCACAGCGTCCAAAGCATGGGTTACCGAAAGGATGAGCAGAGATAGGGCCCCTTAAACACATTAAAGAATTTTGAAATTGTCTTATCCGTCGCGGAACTTAAGTTTGTGTGTTTTAGAAAAACTAAATCATTCACCTGTATTTTGTGTTTACTCTCCTGTTGTGAGTTGTACCTCTCATTTCGCTTTCGAATCACTTCTTTTCTTTTAAAATCTGCCATTACCAATTTATTGTCCCAACTTTCATTGTCATTTTCACTTGTATCATTCGCAAAAATGCCAAAATGTTCGAAGATAGGTTTTTCAGCCTGAATGTTCAAATGTAAACTAGCTGGACTCGCGCCAAGACTACTTGATATCGAATAATTTAACAACACAACTACTTGTGGTATGAATTTCTCCCAGGAACCATGATCATTTTTACAAAACAATGTAAATAACCTGTTCGTTTTCCGATGGTTTCTCCCACTGCGTTCGACGCCTGATGGTACGGCATTGAATAAAATATTTAACACCATATTCATCCATTTTCTGCTTGAAATTTTTAGAAATAAAACAACTACCATTGTCCGCCAATATAGCTGAAGGTATTCCTAAGTGCACAAAGTACAATGATTCCAAACCTTTAACTACACTCTTCGTAGTAGCGTTCCGGATCGGATAAAGAACAAGGTAGCGAGTAAAAACGTCCAAGACTGAAAGTATAAACTTACATTTTAACCAGATGGCACGAGAGGTCCGATGATATCAATTGAAATTAGTCTCCTAGGGCCTTCCACCTGTATGGTTTCTAAAGGTGTAGCTGGGGGTCGAGTATCAACTTTAGTTCGTTTACACTTACAACGACTCACCAAAGGTGTTCGTCAACCCTGGTTCGGCTAATAACATAAATAAATCTTTAATGGCAGTAATTGTTCACGCCTTAAAATAACTTCTGTAATTATATCCGCTATTATTCTCACCTTTTATACTGAAATTACAAGTCGATGATGAGTAGTAAATAATTTATTTGTTGATTCTCTTTTAACGTATATTCACATAAACTGTCTTGCAATTATACATGTTAATTAGGTATCCATAAACAAATACTTAGCAACCAATTATACAATAATGTATATTTCTTACATATATTAAAAACATTCTTCTTTTGTTATTTTTAAATTAACATTATATCAAGCATAGTGCTTGCGTAGAAGCACTTTCTGCCCAAAATACAAAGTATCTCGTTGTATAAAATGTCGCCCGACGACGGGACTGAATATAAAAGTTACAAGTGAGCTTAGCTTTTATATTTAAGAACCACTGGTCCGTTTTATAATAATGATGTTCTATTAATTACGTCTTTTACATTTTGATCGACCCTCGTATATAACTTTATTAAGCTTCCTTTATAGAAATACATTTATAATAAATCTTTTATTTCATTAATATTTATTTTTTATTATAGAAACGTCGTCGCTTATTAAACTAATCACTGAAGGGTGCGAAGTCAAAAATTGTAAAAGACAATTACATTTTAAAACATAAATCACCATAATTAATAGTTTCAATCATTATTAAAAACGATCATATTAAGAAAAAGATGTTTGATCTTTCCAGGGCGCATTATATAGTAATTATGTTAGATGATATTTTAAAATATACATTATATCAATAAGATGTCATGATACAAAAGGATCTTATTCGAATAACATATAAGGTAGCTCATAAAGACAGCCGTAGAATAATTAGCTTAATAGAATGAATCTTATATTTAACATAATCTTTGACAACAAAGTTTCAACACAAATCAATATAATATAAATAACCTTTGCTTTAAATCAATTATAAATCGAATTATAATTCTTCACATTAACAAGAAAGAATTAAAATCATTTGAAAATTATCGTTTGTTGTAACAAACGTGATAAAGTATCTAAAAGTCATAAGGGTTGAAGCTCTAACGACCAACGAAGTAGTTTGTTATTATATCCTTGATTGACATTAACACATAAATTTGAAGATAAATGTTCATAAGAATCTATAGCTGATATGGGTTTAACCCCTACCACATCAGCTGCAGTTAGTTTAAATTCATACTCGTGTATGGTTCCAATAAAGTACACTGTACCGCACAATCATGATTATGTCCCGTATTATTGTTCTGTACAGGAATTGTGTCATTATCTTGATTTGGATGCGAAGTGCCATCTCTTGAATTACGATTATGTGTATCCATATAGTTTACTATATTCCTGGAATTTCGCCATGTATTTCGTCTATTTTTAAACCTATTTTGGTTATATGGTCTAACATACGGATTGTCACGATTAATTAGGTTAGGTGGATTCCCAACATAACTTCGCCTATTTTGTCCGTTCTGATTGTTGAAATTTGCTCGACTTAGGTTATATTCCGTATTGTCTGCATTGCGGATATTTAGATTCCGAACAGGTACAAGGTGATCTGAATTGTTTTTAATTTTGGCTAATCCTGCTTGATGGTTCTGAGCGTGGTATTGAGTTTCATAACATTGGACAAGTATTAATAGGTGATTGAAACTCATACACTGGGTAGAAAACAGAATCTGTTGTAGTAGGAACGGTAGCAAATTTCGAATTGATGCAATTACTCTGGATTCCGATTGCAACGGATTTACGACTTTTAATTCCTTATATGTATTCACGACAAAATCGACAACAGATTTGTGCAAACGAGGATTAAAAGGTTGGTTTCTAATCGTGGCATCTCTGTTTGCAAGCAAAAAGTCGTTTTCGTAATTTGCAATCAGCGCTGCTTTGAATTCTTCATATGTATTAATGTGATCTCGTACTGCTTTAAACCATAAAGAACATGGTGGGAGTAATAAATGAGGAATTAGTTTCATATATTGCGATTTATCTATACACATTATATTGCACTCATCTTGAAATTTTTCTAAGAAAGAGGTAGCGTTTTCATTACATTTACCACTAAATTTACTCATAGCACGTATTTCACTCATCTTTAAACTTAACTTTACCTTCCTTTCGTCATTTCGTGTTCGTGTTGATTGACAATTTTTACCTACTACATTATCTGTGGTTCCACCATCTCTTTTCCGCCCATCTTTATTTCTTGGATGTATCCTTTCCAAAATAATGTCCTCATCGGATGGATTACTTGAAGATGAGATAATGTGATGTCCACGTTGATCTGTTACGGGTGAATGCGATGTTATCTCTTGAGAACAAGGGAACTCCGGTCGATCATTAGTCATGTTGTTGTGGTATGCGTTGTCCTTAATCTGCAACGTCCTAATTTCCTCTTGTAGTGTAGATATCAACTGATTATTCGCACGTATTTGGTTAGAATTATCCGTAACCTGAATCTTTTGTTGCCGTACAGAAGATTCTATTACTTCCAAATTCTTTTTTACACAATTGACTTCTTGGATTACATGGTTGTAATTATCCTGGCAATCTTCTGATACTCTTTTTAACTTTTCATCAAATTGTAATGTAAGGTCTTTCACCGCCTGGATCACAGATTGTTTCGTATCTTCTGAATTTTGGTCAATTTGCTCCAACCGTCTACTTAATTCCTCGTACTGTTTACTGGATTCCTCGGATTTCTGCTGAACCGTATGCTTTAATTCTTCCGACATCTGGGCTAACTTTTGTTCTTGTCGCTGTAAAGCCATTAAGATTTTGTCTTCAAATGTCAACACTTCAGGTACAACAGAAGCTGTATTTTGTTCGTCGTTACCACTGTCACCAGTTTCTTTCTCCATTGCCTCACTGATCATAATTTTTCTTGTGATTATTTTACCACTTCTAAGTATAGTTAAGTTCGTAGACATGAACCTTACTACTGAAGTAAATTCACTCCTTACTTTGTACTTCAGGATTTGAATTTACAAAGTTCCCGGGTGAGGTAAACCAAAATTTTACAACGACTCACCAAAGGTGTTCGTCAACCCTGGTTCGGCTAATAACATAAATAAATCTTTAATGGCAGTAATTGTTCACGCCTTAAAATAACTTCCGTAATTATATCCGCTATTATTCTCACCTTTTATACTGAAATTACAAGTCGATGATGAGTAGTAAATAATTTATTTGTTGATTCTCTTTTAACGTATATTCACATAAACTGTCTTGCAATTATACATGTTAATTAGGTATCCATAAACAAATACTTAGCAACCAATTATACAATAATGTATATTTCTTACATATATTAAAAACATTCTTCTTTTGTTATTTTTAAATTAACATTATATCAAGCATAGTGCTTGCATAGAAGCACTTTCTGCCCAAAATACAAAGTATCTCGTTGTACACTCGAGGCAATCATTAATATAGTTCATCACGTCTCGCAGCATAGATTTCCAATAACAAATTTCGCTGATAAAACTTACTGTTTCTTCACATTCGAAATGTCCACGGTTGTTATGCATTTCTTCAATTACCAGATTTACTAAAGATGGTGGGATGCATATTCTCCAACTGTTAGGAAAATGAAAGTTCTTATACAACAAAATTCCATTTTCCAATTTGTAGAATTTCTCTACATTTCTATTTTGCATCTTACTGTAAGGATCGTTCGGTTTCTCTAAAAATTTAGTAATTTTACTGTACTCAGGATGTTCTTTTTGTTTTTCGTTTAACTCTCCTGGTGTGAGATTTCTGAAAAACTATGGGAGGACTTCTAAATTATTTATGTCCAAAATTTCACTAGGAGGGGTTAAAACTATTCTTGACAATGCATCACTGGCAACATTCTCACTCCCCGAAATGTGTTTTATTTCTAAATTAAATCCCTGTAGCTCGAGACTCCACCGAGCCAAACGAGAGTTTCAATGGCGAATTTTATTTAAAAACACTAATGAGTTTTTGGTCTGTGTAAACTTTCACGTGATGGTCATATAATAATTGTCCCCATTTACGTATTGCTGTAACAATTGCATACGCCTCTAATTCCGTGATAGTGAAATTTCGCTGTGCACTATTCAGAGTCTTACTATAAAAAACAAGTATGTGTTTTTCATCATTGACTTCTTGAAATAATATACTTCCAACTGCTACCAGCGAACTGTCTGTTACTAAACAAAAATCGTGATCTAACAGCGGATGATTTAACAGCACCTCTTCGGATAATGATTCGTTCAACTTAACAAAACTTTGCTCACATTCGTCAGTCCAAACCCACTTTTTATTCTTTTTCAAGAGTTCAAACAACGTATTGGCTAGATGAGCGAATTGATGTACGAATTTAGAACAGCACTCAAACAAACCTAAGTTCCTTTACATTTTTGGGACGAGGCAATGTTCGAATTGTTTCTACATATGATGGATCTTTTATCAAGCCTTCAGGTGTGACTACGAAACCAAGAAATTGAAAACTCGTATTGCAAAATGAGGATTTCTTTAAATTTACAGTCATGTTAGCTTCTTCTAATTTCGTAAACAACAAATTCAAAATTTCTAACTGTTCATCAAAAGAAAAAGTCGATACAGAAATATCATCAATATACGTAACTAATTTATCAAATAATGCATGACCTAACACAACCAAAAGACAAGAATTAATCCTACGCCTCCGTTTGCGTATCCAAAAGGGATGGATGTAAATCTATACATCTTATCGTTCCTGGAAAATGCTGTATAATCTCTACAATTTTCAGAAATTGGAACTTGTGTATAACTTCCTACCAAATCAATGTTTGATACGTACTTTGCACCCTGAAACTTTAACAACAAATCATCAATTTTGTTCACCTTTAATTGTTTTATTTTTACATGCGTGTTCAAAACTGTCAAGTCTACTACTACTCGCATCTTACTAGTATTTTTCTTTGGCACGCAGAAAATTGGGTGTGAATGGATTGATACACGAGATTCTATTACACCACATTGTAACCACTCATCAATTTGTGAATCAATATGTTCTTTGAATTTATATGGTAACGTATCTTGCCTTTTAACTAAAGGTTGGTCAGTGTCTACATCAATTTCATTCTCAAATTTGGTACAACGTCCGGGAATATTTTTAAAAATTTTCCTATGTTTCAACAACAATTAGAACAATTTTTCTTTCTCAAAATCAGACAACTGTGCTTCCTTAACCTTTTCCCGTATTTCTGAAATTGAAACAAATTCACTTTGTGTTTTACTATCAAATGTATTACAGACTGCAACTCTATTTAACGACTTACAATGCAATTTTTCAATCTCACAATCAATCTCTGAAATCTGTTGTGAATAGTAATCAAACAAAAATTTATTTTCATTAGCAATTTCTAAATTTAGCACTTTCATTTCCTTTTTATTACTACAAGAATTTCGAATTTTATTGTAAGCTTGGTCAGAAAGAACAAGATGATTAACCCATTCTTTTTTTAATTTATGCTTTTCACTTACCAAATTATTTAGTATGGGACATTCTGCATCAACCTTTCCAATATCATATAAAATTTCCGATTCATCATCACTGTCGCTGATAACATTCATTTTAGTTTCAACACCAGCTTGAGACACAAAATTTACCTTTTTCTGTACATCACCTTTAGTCAACATTTTTGTAACTTTGGTATTGTCAACTTGACCACCTAGCATAGGTACGTTAACGATTTCCCCTTCTTTTTGAACCGTAATAGAATTATGACCAAAATCTATCTTTGCCTTGGATTGAGTAAGAAAATTTCTACCCAATAAGCATTCAGTATTCAAGTCAGAGACAACTAGCACACGTACGTCAAAACTAACTTTCCCTATTTCAATACACAATATTGTTTCACCTTGCACCTGTTTCTTTTTCTTACCTGAAAAATCCACCAACAAAATGTGGAGCTGGTCGCAAGTGAGGATGGGAAATAATAGACGCTACTCGTTTCCATGTCTCTAAAGACAAAAGGCTGAATGAAGCTCCAGAGTCACAGAAGGATACTACTGGTTGATTTAAAATCTGTACCTTTATCTCAGCTGACCTAGATTGACTATTAAATTTTTGTTCTTCATCACTCCTTTCAGATGAATCGATGTCCCAGCTTACAACATTAACTACGTTCTTTCCAATCAGAACAAGCTCGCATTGCGAATCATTTTTGAGTGCATTTTGAGTTTCAGTACAAAAATTACCATCTACATTACCAACTCTGCCAACCGCACTCGCGTTCGAGAGCACATTTAGTTTAAATTCTGATCTTTATTTTTTGGAAACATAACTCTTGGACTATAAAATGGAAATTGTGGTGCAGATTGAGTATATGTGGGCATTGGCTGTGCTCGGCTCATACCTTCATCACAGTCACTATTTATAAAATTCACTCTTTCGTTTTGATTTGAATTTTCATACTCATGATCATCTTCGTAATTACTACGATTGTTACCTTGACTCTCATTGCGATCATTACTTCCCGCATGACTATTCTTACCTTTATTCCAATGAAACCTTTTCTTATTCGGACTTCCCTTCCTTTTTGGTCCGTTAAACTTACCTTTGCCTGAATTTTTAAGAATTTTTATTACCATAATTTCCCTTTTTATTGAACTTCTCATAATTGCCTTGCACTTCAACTACCTGATTAACTCGTACAGTTCTACCATGAAAATTGTTCCTATCATTAATATTTCTACTGTCATAATAATGTGCTTTGAGATTTTGTATGGCAGTTAAAAATGAATTTAAAATCTAAATTTGGGAACAATGCTAACTGTCGTCGGTAAGAAATAGGTATCAGCTGTTTAATCGTGTTCACAATGAAAGTATCCGGTATATCAGATGACAAACCACCTATCTTGTTGAACCTTTTGTGGACAAAATCGGTAACGGTACCGTCGGTTTTGGTGTTAAACGCTTGCGATTGAAACACCGATAGTTTGTCTGCAATAACTTGTTCAGAGGCAAATTGAGCTTTAAATTCTTTAGTGAAATCTTCAAATGAACGAAATGTACCTAACTTTGACTTGTACCACTCGCGAGCATTACCGGTAAAAACAAACCCTAGTACATCTAAATATTGAGATTCAGGTATATCTACAGCGTGCGCTGCAATCTTAAACTGCTTTAAAAACGAAGTTGTGACGCATTATCTTCTAAACCTGAAAACCTGTGTGCTTACGCTCGTCAGGAACAAAAGAAAATATTAAGAAATTAATGCAAAATCTTCAATATATGCATTAAAGACTACCGCATCCATTGGCCATTAATACAATTAAACCAAAGTACTAAAAACGGCAAACTTAAATATTGATTACTTTAGAGTTCACAGGACTATTTCTTTCAAAGAACAAACACTTCACCCTTTTCAGTGTATCACAAGCATGTAACGCAAGTCACCATAGTGCAGTATTGCCAGCACCTTGAAACAGATAGTACCATTTTATAACGTTTGCATCAACGTACAGAGTACAGAGCCTAATTCCACTTCAGATGAGATTGAATAGGGAATTTTAAAATGGAATGGGAGTGAGCGGGGCCACACGCTCACAAACTTTTTCTCAGTGGATTCTCCAGAAAAAAGTTACTCTCTGGATTAACTTTTCTAGTATTATTTTCTCGACAACGATTGAAGTAATTATGCTCATATTTACTGAGTGGAAGTTTCGTTGAGTGACCACTAATATGGTATAACCCATTAGAGTTCTAAAAGCCTACAATTTGTGGCTGACCTTTATGGTAGGTTTTCTAATAGAGGTCTACAAACGTTTATGAAAACGAATCTTATAACGTTTCTCATATTTCTGTAAATCAATATATCCATACTATTGCCTAAAAGATCATATAATTAGTTTGGGAAGTGAGAGCGAGAAAGTCCAGCGCGGTGCCTCTTATCGTTTAGTATGATTGATGCTAACGTGGACCAAATGACACTGCAAAACACATTTTTAAACTTTGCTACAGAAATTCAAAACAGCTGCTCCTAAGGACATTTTTGTTCTATGAGTGCAAAAGAAAGTGTGACTTAAGAAATGGGAATTACATGAATACGGGGCATTTGTATGGCGAAATTCTTAATTCTCGTTGGTGATCCTTTCACCAAAAATAATATGTCACCTGCCCGGGGAATTTATAGTGGTAACGTCATAATTTATTTATTTGGTATCAACACAATAGGCATAAGCCCAATTATAGTGTTGGTGTACTACACAATACACTTACAATAGTTTTCTTAAACATAGAGTCAGATGTCAATTTCTTTGTGTTTGATACATATTTTGTTATAAGTAAAACACATTCTTCAAATTAGTGATTTCAATAATACGTTGCTCCTTACTTTCTGCAATGAATCAGACCAGAGTTATTAGCACGAGTTTTAAATGTTGGGACATGAAAATTTAATGTTGATATGTGATCAGTACACTTAAATTCGTTTTCTAATATTTTATGGAGAAAAATCACATATGTCACATTTCCCCTTTGCCCAAGCGTAGGGATACAGAAGTTATCAATTAATGTTAGATAATTTTCATAATATGGATAGATTATAGTTGTATTGTACGTCAAATATTTCATAAATTAGATTTGACCTTTTCCAGTTGGTGTCTGTATTGCTGTTGTGATGGGTTCCAGATCAGAGCAGCATATTCCAGTTTTGATCGGACATAGGCATAATACATTTTTGTTAGAGTAGTACTATTGTTAAATTCCTTTCCACTTCTAATTATGAACCCAAACATCTTGAGGGATTCATTAACTATGTTCTCTATATGGTTATTAACTGTCAGTTTCGTATCAAATATAACACCAAGATCTTTGACTGAATCTAATCTATTCAGTAAGATCTGATTCATTGAGTGATCAAACTCTATTTGACTTTTGTTTCTGGTAAACGGTAGAATGTTATATTTGTTTATGGTTACTTTAAGTTTGTTAACTGAACACCAATTAGCAATATTTTCCATGTCACGTTGTAAATCAAGAAAGTCGTGGATGGTCTTTATTCTATCGTATATTTAGAGGTCATCAGCAAAAAGCAATTTGTTACTTAATAAGATATGATCAGGGAGATCGTTAGTGAATAAAAGGAACAACAACGGACCCAGATTAGAGCCCTGGGGAATTCCAGAATATGCAATATAATCAGATGATTTATATTCGTTGTAGATAACAGTTGGTTTTTGATTATTTATGATCATGGCAGAAGAGAAATTATATTCACCTAGCTTATGTAATAGTACTTTGTGATTGACTGTCAAATGCCTTTTCAAAATTTATATACATTACATCAAGCTGACATCCTACATCTAACGAATTTGCTATAAAGTTTGTGATAAGTACAAGATTTGTTGTTGTTGATTTGTATGTGATAAAGCCATGTTGATATGGTGAGATTACGGGTTAGATGTGGTCAACTATCGGTCGGCATAGGATTTGTTCAAATATCTTTGCAAAAATATGTAAAATTGATATAGGACGGTAGTTATTTATTTTGTGTTTATCATTGGTTTTTGGTATTGGGCAAACTATAGATGGTTTTCATTTATCCGGAAAAACGCATGTCTTTAAAGCGAGATTGAATGCAAACCTTAGCGGATATGTAAACGCATCTATACAACTCTTTATGCTATACGGAGGTATTCCATCAGGGCCAACAGCAGTTCTGGGCTTTAATTTTTTAATTACAATTTCTACTTCAGATTGAGTGATTTCCTCAAGTGATTCTAGTTTGTTACTTACATAGGTTAATAAATTGTTCGTAGGTTGTCAGTGACACCTGTAACTGGCACATATACTGACGAGCAATACTGTGCAAAAGCATTGGCTATTTTATCATTATGATAAAGTTCGCGTCCCTCATAATTTAATGTTCCCCCAAGAAGATGCTTAGTCTTGTTTTTATAAAGTTCCACAATTGATTAGTAGTGTTATTAATGTTCTTTTCAGAATCTTGTAGGAACACTCTGTATGCCAGCTTAATTTCTTTCCTTATTTCCATATACAATTCATTGAATTTAATGAGATAATGTACTTCTTTATTACGTTTGTATTTTTATGATACCTTCCTTTAGTTTTGATTTTTTTGATAATTTCATTTATAAACCAGCAAGGATAAGCTGTTCTTGAGTTGTTTTTAAGTGGCACGCACTTCTCAAATACACTATAAATAATATAATAGAGATTATCAGCTAGCTCATTTGCGTTTTAATATTTCTTTGGGCAGTTCCAAACAATAGATGAGAATTCAAAATACAACCCTAAGAAATTAGCTTTCCTAAAATTATATCCTGATATATTAGTATAATTGTTATTTAATACACCACAAAAGAAATCACATGCTCGACCACGTAAGCTACAAGCATTTTGATAGAATATTTTTTTAGAGAGTCTTAATTATTTGTAAGACCAATTGCTATTTCTGAACTACACAAACACATTTCTTCGAGATCAGATGTAGATAACTTACCACATGTTTTATTGCATTACTTTGTTAGTCACACTCTGCTTCTGTGGGGCTTTGGCAAGGTCGCCCAGGTGATCTTCCTCTTTTGTTATACGACGATGGTATATCTGTTCAGGTGGATGTGCTCACTGAAGTCGGGGTTTGGTTAACCACTGATAATGTTGCAAATTATGTATTCACGTTCTTCGGAATTTCCTCTTGCTTTAATAGCGTCGCACTATTTTGTTGCAGTTCTTCAAGAGTAAATGCGTTATTATATATAATTAATATGTTATACTGAAGCTTTGCATGGTCCCCTTTGGATCGCGCATCCCACATGAAGATAGTTAGTTCTTTGAGAATTTGACGAACTGAGGCAGCGAAATCTTCGGTAATTGAGACAGAGGTTCCTTTACCATGATATGCATATTTTAATATTAAATTCTTCTTCTTGTAGGAAGAGAACTTTACAATGATGGGTCTGTTATATCCGTGGCCTAGACGATGAGCTCTTTCTATTTTACTTGTGTTCAGATCCACTTTCAATTGTTCTGTGACGAACTTCATAACACGTTTCTCAGATTCTTCCTAATTTTCCGCACCTTCGCACTCGCCAATGTTTCGAAATATTAGATTATTTCTTGTTGAATGATTTTCTAATTTGTTCAAGAGTTCACTGTTAGCAGCCAACTAAATTTTCAGTTCTTTGTTCTCCTTTTTAACAGCATTAAGTTCATTCATCACTACATACAGCTGTTTATTTAGGTCATTAGTCACACTGTATATTCCATTTATCTTTGAGTCCATTTCTTCTAGCTTATTGTATATGACTTAGAGTCTGGATTTACTTCCACTCCACCAATTATAAGTAGCACTGCAATTATTATATATTTAACTCATATTAACAGGGAAACGCTACAATCATTGATCTTCCTTATTTAAATCTTAATTGAATCAATTATTTGCTTTCGAATATGATATATTAAATAACCCATACCATAATCTTCTTCATGCAAACAGCATGTATTTTTTCTTGTATCGTATATCAATTCTGAAGACTCACAATCACTATTCTTTGGATAACAAATCATTCAATAGTGAATTAGTCAAAAACCCATCTCCTTCTTCAATTTAAAATTAACTTACACACATGAGAGATGAGATAAATTGCATAGGTAAACACTTAAATTTTACCGCGGTAGGGTAATCGAAGAAGCTTCATATACCTTCTGGAAGTTGTATAAAAGAATTAATGTTTTATATAACTTTTCTTACCTTAACGTTTACCGATAAAATTTGAATGTTTACCGAAATGTATTCTGTTGTGTGGCACCACTGGCTGTGTGGTAAGTATGATTATTTGATCATTTAATTTTGATACACTATTGTATATATTTGGTCTAGGAATTAATTCGTGCGGGTGGACAAGAGATGGCGCAACGAACGGAGCGTCCCACAGTTCCGTGTATCCACACATGTGTTGCAAACCCCTGTCATCGCGTATCGTTCGTAGTATAGGGCAGTTGTTTAAAGCGTCAACAACACCAGTTTGTAGTTAAGTGAACATGGCGCAATTTGTGCCTGATAAAGTGTTTTTGCGGGGTGTCCTGCTGCATTACTTTAACATGCAGAAAAGTGCGACTGAAAGTCATCGTATTTTGGTGGAAGTGTATGGTGACCATGCTCTAGCTGAGCGAACGTGTCAGAAGTGGTTTGCACGGTTTAGAAGTGGTGATTTCGGCTTGGCAGACCAAGAGAGAGCTGGACAGCCAAAAAAATTTCAAGACGAAGAATTGACAGCATTGCTCGAGCAGGATTCGTGTCAAACGCAGGAACAACTTGCAGCAGCATCAGGCGTTGATCAAACAACAGTCTCCAAACGCTTGAAAGCCATGGGAATGATTCAAAAGATGTCACATTGGGTTCCACATGAATTGAAAGACAGAGACGTCCAAAGACGAAAAACCATTTGCGAATTGCTGCTTCAACGACAGAGCAGAAAAGGATTTCTGCATCGAATTATTACGGGTGATGAGAAGTGGATCCATTACGAGAACATTAAACGAAAAAAGGCCTGGGTGAAACCAGGTGAATCAGGTCCATCACAAACAAAACGAGATATTCACTGTGCAAAGGTTATGCTGTGGATATGGTGGGATATGAAAGGTGTGGTGTACTATGAGCTGCTGCAACCGGGTAAAACTATGAATAGAGAACGTTATCGACGACAATTAATGCGTTTGAAGCAAGCTCTGGCCAGAACACGACCAGAATGGGAGAACAGACATGATAAACTTATTGTTCAACATGATAACGCTCGCCCGCATGTCGCAAAACCGGTCACAACCTATTTAGAAAATGTCGGATGGGAAGTTTTACCCCACCCGCCGTATTCACCAGACGTTGCTCCTTCGGACTACTACTTGTTCGATTGCATGGACAACGATTTGATTTGGCAGCGGTTTACTTCTTCAGAAGATATCGAAACATGGGTCTCTGACTGGATCGCTTCCAAGGATGAGGACTTCTTTCGCCACGGAATCCGTACATTGCCTGACAGATGGGCGAAAGTGGTGGCTAGCGATGGACAATATTTTTCTTAAGGTATTTATGTATTTTGTGTTTGTACTACAGCTTCAATGTGTGCGTACCAACCGCACGAATTAATTCCTAGACCAAATATGTTTCTCACATTCTCAACTACTTGAGATTGAAATCAATCAAGAAAAGGAGTCAAATTAATTCTTCCGTAAAAAAAAAAAAATTCACAACGGTGTTCATAAAAATGAGAAATAAAAAGATGAGAAAGAAAATAAAATAAAAATAAAATAAAAATGAGAAAGAAAATAAAATAAAAAATAAAATTAGTTCCAGTGGAGCATAGCATAGATTAATAATAATCATCATCATCATATAATGAGGTAGTTAATTTACCTACCCCTTCCTAGTATAAAACCACAAACATGAAAAATTTGTTACAAAATCAGAACTGTAAACACAATATATGATCTGTTTGAAATTACATAAGTGCAATTGTCCGTACTAAGAAAATCTACTACTACTACTGCTACTACTATTGTTAATATTAGGTTAATATTAATATTATATATAACAACTAGAATATGAATGACATGTGGAATCTGGATGGACTAGCAGCATTGGAACGATTGCGTTAATTATTTTTTCTTGTTTTTTTTTCATCTGAAGTCTAGAGAACTTAGAACCCTGTTGACTTAAATATAAAGAGAGAAAAAAACGAGCTATGAAAACGACGTAGTTAACTTTTCGTACCCATGAAGGCTTCACTTCAACATTATCTAAGGATTTCAATATTCACGATCTTTTGAATAGATAAGAAAGCAAGGAAAGAGAATATTATGGATCTAATGCAGAGTCGTTCTGACGCATGATTAGTCCAAACTAAAACATTTGACTAACATATTGTTTCCTACATTAGTCAGGCCTTTAGTATAACCCTAATCAAATGTAAAAACGACTTTGCATAAGGTACTTTATGTTCAATTCTTCTTTACGTTGAATATGTGCTTGTTTGTGTGTGTTGCAAGTTTCACATACTCACAAACAAATAGACAGAGAGAGAGAGAGAGAGAGAGAAATGAAGAAAATACATCTTATGAGTATTTTATGAGACTATTACCTACCTAACTAAATTAACTCACTCTATGGCCTATAGAACCCGGAGGTTCAATGCTGCGTTTTCAAAAGCTCTCCACTGATTTCTACTCTTAGCCAATTGGATCCCGGTTCTACTTTGTATTCCTATATCTGCGATATCAATCTTAATATTGTCCTCCCATATCCGACTAGGTCTTCCTAATGGTTGTTTTCCGATCGGTCTTCCAGTCAAGGCTTTTAAAGCGTTTCTACTTTCTTCCATTCATTCATGACGTGCCCACCTACGCCTCCTAGACTTGACGACCCTACAATGTTAAATAAAGCGTATAATTTATGTACTTCCTCGTTATGAAGTTTCCGCCATTCCCCATTCCCGTTCCTCTTGGGTCCGAATATTCGTCTCAGGAACTTGTTCTCAAATACTTTCAGTCTATGTTTTTCCCTCTGAGTAAGCGACCATGTTTCGCAACCATACAGAACAACAGGCATGATTATAGTTTTGTATATTTGAAGTTTCAAATTCATCGACAGAATTCGCGACGACAAGAGATTTTGAACCAAATAGTAACACAAATTCCCTGCTTTTAATCGACATTTAATTTCTTCGTGAATATGATTTTCGTTTGTTATTATTGATCCTAGATATTTGAAAGTATCCACTTTATCAAAAGTATTATTTAACATTTTAACGCATCCACAATTCCCCGTATTACGGTGCCCACGCACGTCCATGTATGTAGTATTCTCTACATTTACTTCTAAACCCATGTCCCTGCAAGCGCTTAATAAGGCATTTGCATTATTTTCTGTTGTTCTTCTATCATTCCCTATTAAATATACGTCATCAGCATATGCCATAACCTGGTGAATACCGTTCAACTCTATGCCTGTTTCATATGTTTGATTTTCCTTATAGCGTATTCCAGAAAAAGTTAAATAATAACGACGACAACGCATCTCCTTGTTTCAGGCCATTTTCGACATGAAAGCTCGTGGACAAAAATTTTCCTACTCTAACTTCACTTTGGGATTCATTTAAATATATCTTAATTAATCTAATTAGCTTTCTCGGTATTCCAAGTACTGGAAGAACGTTTTATAATGTTTCTCTCCTAATTCAGTTGTACGCCTTTCTAAAATCAATAAATAATTGATTTACCGGGGTATTGTATTCCGACTTTTTTCCAGTACTTGGCGAATGATAAATATTTGGTCGATAGTTGATTGATTTTGTTCAAATCCGCACTGATAATCTTCATTAATTTCATCTGCGTAGGGGTCAATCTTGCTAATAGAATGTTTGAAATGATTTTATAGGATGTTGACAGAAGAGAAATGCCTCGACAATTATTACAGTTAGTTTTTTCTCTTTTCTTGTGAATTGCAACAATGATTGATTCTTTCCACTCTTGTGGCAATTCTTCCTTGTTCCAGATAAGGAGAATGAGTTTGTGTATCTTGTTCTACAATTGTTCGAATCCAGCTAAAATTAACTCAGTCTGGATTACATCTAAACCCGGAGATTTGTGTTTCTTTATTTCTTTATATCGGTTTCTACTTCTATTCGGTTGGGTTTTGAAATATATGGTTCTGCAATGGTTATATCTTCTTCTCCAGGGACATTAGTTTTTAGCTGCGTCTTCAGCTAACCGTCAAAGAAATCTTTCAAGCTATTTAAGATTCTATCTGTAAAAGTGAGAACTGTTCCGTCAGCTTTCTTTAGTATATAAGCACTAGGTTGATAGCCTTTCTTAAATTCGCTGATTCCCTTATACATGTCCCGAATGTTTGTATTTATACTATTATTTTCAAGTTCCTTATCTTTAGCTTTCAAAAATCGTTTCTTTGTTCTAAACGTTTTGGAAGTTTTCCGCTTAATATCTGCGAGATTTTGCGTACTTATTTCTTTGGGATATTTAGCCTGCATAATTTTGCCTGTTTTCTCTTCTTTATTAATTTAATGCATTCCTGGTCGAACCATGGTTTGTTTCTACGTATTTCTGCGTGTCCCAATTTTTCTTCTGCTGAAATTGCAATGTTTTCTCTAGTTTAAATCCAATTATCCTCAACACTAGTGCACTCCGAATCTTCTAAAACGGAGAATCAATTTGGAACTTCAATTTGGTATTCCTCTCTGTAGCCTCCCTATCAGCCCGAAGCCCAGGAGAACACAGCGCAAGAAGCCATTTACAAAAAGAAATAAATATACATAATTGACTAATCACCTGCATTCAGCCAATGTGAACTCCAAGCAGACGAGACTACTGGTGCCCAGTTCCGCTATTCGCCAGTTACCTGAATGTTTGAATAATCCAATCCAGAGAGGATAATCCAATCCAGAGAGATTGGGATAAAACACAATACACATCAAACAAATAATTGAAATACCAGATTTTGAATTATAACAACCTTTATTACAGGAAAACCTTATGCTGAATTTATACTTATACGTTAGATAAATATATATTCAGCCAATGCAACAACAATTCAATAGTAACAATATAAAATGATCAAATCTCGTATGTACTTATAATCTGTAAAGATTTTGCTAAATTGAACCGGTACTCTGAGTAGTAATTAACATCTCGATTTAATAATATTGATTATGCAATCAGAATTGAATTTCTGAATATTTCTTCCTAAAATTTCTGAATATTCATTCTCTCCAAAAATTACTAACATATTTGCTAATAATTTACTTCAAATCCGGTTAAATTAACTATAATTATTTTATAAATACTATATGTTATCAGTGTTAGCGATAGTAAAGTTATCGCTAGTCTCAACATAATGTTCCGCTTGATCGGATATATTCTTATCAAACAAGAAAAATAATATCAATCTTAGTAATCTTAATCTTTTCATCAACAGTTTCACAATTTCTCAAAAGAAATCCGTCATCAATCTACATCCACCAAAATATTTGCAAGTCAATAAAAATGAGGCAATGAAATTAGTTGATATTTAAAATATATATATAAATGACAACTGGTCCGGCAAAATACGAAATCAATAAATTCTCTCAGAAGACATTGAATCATTCAGATAATAAATGTGCTCTATTAGCATCTAATTTCAAATGGGAAATTTTCTTGAGCGGGGGTGGGGGGGATTTTTTCAAAATTCCTACTTCTTTCAAAATATCACCCCGATAGCAGAGTTACAAGATCTGAAATAATGAAATTGACAATCCTGCTCATAACTTTCTCTCTTATGCAATTCTACTCCATTCACCAAGAGTTCAATAAGGCTACTATCCCTACTAAATAAAGTTGAACTCTTACGCAATTTAACGTAATATGATTTCCACTCTAATAACTTCCGAATAATCAGCATTTTACAACTCTCGTCTTTTTGGATGATAATAGACTCCAAATTTGACTACAATTCACACAGAACAAGTTGAAGTGAGTCGTTATTCCCTTAAACAAGTATCCCCATGAAAATATTTTTCTAATATCGACGAAATAGAATATATTAAAAACCACTAACGAGAAATACAAACTGACAGCATAAGCGTGCACAAGGAATCACAAAACTGCACCTCACATTATTTTTTCCGCAATTTAAAAAAAAATAATTTCTAACAAATTCACCAAACGTGAATTAAGTAAATGAAATAACACTGATACACTGCAAATATTCATATTCTTCTGCTTGGTAAATTATAACCAACTCACTTCTCTCGTATAAACTCGTTCTTCATTCAATCGTTCGACCATTCGACAGTAGTCGCTAACCGAGAGAAAGCAAGAGCACGCGTCACACACACAGAGCAAACAAGAGTCTCCAAACATCTTGGGCGATCCGAAAATAGTCATGACAGGAAGGAGCGAGCCACGCTAAAAGGACTTGGAATTAATGTTGCCAAAAGCAATTCCGATCTCATTACCTCAATTTCTTTTCCTTCCTTTATGTTTTAAAAGAAACTTTACAAACACAAACAATTTTCTTACACATGCCTTTAACAATTTTTACATTAATTCCGTATTCTTTTAATTTATTATTTTATTCTTTTTATTTCTACCTCCATTTTTGTCTTCGGCAAGCCACCAAAATACCAAAAATCAAGACCAGCTATGGATCCAGGTACCCATGTACCTGCATGCTGCATCTCTTACATGGTTCTCTTCCAAGTTCTTTAAATTAAATCTTTCCGTTTTCGGACATTGAATACTACATCTATTCAACGATATTCTCTGTCATAATATTGCTGCTAGACGTTAGTGATCAGTGTCATAATCAGTCCCTCTAAACAAATGGTCATCAATTATGCTAGATTGCCTTCTTATATCTACTAAAACGTGATCAGTTTGATTACGTGTTTTTCAGTCTGGTGACGTCCAAGTATATTTATGAACGTCGCGATGTGGGAAGTTTGTACTCTTCAGATTTTGGATAATGCAAAGTTCACGAGTCTAACACCGCTGTAATTACTTTTCTCGTGCAGACTTGTGTTCCGTATAATCGGTTTGAAAATACCCTCTCGTCCTACATTCACATTTAAATCCTCTAATACAATTTTCATATAGTATTGCGGGAGTTGCTCAAACATCCGTTCCACTTCTTCGTAAAAACTGTCTTTTATATCGTCATCCTTATCATCAGTTGGGGCGGGAACATTTAAAACAATAATATCCCACCACCGTCCCTTAAGAGTAATAAAACAAAGTCTGTCATTAACAAGTTCAACCTGTTTAATTGCTGGTAATATTCCTTTGTGAACGAGAAACCTGTTCCTAACTACTTATTCCCTGTGATTATTTCCTTCCCCGTAAAAGAACGTATAATTTCCGGAATTCACAGATCCATTTCCTTCCCACCTAACTTCCTGAACTCCTACTAGGTCCATCCTGTATTTCTCTAACTCACTCGTTACGGATTTTAACGCGACTGCCCTATAAAAACTTCTAATATTCCATGTTCTAGATCTCATGTCCATTTTCTTTCGCTGAGGTGCTGCCAAGTTATCAGTCCTTGTCCGAGGCTTGTGTGGATGTTTCTGAACGAGTGTCTTCTTTTACAGGATGAGGTTGTTAGCCTTACCCAAAGCCCAAAGCTGGAGGACCACTCTTAGTCGTCTGTTCGCAACTGCTTATTCAGTATATTCGCAGCTAACCTCTATACCTATAGGTCTTCTCCTCGGTCAGCAAGCTGAGAACACGCCATGCCGTGGTGACTGGAACCCACGTTAAACGGTTTATGAGCTACACGTATTGAAAACTGCATAACTTGACCCTAGTAAAGCATTTACCTAGTTTCTAGACCAATCATAGTCACTGTTTTCCAGCCTAGCATTGCAAGCCAATCAGAATATGCATTGTGGAGCTTGTAGGCTAGTTATTTTTATACTATATATCTCGCTAGAAGTGTCATTAGAACGGGCTTGTTAAGAGGAAGTTCTAGTTTTAGTTCAAGGAGTAAGGCTAAGGAGAAAATTGGATGAAATAGTATTTCCCCATAAATCGGTTCTTTGGGTACAGCGGTACTGAGACACAGAGGAAACTGTGCGCCCGCCGGGAAGTGGAAGAAAGTGTACCATTTCTTACTTCTCAGCAACATTTCAAACTTATGTGTGGTAGAAAGGAAATTTCGCAGTCTCTAATAGCTGAGGGAAACGACAAGTTTTCTTGCGTTTCACAATACTGCTGGGAGCTGACATTCTCTTTGCCAGGATAGAAGAAATCGAAGTGTTTCTGTCGAAAGGTCACATTCAACGATGTCTTGCTTTTACTCATAAATATTCGAATCGCGCCTGGAGAGACGTCATCCTCAAAGACGAATATACATTTACTTTATAACATTTAAATACAGTGAAGTTGGAACTTTCTCCACTTCAGAGGGAAGGTAATAATATTAAGTATTTAATAATAACAGCAATAATCTTGACTTACCTATATTGAACATAAAGTTCTAACGTCTCTATCTGTAACTATTATTTACTGATCCCATAAATTTACGATTGCATCTACAAGTACATATTAGCAACGAATCCTAATCATTATCACTATCATAAGTATTATACTTTCCCTTGTAGCAAAGTTAGGATGTTTCACGCAAGATTGTTGCTAATCAATTCACATTCACAAATGAAACATATTTTTGTAGTGGGTGATTCGGTTAAAAAGTCCTTAAGTTCACTTCCTTAAAATGACAAATGGTTATGTAGAATTATGTAACAGAAATGACATAGAGATATTACAGAGAGCTCATGAAACAGAACAATATCTTTGCTAACCTGAGTCCCTCTCGGAAAGATTTAATAGCAAAATATCATTTTCATGTCATTGAGAAGATCATGAACGCAAAGAACTTTTGTAGGAATATAATGAAAAATGAAATGACTTCTGTACAAATATTTTTTTTATTTGTGGCACCATTTACGAAATGATCAACATTTAAGTTAGTTCTCTCAGATTCAGAGAGAATATTCACTGTTTTTAAATCACAAACGGTTTAGATATAAAATAAATAAAAATTGAGGGAAAATGGTCGGAAGGCGCATCGATTCCAGTGCACCGCTCACATCACTGAGTCCCTTATCACGAAGCCCCGGAGGAGCACCCAAATATTTTAAAATGCAATGTATGTGAGTTTGATACATGTATGAAAAGATCAAGTACTTACACCTACTTATAAAAAAATATTTTATATGGGAGATGATTTTCGAAATGATTCTACTAAATTATCTGCTTAGCTGTATCAAACTGTCCAAGAAATCACAATTCATTGGTGACTATTTCGTAAACTTTGCTCTACACGAGCACCAGTTTTCTGTAAATGCTTTTTTCCATGGTCCTGACATACGGTAAATAATTACATATTTTACTCTTTAAAATAATTCGGATCACCTTTCGAATGCTCATGAAAGGAGTTCTTGTGATTCAAATACATCATTCCACTTAATGCCTTTTATGATATTTTTCTCTAACATTTGTTTTTTTATTCTTTCCAACTGTGTGCTTTTAAAGTACTAAACGTTTTAATCCAATGTTCTCGGGATTGCTGCCAGAGTGAGTGTTGCTGTGCTGAGCATTCGTTACCATACAGCGGCAACATCTTCAGAGCTATGTTGCCGCTGTATGGTAACGAAAGCTCAGCACAGTAACACTTACTCTGGCAGCAATCCCGAGAACATTGGATTAATAATAGACGCCAGCAAAGCTTCAAGATCATACTAAACCTTTTGTATCAATGTGTATGAACCCTATTAAATGGTGGCCGAAATTTAATGCTATGCTTTAAATAAAAAGTGTTAATACAAAACTTGTTTCTTTATTCATGATTTTTACAATGATGTAAACATTTTACATGCCTTGCCATTTAAAGTTTCAAGGCAAGCCCTTTGTCTCCATGATAGTTGGGGCAGGTGCAGGGTCGATATGTCGTCTGTAACATTCGAATGAAGACTGCGGGGGCAAAAGGATGAAAGTATGTTTTTTTAATAACTTTGTACACCATTCGAAAGCAAATCGTTTGTACCGAAAAAAAAGTTTTGTTTGTGCCCTGATAGTTTTCGAGAAACAGGGAATTATATTTTGGGCGGGAAGCTATCTTGGCGCCAAGATAGCACCTCAGTATCACAGCACAAAAAATTGGAATACACCATTCGAAAAGAAATCGTTTGTATCGTTTGTACCGAAAAAAGTTTAGTTTGTACCCTGATAGTTTTCGAGAAACAGGGAATGATATTTTGGGCGGGGGGCTATCTTGGCGCCAAGATAACACCCCAGGTATCACAGCACAAAAAATTGGAATACACCATTCGAAAGCTAATCGTTTGTACCGTTTGTACCGAAAAAAAGTTTTCTTTGTACCCTGATAGTCTTCAAAAAACAGGGGATGAAATTTCGGAGCTATCTTGTACGCAAGATAGGCCCCCTAATGTGTACTTAGAATTGAATCGGCGAGTGGGAAAACAGTGTGAGTCCAAAATAAACCATTTTGAAGTAAAGGCAAAAATAACACTAAAGATGTAGAACTACAAGTTGTAATGAAGAGCAGAGCAATTTGAAAGACCTTGAATTTTTGTTTGTAACGTATGTGTATTAAAGGAACTACAGGAACGTATGTTATTTAATACACTGTCGTACAAATCTTCCTTTTATAATTAAATATCTTATATGGATACTCCTATCATGAAGTAAATATAAATAGAAGAAACACAGTACATATTTGATCCTTTGATGTTGTATTTGTATCCATAATGATATTTTTTTATACAATGAATACACCAGCTTTAATTTCTTGGGAAGAAAGCAGAGAAACTGTTTCGGAGGAGGCGACGATGCTTTAATACACTGAAAAATAGTTAATATTGCTTAACTACATTATAACACAACGTATCAGGGGATTTTGTAGTATTAACAAATTAGATCAAGTACGTAAACAGCAGTAAGGCAGTCTTTTTTTTCATTCCACTATAGGCACTTTATTCTTTTAATTATATATAGCCAATTCGTAGAACGTTGACTGATCCAACAAATAAGTTGTTTTAAGCAAAGTGTGTCACTAGACTTTGAAATTTAAAAATTATGAAGAATCTAATATTTAGAAAGGCTGTACCATTCAGTCTTCAGCATCAATAACAATACTCAATAGTACATAGTCACTATTTTATAGAAAGCAAGTGTTCAGCGACGGCATAGGAGTTCCTCTAAAGTGTGCGGTCAGTCAAAGAGTATGCGAACTGCTTTACTCAAACATTTGTAAGTAGTAGCATGAAAAGAACTGTTTAGTCGCAAAGAACTAACTCATCAATTTATCTCTTCACAAATAAATCGTTTTAAATGACGTCCGAAACATTATATACTATGCATTATGTAGTATTATGTATAATATGCAGATTTATTCCTAAGTAGACCAGAAATATGGTCATATTGATGCAAGGAGAATTGGGTTTCATCGGATAGGATTATGTTATAATTTGCCGCAACATGTAAAACGTTTATGTCAGTGTTCCATTGCAGGTGGTTATGACCTATTGTTTAAAACTGAGTCACCGCAATGGGAACTGTGAAAAATACAAAGGCATAGGCAATGGAGTTGCATTGTTTTAAGTACCAAAGCTCACAAGGTATTTGTCCTTTCACTCGGTAGTACAAGAGGAACATTGGAATTAGACTTTGATGTACAGTGATTTTTTTTGTGTTAGGCAGCAATTCATTACTCTGATCACTGTGGTTACATACTGTTCAAATACAAATGATATTTCGCAAGCGGGTGAACAAAATTTGGGATATCACACAAACATTTCGCAATCAAGATGGAAAAGATAATTCATATGGCCGCCACACTCACATATGTGACACATTTGAACTTCAGGAAACTTTAATATCAAGCAAAAATGTCACTAACTGATGATATCGATTCAACTCTCCGTTAGTGGTGTATCACCTGTGCATAGGAGCTACTACTAATCATATTGTTAATTTCGCTTCTCTTCAGATTTTCCACATGTGTAATTACTCGTTTCTTTTTGCATGTTTGCAAGCTGTTTCTACAGTTGCTTGAAGTCTCTTTGTAATATTGAATGTAATTACTACAGTGATGTCAATTCAACCTCACAAATATGGTGCTTTCAGTTCGGCGATTGACTAATGTTTTAGATTCCTACAGACTTCACTTATTTCTCTTAATTCTCTTCTAACCCTAGATTGGTAGACTTCATAAATATCACGTAAAGTGTAGAGATGCGTAAAATTTAGGTATTTTTCGTTTGTTGTTTTGTTTTGAGCTTACGCAAGTTAAACTTAATAATACAATACTTTCAAATATGCTGAATGTGTTATAGAAATGAACAACTGCAAAATAAATTACATTTAGAGTACAATACATAAAATACACAACAATAAAATACACAATTTTAGAATAGCAGAAACTAAATAATCGTGAACAAAGGGGCTTCCAGTCCAGTCTCTTTTACATCTTCACTTTAATACCGCACTTACAGCATATTTTCTCTAAAATTGCAAATATATCATTCTTGTACGAAAAAACGTATACACAATTTTACAGTAGCAGAAATTAGATAATTGTCCACAAACGGATTTCCAGTCCAATCTGTTTTCTTTACATCTTCAGTTAATGCCGCACTTAGAGCACACTTTCAGCTGATGTTCACCACAGATAGGTGTCTTGCAGACTTTGCACTCTGTCGTAGTATGTCCCCACTTTTTGTAACTGCAGAAAACACAATACTTCTTCTTCTCAAGGGAGACGTTGCCTTCAGTTTCGGATCCTGCTGTTGAGGAGTTTGCTCCAGGTATACCAAGGGACTCCTTTATTATAGTTCTCAATGACGTTCTGAGAGTTGGGATTTTCAATCTTCTTCTATGCTTTTCTTCGATTAACTCGTCGTGCAGCCGCAACATGAAATTCTGGTTACTTAGTGGTTTTTTGTTTCCATTATCCCCGTAGTAATTATGAACGTAAATTACAATACCGTTAATGCACGCAATGTTGATCATATTATAAAATACGCACATAGGCCACCTTTGAGTTTTCCTATTACAACACATGCTTTTGCACATTTGATCCATATTGTCCACCGAGCCTTTGGTGGCGTTATAGATCATGTCAATTTCCTATTTCTATGATGTTGAGTTTATCGTTCCATTGTCCTGCATTGTTGAAATCAATTTGACGAGTTTGTTGGAAAAGTTCTTGTGAACTAGTTTAGGACACTTTTTTATTCCTCAAGCTGAAAATAACAAAAATAACAAAGTACGAAACTCTTGTGATTTATAACATATGTATGAATGGCTTATTATTCCTCCGACTTGCGATCTGTATACTTACACCACTTTACTGATTGTATTTGGAATCATAAACATTCTATCTTCTGGCTTTAACTGGGTTTCCGTGGTCCAGTCTGCAAATTAATTACAAGAATAATACAAATTGTTAATTGCATACCTGAAATATTTTTTACGAGTTGAAGATTACTTGTGCTACATTGCCAGTGGTACTATATTCACACTCAGTTGTAAAAGAAACCCATTCAATTCGTTTTCTAAAAGAGTTGGTATTCAATAAAATTTTTAAACGTCAAATGTCTCTAGTGTCCGATGTCAGAATAATGTCTGTAATAATTTCTCCTTCCTTTTCCCAGCAATGTCAATTAATGTTATATTCCTGAATTGCAATAAATATGCGAGAATGCATTGTTCACTCAGAAATGGATAATTAAATTATTGTTTTCGTTTACCCGACTCCTCTACTAGTGTTTACCTTGTCCGTAGTATGTAGCTTTGAAGCGATGTAATTTTACAGCATGGTTTTCGAGATATTACTAGCACCGTGGTCCTTAATGTATTTCTAAAAACTTTCAATTTACGTACGTTTTCGTTTTTATTATTTATTATTTTTTGCGTTGCGACGGGGATATAGTTCTGCAATAAAAGTGTCCAAACTATTTGTCACTATTTGTATCTTATTATTTGGTTCCGTATGCATAAACACTTCAAAACACCAAATTGACTCAACGTGACTGTAATGATGCTTCTAAAACGATTTCCATCTTTGTACCTCTCCATTATTTTTGTAGTCTGTAAAAAAAATTGTTGTCACATATTTGAATCAGAATACGATTAGTAATGGTATAAATTCAGAAAAAAATATGTCCGTCTCGAGTTCATTATTTCCATTTCCATTTAAAATTCCCTCTAATTTACAGGTTTTATTTTCATTACCGACACTATCAGTTTCTCGTATCCAGTTTTTGTCTATTTCCTTGTCTAATGTCGATGATTTAAACTTATTATAGATATAGATCTGTTTTGGTTTAATTTTGGTGGTGAAGTGCCGAATTCCTTTTCTTACTAATCTGCATCTTTTCTAGAATGACCTACGACCGTTAATATTTAATCTGGTATTAAATATCTAGTATTAATCTAGTATTAAATATCTTATCCCTACTCAACGTTCATTTTTTTAACATGGTGGTCCACTTTATTTTGCAGAAACACATATTTATGTAAAATTTTCTTTTTTATTTGCGAATACGATTTCCCTTTACTTTAGTGTGAATTATTAACTTAATCCTATGCATTTGTTCGTGGCCAGTTATCTGTTTCTTTTCTTAAAATGTTTCTAACATTTTCGTTTACAAGTATTACAATTTTTACAGGCTACAACTATTGATATTAATGTGTATTGTTTCGATTTCAACGCCTGGTGATTCTAACAAATTGATAACGCGAATCAGTTCATTGCGCCAATTGTGCGGTAGGTTGCTATCTAAGATAAATACTTCAAATAACGTATGTATTACTTGTGATCATAAGTTCAAAACAGGGCTTGGATACACATTGCAAAGATGTAACTATTCTGCCGAATCGTATATGTTTCTAAGGAATTATGAAAACAAGATGTAACAGAGAGATGAAACTCACATCTTCAAACAAAAATATCTACAACATAATATCACCATTTACGAATGATATCTTCCGTTTCAAGCATTTTTCGGTCTTTCATAAATGTTAACATCATATACTACTTCTACTGGCTATATTCATCTGTACATCGTGAATGTATGTGATATAACTACGGTCTTGTGCCTCTAAATGTTAATGTTTTACAGCTCTCTTTTCCCTGGCAACGGTTAGGTCAAGGAGTAAAAAACATTGCTGGTTTCGACCAGATTATTTTAGCTTGCTCCCAAAAGCTACTGGTTTAACTTAAACAGGTTTTATTTGCTTGCTGAAAATAGGTTGTTTATAGTACGGTTTTTGTTCTGCGTACTCTTCATAACGTTAATTACGCTAACCTCACGATCGGTGTTTCCAACTTGGCAATCTCTTTGAGTTCTGCGTATTCAACATGGTTCATTATTAAACTCCATGAGTCTATTTATTCCGGGCTTTGAAGAGACTACCAGGAACGTTTTCGTGTAACTACAAATCCATGCATTCGCAATATTAGATGACTGCAGTTGTCATTTCTTATAATCTTTCACGAAACCATATACTAACTTCCCCATGATTGAGTTTTACGATCTGGTCACGAACTTTGACACTTTAACAAGAATTGTTTTCTTCCTTCCCTTTGTTGTTGAGGAGTTTTATATATGTTGCTGCTATAAACCTACGTTTCTCTTCCTATAACTTATGTAAGGTACAGGACATGACAGTGTTCTCTCTGTTACAATTTGAAGGCCTATAAATTGTTTGCCCTGTACAATGAATCAAACGTGTCTTTAAATTTGATGGTTTGCTGCCAAGCTAATAGTTTACCTAATCTCTCACATAGTTTGCTAATAATGAAGTTGACGAAAATATGAAATATTTTTTTTTTATTTTAAACTACTCTTTGCGTTCATCTTTTCAGTCGCCTTCTTAATGACCTACGATACCTTCTTTTCCAATTTCGTTTTCAGATTTGTTTACTGCGATTGATGTACCAATTCCCGACTGATTATCGGTAATCTGTGTACTTGGTTATCCATATAAGAAACTACATTAGGAATATAGTTGTATCAGTATTGATTCAGAGTCAACTGCGTTCTTTCGTTTGTGTATTTTTGCTAACCTAGCTGGTATCATTTGGTGACATTCTTCGGTAAGTATTAAATCAACAATTTTCTTTCTACTAATTTTGGAAATAATTTCTTTAGGCATTATTCAATCTGAATTTTAGCGCAGGTTGCGAAATTTATGTTCTTCGTAATTACACAAATTACGTCACTGAATTTCGCATATTCTTATCAATGTATTTTCTGATATAATCTCTACCATATTTGGTGTCAAAATGTACTTCAATGCAATGATCATGAATACTAATGTTATAATTTTCCATGTTGGCCAATTTTGAGGAAAATACTGTTCATTTCTTTGGTACTTATAGATGTAACTATTAACAACTTACCTGCATTTCTTTTGTTTGATTATCTTGCAATTGGAAAATATTATGTTTTAAGAAACGTTTGGCAGTATCTTAAGAGATGAGTCGAACATCTAGAGAACATTTATATAGAAGAGCAGTAGAATAGTTAGGAATCAGGAAAATATGTACTTTCATCAGCCTGAGTGATTCCGAAAGTGTTTGTCCCAACTTTTAGATCCACACAACTGCGGGGAAGTGTACTGCATACTACGAGAAACAATGTGCAACATTCTCTTCCGCGAAATGTATAACATTCGCTTCAGCAAGCATTATAATTTCGCTTCTTTCTATGTAAAAATCATAGAAGTACGATGAAATCCAAAAGTTAATTAGCAACTTGCCATGAATCGATTATCTTGACTTATTACGGAAGGAGATTATTTAGAGGTGGAAAGCAATATACGATTGCCTTACCGTCATGACAAAGTGGGTCTCCTGCACACTGTAATATACTAGATATTGTATCAAAAAAAGCTTCATCGAAAACCAGACATTATTTCAAGTCCAACCTTAAAATCCAATTGGGAAGGTTTGGACAATTTGGAGCAACGAGTGAAAGGCAAAAATAAACCTTTTTCTAGATCTGCGTTTTCTACTGACGATTAATAGTGGTATGACATGAATGAAACCGTTCTTGGCGTTCTTTTTGTAAACTCAAGTTGAAAGTCTAGGTCAGAGGCAGAGTTCGATTACATGGAGATGATTAGTTTAACGAAATTCAAACGAAAGTAATGTAAATTTTGGTAGTGGGAATTCTATCTGCATAACTAAAGTAAACGGGAAGTCATTTTCATTTTAATTATTTATGAGCATAATTTAAATGGATAAGCCCTGAACGATAAATAACGCATATAATTAAATACATAATTTAAAAATAAAAACGCCAATTTTTGAACGAAATCTAGACCAGAAAATTTACATTATTTTTCTTGTTGTTTGTTGATACTTTCTAGCCCTCATGCCATATTGGACGTGAACTACTGTTTAATGTGGTAACCAGATCACCGTAATGAGTTAAATCCTTTGACAAAGACGCTTTCACTGCTAGCTACTCGACCAGCAGGGAGAACTCTAAAAGCTATTTGAACATTAGTGCTAGAAACGGTATTCTGTGAAAAAAAAAATCTAGCACCCTTACTTTCGGTTGTGCATTAGTATCACACAAAATCTGTAAGATTACAGTATAAAGGTAAAACACAAGACAACGGAAGGATATTTTATGGGAAGATGTAAACCCAGATTAGCGAATAATAGAAACAGTTCTCGCAATAATCAAATAGGTTGAGGTACACTTAAGTGTATATACCTTTCTATATAAATCCTGCGATGCTAAATTCATTACTTGTATTTCCGTAACAACAAAGTTTATTTAGATGTTCGTCAGTCCACATACTTAAGCACAAGATTAAGGTCAGGAGCACACGAAATACTTCCTAACTTTTATCTTACAAAAATAACTAATACAACAAAATAGCTACAGTTATTCACCTTGTTGTAACTGCACTTTATATTACTTAATCCAGTACTAAAATAGCTATTTCGGATTACAGGAAGAATAAATGTTCTTATAAAGTCCCTGAAAAGAGTGTAGGCACATATTCTGCAGTTTGAAATGTCCGTAATTAATACTGTGTACACGGAAATTCTCTCTTTAATATCTGCAACAAAAAGTTGTCTGTATTAAAATACATTTTGATGGAGAACGCTACCATCTATGGGAAAACACGCGTAGAATTTGCTTAGAGCCAGCAGTTGCTGAGTTAATGTTAAGTACAAAAAACTTAATCACAATAGGGTTATATTTAAGTATGTCCATTGCATTTTCTTTCGAGTCCCTTAAATTTTCATACAGGACTATTTCATGTTTCAAATAACAGTTCTAAATTTTCAACTCTTGTTAAAATGTTTTGGTATTACGAAAATCGTAGTTAGTAATAAGTGAAATTCCACCCACTTTAACACTCGATTGTTGTTAAAGTATCACTGATATATAAAGGACCCACAATAGGGTCCCACACACACCACACTACACCAATATTTTTCCAGGAATACTAGCAGATGCTTTACACGAACGGGAATTGGTATTTGACTAGTAGCGAACATTCTGTTTTGTTCACCTGATCATAAAGATAAAAGTTCGCTCCTTCGTGAATATAATATCATAGGCGCTTTTAGCGTATTTGTTCTGTTCCTCATTCTGCGAATTCCAAACACCGATCGGTTGTAACCCCGTAACAGGCATTGATTCACTTCTAGCTTGTAGGAGCGCCACTTTTGCAGGAATAGAACAGGACTAATCTGCCACTAACATCACTTTTTTGGGGCAAACAGAAAGTGCTTTCTAAATGCTGCTGACACTGCTAACAACGTCCATGGCATCCCTGATTTTGGTTTGTTGCGTACGGACAAAGTTTCCCTCAATATTTTGATCAACTTGCATACTATTATATATAACTTATCCAGAATTATGAGCGGACTGTTTGTCTTATGGGAACAGCGATGCCAAGTTGAGCATTAAAAACAAATGCAGAACAGATCGCGCTTCTATTATACTGCCGACTGATGTTGCCAACTCACGTAGTAAAAACAAGAAATCCACACTACAACGATTAATAAATAATAATAATAATAGTAGTATTATTATTATTACTATTACTACTAATAATAATAATAATAAGCAACCTACCACATTGAATTAATCGCACTCCAAACAACCAATTCCTTCCATATCATCAGCATCATCACCATCATCAGCATCATCGAAGATTTCAGAGGAATGATTAATAAACGGCTCAACTACATCTTGCAGTTCATCTCCTTTCCACATGTCGCTTTCGATGTTTATCACATGCCTGACGTAGTTCTGCCAATTTTCTGTTGTTACACGCTCAAGCGATTCATGAATTAAATGTTCAAAGTCTTTAACTTTGATTGTTGTATTATTTGCCCGAACGTGGTGTTTTACTTGAGATCACACGAGTTCGATAGGATTGAGCTCACAGTGATAATGCGATAATCGGGGAACAGTGTGTCCTAATTCTGTAGCCCATTCGTCAATCTTATATTTTGGACGAGGAATGCTTATTAGATCCATCAAATCTTTCTTTAACATATCCTCATCATACTCAATATTATGTAAGGTTAACCACTGCCGCATGTCGTCTTTCTTCCAAGATTTGGTTGGCAGTGGTTCCTTACGGCGACTATGATAGCATGCATTGTCCATTACGATAACTGATCCTGGAGGATTATTTGTGAGTAACTGATTCCGGAAGAATTCCTCAAACAAATCTCCGTCAATTTCATCATGAGCGTAAGCCATATTTTTCTTACACAAGAAAACAAATATTGCTCCAGCTATGAAATCCTGTTCGTTGCCAGCATGAACTAAGTCATATACCGGCCCACGACCTGTTGGATGTTTAAACCCGCAAGAAAATCCATATAGAAAAGCATGTCTTGCTGTTCTAATTGTTTTGTCTTTCCACTCTTTATCTACGGCTATCGCAATATTTACCCACGATTTGTCCATGTATACTATGTTTCTATTTTGATTTCGAAATTTTCTTATTTGTCGTAGCGAGTTGTGGCGCAACGACACAATATCCTCTCTATATATAAGCATGGCCTTACTCTGTCTTTTCTCATTTAGAAGTACGTGGAACTGGGATCTTTTAAAGTTCGCAAATCGGGATCTGAATTTACCTGTATGATAACGGAATTGAGTGTTGGGGGCAAACTTCTAACGAAGAACTTATGGACCCCTTGTCTGATCGCACTCCTAAGAAATTTATAAGTGGTATTACCGTAGACTGAGTCGATTTACAAATCTTTCGTGAAGGGGCAGATATCTAATGATGCAACAGCTGATTGTAGAAGTGCGAGAAAGAGATAATCAAACATTCCATGTTCTTTATGACGACACTGATGTATTTATCCTTATCCTCTATTATCACTACACATTCCGTATGTCAAATCATACCTATATGTACTCATTAAGAGAAGTAATGTATGCAGTTGATATAAAGGCCAAACTTGAAAAACAAAAGAATATCATTTTAAGTTTACCTGCAGCTCAAACTTTTTCAGGATGTGACACTGTTGCTAGCTATAATGGTACAGGAAAACTTCTGAAATAACTCAATGTTGGCTATAAGCTTCAGGAAGTAGGTCACATCGATAGTAATGTAATAAATGTAATAAACTAACTTACGAAGTTTGTCACTACTTATTATAGACTCAAATCTTTAGACATGACAGAATAGCTTTGTAGGCGAGAAAAAACTAGCCAGGCACAGCTTCATACTCCTCAGTGCACAGCCTTCTCATCTATTCCACCAACAACTGAAAATTTCGTAGAAAATGTTGAACGGGCTTACTTTCAACTAAGGTTCTAGTTTTCAACAAGTGACGCGACTTTGCCAGATATCAATACCGTTTTGTTTTTGATGTTTGAAAACTAAGAAGACATGCAGTTAATTCCCATTACAATTCCAAAAAAGCACTGCTATAACTAACCAAGATATTTGGGAACTGTTTCTGTCGATCAAATAAAGTCTGCTTAAGAATGAGATGCTACTGTAGGTCAAGTAACATTTCGTGCAATATTCTTTGTCACTCCGTACACTCAGGAGATAATCCTTGTAATCCACATACTTTGGGAGAATAAGAAAGAATGACTCATAGTGAGGATGAATTAATGATCGGGGATTAATTAGCTATTGTTCAGGACAAGTTAAAGAAATAGCTGATGTAAAAGAAGAATAGTATAATATTCAAGCTAAGCACTGCAAGGTTTTATTACTGTTACAGGACTACCGTTATAGTATTCATTAAAAAGAAGTACTTAAGAAATATTTAGAAAATGATGTTACATTCTAACACTAATTAGATAAATTTTTAACTCTAGAACCCCAAAACATAGAAAATGTCACCTTTTATATTGAAATCGCTTTACATTTACAATATGCATATTTGATCCGCCATATTGGACGCCACCTTGAATATTTAGATTTTTGTAGCTTTGTTTAAGAAATGGATTTCTTTTTTGAATTCTTCGATCCAGATAAATATAGAAAATGACAAATTGTTTAGAAAAATAGCTTTACATTTACATTATGCATATTTGATCGGCCATATTGGAAGCCATTTTGAATATTTAGATTTCTGCAGCTTCGTTTAAGAAACGGACTTTATATTTGAAATCTTCGACTAAGGAAACATAGAACATGACACATTGTTTACATAAATCGCTTTACATTCCAATATGCATATTTGATTCCCCGTATTGGACGCCATCTTCAATATTTAAGTTTGACCAATGGTGACAAAGCGGCAACAAATAATTTCGATAAGATGGACCACCACCCGGAAGTCTCTACATATTTTAGCTTATTCCCTTAACTACTGCGCAATAAAACGTTATATATTATAAATATTATGTTGCAGCTACAACACAAGACACTGGTTCATTTGGTTATGTCTTCTGATTCCGAAACAAGTAAGAAATAAAAGAAAGTATTTGATTCATTTTACAATGAGCACACAAGATGGCACTTGCTGTTAAAGTTTACTAGAAATACTCAATTATTTGAAGTGTTTATTTGAATGTGTAAAGAATTTTAAAGTGAATGTCTTATATCGAAATAGATACATTGTTTAACTGTGTTTCGTGTTATGTTTTAAATTAATTTAAATATTAATTTACATTTAAGGAAATATATTTTGAGAAGAAAATTACGCAGAACGCCATAATACATTATTGGCAAATTTCTACGTTTAATTCATGGATTCTAGCGTTGAAGATCGAGAAGCGGAACTTAGCTGTGATTTGCGGTAAAGGTTGAAAACTAATTTCTCAAGTAAATATCGAAGGAGAATTCCATGATTACTTCCTTTATTATCTGGCACCAGTAAACATTAGACACTACCTGGCAACGCCGCACTATTCAAGCAATGTTTAGTATAGCACCGAGAATACCTAGTGATCCACCTTAAACTATGAAAATCAATCATAAAAATATTCTCAATATTAAATGAATTTGAGCTAAGATGTTTTTCAACCAAACCTTTATTCTATGCTGTACAAATTATAGATATTAGAGGTAAGGTGCTCTTTCGTAAGCTCCCAACTTGTCTCTCGCAAAAATAATATTACTCAGCAACTTCAATTAACTTCAATCGTAATAGCATAATTCACAACGTAAAAGCAATTCATATAGCAAACATAATTACAATTTATTGAGGAGAAAGTAAATTATTATGATACAAAAATTGTGATAAGATAAAGTTCTATAACGTTAAAATCTGTGCAAGAATTACTGAATGCACTATATTTGATCCCCTTTCCTTCAAAAAATCAACCTAATCTTTGCACATTTTCAAAGACAATCTTTTAAGAGGGTTCTACTACCATCTATAATTCATAATAAAACTAAAACGAAATGCTATACGGAAGAAATTACATTTTCATCTATGGCATGATATAAAAAGACATGAAAATTAGTGGAGCAGAAAAACAGTTCGAAACAGTTTCTCTGTTGCAACGAGAACATAATTGAGGAGCGGTGTTTCAAAACTCGATACAGCATAAAGCTCAATACTACCAAATCCTGCAATCTCGTGGAGTTGTCAAAGTTCTTAAAGGAATTGATAAATCAAAACACTGAAGGATATTTCTCAGAAGATTCTGAAAGCAAAGTGGCCATTTCACATAGTAATACAACGTGTCATGTCCTACAGAAGTATGTACTGATAGCGTAAGTGTGCAGTACACTTACATTGGGTTACCTGTGGAGGTTTCTGTTTTCAGATCTGGAATTAAAATATGGCACAAAGAAATGTCTCATACCTAAAGATGCTCATTGAAGATGTCTACAGAAGATGAACATTGTGTCCAGTGAGAAGAAGAAGGACGTAAAGAAACTGTTACACTTTTTCGAAATGTCGGAAGAAGCAAGAAGATGTTATGAAAATGTTCTCAGAGACTGCTAACTACAACATAAATATATGATTCATTATTAACTGTTATAAACACTTTGTATTCTTACATCCTGCGTTTTTTTTTTAAATTTTCCATAAAGTTATTCGTGTAATTAATTTATTTCTTTCATTCGTGTAGCCATGTAGAAATTACCCTTTATACTATACACAAAACTAACTCAATAAAACGAAATACTAATCAAAACTAAATAAAGAATATATCATGACGATATAAAACTGAAATTCCAATAGTAATATAACAGTATAAAGCTATAAAACAATAATACTAGCAGCAAATTCTGGTTCATTCACATTCGTATGTTTCCTGTCATGTACTCTATCGATTTTTGAAAAAAAAGAACTGCATTTTTTAAGTAGCCAATTCTATGACCAATATTTTTATTTTCAAGGAGAATCACGTGGTCTGTACTTGTCCCAGGATAATAATTTGTATTACCTACAATTACATTTCTTTAATGTAAGATTATGTACAATAATAACAAAAATGCAATTCCTGTAAAAATGATGTTTTTTGCTTTCTCGTGTTTTGAGAAAAGGCTGCACAATTTATCTCAGAAGAGAGATACTTAAATTTATAAATATTTTTTTTTATTTATTGAAGAATCAAATGATTAATTTCTCGCTTTTCACTGTCTCCATTTTATTAGTTCGGAAGTTGGTCAAAATTTGTCTGCTCGTCTCAATTCTCTACGAAGAGTTGCTACACTAGCATGCTTCTCCACCTCTGTTTGCAATGTACAGTAATTTTGAAAGCTGTCATTACTAAAATTGTTCACTCAAAAACTCTTCTTCCCTGATGGAAATCTCTCTTTGACATCCTCCCCGAGAAGTAACTCAAGCTTATTCGTCTTGTTAAACCTTTTCACTATTTTGTACACCCTACTTTTCTTCATTCGTGCAGACTGTTCTTGCCTTTTGCGTGATGGTGAACAATCAGTTGACGCTGATCGGACGTTCTGGTCTTGCCTCTCCGTCCCTTTGAGCACACTGGAATTACAGTACCATTTACGACACGTACACATCAACTAAGTAATGGACGTAGTTTTCGACATCATCGATAAATGTGAATGGAATTTCTTCGCATTACAAAATATTATGTTACTACCAATTGCTCTAAGAATAGTTTTGTGATGTCGGTTTTACCTTTCTTCACGTTTAGTGTTACTAGTAGCTTTTATTCTCTCTGTAATTAAAACAATTTCTGCTGTTTTGGTTGCATAAATATGTAAATCTTTCTATTCCACACAGTACTTCAAATCACTTATTGCATTTATATATTTCGTAGCATAAACATTAATGTATGGCATTTCCATGTGTCCAAATAGTTTTGTGAGCCACTATAGATATATCAGCGGGACGAGGAAACAAAATGGTATATAATATTATCTTACTTTCCAAATCTTAAAATTTTTAAGTTTTACGTCAAACGATTATGCTGGTCAGGCTAAAGGTGATGATGAAAAGTGAATTAAATGAAGAAAGTCGGATGAAACGCAGGACCCCAAGGAAACACACGCAAATTGTGTTAGTCTAACACAAAGTCCACTTGCCGCAAGCTGTAATCCAACCAAGAACCACATGAACCAGAAATGAAACTCTATCACTGAGCTACTGCGGGCCCTCTAACTTTCGAACGAACTGGAAAAGAAGGTACAATGTACTCTCACAATCAATGGAATGACATATCAAATAAGCTTCCGTTGGCATATTGAAAGTTATTGTTTTATTTGTTCTGGCAGCCGAATGATATAAAGTAAACTCAATGGCTTTTTCAAATATCGCTAAATGTTTGATAGTACGTGGTAATTCTAATATTTTTCGCCATGCATTATTCAACACAATATAATGTCCCTAGTATTATTAATTTAAATATTTAGCATAAAAACTAATACCACCCATTCCCGTCCTATTTATTTTATTATATTATTCTTTTCCATTCTCACAATTTACAAACATAGTCACATTTATTGAATGTTCTTAATAACAACCAAAAAAATTGTTCTTGACATAACACCATGAAGAGGTATAATGCTATTCGAATTCCATTTGGATCATTATACAATCAACACTTTGAACTTTTTGAAGGTCTTTAGCAACATACTCGAATCAAGACTTATGTAAAATCAGAAACACCAATTACGCGGTTTGAGGGATGGAGTAGGAACGAGAGTCTTATAAGTTATTTAACCTCTCTCTTATAAGTTAATGACGAAGTTATTAGAAATGAACGTTTTAGGTAAAGAAATGATCATAACACACTCAAACTGAAATCTTGGAGTAAACATACAATAGTTAAATATTTTAATTACATGAGTTTAAATTAATAATTTTTTCGTAAGTAAATGAGACAATTCACAATTGAATTTATTTCTGTTAAAAGGGAGTATGTAACATTTTTCACAATTTTAACTATTTTAAAGAAATGAATGTTTTAGAGGTAGATGTAACAATTTGTGATAGAAGGACGTGTGTTATAAATATAAGGAAATTTCCTTTTTTCATAAATCAAACAGTCTGGTAAGAAAATAGTTTTTGTAATTTCAGCACAAATTATTTTTCCACATACGCTCTTTTAGAAGAAAGCAATTCAATTGTTCAAAGCTACATTTTAATAGTATGAGTTTCTGATTATTAAATGCATTTCAGATCCTCTTTTGTCGAATTTGTTTTGGAACCATCTCTGTGAATAATTAATGCCATCATATTGACGCCATGTGTCTCTGTCTTGGTACAAAGTATGAAGTCTTCACTCATCTTGTTACGTATACTTGAATATAACGTTACCTGAAATAGAAGTTGTTGTTACTAAAAGTGAGTCCAAGGCATACGTTAACTACATGATCAAGCACAGAAAATACGAAAATGCATACCTTGCATTCTTCATTTTAATCCACTACTTAATTCAAGTTTATTGGTAATATATTGTACTCATAGACAATGTCCTAGTGTTCATGTCCAGCCTTCACATAACTCTGAACATGCCACCTACATAAACTAATAAATGATAGCGTCCATTCTATATTCAGTGGGGATTCATCATCATAATATTTGCGAAAGTAGTGCTGAAAGTTAGTCAATACTAAATTCAATACCAAAATGTAAAGTCTAACCTACTTTTTATTTCTTTTTCAGATTTTATTTCCAAAAATAACATGTTGATACCATAGAAAAATATCTTGATGTTATGGAATGAGAATGTGTGAGGAAACGGGAGTACGCTGACATTGTTCACCAAAAATTTACTTGACCAGGGATCTCACACATCAGAGATAAGTGGTCTATAATTGACTCACTGTGCCCCCTGATTGACATCTGGAATGTTGCCCACCAAGTATCTCTGAATAGGAAGAGTCGCTTCGGAAGATATCCAGTATTTCTTCTCTCATGGTGTTCAGAAGGAAATCTTTATTTTCTTTAAGGTAGAGAAGAATCTCTCTCGTCTGCGATTAGAATTTTGTTAGCATTTTGTTGTATAAATATAGGGATTAAAAATTTAATTTTCAGTGGCCATGTATTTCTTTCTGTTGCTTTCATGTAAAGAACCTTGAAATCTAAAGAATTTTCTTTCAAGATATAAATATTAATGTTTCAAATAATTTGTCTAGTTTAAATAATGTTAAATATAGCGAATAGCTAAACTTTAATGCTACATTTTGTCTGAATATAGAATGTTTGTGAGTGGTAGAAGTATGTGTTTAGATAAAAAGGAAAACATGCTTCTAGATTCCAAGTATTAGATAGTTTTGCTGTTATGTGTGTTTATTTCTTTTTATTTATTATTCATTGTGTACATCATTTTACATATACTTGAGCCTATTGAACCTTTGTAATTTTAATTAACTTTAGTGATTATTTAAAAAGGGGAATTTGATGAAATGAAAATTAAGATAGGAATTAAGCATAGAAATAATATTATGCTTTTGTGCACATTAAGATTCTTATGAAAGTCCCCAATACCATTCTTTCACTGTCACAAATAATTTCCTAGATTAACAATTGACTTGGGTTCCTAATAACATCCCAGTTCATGCCAAGTGGGCTTTGTGGTGGACAAACCCGGTATGCATGGAAATTCTCCCATTTCCTCCCTCTTTCTTATTCCATCATTTTATTTACACTTATGATCACCGTTTACTTTAGCGTCAACGGGAAACAATAGGATGTCAACTGAAAAATTTCATTTCATATTAGTTACTTACACTGTAAAGAAAAATATTGGTGAAAAAATGTTACCTCTACAGTTTGGCGAATTCCTAACTGCATTTAATCTTCCGTTTTAAATTAAACATACCTCCTGGTTTTTCATCATGGAATGCTTAATTTTACGGCTGATACTTATGACAATACTAAAAGAAAGAGAAATATTTTTCTTTCAGAGAAAGCCGATAATGATCAGATTTTGAAACTGTGAAATTCCTAAGAACTGCAAGTTTCTGAGAATTAACTTTTAATGCGAAAGTGATCTGTATTTTGATAAAATTTATCTGTTTTACTCATAACGAATACTTAGGACTATTCTACAAAACTCGTACAGTGCCGCCATAATATATAATCATGCTTCTCTAATTGAGAAAAGGAAAGATTCTGCCAGTCCCCAAGCAATACAGCTCTTAAAGTTATTTCACTACTCTCATTCAAATTTTATAACGAGATAATTTGTATAAATTGATAATTACTTGTATTTTTGGGCAGAAAGTGCTTCTACATAAGTACTACACCAGATATAGTGTTAATTTAAAAATAACAAAAGAAGAATGTTTTAAATATATGTAAGAAATATACATTATTGTATAATTCGTTGCTATGTAGTTGTTGATAGTTATCTAACAAAACATGTACGATTGGAAAGCAGTCTACGTGCATATTCGTTCATAAAGAATCAACGAATAAAACTGTTTAATACGTATCACCGTTTTGTAATTTCAGTATAAAAGGTGAGAATACAAGTAAATGTACTCACAGAAGATATTTTGAGGTGTGAATAATTGCTACCACTCGAAATCTACTTATATTATTAGCCGAACCAGGTTGACGATTACCTTTGGTAAGATCGTTATAATTTCTGAAGTTCCACTCGGGGTATTCTTCCGAAAACAAAGAGCAAGGAGTTGCACTGAAGGTAATACACTACATTTTGGTATATTGTCGGTAGTATTTTTTCAGGTCTATGGGTGGTGGGAGGAGAAGAAGAAACAGTGCTACTACCAGACGCGTATTTGATATATTTGCCAATCTGTGTATTGGAAACCAATGTTCTTCTTCTAGGATGCCGTGAATCACCCACAATGTTACTTGGGTCAAGCGCTGCCAAGAATAAGTGTTCACATTTATTGTAGAAGCTAACTAGCCGTTCCGAAGTAGCTATGACTGCTTGTAGACAATATGGAAAGACAACTTTTATCCAGATGTAAATACGTCTTCGTATAGCAGCACTTGAAGAACTATAGCATAAACAATAACAATTAAATGGAACGTAAGAATATTGATCACAAAATTATAAAACAAAAATAACAACAAAACGAAACTTAGCGGCAATCCGACAACCCTCCTTATAATGCGAGAGACGTTATTGGCAAAAGTTCATGGGAGAGAGTGGAATACCAGAACATACCCTCGAATTATATTGGGTGGTGAAATTGATAGATCTGGGTCAAGGTTCATGACTCATCGCGATCCCTATAGTATCGTAAGAGGTACAGCATAAAAGAATTCAAATCAATGTGCATTCCATAATGTCTTATAAGTATAAACTTCTGGAAACATAGACTTCCCCATTGTATTTCTCGTAAAATTCTATCCCAATTTGATACATTATATGACAGATTTCCTATTTAAAGAGTCGCGAGAGACTTCAAGGAGGCGGCCATGATAAGCATACCCTCAAATAGATGTCTATTTCCTCCCGTTGTCGATTAATGTGTTTTTGTTTTTCTTCCCTTTACCCGTTTTACAAATGAAATGAAATTTTCAAACTTGTAGCACATTGTTATGGTTTATTTGATCAATCAGATTTTTGACCACTGCGGCCGTCTTTATGGATGGAAGCACTTTAAATTTTGCTTACGCTCGTTTCTTGATATTCCACACTTCTCTGCTAAGTTTGGTCAAGAAACTAGATTTCGGCATCGATATGTTTACTTCTAAGGCAAGAAAACTATTAAATTCTGGTACAGTGAATTTTTCTCAGAAAATTAGCTGCTGTAAGCAATGAACAGGGTGAGCGTTTTCACTGGAACATTTTGCAGATGGAAAAATGTTATAAAGGGAAATGAGTATAACTACTAGAACACCAGGAAGAGCGAAATATGTATATTAGGGTAATGACTTTTATACAACCTCGTTTTCCTGTATCATAATTTGATGAGCTTCCATTCAAAATTTGATTAAATCGCACTTTCAGGGTGGTATGATAAAAAAAAAAACTCACGCACAAAATAATTTTAAAAATTTTAATTATCTGTTTTTACCCATGGTTTGAAGTAGATGTAGGAAGATACAAAATTGAACACATGCTTTAGAATCGCATATATACAACATTAAATATGGTCACTAAACATAAAAGGAAGTCAATTATTCACTATAATGTCATTGGACAGGTTGAATCTTAGCGGGAGACTGTACTTTTTGCGGCAGAAGTCGTACAAGTCTTGCATAACTTTGAAGGCACGCTCACAGCACTGGTTGCTTCGGACAATATTAATTGGAGATTCATCTGTTTTCCAGGGGGTTTTCAAGCATTTGAAACCTATTGGGTAGTTGCAGAAAGTTCATCAAAATCTTCAGTGTGAAAGAATTGACTGCTGATCCGATGGTCACTCCATGAGTAGAAATGAATGAACAGATTTTACGCAGCCTGTTCCGGGTTTGAGGCATCAGAATAAACACAACAAGGGCTAGAATTGCACGAGAGTTTCAGCTTGTATTGCTAATGTTTGAGTCACGAAGGGGGCCTCGTTCCTCTCAGTGAAGCGATGGAAGGTACGAGTGAGGTGGTAGAGAAACTCCATGTCGTCTCTCCAGCCGCCTTTTCCCTTAATCTCAGTTTTACCATTGCTGAAGACTGCTTTCAATTTATCTTAATTGCTCATCAAACCCAGTTCAAAGAAGTATTTGATGTTTGGTGTTTTAGTCGACCCATATAGCTTATCGTCTATGACAACGCGAAGGACGTGATCTACCATATGGTACTGGCAACTGATGAACTTGGGTTTTGAGTGACCTTTACTTTCGAACATTTGCTGTAGCCGAAAAACTATACCTGTCTTCTTGCCGGTATTCACGCTTGTTGTCTGGACAAAAATCATAACAATTGATCCCCACAGATTGAACTCCTCTTATACATCCTGGATTCCTTCTACAATTGTTTGAACTTTTCCATCTTTCAGTTTGAGCGCAGTCAACTCAATTTATTTTGCTTCATTCTAGAGTACCACTGGCAGATATTCAAAGCTATCAATGCGTTTGCCGTCTAAGTGTATACTCCACTTCTTCAAATGAAGCGTACACAACAAGCGTTTCTTCACATGAACCGCTCTCGTGTAGATAGCCTTGTGGATTGCTGACTGACATGAGGTTGGAATTTCAATGCCCTCACAAGAAACCTGGATGTACACCTCTTATGCTGTTTGGGACAACAGCTTTGAGTTTGTAACAAGATGTCTTTCAATACTTTTGTTACACTTCCTTGTGCTCGTTGATGCTGCATTCTCATCCTCCCAAGCACTGTCTTCGCTGTTGTTCGATGAGTCCGTGTTACTTGCAAAACAATTAGGTAGTGCTGAGCTGGTAAATGTCGACACAATCGCTTCCATTGCCTTCCTTCGCTTTGATGGGTGTACGGTCTTTGCAATAAAAAGTTTGCCAGTGTAATAAGCAACCTGACCCTTGTCTTTAATTTGTAGCTTGTAGAGGTACTTATACTCTTTGCACATCCACTCGCCTTTTACCATGTCAAACAGACCATTCAATGAATTAAAGTTTTGTTTCTGCAGCGCTCATATTCTTTCATAAGGTTTGATAATTTTGCATAAAGAGCTTGTTCAGAAACATGCGGGAAGGTCAATGTTTTGCTCCATAAGGCTTTAAGCTCCACAGCAATTACACTGATCCTCTCTCTCCGTTCTTTGGCAGTAGATTCAAGAAAATTGAAAAGTTCAATGAAGTGGTTTTTAAGGGGCATGCGACTCCGTTCACTCAAGGGTGCTTCATAAATTGCCATGTTTGCGTCTTGTTGATGGCACTTGAAACTGGACAAAGGTCCAGTTCATTGTCCAGGTTTCCTTGTTCTTATCCGTATTAGGAGAGATCTTCTTGAACGACATATTGTCTTGTACTCAACAACCGAAATAAAAAAGGCCTTAACATAAATACTAAATATTATAAGTAACAAGTTAAAGAAACTGTTATTGAGTTATCACATATTTTATTTATATAACGATTACACAAAATAAAAGAGGCAGACACTAATAAAATAGTATATGCGCAATTATAATTAGCGAGCGTGTTCAATGTGGCTCACCAAATAATAGAAGGATATCTTTATAATAAGCTCTGGATATATCTCCATCCAACCTCCACTTTTATTATCTATTAAATTCCCTCCATCGCCAGATTGATACCAAAAAGTGTCGCTTTGTAATCAATAATAATAATAAGTCGGTCGCCACAAGTTAACATATAAACATTGTTAATGAAATTATATAAAATGCTAAAATGGCCTACATAACATTTCAAACTGGTTTCTGCGTGACCTTTTTCAATATTTCAATGAAATAAAAGTCATTTTGGTTATGAATAAGCAAGCAAAAGTTCATTCATTATAGGAAATAATTTCTGAGAACAAAAATCGAAAAGCCATCACAATAATATATATATATATATACAGGGTACGGCACGTAAAACCGGCCCGTAATGTGAACGCATAAAATGAAATGTAATGTATTGAATATGACTACTCACCTTCACAGCAGTCTTCACAGCAGGTGCTGAAAGTGTCCTCCGCCCACTTCAACACACATGTGAGCACGATTGAGGAGATTTATATATACCCTTGTCAGTTCTTGTGTTGTAATGCTATTGGTGACATCCTGAATCCCGGTCTTGAGTTCTTCAATTGTGTGTGGATTTGTTTCGTGTACTCTTCCCTTTAACAGTCCCCATAAGTAAAATTCACACGTGGACACGTCTGGTGACCGAGGAGGCCACAAGCCTTTGCTGATAGTCCTCTCTGGTGTAAACATCTCATGCACAAGGGACAATGATGAAGCTGATGTGTGGCATGTTGCACCGTCCTGCTGAAAGTAACATAACTGACGCTCCTCTTCGGTCAAGTGTGTATAAAACTCCTCCAGGATTCCCACATACACGTCACTGTTCACTGTCGTCTCAAAGAATATGGGCCCAGTAACGCGTGTGGCGGAAATGGCACACCAAACACCAACCTTCTCATCATGCAAGGGTACCTGGTGGATTGCGTGTGGACTTTCTGTCGACCAATACCGGTTATTTTGGGAATTTACGTACCCAGATAGGTGGAACCACGCCTCGTCATTCATGATGAGCATTAGTGGATCCAAAAAACCACTGACAACATTGCGCAACAGCCATGAACAGAAATGCGCCCTCTTCTGCAGGTCAGGCTCCTTCAGTTCTTGCACAACACTTATCCCGTACGGTTTTAACTTCAGTCCCCTTAAAACACGTCTGCAACTTCTCTCACTCGCATGAACCTGTTGACTCAATCTCCTGGTTGACTTTCGAGGACTTCTTGTCATTATCTCCTCCACCTGCATCTTTAATACAGGTGTGCAGACAGATGATCGTCTGTTCCTGGGAGCACTTTGATCCGATCCTGTACGCCGCCATTTTTCAATCAATTCCTGAATGGTGCGTTTTGCTGGCACGGAACGTCCTGGAAGTTTCTCCCGAAACAAATTCTTTGTTTTTACAAAAGATCTAGTGAGAATGAACCCTTCAACAATGGCAACACGCTCGGGTATCGAATACAGCATTATCACACACTGCCACTCACCCGGCTTAACACAACGAGGCCTTTTTCTCAACTGGTTTCGACAAGTTTCACTGGCTGCGGCTGCACGTGACTGCTGCAAGTCACGTAAGTCGACCCGACCTCGGCACGCCATCTCTTGGTAGGAAGGTAAATTATTTAAGTGTTGTCAAAAACACAATATACCAGAATATTACGACGGGCCGGTTTTACGTGCCGCACCCTGTATATATATATATATATATATATATATATATATATATATATATAATTGGTTCTACAGACCTCGGTACAAGTTAGTTGTAAACGTGAAGTCCCCAAAATTTTCCCAATCGGGCCCCGTACCACCTAAGGCCGGCCCTGCTTCCCGTAATAATGTCCATTTCTTAATAAATACAGTTGTTATACACTCTTCGCTCTGCTCCCGAACAGAGTTTGTAAGATATTTTTCAACCCAATGACAATGACTCTTCACTCATACAGACTCTGTGGTGTCTTAATTCAGGGAAAGGACAACGGGTTTTTTCACTGCTGACATCCGTAATACAAAAACACAAAAAAATTAATCAGTCAACACTGTTCTTTGCTTTACTCCTTGTTTCAATAAACCACAAGAAAAGAAAAACACATCCTCGAATGTTCCGCTATATTTGTAACAAAGGAAAGAAATTAAGAGTGCGTTAAGCTACATATCAAGCTCTTGAAAATAATTTAATAGCCACGAAAGAGAAATCCGAATTTTTCAGTCTTCTGCCCCTTATATCTGCACGGTGGACTCCTTTTGTCATATATAAGATATAAGTCGTTTCTCTTTTAGAAAAAAACGGATTTTGATTAACTCCTCTATCACTTTAGTGGTGTTCAGTGATGAAAATGTTGTGTGCTAACTTTTTGATTGGCACTTTATCGCTGAAGTGGTAGGTTTTTCTCTTATGTTTTCAACAGATGCTTGGGTCATCTTTGTGGTAGGAAAAAGTACATGTTACTATAAGCCGGAAGGTTTGTTCTACCTTTACCATACGTTTACAGTGAGTAGATAAATCTTTAAAAAGAAAATAAGAGTATAGGACATAAAGGGAAACTTAATCATCTCTAAGAATATGAGAAACGAAAGAGTTGGTTATAAATTATCGACAAAACTGAATAATTGAATCATATTGGTTTGTAAAATACAAAAGCAATTACAAAAGGGAAAGAAGTTTTTGTTATTTTACACTCTCTAACTACCCTTTGCGTAATTACACACTCGGCTATATTTGTCCGTCTGCTCTCATTCCGCTGGTCTATTCAAATTAATTGAAAAACACAAGAATAGATTTGATATCAGCATTTATTCACCTATTTGAACTGTAGTAAGCAAAAACTTTGGCAAATTCCAGTTTCAATATTGATTCTTGTAAAAGTTACTATAAAGGTGTTACCGTATGTAGTCTAGTGATTAGAGTGATACGTTGGACTCACTTTCGGCTGGTCCGTCCTACCGGCCTGCGGTTTCCAATCCTCGGGAAATTAGTAGTCACGTGAATAAAGGACGTGAGGGTCATTAGTTCTTGAGAGCTTCTGGTCTCCTGTTGGAAACAGATGAACACCTGTTCGTGTGCTTGTCGCTGGACGTATTTCAGCCGGTAGTTAAGAGATGACGTCATAGTGGATCTGGTCCACAAAGGTTTATTACTCCAAATGCCGTTTTTTGTGGAAAGATTGCTATAAAAACAGCTAGAAACTGTGTTCAATATGTATTCAAACATCTGAGGAAAGGTTCCAGCTCTTGAGTTTTCCATGCATTGCAACCGAAACATTTACATATGTACTAGCTGCAAGTGTCAAACGGATAATTCTGAAATGTAGCCTGTATGTGCTGTAGATACATTTATTAATCGTTTGTTAAAAAACTGAATTGACAGAGTAGAAGGCGTCTTGCATTCGAGGTCGTTCTGAATTCAGAGATACACTATATGGTGTATATATATTACAATTTCGATTCTACTTTAAATTTAAAGCATTCGATCACCTAATTTTGCTATGGGGAAGAGTTTGGGTGCAATCGACTTAATAATTATATTCCTTGTATTTTGAATATCTTCTTCACGTCCACCAACAAAATTCATTTAGACTTCAAATTACGCTCTTCATTATAATAATAATAATAATAATAATAATAATAATAATAATAATAATAATAATTATTATTATTATTATTATTATTATTATTATATAATAATAATAATAATAATAATAATAATAATTATTATTATTATTATTATTATTATTATTATTATTATTATTATTATTATTATTATTATTATTATTATTATTATTGATGTAACTTTTTCACCGCGTTCACAAAATAGTATTGATCTTCGTCCGAGCTCGATTATAGATGCTGATTTTATTCGTGTTTTCAATTCTTCTATACACACTTTCAGAAATTCTGTTATAAAAGCCTTAACTTTTCAGGATTTCTTCTACGTATTGCTGTAATCAAGACTTTAAGTAGACTGTTTGCTTCATACCTAGGTATATAGCCCATAGATGACAGTGAAAAGCATGTAACAAAGATTTTAAAACTTCTTATGTTAACGTTGTTTTATACGTAATATAATAAGTTAGTAGAATTACATTTGTTTTTTCTAGTCGCAAATACATATGAAGTTTGTGAGTTAGAATCTAAAATCTCTACCCAACCCTACTACTTATTCTATCGTTCACAGAAATATACGGGTGTATCGTTCACAGAAATATACGGGTGTACGACGCGTACATACGTTAAACCAGATTCGCTTTATTATATCAAATTTCCTTGTTTCAACAAAAGAGACACTGACCAAAGCTTAAAACCCACTTTATTTTAAATTATAATTTGTAACTTTTTCGCATATCTAGCATATCCTTCTTCAGACACTATCGAAAATAAATGAGAATACAGACATATATATAAAGAGGTTCATAGTAATGTGAAACATGTTAATTGTCAATGCAATTTTACAATTCTATTGATCTTTATATAAAATAAAATAAATTAAATAACAAAAAAAAATATATATATATATTGTTATGACAAATTTTAAATTCTTTAACCGTCATACATATAGTCATTGTTATGAAAAAGTTTAAATTCTTTTAACAGACATATACTGTATATATAGTCGTTGTATTTTTTATTTTTATTTATTTTTTAATTAATTTATTTTTATCCTATTTACTGAGGCCTCCAGCCAATCCAATAAGTCTTCGTGTTCACTTCCCAATTAATCACGTTCCTTCATTTTTGGTTCCTATAAGGGGCTTTTTTAATTTTCTTTTTCTCTATGCTATTCAAACTTCCTTGCCATAATTCATTAATCCGTAAGCCCCCTGTCCAGTTATTTTCATAGATTCCAGGTGAAAGAAGGGGAAATAGACTTTAGAGAGTTGATTTACTTAGTGGAAGAGGGCTTAACGGATGTTAAAGAAGAACAACAAATAAAGAAGATAAGGAGAAGAGCAGTAGCGGTAGTGAAGAACAGCGTGAAGAAAAGGAGTAAAGAGAATTTGAAGAAGGAAGAAAAAAGGGGTCTTATGACATTGAGAAGTAGGAAGGACATAGTAATAGAACATTCGGACAAAGGTGGAGCAATGATAGTTATGGAGAAAGAATGGTACCAGAAGAAACTGGAAGATTTATGTGACAATACATATGAGGTTATAGGGGATAAGGACATGAAGGAAGAGGATCTATTGAAGAAAGTAATGAAAGAAGGAAGAGGTTTCGAGAAATGGATAAATATATACAAGGAAGGATACCAATAATGAAAGGTTTCCCAAAATTATACAAGAAAGAGGTGAGGCTTAGAGGCAACTGTAGAGGCAATTACTGGGAGCCACTAGAGAAGGAGTTGAAGGAGATTTGTGAAAGCACAAGAGAAGGACAAGAATCGTGCAGAGTGAAGAACACAGAAGAAGCATAGGAATTGTTAAGATAGTGGATCTTATTGGAGTCAGAAAACTTATGTGTAGTCTTGATGTTAAGGCTATGTTCCCCACCGTTAGTAGAGAAGCAATAATAGGTGTCATAGAGGAAGAAATGGGTAGCAAAAGTATAAAAGGATTAACAAAAGAGAAAGTAGTTAAGGCTTTGAAGATGATATGGGAAAACAGTTATTGTATAATAGGGGAGAAAGTGGTAAAAATAAGAAAAGGAATCAGTATAGGTTCGAGGCTGAGCCCAGTACTGGCAGAAATAATTATGAACAAATAGGAGAAAAAGGTGAAAGAAGAAGAGTATAAGAACTTGATCATATTTTGTAGGTATGTGGATGACTGTCTAGGCTTGTGGAAAGGGACTAGGAGACACTTAGAGAACTTCAAAGATAGTGTGTAAGATAATGAAAAAGGCATAAGCTTGGACAAGGAGTTGGAAGAAAATGGAAGAATAAACATTTTAGACATGACCATAATAAAACAAGGAGAAGGGCTGGTTACGAGGTGGTACCAGAAAGAGTGCTCAGCGGGAGTGTACTGCCATGAGAGGATCGACGTGGATAGGTGTACAGAGAGAAATTTCATAACAAATATGATAAGAAGAATAGAAATACTGGATGACGAAGAGGAAGGAAGGGAAGAGAGCATACAGGAATTCTGCAGACAGTTAGAGAAGAACGATTACAGCAAGAAAGAGTTAGAGAAGGAAGAAGAACGCAGGAAGAGGAAGAGAGGGAGAAAGAAGAATGAAGAGGATGAGAGTGGAAAATGGCATGGCATAGAAAGTATGGGAGAGAAACGGAAAAAACTGAAGAATTTATTGAAGAAAGGAGGTGTCAATACTTATAGAAATAGTGGAGAAACTTTATTAAGATCAATAAAGAAGAAGAATAGAAAAGGAACTAATAAGATTAATAAAGAGGAAGGAGGAGTCATCTACAGGGTATGGTGTGAGGACTGCGATATGTCATATATAGGAAAGACAGGAAAGTAAATGAAAGAAAGGATAAAACAACATGAAGATGATGTTAGGAGGAAGAAAGATACCAATGCCATATACAAACATGTTAAGGAGACGAATCACGAAATTAATTGGGATAAGACGAAAGTATTGGAGACGGAGGAAAGACTGATAAGGAAGTGGAAAGAAGCGAATTGGATAAAGAAGGTAGAAAGAGAAAGTGATGAACTGGACAGAGGGCTTACCAATTAATGAATTATGGCAAGGAACTTTGAATAGCTTAGAGAAAAAGAAAATAAAAAAGGCCCTTATAAGATCCAAAAATGAAGGAATGTGATTAATTGGAAAGTGAACACGAAGACTTATGGGATTGGCTGAAGGCCTCAGTAAATAGGAAAAAAATAAATTAGTTTAAAAAAAATAAATAAAAATAAAAAATACAACAATGAATATGTATACAGTATATGTCTGTTAAAAGAATTTAAACCTTTTCACAACAATGACTACATATATGACGGTTAAAGAATTTAAACTTTGTCATAAGAATATTTATATATATGTCTCTATTTTAATTTATTTTCGATCGTGTCTGAAGAAGGATATGCTAGATATCCGACAAAGTTACAAATTATAATTTAAAATAAAGTGGGTTTTAAGCTTTGGTCAGTGTCCTTTTTTTAAAAACAATCAATCCAAAGCCACGGATAGTCTTACTACCCTTGTTTTAATGTTACCGATTTAATATTTAGAGAAGGTTTTACAATTTTGGTATTGTTATGCACTCATAAAAATTTTCTCCTGTGCTGCGTATAAATATTAATACTTCTATTATAATGTTCATATGGAAACTATACTAGACTGTCTCGTTCTATGGAATTAAGTACTGAAACTGGACCTCCCTGAAGTTAGCGACCAAAAGTTTAACCAAAGATTTCTAGAGATCCTGCTCCGTTAGAACAATAGTTCTGGGTAAATAAAGATTTTATAGAGATTGTTTGGGATTATTTGTGTATTTAACAGTGTGTGTGCCTTTAGCTGGCAACAGTGTTCAAGTTGCTTAACGCTTTTCTATTGTTTGGTGAAGAGTGTGTGAGTGAGGCAGCAAGAACATGCACTTTGGTGGACCATAACCATGGTCGAAGATCATACAACACAGCACAAACAATAAGCCATCGTATCAAAATCATTTACAGCTAAAGACCTTGTGAACATGTTTATTCTCGTGTATTCTTTTTGTGTGCAAATTGAAGTTGTAATCATTAAATACAGTGAATTTATATTGGGTTGCATTCATGTGGTGTACGAACCAAGCCTTACAGTCCACTAGTATGAACATTGTTTTTAGCATTGTCATTGTACTTGAGTGAAGTTACAAATATATACATTCATATTGTACATTGGTCCTATCCGGGCCACATGAGTGCAAAGATTTCTGAGAATTGTTCTGTGCTGTTGTGAAGAGAAATGTGTTTGTGTCGACCTATATGTGGTGTTATCACGTACGTTGGACAATAATCACGTTTTGTGTAGGCGGACAGCTGTTGTACCAGGACCAGGCTTCTGGAGTATATTTCATAGGTAAAAAAAAAAGAAAGAAAAAACATCATCTTCAGGTCAGTAGTTTTTTTATTCTTCATATTTCTGCGTAGCATTTAATCATGAGTGAATCACACCAGCGTCTTTTAAGGCAAAGATGTGCATACAGAGGCCAGTAAACCAGAATAAACACTTTTGTTCAGGGCTTTGATCCAAACGAAGGCAATATAGAAGAAATACGTGCACGCTTAAAACATCTAAATAACGTTTGGTCAAAGTTGCAGGAGGTGCAAGATACTATTGAAATTGATCAAATCGAACCCGAAGCGGAAGCAGTTAACGCTCGTGCAGAAATTGAAAATGTGTATTTTTCTTTAGAGGCTCAAATGCAAGCATTTGTTTTAAAGCATGGAAATAAAGAATCAGCTGTTAATAATAGCACTAGCAGTAGCGCACAAGTTAAATTGCCGGTCATACAGTTGCCTGCATTTGACGGGAACTGTAAACATTGGTTATCATATAAGGACACTTTTATATCTCTTATTCACGAGAATAAAGGCATTTCCACAATACAGAAGTTTCAGTACCTCCGAACTTCTCTTAAGGGCGAAGCGTTAAAACTAATTGAAAATTTACCAATTACCGAAACAAATTATTCAGTAGCATGGCAATTACTCGTTGACAGGTATTCAAATAAAAAGCTAATTGCTTCTTCTTACATTCACGAAATACTACAAATCAAGCCAGTGTATAAAGAAAATGTAAGTGAACTTCGCGCTTTTATAAATACAGCTACTAGCAATATAAATGCGCTACAAGCACTTGAGCCAAACGTAAACCTCACAGACGTAGTTTTGACCCAACACTTTGTATCAAAATTAGATGCAACTACTAGAAAGTCATGGGAGCTTCAAAATACGAATTCTAATTTTCCTGTTTATCAGAATTCTTTTCGTTACTCGAGAAACGTTGTCAAGTGCTTGAGAACATGAGAACTAGTATTGATGGTGTGAAGCAGGGTAGTAGCGTACAAAACAAGCAAACAAAATGTATTCAGTCATCAAAGACTTATTTATCAACATTTTCAAATGCATGTGAATTTTGTAATAGCCAGCATCCCTTATATTCTTCTTCGTCTTTTGTGAATGCGGGACACAGCCAAAAATTAGAGTGCATTCGTAAAAATAAATTATGCATGAATTGTTTGAAAAGTAATCATTTTTTGAAGAATTGTAAATCGAGAGGTTGTAAAAAGTGTTCCAGAAAACACAATACATTATTGCATGTAGACGTAACAAAAGACAAATCAGTGCGGTTTCCAAGTGTAAGCAGTGCCGTGGTGCAAGAGCGTAGTAACAACTCAGATTCCAGTGAAAATTTAGGGCAAGTGTCATATTGTGCATTAAAGGCTAGGCCTAACGCAAGAGAATTGTTATCTATTGCAATAGTAAAAGTAAGGGATAACAAGGGAAATTTGGTTCCTTGTCGCGCGCTTCTAGACAGTGCTAGTCAGACCAATTTCATAACAGAGAATTTGGTGCAACAATTGAACATCAAACGGTATAGACAGTATACTCCAATTCAAGGTATAAATCAAGCGATATCTAATACAAAGTACTCTGTAGATATTAGTGTCCATTCATGTGTTAACACATTTTCATTGAATATAAGTTGTTCAGTTGTCCCTCACATTACAAGTAAACTACCGGAAGAAAGAATTAATTATGACGATTGGAACATTCCCAAGGACACTGTTTTAGCAGATCCTACTTTTAATACACCTGGAGACATAGATATTCTTTTAGGTGCGGAAGTATTCTACATAGTTATCAAGTCAGGACACAAAACACGGCCAGGTGATTTTCCAGTGCTTCAGGAGACAGAATTGGGATGGATCGTGGCAGGACTCATTCCTCAAGAACGTGACCCCCATATTCCATTAACAACATGTTTTGTGAAGACAAACATAGATCTACAGCAACAACTTCAAAAATTCTGGGAACTAGAAGAAATTACTGTTCCACCTAGATCAAGCGAAGAGCTTGCATGTGAGCGACATTTCGTTCAGAATACAACAAGAGATCATACAGGGCGTTTCATTGTACGATTGCCTTTGCTTGAAGACCGTACAGTTTTAGGCGATTCTTATCAGCAGGCATTGGTTAGATTAAAGCAATTGGAAAGAAGATTCGATCAACACCCGGATTTTGAAGCTAAATATACAGAATTCATGCAAGAATATGAAGATCTTGGTCACATGGTAAGGATAGATGAGAGTAAAAAGGAGGACATCAGCGTTGCATACTATTTGCCACATCATGCAGTTTTTAAGCCCACAAGCTCTACAACAAAGCTCCGTGTAGTGTTTGATGCTTCAGCAAAATCTGACAGTGGAAAAAGCCTCAACGACATTCTCTTAGTTGGTCCTACAATACAGCAAGATTTGTTTTCTATCATTTTGCGCTTTAGAACTCATTCGGTAGTATTCACTGCAGATATAGCTAAGATGTATCGCATGATCAATGTTCATCCAGAAGACACGCCATTACAACGTATATTATGGAGAAGATCTAGAAATGAACCGATTCAAGTTTTTGAGTTGAAAACACTGACGTATGGTACGGTATGTGCTTCATTTGTGGCCACAAGATGCCTACAGCAATTAGCAGACGAAAAAGAGCATAATTACCCTGTAGCAGCAGAAATATTACGTCGAGATTTCTATATTGACGATGTTTGTAGTGGCATGAGCAACATACAGCAAGCTCTAGAGGTCCAGAAGCAATTGATAGAGTTACTGGGAAAAGGAGGTTTTACACTTAGGAAATGGAGTTCGAATGATCCAAGGTTATTGGAATCCATCTCCCCAGAGCTTCGAGAAGTGCAACGTCCAATCCAGTTCCACGAAGGCCAAGGCGTCAAGGCATTAGGATTGTCATGGCATCCAGACAAGGATATATTTCTCGTTGAAAGCAAGACGTCAACAATGAAGGTTCAAGAGTGCATTACTAAACGCCAGGTTGCTTCAATCATTGCCTCTATAATCGATCCATTAGGAATAATTTCACCAGTTGTCATTTCATACAAAATATTTTTGCAAGAACTGTGGCGGCAAAAGGTTCGATGGGACGACAATATACCAATGGAATTAGCAAAGAAATGGACTCAATTGTACAAGCAACTTCCATTAATCAATCAGATTAAAATTGACAGATATGTACTCGTTGAAGGAAACATAGCGGAGATTCAGATCCATGGTTTTTCAGATGCTTCTCAAAGAGCATATGGAGCTTGTATTTATATGCGATCGATCAATCAACAAGGAGAAACATCAGTTAAGTTATTATGTGCTAAATCACGTGTGGCCCCAGTCAAGAAAATCACTCTCCCACGTCTGGAGTTGTGCGCAGCAGTTGTTTTGGCAAAGTTAGTTCACAAGATTTTACCAATTTTAAAATTGAACATAAGTAGCGTCCATTTATGGACCGACTCCCAAATCGTGTTGGCATGGCTAGCTTCTCCGTGCAACAAATGGAAACCTTTCGTGGCCAACAGAGTAGCTCAAATTCAAGACCTAATTGATGTTAGCTGTTGGAAACATGTAACTTCTTCAGACAACCCTGGAGATTTGATTTCAAGAGGAATAGATGCAGTTTCCATAAAGGACAATTCATTATGGTGGCACGGTTCACAATGGCTTTCTAGTTTAGAATCTAATTGGTCAGTCACAAGTAAGGATTCATTGCCACCAGATCAAGTTCCAGAGAGTAAGGGAACCATAACATTGACAGTCACTTTAGACAATTGGTGCAATAAAACCATAACAAGATTCTCAAAATTGTCAAGGTTAGTTAGGACAATAGCATATTGTAGACGTTTTGTACATAACATCATTCACAAGCAAAACAAACTAACAAAAGGTCTTTCAGTACAAGAACTCCATACAGCGCTCCATGTTTGCATCAAATGGACACAAGAAATTGGATTTCACAGCGAATTACAGCATCTTCGTGATGGAAACATTGTTCCACCAAGAAGTAAACTGAAGAATTTACATCCATTTTTTGATAGTGAAGGCATGATCCGAGTTGGAGGAAGATTGGAGAATAGTCAGCTTCCGTTTGACGCCAAACATCAAATAGTTCTGCCTTCAAATCAACACTTAACAAAACTTATAGTTGAAGTAGAACACTTAAGATTACTTCATGCTGGACCCCAATTATTAATATCACCACTACGCCAGAAATATTGGATCATCAAGTGCAAACAGGTAATAAAACAAGTGATCCATCGTTGCTTCACGTGTTTCAAGTTAAAGGCCAGTGGTTCAAAACAACTTATGGGACAGTTGCCAGCAGCTCGTGTGCAGCAAGCCAGACCATTCCTAAACGTAGGCGTGGACTACGCTGGAGCGTTTTACATAAAATCAGGAGCAGTTAGAAATAGATCTGTACGTAAGGCATATGTTGCGTTATTTGTTTGTTTATCCACCAAGGCAATACATCTGGAATTGGTAACAGATCTTAGTGCCCAGTCATTCATAGCAGCTTTACGCAGATTCATAGCAAGACGAGGAAGATGTCTCAATATATACAGCGACAATGGCACAAATTTCGTTGGAGCCAACAACGAATCGAAAGAATTGTATCATCTGTTTTCATCAGATCCTTTTAGTTCTCAAGTTCATGATTTTGCATCGACCGAAGGAATTCAGTGGCACTTCATACCACCAAATTCGCCACATTTTGGAGGACTATGGGAAGCCGGTATAAAATCAATGAAATACCATCCAGTTCGTATTACAAAGGGTGCAGTGTTAACATATGAAGAGTTTCCAACATTACTCACACAGATTGAGGCCTGTCTCAACTCTCGACCACTTACAGTGCTATCAAGTGAGCCTAACGACATCAGTGTTCTCACCCCTGGACATTTTTTAATTGGAGAAGCACTTACAGCTTTACCGGAGCCTAACCTCACCGATCTACCACACAACCGCTTATCTCGTTGGCAGAAGATACAACAACTAAAACAACACATTTGGAAGAGATGGTGCAGAGATTATTTACATGGTCTTCAACAACGCTCTAAGACAACTTCACCGCAACACAATCTCAAGGTCGGAGATGTAGTTTTGCTGATTGAAGACAACATTCCTGCATTGCAGTGGAAATTGGGCATCATTGAAAAAGTGTTCCCAGGAAAGCATTTCTTAGTTCGTGTAGTGACGGTTCGTACTACAACTGGAACATATAAACGTTCCATCAACAAACTAGTTGCATTACCATATAACAAGGATTAGAATTGAGATTTGAGTAATCTAAAAATAAGTACAGTTCTTCAAGTTTTGTGTTTGTTTCGTTTTTTATATGTATCATTTTGTTTTATTTGGTCAGACCTTAACTGACCAACAGGGGGGGAGTATGTTTGGGATTATTTGTGTATTTAACAGTGTGTGTGCCTTTAGCTGGCAACAGTGTTCAAGTTGCTTAACGCTTTTCTATTGTTTGGTGAAGAGTGTGTCAGTGAGGCAGCAAGAACATGCCCTTTGGTGGACCATAACCATGGTCGAAGATCATACAACACAGCACAAACAATAAGCCATCGTATCAAAATCATTTACAACTAAAGACCTTGTGAGCATGTTTATACTCGTGTATTCTTTTTGTGTGCAAATTGAAGTTGTAATCATTAAATACAGTGAATTTATATTGGGTTGCATTCATGTGGTGTACGAACCAAGCCTTACAGTCCACTAGTATGAACATTGTTTTAGCATTATCATTGTACTTGAGTGAAGTTACAAATATATACATTCATATTGTACAGAGATTTTAAAGTTTCGGTGCTAACTTCACGCAAAACCAAAAATCTTAAAATGCCTATATTTCTTTTAGAGTTCTGAGAAGGATTCGAAGAGCTCAAGAGTTCCTGCTAGGTTAGACCAACAGTTCTGGGTAAATAAAGATTTTATATCAACTTTTAAAGTTTCGGTGCAAACTTCACGCAACACCGAAATCTTAAAATGTATATATTTTTTTAGAATTCTGAGTAGCACTCAAAAAGTTCTAGAGTTCCTGCTACGTTAGACAAATAGTTGTGAGTAAATAAAGATTTTATATCGACTTTTAAAGTTTCGGTTCTAACTTCACGCAAAAGCAAACATTTTAAAATATCTATACTTTTTAGAGTTCTGAGTAGCACTAAAAGAGTTCCAGAGTTCCTTCTAGGTTAGACCAGTACTTCTGGGTAAATAAAGATTTCATAGCAATTCTAAAGTTTTGGTGCTAATTTAACGCAACTTCACAGGGGTCTGAAACCGGTATCACAAGTAAGTTTCAACCACATTGAGTTTTGGTAGAGTGTTGCGGAAAGTTAATAATGTTTTGTTGAGACGTTAAATCGATCCATTACAGTACTTATTATGGTTAAAGATGAAACGCAAAATGGCGATTTCTCCCACTTTCGTTTTAAATAAAGGGTTAACAAAAGGAGATGACACGTATTTTTGGGCCAGTGAATTGATTGCAAAAATCCACTTCTAAATATCTCATATCATATTTGTTCTATGCAAATCAATGCTGAAAAAAAGAGATACTACTACATTTCAACCACTTCTGATTTTCGTTTAGTTTCCTAGTGGTAGTATGTTTTCTTGAGAGGCTGAATGGATAAAAAAACACACTTGTCGATATTCTGTCCTATTACGAATTACATTGAAATAGATTTTTCTTTCTATATCTAACATTTTCGTTTTGAGTATACGGTAAAGAAAGGAGATGGAACATATTCTTCTGACAATGAATAAATTGCAAAAAACAGTCTCTCGATTTATTTTACCCTTTTTGTTTTCACTATGGAGTTCAGTATTGAGACTAGAAATAATAGTAAGTTTTAAACATTTGGGTTTCGGTTCAGAGCTGCGGGTGGTGACGATATGTTCTTTTGAGACAATGAATCGATCGCTGAAAACCTTTTAGTTATATATACATGTTACTATCTTTTTCAATGGCGTTACTAGTTGTAACTGGAAATTATTATATCTAATGTCAACCACATCCGGTTCGAATAGTGGGATAATAGAGGGTATGGAAACTATTCTTCGGCTAGCGAATCAGCTCCAAGACATCGTTTCTACATTGTTCTTACCGTCTTGGCTCTGATACCTGTCCACTGTTAGATAGACGGACATAGCCGTTCTATAAGTTTTCCGACACGGATCTATAGTGTAGTTTGGAAGGTTGGGTTACGAAGGGCATCCAGTGGATGTACATATTCTCTTTTATTAACTAACAAATGAAATTCCGTTCAATGTATATTGGAGATTCAATGGAAGTCCGTTTTGGTCCATATTAAAAGCCTACTAATAATATGCGCCGACATTGGAGGGGCAGGACACTTTGGGCACCCAATATTTAAAGGTAGGGTTTTTCGCCCTCCCAATATAATCCAGTCGAGGAAGAATTGACAAAGAGGAGCAATAATTGCTGTTGTAAACTTCGGCCTTTAATTCAATATTAGGAACATCCTTCTTATTCGATGGAAAACGCCATTTTCAAAATCGAGTTTAATAGAGCACTGAAGCTTCAACCAACACTCTGGCAACACTGATATGAAAAGTAAAGATGAATGTGGTGCACAAAGTTGCAGTGAATTTCTCAAAGTTTGTACTTGAATTTGTTTTAATGGTGTTTGAAGCGGATTTGACTTACGTCGTGAATTTCGCAGCCAAGTAGCGGAAAGAGATCTGGGGCAGGAAAGGGGGCCTTCATTAAGTAGTTGATAGAAAACAGCTGAATATGATGAGTTATTTTTTCATTGTTTGGGCTCCCCCAATATTTTCTTCAAGTCGGCGCTTATGCTACTGGTCGTAGGGTTACAATCGACATAGTGTGTGTATGTTGAGTGGGGACAAATTTATGCGTTGTTTCTGCCAATAAAACTGAATAAACTGAGTAAATTGCAGTAAATGGTTGAAAGACAATGCGAAGAAGGTTTACTTTTAATTTTTATCTCTCATAATATGACGTATTATGCTGGCAGATTGTGTATGAGTGCAGTGTGTTGATCTGTAAATGTGCAGTGGAAGGTTATGTTACAGGCTTTATAGGTTTGACTACTATACCTGCTAATAATTAGTGATTTTCGTTTCTGAGCAAGAAACTACAGTAGACATACGAACTATATGCAACTTGAAGTAATACATCTATAACTGCTAGTTACAAAAGATGAATAAGATCGAAGTTAGAACCTGTTCCTCGGACACTGAAGCCACTGCTCGGTATCCCTCACAGCTTTTGTTCTCTGACGATGAACGTTCAAATCTGGAAGTGTTCATTTAAACCACTTCCGGTTTGAATAGAAGGATAAAGTGTATGTCAAAACCTACTCTTTAATAGCTGAACAGCTTGCCAAAAAAAACTGTCAATCTCTCTTAGACATTTTGCTCTATTGAAATCAGTGTTGAAACGGGAAGCAAATTTAAACCATTCCCGGTTGTAGGTACCGTGTTGCTCGTTGTGATTATATTTCGTTGACACCCTGAATCAATTGCAGGAAACCTCTCTCTGCAATGTAGTACCAGTTCTGCAACATTGTGAGACCGGAAGTGGTAATTGCGAACGAGTTACGGTTTGAATATAGGCTTTGCTCGTATGCGAAAATGAAACACATTGTTGGGAAGTAAAATCAAATATGAAAAAGAGAGACTTTTCTTACCTCATTTGCTGTAGGAAAATCAGTATTGAAACATAAACTAATAGTAAATTTGAACCACTTCAGGTCTTGGCAGAGTGTTACAGATTGCGATACGTTCTATTGATATCTTCAATCAATTGCAAAATACTATTTAGCTATGTACAATATCATTTCTGTTCTATGGCAATACATGTTAAGTAGAAAACTGTCAAAATTAACCACCTTATATTTTCATAAAGGGTTAACGGAAGCTACGAAACTTATTCTCGGAAAACTGGATCCATAGCAGAAATAAAAGGAAAAGGTATCTCTCACCGTTCTTGATCTTGTGAACTTCGAAGCTTAAATTAGTTTCGCTAATACAAGCCAGAAATCTTAAGTTCTGAAACTACTAAACATGTGACGTAATTTGACGTGCTTATTTTTGGTATTTTTTTCCTAAATTGACCTATAATGCCTTCTGAATGTGTGAGTTGAACTCTGCTCGGTTGCGTGATAGCGCTTTTTGCAAACGGGAATGTCTTGCTTTGAAATCACAGTGGAAAGTTGCTCGGTCTATAAAAAAATAAATCTCTGCAACTCGTTCATTTGCTTCTATAAAATTAATAATTGTAAAACATTTTACACCAAAGCCTGAGTGACTATTAGAGGACAATTTTGGAAAATAAATAAATTAGAGATGGAAATATCCCTTTTCTTAAAAAAATAAAAATAAATAAACGCTTCGTCTATTAAGAACTTGTTAAACAACTAGAATTAAATTCATTATTTATATCGGTATGAAGTACAAAATATTACTATAGTCTCAGTAGAACATTTTTTATTTATACGTTCTTGTGGAAGTAACGGCAATTAATTATACAAACCTGAATAAAACATATTCTATTTGCGAGTTCACTAGTAGAGTAAGAATTTCTTTTCGTTAGAACTGGCTACCTTATACAAACGAGAGTTGACTGGGTGTCAAAATATCATATTTTTATTCCGTTCTAACCTGTTTCTTACATGAAATTCTTCAATAAAATTCCTTTCTTTGGTTTTCTAAATTATTAGAATTTTCCTTTCTTTGACTTCATTTTGATTATTTTTTATCTGGTATTTTGAGTTTAAGTATCATGTTTAAACATTTTTAGTTGATGCTGGTTGCTCAGTAGTAGATCACATACCTCTAGTGAGTGGAAAATGGAACCCGTGGATTTTCTCAAGTTTTTCTCGTTTGGTACGTCTTTCTTCATTCCACCACTATCATGTATTTCATTAGCATCGTCTCCCTTCGAATCCTGAATTTATCAACATTAAACGTAAAACAGTGAATATTATTATAGCTATTTAATCACATTTCCATTTATTTACTGAAGTTTAGATGAAATGAATTATTTCAGTTTAAAATCCCACAAATATTCCCTTTTGGCCAAGGGCACCGATTTCTCTGTAACTTTTGAGGAGGGGGGCATTCAGATGCAGAACGCATATGAAGATTTTAAGACAAATTTCATTCAAATTATGCCAAATATTGTGTATTCATCATCACAATGACGGACCCACATGAGCTTTGGGGGCTCAGGCCCCCCTGCCACCCAGGATCGACGCCCTTACAATTCTGTCTATTCTGTTTCTTCATATCTTCGAACCTAGACAAATTGGATGTGTAGCTGTAAGTTACCACTTCATTGACATGGGATATTTTTTCACTAAACTTCAAAGAGTACCTGCAACCTTTTTTGAAAGTACAATTCCATGCACATTCGAAAATGTGCGGGACGTATAAAGTAACACCTTCTATTGTGCCATGAGTATATAATAATTTATTTGTAGTTTTCACTTGGAGATGTTTCACAAGATTTATTTATGATTGATTATAATCACAATAACATTTTAAAACACATTTCTGACCAGAACAAAATGAATTATTTAATAGCTATACGATTTTTGTTGCAGTTTCAATGACCCAACGTCCTCTTCATCAGACATTGAGAAAAGACAGATGACAGCAAATCTTATATCTTCCTCAGCCGTTAGTTAGCAAATTCATTTATATAATTTTAATTATTGTTTTTATATATATAAAATTTAAATTCGTAATATGTAACAATATCATATAATTACATTGTTAATACATGTTAATTGTCAATGCAATTTTACAATTCTATTGATCTTTATATAAAATAAAATAAAATAAAATAACAAAAAATTGGAAATATTCAAAATTCACTAATAGCCTTTATGCATTTTTCTTTTGTGTAACTTCTAATAATTTCTCCCATTGCTCATGTATATTTATACCACTTGTCCAGTTCATTAAATTCTTCTCTTGTTCTTTCTTTGTTCTTCTCGCTTCCTTCCACTTCCTAATAATCTTTCTTTTTTCTCTTTCTAAATATCTAGCCCCTCCACAATCTATCCTATTTATATTATTTATATTTTATATATTTTACAATTATATTTTTACAATTGTACTATTTATATTTTGTATTTTTACCCATGAAAGAGAATGAGATGGATATCGAAAACTTATACATGCACATACCCCTGTCCGATACTACCATGCCAAATTTTTAAATTTGGCAACTTCCAAAATTTAATAGGAGTGATCTTTCTGAAATTTAGAGGTTGGGGCAAGATGCCGGTGCCAAACTTTAGAGGGGTTGTACTTTGCACCCCTGACCATGATCGCTGGACTAGTCAACTAAGGGTACAGATTAAGTATCACCCATACTACTATGTCATATTTTCAATCTTCTGAGATATCAGCTTTTTAAATATTAAAGCGCTGTATTTGAAATACGTGACATGCTTTTAAAAACTGTTTTACGTGGGACTCATAGTTTTTCTGTGACAAATTAATATGTATCCAGAAAACTCATGTTGCCCGCTCCCTCTATCATTTGGTGCCATCCGGCTTACTAACCATATGTTTCCTCCATTTCTTTATGTTCAGATTTTAAATATGCTAATGTTCCATCTCCGCGTTATTTGCTTATTTTACTAAAAGATGTTAATCAGTTAGTTTTTCTTTACATTCAAATAATAAAGTATTTGGAGCTTTAACACTCCCACGTCTTAAAATTATTAAGGAACACTGTGTGACACAATACCTCCATTTGGAAAACCCTGGAAATTTATGAATTAAAATCGGGGAACTCACTCAAGTCTCCTAACCATGGAGTTAAGATGTGGTGCTTGAAGTAATCGTTTATATTTTCTCTCACGGTTCTTTTAGTTTAAACAATTAGATTATATCATTCACGTCGCAAGAAATGACATTCTACCACCTTACTTTCTACTTTTAAAAACTCCGTTTGTCTCCTTTCCCTGGATAAGTAGATCTATATACCGCAGCCCATTAACATCTTCTAAATGGAACCAATGTAATGCAATACGTATAAATTAATCCTCCTCCACACATTGAGATTGTTAATTTCCCAGGAATTAAGAATCCATTCCATTTCAATAGTATATGGAAACTGAATGGGAGTAGTCACAACCCCCCGCTACAACGGCATTGTAAACACAACGTTGCATCTAATAAGCAGGATTATGATATTTTTAGAAGACTTAAGTCTATAGTGGCACCACTAGAAAGCAGTTAAGAAGGTTATCTCTCTTACGACTAAAAATACAGTTTGTTCTTCTTTTCACACAATTCAGTGAATTGCTTATATATCAGTGGTGGCAGTAGGCCCGAAATAGTAGAGGCAAGTGGGGAGGCAAGAAAAATCTTTGGGAGGCGAGTTAACCACACTTCTTTTGCTTTGTTATTTATTTATTTCATCCTGAGCTTGTAACAATCCAATTTATTTCTGACTGCACAGCTTTATTCTTGTGGGTAGCAAATGAACTTCGGCACGTTTTTGGACGCATTTTAATGTAAGTACAACACAGGAACATACATTTACACAAATGTTGAATGAAGAATATAAAACAAATACAATAAAGTGAATTTTAAATCTTTGAAGCACTTATGCCTACAGCCTACATGCTATAAAAACGCACAGTCATGTCCAAAATTCAATATCGCATATCAATAAATATATGTTGTAGGAATATAATTTGATAATGATTTCATCCAATATTTCTTATGATGTTAGTATGTGTATAATCGGAAAAGTTATGTATGTTGTAAATTTCATGTAAAAAGAGCGGTAAATGAGAACAATATAACGAGAAAACCTTTCTCATCCATTCAGCAACATTTTGTTTTCCTCATTCTAATTTTCGTATGTGTAATTCTTGTCCTATGGAATTTACCACAAATATACATTTCACCAATATACACACTATTAACAGTAACAGTATTAAAAGTGTCCTGCAAAATCATTATCAAATTGTATTCCAGCAACAAGACAGTTATAGATATGCGGCAATCATTTTGGATATGACTGTACTTGAAACAAGTTGTCACATATATGCATTTTGTAAAGGCATGTAACAGTATTATGAAATGAATTACATGTAAAGAAACATTAATGTCCACTAGTGTGAGTGTAAGGTTCTATTCATTGTAATGACAAATATAAAAATGTAAAAAGTCATAACATATGTAACAGAATTAAAATGGATCTTAGCTACAACTAATTTAACTTTATAATACACACGTGGCTGCAGTTTTTCAATAGATATCAATAGACGGAAGTACAGAGAGATTGTAAAATGTCCAACGTGAAACATGGAAGCCTGGAAATAGTCAGTGGTTAGCCATACTCAGAAGAGCTTAGTTAATTAGGGACCAGAACCAACATTAAAGAATGTGTTAATGAACAAAGGTAGATACACAGAATATTTCAAAGTAATAAAGATTTTAGTGACAAATTCTACAGCAGCAGTTCGTGAACATGAGTTCACCGGTTATACATAGCAAATTGGGGGGCTGAAGGGGCGAGAAAAAATATTGGGGTGGCGGTTGCTCCTCCTCGCCTCCCTGTAACGCCGTCACTGCGTATTATTACTTTAATACTCATGTTTGTATCTCGTATTGAGGTTCTCAAGCATTAACAAGTTAATAGTCTGGGAACCAACTTCTTTTATTCTCTTTAAGAAAATTTTGGCTACGAGACTGCCACATTGTTTAAATATCTACCTCAAAGTTCAGTTCAGAGCCTATCTTAAATTTAAACTAAGTTAAGGTGTTGACAGAATAGGTAGAAACTAAAAATACAATTTGTAAAACGCAGATAAGGAAATAATTGTTAATACTCCTAATATGCTTGTGTATTTCATACTGACAGAAGGTATAGCTAGTGTTTCTTACCAAAATTGTATATGGTTTATCTTCTCTGCAGAAACAAGATAACAGAACATTCTTCCAGATGCTTCGAGAAGGAAATAACTGCATTATAATGTGAATGTTTATCATACCATTGATGTATCGAAAATGATCTGGATTTATTCATCAAAATTACCAGAAAAAAAAGAGGAGGGAAACCTGTTTTAACAAAAAATCGCTAAACAGCTTTGACCTTTTCAATGCTGTTTCAGTCTTCAGCGATACTAGGAACGAATCGTCAGCAAAAATTTCACAAACACCCCAAATGTGGCAGAAGGACATTCTTCTTCATCTTCTTGTTCATCTCAACAATAGGCTGGTGGGTAACAAAGATATTTTAAAACATCTCTCTCGCTTGGGAGAGCTTTTTGTACTTTAATAAGGTCTCTCCTATGTAATTGCATAAGGTCTCTCCTATGCAAGGTGATACAATGGAAGAAGGTCCTTAACGGTGGAAATATGGTCAAATTTCCGGGTTGACGTTGGATAGTCCGGGTCAAATAGAAAATCGCGTACCCATTGATCAAAGATGAGATGGCACTTTTACAAGTAGGTTAATCGCTAAGGTTAGACTACTTCTAATATTAGGATGAAAAAAGGTCTTGTTCTTTCTGAAAAATATAATAGAGATACAGCCATAACTATCCTAAACTGTAACAGGATATTTTTCGTCACTTATAGCTAAACAATGTATGGACTTGATCGTATTTCTTCGGTTAAAGCTACACTTCCTCAAAGTTATTCTTGGGTAGGATAGGTCCTCTTTTTTTAATATCAAATATGTTATATTTCTTCTGAAATTGCATATTATTTTGTTTTGTGATGAATGGTGCTATATCAAAATTTGAATAAAATCTGGTTTCTTTCAGTTGTGCATATATCTTAAAATTGGGGAATTTTTAATCTCTTGGCGAATTTGTTCCTCTTCCTAAGGAAAAAAAATATACGTAACCTTTAACACGTAACGTTTGCTTGACGTTCTAATGTCTACTATTTTACTGTAAACTTTGCTGGATTATTAATATTTTCTAAGAAAATATTCTGTAATTCTCACTAGGGAAGGTCGCGGTAGTTACTCTGACTTCATATCAATACGATGCTGAATCGGCTCGCTTTTACATATGAAACAATTGCGGAAACGGAGAAATCCTCGGTCGGAAGCGTGTTTGAATTACTAGCGTTAAAAGTTCAAAATTGAACAAATTTTGCAGAAAGTTTCAAGTAATAATTCAATGTGATTTATTCACGTTGAAATTTGAAACATGCAAGGTCTACTACATCTATAAGAAATCTCCAAGTTTCCATTTGAACATATGTAACTTTTCATTATGATACGGTTTGGACATTTAATATAGGATACGTCTGATAAAGATTTAGAAAGTAAAATTGCACTCATTCAATTTCATCTTTCTTTCTTTCTTTCTTCCTTTTTCTTTTCTTTTTTTCTTTTTTTGTTCACTTTGCAATAGTAGTCTGGAATGGAGGATATGACCTACGCTACCTACTAGGTTTATTAGAATGTAGTTTGCATTAGTACGTCCAATGAACACTACCTAATTTACAACCATCTCTATCTGCCTCATTTCTGAACCTCTGTGTAATGGACATTCATTGGTTTCAATTTTTCATTGTGTGTGTTTCAGTTTCTCCCTAAATCAATGTATGAATCTTGTTTCGTCTCAGTTTTGTTATTTCATTTTATCGATACTAATCCATGTGTTGTTTGGCATTAGAATTGCGTTCATGTTGTTAGCTAATTTTAGTATGGAAGAGAAGAAAGGAGGAGAGAGAGGTTTTTTTACGAGACACGATTACGGGATAAGAATGTATATATTGGGTGGCCTAGCTGCACGGCGTTAGCTGTCGCAATATTTTGATGCGAAGTGTACCTAAAGAACGGGGACGAAACTGAGCCAGGCATATAAATGCTATATTTGTGGTACAGTCCGCAGCAAAAAACTGCAACATATGCATGTAAGTTTATAGTGAAACTACGCCTAACAGCGCAAGCAATCAACATAGCGTCTTAGTAGCACGAATCACGCCAGGATAAACCTCGGTGTCGTCTCCTGCACACTTATCTTGAAGCAAAAGACTTCGTCGTTTCGCAATAAATTTGCATGTGCATGTTGCAGGTTTTTTGCTGCGGACTCTACATAGTTGCAAATATCAATTTGGTGTAGCAAGTACTTAAAACTATAGATAATTGAAGTACATACTTACCACATGAATATAAAAGTAGCTGACACACCTAAAAAGTAGCTGGGACAGCTAAATGGCACATGCCTAGCACATCCTCTGCTGTTAGGGTCGTTGTGTTGGTAGACGTGAAAATCTGATTTCTTATTCCTGAAAACTTTTACAGATAAGTGTTTTACAACCTGCATTTTCCTATTTATATGTAATAGAACAACAATTCTTTGTTTACTATGACCTTGGATATACAGAGGGGTAGTTTGATAAGCGCCATTGTCCCATACGCCTTTGAATGCGTTTAACAGCTCTTTTGTTTCCAAGTTGGCGTGGAGGACAATATGGAATACCCGCAAGAAAAGCATGGTATACCATATGGTATTCCGATTACAAAAGTATCTATCGATATTGGGCAATTAAACATACATTTATGATGACAGCAATGCTACGCATCTTTCTTTTTACAGCAAATTTTCTGATGATACAAGGGGTGAGCTTGGGTCCAGCGTTCATCATGTTTAATGTGATCGCACAATGGCTGTGCTGATCCAGAAGCAGAGTACTATATTTGTGACTTTTGTAAGTAATCACGTGCAGTTATGGCTTGGTATTAAGAATTTTCATATATTGTCACTGTATTCATTGTATGTTCAACAGAAAACTCATTTCTTTTCTATATAGCATTTGTATTCCATATTACCCGACTATTTCATATTAACCTCCAAAGTGGTTTCTTCACAAATTAAAAGTTTCGCCCACCCTTGTACCGAAACCTTTTTTATCAAGATACGCATAAATAAAGCCAAATATGTAAGGCGTATATTTGTTTTCCTTTCTGTTTCAATATGCAATTCATTTTTAGTTACAAGCGAAACAAAAATGGTGTTCCATAATACCCCGAACTTCCTCTATTATAAGCCCACTTCGTGATCCTAATAATAATAATAATAATAATAATAATAATAATAATAATAATAATAATAATATTATTATTATTATTATTATTATTATTATTATTATTATTCTGTAGTTATACTTTGGAGAATTTAATATATATAGCTTTATCTTTTCCTTCTCAGCTTCCAAAAAGTCAAGCTGAAATAGCCTTCTTGCAGAGTGCGTGACCAGCGACGCTGAAGATGTTTGAACAGTCCAAATGAGCAAAAATCTATTGGACTGGCATCTGGGATTTTCACAGGAATGGCTTCGAAAAGAATAACACAAATTCTTAGTTCCACTCCCACGTCCTGATAAAACCGTTGTGATGATCTGGCGATATTACTCGAAGTCTTGTCCATTTGGATCATCACCTGGTTCGCGTCCATTCCATACAATTGTGGAATGTAGGTTATCTCAGATAGATAAGTGTATCTAGCATTTACCTTCACATCTTTGTTCACCTTGCGTATCATCAACTTACCTTCATATCTCAATTCCGTAACAACTATAATGTCAAGAGCAAAACTTTTTCTGCATTGACGAATAAAGTTGCTGTGCTTCTTACTGTCAATGTCACGGTATGTAATCGCCGGAATGTGGCCATCAGCAGTGAGATAGACTTATGGTTATAGTGACAACTTTCTTCCATTTTGTACCCCCAGGTACTTGAAACTTGAATACGTACGAAAACTTAGCATGGAAAAAGGCTATTATGTAACCTCCCGATACTCGTTGATTTTCGGCGCCTATTGATAACACTCACGCACCTGCAAGGTTACACACAACACCACTCCCGCCAGTAGACCCATACTTCCAGTATGATACGATAGCGCAGCACCGAATCGAATCGAAAAGTGATCGGATATAAGTGAACGGCCTACTGTATAGATTTTTTTTATTTCATGGACGATGAGCTACTTTCTATCCAAATATATTTGAGATCCGACCAGTAGTTACCGAGAAATAGAACACCACATACAGACACACATACACCTGGTAGGAATCTATAAGCTCCTGTATACTTACACCTGCATCTAATTGTACACATACATACAATCATTATTGTATGCATTTTTATGCTGTTGTATATATATATGAAAAGCTACTTTTCACTATATTTTATCGTTCTAGTTCTCAATATTTTACAATGTGCAATAATAAAGATATTACAAAATACAGTGAAACCTGTCTTTAGGAAAGTCGAGCGGGACTCGCAAAAATTTCCGTTAAAGTCAGGTTTCCGTTTAACAGACGTAGATTTTTACTTTAAAAAATGTGATTCAATTTCATGTCCTTCGATTACGGAAGGTAGTTTATCAACCCATTTGTTACATATTTCACCATTTACATCATATGATCACCACAAAATTCGTAAAAAAAAAAATAAAATAAAATAAAAAAGCTACCGCATGTATTTTGCGTAAACTTTCTAACTATACATTGTATGCTTTGAATTCAATTTTACCCAGGTTTTTAGCTCCAGTTCTAGATTATTACTGTAATATAGGGCTCTATATATGCGGTGATTTTACGGTTTGACACTAACAAACCACTTCCATACTATTTCATTAATGTCTTTTTTTCAGTTTCCATAACTTCTATTTTTATTTTCCCATCACTGCAGTTTTATTTTTCTCATTACTGCAGTTAGTTCAACAGAAAAGTGATTCTGTACAAGTTACAGTTAAGAAGGCCATTCATTGTTCATGATCATAACATAAAAGCGACAAGGTATTGGAGTGCAATGATTTTGTGTTATTATAAAATAATACTTATTATTTTAACAACGCGGTTACAAATGTTGCTTTTGCAATTTGCAGCTTAATGGCTAAACGAAATGTGGGGTTTAATTCTCAGAGACATCTACCGATTGTTTTGAGCTTATTTGTTTGTATTACTTTGATTTGTCGATACTGAATCAAGAGGCCTAACTTCTCTTGTGTGAGTTAATGTGCGAGCAAGGATCAAGTGTTGCAATACGCATTTGTTTGCAAAGCACACGTACTGCATTTAGAGGGTTGACGAAAGTCTTCACTTTCGAAGGGCAGCTTGCTTTTTGAACCTCATCTTATCATACTTTCTTTCATCTTCATGTTCATCTTCATTTGGGCTTCGGCCCTAGACTACGTATCTACGAGGGCGGACTGAGGCAACACAACTGGACATATGAATCTTGGCAGACATTCGGGCTTATCATCTTTATCTCCTTCAATTCCCAGCACTTCAGTAGCACAACCATCCACTCGCACTCGGCATTTTTCTTGGGGCCATGAACCGATCAGTGCATCTAGAGATAGACACCCATCAAGCGAATCTACGCAATCCGCGAAGCGCATCCGGTCTCGCTCACCAATAACGTCCATGGATATCGAGGTTGAACGACAGAATTCTGGTATATCTTCTGCAGTTTCATCAAATCACGCTTCTCTCTTCCATTTCATACTTACTGATTATGACACTATGTACACAAACCCTAAAATGATATTTCTACAAATTTCTAAGTATGTTCCTCGGGTTTGAGACACCCTAGTTCAAATCGTTAAAACCAAAAATGGCTACATCTTAAAATCTAATGATCCAAATTTTGGAATTACAATCCATAATAAAGCTTCTTATGAAATTTTTAGTAAGAACGCGAAACTCGCTAAACTCACGGACAAGCGACCGAAACAACAGCCACCTTCTAGAAAACCGCCGTTTCTGTCGGTAGTCATCAGAGGTGTCTCTCCCGATCTAACTGACGCCGAAATTCAAGAGGAATTACCACAATAAGGCATTTCAGTGGACAAATGTATTCGCATTCGCAATAACACTGGACCTACATATATCGTAAGAGTTCTATCGTAGCGGCAAGATACTATAGCCTATCTTCTCAGATTTGAAGCACCTATCTATAAGAAAATTCATCGCGTCGAACCATCTAAAACTCAGGGTCCGCTACCAATCTGTTGCGAAAAGTGTCAGCTGTACAACGACGATACTACGGGTAATTTTCGTAATCAACCTAAATGTGGTTACTGCTCCGGCTTTCATGAAACCAAAACTTGCCCCAACCTAAAAGGACCACCTAAATGCAATACATGTGGCAGTGGGCTTCACCCCACATATAGTTATCGGTCTAAGGCTAAACCAACACCTACGCCTGAGCATCCAGAACTTACTGTTCCATTGAAAACAGCAGACAAAACTACACCACCTACACAACCAGTATTACCCTCGCTCACAGTTGAAGATCTCATACGCTATGTTAGTTTAGTGTTGCAAAACATATTTCCGTTTCAGCGAGCTCATGTCATACAACATATCATTTATGCAGCCAAATCACTATTTAACATTAATCTTCATGCCATTTATTCTAATAATTATGTTCATTATCATATTGGATCGCTCGAAACCACGGTTTAAAACCATATAAACCGTCTTCCTCATAATGGGGATTAGTTTTTTTTGCCAATATTCGATCCTTTCAGCAACATAAACTACTACTTGAAACTCTGTTATTAGAGGAGCATATTAGTGCTTTTGCTCTAAATGAAACCGCCTTGAAACTGGATATATGTGCTCATATTCCTGGATATCAATTACAACTCTGCGACTTTCAAGATCAAGCTGCTCGTGCCCAAGGGGAAGTTGCAATCGGATATTTTCCAAAATATCCAGTACGGACATATACTCCGCAAGCCTTAGGGCATCTCCCGGAATACCTGTTAGTCACTTTATACTTTCCATCGATCATCATCAATTTCAGTACGATATACATTCGACCACGACAACATATACCATTAGAATATTTTCGTTACATAGCCACTAACCATCGGAATATTCTCAGCATGGCGGATATTAATATTCATAGTCGTACTAATCGCGAGAAAACAAAGTTTCAGGAGTACATAACTAATAATCTTCAGCTTTATCTTCATGTTCTTCCTGCACATACCTGTCGTATCAGCCAGACTACACCAGATGTCGTCATCACCTCTATCAATCTTCATAATGACTGTCAGTTTGCAGTTCTAGATTCCATTGGTAGTGATCACCACCCAGTTAAATTAACATTAACTCGAGGAAAACCCCCAAGTCCTATACTTACACCTCGTCGGGTTCCGAGGTATGATAAGGCGAACTGGGCTCATTTTCGGGAAGACGTGGAACAATCACTTTCTAGCATTACGCCTCCAAATACTGAAACCGAACTTACTACCTGTCTTACAGCTATTACTACGGCAATTCAAACCAATGCCCATCGGAATATCCCGATGCAACAAGTGGATTCCAACAAACCGGCTTTACCACCGACATATCTTACGCTCATCCAGAAAGCCCGACAGCATCTTCGAGAATATTATCGAACCAGGAGTGATACATCTTCATCAGCATCGCCAATGGCAGAGAGCTGTTCATAACTATCTTGTCGTTTATAAACGTCGAAATTGGTTCAAGACCTGTAACACCTTATCCGAGGAAGCACACCCTTCTCGCTACTGGAAGCGATTTCATCAATTTACTGGCGAGACCACCACGATAACCTACACGTTAGTTGCAGATTACATTCCTCTGTTTTCTGACGAAGAAAAAGGCAACGCCTTTGCTACACGACTACAGACCGTTTTTACGCCAACAGCTGCATCGAAACGCTCTGAACGGAAAGATCTGTCTTGTATTCCAGCTCTACAACCTTCCACAAAACATGTGATTGACCCTGAACACCCATCACTGAACCTATTACTACCAACGAACTCCAATTGGCTCTAAAACGGAAAAGGAACACAACACCTGGGATTGACAACATCTCTTATAGACACATCAAAGAAGCGCCATACTCATTTCTACTGATACTGACAACAATATATCATTTCATACTTCAAACTGGATTATATCCTTCTGACTGGAAAGTCTCTAAAATTTGTATGTTTCCTAAACCAAATAAGCCTGCTCATTGTGTTTGCTCTTACAGACCAATCCAACTCACATCAGTATTTAGCAAGATTCTGGAAAAAAATTCTTGTCTCTCGACTTCATAAGTATCTTGAAACTACTATTCTACTGCCTATCCACCAAGCAGGTTTTCGGCCTCGATTCTCCATAAATGACCAGCTTCTTCGTCTCAGGACCATAAATACAAATCAGTTTAACAAAGGGTTTCCATCATGCCTCATTCTTATGGATTTCAAAAAGGCTTTTGATAAGGTATGGCACTATGGTCTTATTACAAAACTACAATCATTCAAACTTCCCACATGCTACCTGAGGCTCATTTACTCGTTCATTACAGATCGCATTGCATATGTCACAGTTGGTAAAGCACTCTCCTGGCCTATATTTCCGCTTACTGCAGGTCCACAGGGGTCGGCCCTAAGTCCATTATTGTATATTCTTTATGCTTCTGACATTCCATCAGTACCACGTAATGCCTTCACTTTCCAATATGCAGACGACACAGATTTTCTTGCACTTGGTAACACTATCCATCAAATCAGCGCTGTACTACAAGCAACTCTGGATAATTTTATCACTTGGTGCAAGAAATGGCATTTAACCATTAACAACGACAAAACGCAAGCACTGGTTTTCATACCACCTAATAGATGTTCCAGAGTCTACCGTAACCCGAAACTGTTACGAATAAGTGTTGATGGATACCAAATACGCACTACCACCACTGCTAAGTACTTGGGCGTTGTTTTTGATTCCAAACTAACTTGGAGTGCGCACCTGCAAAAACTCAAAACTAAGGCGACTACTCTTTTAAATCTTTTACGCCGTCTCACAGGCACTACGTGGGGCCTCCAACCCGATGTTCTACTCCATACTTACAAGATGTTTCTCCGTCCTATTCTTACCTTTGGACATACTGCTTGGTGCAATGCCTCTGTTTCCTTCTACGAAAAACTTTGTACATTGGAGCGTCACGCTATACGACTAGCCCACCGACTTAAACTTCCGTATCCTAAGTGGCTCACGTATAAATACATCAACTTTCCGAAGATCACAGAGCATATTGCACAACTTCGTAATCGGTACATTACATCTCGCACTGGGTCATCCACTTTTCTTGGATATTCTTCGAACTGATGCTCTCACTGATGTCGCATATCGTTACAAGCATATCCCTTTGAATATACTTATTTCCTTATATGTCCACCATGCAAACCTCACAGTAGCAGAACGCGACATCTATGCCATTTATATCATTCATGCTCATATTCCTCATGTTTTTCCATCTTAGCACAGACATCCTCAAAACTAACAAGTGCTTCCGCTTGTGATCATTAGTCCCGAGTCGCCCCGGGACAGAAGATTTAACCTACATCTGTCTGACTAACTTCTTTGTGTTTGTGATGTGACGGCACTTCATATCATATTACATCATCATTATCTTTTGTTTTCCTCACCGCCACAATTATCGCCAGTTTTTGTCTTATCGCACATTTGCACTTATTTTTCAATTTATACTTCACTCTTCACATGACAAGTTATCTTATAATACAGTATTTATCCTTTTCTTATCTTATATTTATATTGCACTTTTCGCACCTCCATTTCACTGCCTGTTCTTGTATATCTTATAATAAAGATATGTTTAATTAACATAAATTAAGGAAAATAAAATGATGATATAACCTCCTTTCTCAACTGATGACATTACCCAAACTTCCCTTACCCCAACAAATGTTTTCCAAATTGTATTTTTCTTCAAAGAACCGCATGCCAAAGAGACGGCGTAACCCTCTGAGAGGCTGGAGAAGTAATCATTTTTTGAAAACATCATCCTTATAAGAAGCCATTTCTCTCTTCTTCTTTCACAAAAAAAATGATTTGTATTATTAACTCCGACTCGCACATGCACGAATTAGAAAAAATGAAATGAAATCTTTAAGTTTTACGTCCCACGGTTATGCCGGTTAGGCTAAAGGAGACGGTGATAATGAGTAATGAATGAAATGGTGGAATGAAGAAAGTGGGAGGAAACGGGAGAACCCCGAGAAAACCCACGCACACGGTGTTTGTCCACCACTTGGCGGGGGCTGGGATCGAACCCGGGACCCCAAGCACCAGAGGTGAACGCTCTACCACTGAGCCACCGCGGCCCCATGCACGAATTAGAATCCATTGCTTGCACTACGTCTTCGACGGGCTATTAATATAAATATTGTATGTTCTTGAACCCCTGTTTTGGGGCCCCGGGGGATCAGTAATGGAGCATTGACCCCTGGTGCGTGGAATCCCTAGTCGGATCCCAGCCTGGGTCAAGTGGGCTTTGTGGTGGATAAACATCGTATTCGTCGGTTTTCTCAGAGTTATCCCGTTTTATACCACTTTCTCGTTCCACCATTTCTGTTCATTCTCATCATCATTATTTCCTTTAACCTACCCGGCATAAATGTAAAATATAAAACTGAAAGATATCAGTTTGAGCCCTCGTTTAACTTGTTCGAGATGTTCAGTGGCGAAATATTTGAACCGCAAAAACAATACCATCAACTTCTTCTTTATTTTTGCCAGATTTGTAAATTCCCATAACTCAGAATTTTTTCTCGCAAGCTGTTCTCCAAAAATTTCAGTCTTTTGTTAGGGTTAGTGACCAAGTTTCAGATATTAAGAAGATACGTTTGATATTTTTACTAATTAATTGTTTCGATATTAGTGTGCAAGAGTACGACGTCTATACTGAATGACAAACATATTTGAAATCATTTACCTTTATTGTTTGGTAGTGCTAAGCTAAAATATTTAAATATTATGTATCAACTTTAAGGCCATTATTATTATTATTTCATCACACTGAGCTCCCTTGTAGCTAAGCGGTTATAGTACGCGCTTTTGGCATGGGAGACCCGGGTTTGATTCCCGGAGGGAGTTCATATGATTCGAACCAGTAGATCTACTTCTCATGTAGCCTTGCTGATGAAAGGAACGCTAAACACAACATCCATTGCAATCCAATCTTTAATCGTCCTGTTTCCGTGTATATTTCGAATCAATTACTTGCTGTTCAGTATTTACCTTTACTTGAAGAACCATTTCTTTACACACTATCAGAAAAATACTAGAGTTGTTCTAGTGACCTTATATATATAAAAATGTCATGTAGCTACAGGTTATAAATATTATAACTGCAATAAAATAAAGGTGTCAAAAATGGGCAGATTACGTTTCTCGATTAGGTGCATACAAATAGTTCTATGGAACAATAAAGACACCGTTCATTTGGGCAGTCAACGAAAATGCTTAGAGAATAGTATACGCAAAGTCTGATCTTAGAAACGTAGGTAATAACAATCCAAGTGTAATAACTTTCCACAGAATAGAAACAAAAATAGAGTCTTTGCTCTGTTGCACTGAAACTTCGGGTTCATTAAACCATACAGCTAAGTAAGTTAACAAAATAGTTTATTAAAGCTGTTTAACACAATTATGTAGATACATTTCAACTTTTTACTGCATTAGAATAGTCCAAAAAATATTTCATGACTGGCTAAAAGCGGGAAATTTTTCAGGATAAAAGTACACTTATAGGAACTTTGAAAAACACAGGAACACAAGCCGGTAGTGACGTCGCTTGGCAGCAGTGACGTCACAAACATGACCGACCATCCGAAATTTTAATTATCATAGCTCAGAAACCATCGATCCTACGGGCGGTTTGATTCATATACCATTGGAGCCGGAATCATAAGCTCTACAAATCATTATATCAGTCATATCCATAAAATGATATCTTTATGAAGAAATTTGAATTGTTTCGCTGTTCCATCTATTTTACTCAATATTTTTGCATTTCAATACACAACGGGCTAACATTGATGGAAACGCCCTGTACTTTATTATAGCGTATAAAACAATCTTTCTACCAAGACCATAAAAGTTATTATGACTTTATTAGTTCTTGACATATAAAATTTTTAGAACATATTTAATGGAAAAATAAGGTAAAAGCCCTCAGTGTGCAGAAATTCCAAAAACTTCAAATGGGCATAATGCAGACACTATTGGTCAGACATACTTGATCCATTCACCGTTGGTTCTGAAATCACAACCACTAAAAATCATTATACCAGAGTCATATTCGTAAAATAATATATTCATGGAGAAATGTGAATTTTTTCATCATTTAAGTTCACATTTGTGCATTTTAACACACAACGTACTTGCAGATCACAATATCTCAGAAATCTTTAATTACAAACACTTCAAAAAACAAGATGATGGTATTGGAGATGCCATTCGTGATACCTGTTCTTTTAATTCTGTGAATGCAGGCATTCCCTTGGCTATAGCTGCAAAATTTCCTCGTGATATGTTTAATAACTTCCCCAAATGTGACGGTTCCTCTACCAACCAGTTCACTCCAACCACATCATTGCAACTGTAGTGCTGTCTTTTGTCCAGATGTAACTGGAAGAATCTTCCATTGGTTGTGAAGACCAAACCCTTAGTAGCCAAAAGTCAGTTCCTACTGTCATCGCTGATCAACATATGTTAACAGTTAACCCTATTTACTCAGCTTCTTCGAGTCCTATAAACACAGCAACAGACTGGCTTGATTGTTTGTACGCCAATTACAAGTGAAACCGAATCCTCTGATGAGATCATATCATGGGCAGCCTACCACTCCAGAGGATGTGAATCATAGTGTGCAAAAATACTAACTAACATTACTATCTATACTATAGGAAGCCGTTCATTCTCCAATGATGGTTCGACATGCCATGGATATTGTTTAATCAGTGATTTCACATCTTAATCCTCACCAGACACTAGTTATTACAGGTGATCAGTCAGAGTATGCCCTGATGAAGTGAGTGCAATGGAAATATCCAGAGAAGTATGGAGAAGACAACATTTTGGTAAAGATGGGAGGGCTTCATATTGAAATGTCTATCATGAATACGATTCGAACCTAAAAGGATCAGAATGGGATCAGATATTAGTCAAGTCTGATGTCACTATATCAGGGAGGGCTTGAATTTCTCCTGAAACCTCTCATGTTAAAAGAACTAAATATGCTCATCAAGTATGACCATCAGGTGTCAGCAGTTGCTCTATATATTTTTCAGCGCGAGGTGTATAGTCATTACTGTGAAGCCTCTAGTGATCAATCCATGCATTTGACGAATGGCGTAATAAGAGAATAGCCGAATCGTCACAGTTCGTGTTTTGCAATACAACACTAAGACTTGAAATCTTCTTGCTTCAGGTTGTGAAGAGTGTACAGATTCCAAATTTCAATCTATTGCTTGTCACTCTTCTGCAAGTTTGTCCGAGTGCTTTGCCTGTGACCATGTTCACTACTCCGAGGTGGGTTCCAGTAATCATATAGAATCTTGAATTGCCAACTAGACATCCCCAAGTGTACTCCGAGTTTCAGAGACCTTATTTCTGAACTAGAAAAATTGAGAGGACTTTTTCACATTTCGCAGAGATAATCTACATGAACAAAATAATAAAATCGTGAAAACTGATGACAGTGTTGTAGGTATGTTTGATAAACCTTCTTCCCTTCTGAAGTGGATGATGACTGGCCCAGCAGTCGCAGGTTTTTTTATGACTACGAACAAGACGCTTGTTTAATTGATAAGACGGGTGTGGATACAGAGCACCGAGAAAATACACACGTGTTAGATTTGTGGCTCCAAAAATACTTGTTGAATGTATTAGAGCTATTTCGTGAACAAAGAAACTCGTTTGAAGAAGATAGTCTTATGACAGCTATTACGAAAGTAATTATGTCAACTAAAGCTGAGGTCTCTGTCCGTCAGGCAGCAGCAGTGGGTAAACAGCAATATGATACATATGTAAGGGAAAGCCTCACCGAACTCAACAAATCCATATGTGATGTCACAAAACGAAAGAATCTGTAGCTTTCAAGTTGATAGTAAACCCTATTTTTTCCAAGCATAAAGAAATAATGTCTTTCCGGCGCCATGACTCGAACATCCTTTGCGAACTATATGTTGCCTGTCAACAGCGTGATTGTGACATCGATGCCTTCTTCGCATATGAGAATCATGCCTATTTCCCATCCATGTATGAGATTGGACAATTAAGAAAACCATCCAGCAAGTCAGATGTCATCGAATGCATGAAGAATAAAGCATATCCAACCGACACCCTCGCTGATGACCTACCCAAGGCAACTGCAGTAATGCTTGATACAGTAGCCGTAGTACACATGCTGCCACCACAGTCATCATAAATATTTTCTGATTACGCTTTTAGCGTATTTGTCTTGCACGTTCAGCAACGATTAAGACATGTGTCAAGGATAGATCTTGTGTTTGATAGATATTTACCAGGAACCCTGAAAGCGTGTATTCGCGAGATACATGTCTCGGGCCAAATATTTTAGTGCGCCCAACGACTTGCGTTTCAAAACAATTTAACAGCTTCTTATCAGTGGATGAAAACAAAGAACAGTTATTTCATTTATCGCTGACTGTGTAGTACAAAGACAACCACATGAAAAATTCATTATATGTATATACATACGATGATGTGTTAAAAATTCTTCAAATCTTCTGCGTACAAGCAGAATATCACCAACTACCCATCAGGAAGTAGATACCAGACTTTTACTTCACGTGAATAATGCTGCTGCTGCTGGCCATACTCATACTATAATAGTGAGCTAGATTTTGACGTGATAATGTTAGCAGTGTTTTCATATGACCCCATAACAAATTTGGAGTTGGAAAGAAAAGGAACTATTTTCCGGTCGATACTATAGCCCACTGCATGTCATCAGATATCCATAAAGGTTTAACATTCTTCCATTCTTTAACAGGGTGTGATACTGTGTCTGTATGGAGACATTGATAAAAGGACAGCATAAAAGACATGGGAGCAATTTCCGGAAGTAACTGATGCATTCCATAGGCTATCAAAGGATGACAGTTCCAATGAAGATCATGATATTATTTTCAGCGATTGACGATTATAATGTACGATAAAACTAGAACCTTTGACAAAGTTAACGATTTGCAACGAGTGTTCTGTACAAAGACAAGGTCGGTAGAGCATATTCTACCAACCAAGCTACTCTGATTCAACACATAAAAAAGCAGCTTTACAGGGAATTATGTGGAGACAATGGAATGTTTGTAAACCTAAATTAAAAAAACATGTTCAGTATGGCAGTAGGAGTTTACTGGTTATCACCTCCTATGGTCTACTTTCCCTGAGGCATGCGGCCCCTGTCAAGAACTCATATCGTGAGGCTATAAGAAGCAGTACTAATCAAATTGGTAGTGTGTCAAGCAATACCGTAGGCAGGAATTGATTTCGGGAAGGGTCCAAACTCAAAATGAGGGTATTACATATTAAAATTCCTAAAATTGTCCATTAAAATTAGGAAAAATTTACATAAAATCGAAATTTCGCGAACGGGTCCAAACCCTCAGGACCAACCCCCTGCGTACGTCTCTGGTGTCAACCATTAGCTTCCTTGTACAGACTTACGCGCATTCCATGATTAGTGCCCTAGGAATAACTGATGGTATTTTCCCCATTTGATAAACTATGGTAATAGGTATTATACGGGAACAAAGGGATCTGCAGATATTTGTCCCTGACTAGTGTACGTACTAAAAACAGTAATATCACTTGTATACAAAACTATTTACATGTAAATAAATAAGAATATTCTTCGGGTAATGTGACAAAACTGTAATTTCGGATCCACATAATGTTCGAAGTTAATCTTAAGCGCTAAAGTAATCACTGTATAGCATAAGTAGGGTATGTTGAAATCAAGATATGCGAATTATGTACTGAAAATACTGTTTTGTTAAAAAACTGATCTAAATAACTGTTCCTTTTTTGTTCACATTTTTCTTGTTCTGGAAGCTTTTTTTTTTTTAAATGTCTGTAAGATTTCTGAGAATTTCTGATTTGTGAGTACGTTGCGTTAAGATGCAAAAATGTGAACTAAAATGAATGCAACAATGAAAATACCCAAATTTTTACATGAATATATTATTTTACGAATATGAATTTGGTATAATGATTTGTAGTGATTCTGATTCCAGATGCAACGGTGCATGGGTGAAGTATCTCGGATCAATAGTGTCTATATTATGCACATTTGAAGTGCTTGAAATGTCTGCACATTCAAGGCTTTTACCTTATTTTTCCATGGAATATGTTCTAAAATGTAATGTGTCAGGAACTAACAAAGTCATAATAACTTACATGGTCTTGTTAGAAAGATTGTTTAATAAGCTATCATAAAGTAAAGGGTGTTTCCATTAATGTTAGCCCGTTGTGTATTGAAATGCAAAAATAATGAATAAAATGGATGGAAAAGTGAAAATATTCACATTTCTCCATGAAGATATTATTTTATGGAAGACTATGATATCATGATTTGTAGAGCTTATGATTCCATTTCCAGCGGTGTATAAGTCAAGACCATAGGATCAATCATTTCTTAGTTATGATAAGTTAAAGTTCCGGATGGTCGGCCATGTTTGTAACGTCACTGCGGCCAAACGACGTAACTACCCGCTTGTGTTCCAGTGGTTTTCAGACTTCCTATAAGTGTACTTTTATCCTGAAATTATTCCCGCTTGTAGCCAGTCGTGAAATATTTTCACATTATTTGGTTCATGTCTACTGCACTATTTATTTCATTCCATTATAATTTCTATTGACTTCCTAATAGTGCGGTATATGTAAAAAGATTTTTTCAATTACAAAATCATACTTTACTTTCACCTTTTAAAACAGTTTATCAGCTATGACTACTCTCACCTTACCAAGTGCGCCGATTTCTCTGAGGAGGGACACATTCAGATGCAGACAGCATATATGAGGATGTTGAGACAAACTGCATTCAAATTATGCCAAATATTGTAAATCTACAAACACAATGAAGGGTTCATATGTGCTTTGGGGGGAAGAGCTGGTCCCCCCAGGATCGGCGCTCTTGCACCTCGCTTATAAACAAGTTTTCGTTTCCCGCTAAAACTGGTTTTAAATGCTTGCTTCAACATCGAAAAGGCAAAATAGAGAACTTACAGAGCGCCTTACAAAATAACATTTTTGGCAGAGTTATGCTGTAGTTGAAAACGTTCAAGTGATGAATATATAATATTTTGAAGATAAACGTGTAGTTCTTTCTCCATATATTTTAATATTAATTTTTCATTAGGACGCAATTACTGTCTACAAATTTCCACTTCACGCTATTACCTTACACTATAGATAAATTGAATTTATCAATAGCGCAGAATGTTACCAAGTTTGCATACGCAGGAATTAGGGAAACCTCCTTCGCAGCCCTTCACCTGCTACAAGCGCACAACCTACATTCTCAGGAACTTGACAATTTTACACACGACATTCTCGGGAACTTTTGCCCGACTCCCTGCTCCTTCCAAAATCAACACATGTAGAGGACTCCGCACATTTTTGCAAGTATTTTTTTCACACACGTTTTGGTGATTTTTTCACACACCACCGACTGGTGGTCCATGTGTGCTGTAAAGTGGGGAACTTTTCAGAAAAACACGTCTCTTATACCATTCGAATCGTCACAACGTGTAGATATCGAAAAAGTGGTCAGTTCATTCTGGGAAACCGCGAAGGGTCCTCAATTTCTGAAACTTCCCCACGTTGTTGGTGTAGTACCGATGTCAGTTCCCCACTATGTAGTAATTTCCCACATACACACATACAATGTATGTATATATGTTTTGTATGTACGTAGATCGATAAATAGGGCATATGTCTCAAAACAAGATACGAATACACACAAAAAAGAAAAAAACCATAGCGATACAAGTACTTCATCGAGAAATGATCTCAATTAACTCCTTTAGAATGAAAACGTTTCATATGTTAATGGAATAAAAAAATCACTGGTAGCGATCAGTCCTTGAGAAAGACGAAATTCATTGAATAAACTTCAGATCCCTTAAGTCCCTATTCTCAGTGGCGGATCTAGCATGGGGCCGTTGGACCTAGATCTCCAGTTTTCTGAGTGACAAAAATAATTAAGGCTATTATTTATATGTTTTGAAAGTTTATAGTAAACTCATGGTCTAGGTATCATAGTGTGAGACCTGGTAGACCCCCCAGTTTTCACCTTCTAGATCCAACACTGCTTATTCCACGACTGCTTCAAGTTCTAAAATGTTTATATTCCCATTGTTTACCTTCATTTTTAATAATATCACCCAAACAGCAGCTTGCGTGTGTCCCTTCACTAGTCTCATTTTCATACTTTAATTCTCACCGTTTGATTAATCCGATTGGTTAGCAAAGCGTGGTTAACTAAGGAAACTCATCACCATCGAAACACCGAACACGTATTTCAGGCTTTGACCGTTTATAATTTTGAAAACGCTCCTGCGTACACTATAAATCATTACATGGCACCTTACATATTTGACATCGTCATTAACAAATCCTATAATAATTTTCTTTAACCCTGCACGTACGCACTGGGGTTTGTGGGACCACAAGGCATATTCATTTTAATATTATAACAATTCTATTTACTTTTGCAGTTTGGGATATCACTGTAAATTAAGTTTGCAACACGGTCTATGCGGAGTGATAGTAGTCTAGCCAGTTTAGTGAGACTCATTGTTGGAAATAGATGTTATTTTCGCTCTTGCGTTGATTGGGGTCCAGCATACCCCAGTATGTACTTTAAGTGAGTGATTTTTTGAAAAACATTTTGATAAAATGAATTTGGAATCTATACGACATGCATTATTGGAGAGTGAAGATGATATGGAAGATTTTTGGAGATGATTCAGATGCAGATCCTGGCTTTGTCGTGTCTCATAGTGATACCGAAAGTGAAATCAGTGACAAACCTATGGAAGACGGTTGTTGGGGTGCCACAGACCCCAGTATGTATTTTAAAGGAAGAATTATTTTATAAATGTGCCTCATTTATTAAAAAATAATACAGTAATTACACGAATGGCATTAGAAATACTATTTTCAGTAAAATGTTGGAGCATTGTTGATAAATATTGTGTAAAAATGTATGAGTTCATTAAATAAAAAGAAACTCCATAATTTAGAGAAAAATGATCGGGGTCCTACAAACCCCAGTATGTGCTTTGTGAGTAAAAATAAGTGTGTACGTGCAGGGTTAAGCAGTATGTGAAACTTTTTATGACTTTTATTGAAACGTTTGGATTGCGACGTCACAAGAAAATATTTAACTAATGTATTTATTTGCAAACCGACAATATTGATTTACTGGGGTGACATTATTTTCTAGGGGCGACACGTTGTTTACTCATATCCAGCACCTTTGCTTTGTCCTTGCCCAATAGGCACACTCTTGCTATCAGCGCCCGGGGCAACCTTCCCGCTTGCCCACCTAGTTAGGGCTCTGTCCGAAGGCAGTTTTACACAATGAGTACTTGATGAGAACCCTTTCTCACTCTAAAAGCGAAAGGCTCGCACCTAGCAAATCAACCGTGCTTATAGTTAAAATGGAAAAATAAAAACAAGTACATAATGTTGATATCAGATGCCATATAGAGAGTGGTTAATTAATTCTAAAATAAGTGTTAACTTTCGTCGAAATTTACTCCTATTTTGATATTTTTTAACTTTCTACAGGCTGTGGGTTGGGAGTGGGAAGTATAAAATTTTAAAAATGACTCCACATTCAATTCCAGAGTGCTATATTTGCAGACTTTTCACAGTAAAAATAATATAACATTTATCATAAGGTGCAGAAAAGTTGGTTAAATGAGTCGGGTTAAAAAATAAACATATACATATATAATTTTTAGAAGCAACGTTGGGCGGTATAATTATCTGCTCATGCTAAAATTACTAGCTAAAACATGGTTAAGAAGTTGTTTTTCATTAGGTACTATTAAACATTCGTCTATTAGTTTTAGAGTTTGACCAACAAGCTTTTGTACTGTGTTCTGAGCGTCAAACGTTTACGGAGGTCATTTCACAACTAATGCACAACCGACAATATTGCGCAGTGGATGATGCTTTTGCGGTATACCTAGCGTCATTTTAACTTCAGTTCATGAGGTAGCAACACGTATGCTTGTGAGATCTGTAGTGTAGGCCTACATATGTTGACTGTGACAAATGTTGTAAATACATGATGCAGGTTTTTAGTTATTGAGTCTGTTGACGACCAGAGATTGTTCTTCAAGATTGAAACTTGATGACTGCTGAACATAAGCTTATATGGATTGACAATGTAACTCTACTGAAACAAAGATTCAACATAGAATCAGACATTTGCGAGTGACAGAATTGTGCCTTCTAGTGATAAAAATTATTCTTATTGATTAAATATAAGGTAACGAAAACAGATCTTGCTGTTTTAGACATCCCATTATTATGCGCTCACAGACATGAAACGAAATGACACACGTGCCTACAAAGCGATGACGAGTTAGTCTGAGCATCGATCGTCAGTAATATAGGCACGTTGCGCACACATAACAGCCATAGCTCGACCAGTGTCAAAGAGAAATAAAGGTAGAGCTCCTCCGTGGCTAAGCGGTTGGCGTATGCGCCTTTGGCGTGGGAGGCCCGGTTCGATTCCCGGCGGGAGCTCATGTGGTAGATTCCACGTTAATCAGTAGGTCCACGTCTCATATAACCTCGCTGCTGAACGGGACGTTAAACTCAAAATCAACTCAACTCAAAAAATGGAGGTACTGAAGCAATTTGTTTGCTTCTCTTTGTTGTATGTCTTTAAAGTGTGATTGTCAGCTGCTGCATGGAGTCACCGCATATGCCAGACATTTGGAGAAAACGCCATGAACAAACGCACCACCAGGCATTGCTTCCAGAAATTTTATTCGGAAGATGTGAACCTTTCCAATGACCTTCGGAGTGGACGACCCATACGTTGGATGGGATGACGCCCTGAAAGCAGCCTTTGAGAAGAGCAGTGGTCGAAAGTGTGGTGAACTAGCAAAAGGGTTCCATGTTTCCGCTGAAATAGTCAGAGTGCACCTGCATGAGATAGGGAACTCATACAAGCCAAGCAAGTGGGTATCCCACACATTGTCGGTAGCCAACATGGAACAAGTGCCTACCTGTTTGTCCTTGCTCACTGGCCACCTGAACACACAGATGTTTGGTCACTTAGTGGCTGGTGACGGAAAGTGGGTCCTCTACGACACTCCAAAGCGCACCATACATTTTTTGGCGCCACATAACCATGTTCGGCATACCTTAAGACCAGCTCTACAGCCATGAAAGGTTGGAATTGTATGGTGGAATTGTTGCCAAATGGTGTATTACAAGCTCCTTCCACTTGGTCAGACAACAATTGAAGATATCTACTCTTAACAGTTGCAAAGGGTGCACCGTGCATTGCAGCAGAAAGAGCCAACATTGGTGAAACACAGGGATGTGTTGTTCCTGCACGACCATGTCAAGCCACATGTGACAGGATTCGGGAGACCCTTCACCTATTTGACTGGGATACACTGTGCCATGCATCATATTCATCGGACCTTGCGCTAACAGATTAGCACCTCTTTCATTCCTTCGACAACCACCTCCGCTGAAGATCCTTCGCAGATGAGAGAGACCAGCAGAACATACTCACGGACTTCTTTGCTTTCACGGCCGCCGAGTTTTATCACCAGGGTATTGTGCAGCTGAAGGGACGTTGCAAAAGATTTTGGATGCTGATAAACATTCTTCGAAGCTTAAAGGTGCGTACCGTGCACTGTATTACTCATTGCTTATTACTGCTCTTGAACGGCAACAACTTTTTCGGTTATCTTTTATTAATATGCGTAAAATAACAAAATGTTCATTTAAGGTAAGTTTCCAATCCTGGATATTATTTTGTTTGCGTTAAGTGTATAATTGTATGTATTTTATTTAGAGGATTTACTGATATGCTTTAATTTGAAAACTTTCTTTTTCTTTTAGTTTTATTCATACAGAAGCCCGTTTTCAGTACAGAAATAACAGAGTTTGTAGGTAGAAGAAAGAGAGAACTTCTTGTTTTACAGCTGGTAAAACTTTCATTGCGTTTTTCCTACATAGTTTTGTTCCTATAGATCTTTAAGGAAGAAACGTCATCCTTCTGGAAAGTATAAAAAGGGACAGAATGCAATGGTCGCCGCTCAATATACAGCATTTTGTTGGATGGTAGATGCCTTAGTGATAGAGTGGAGAATGATAGAGTCACTACTTGATATAACTTTTGTAACACGTAAATGAGTGCTTCTGAGTTGGTTGTCACAAATCTCTAATGGGAGTCTGCACACTCTGTAATGCTACGTTATATTATTTTACATATTATATATTTAATAAATTACTACAACCAACTGTATAAATACTCTCCTTAAAGAGAAGAATAGTATTTAGCCATAAATTACTGTTTATCTTTTAGTATCAAATCTCTACAAACTAGACAATTCCACTTTATATAGCACACAAATTTTACTTTTTTATTAATAAGTGAGTATATCACTAACCCAGAGTTTCAGTCTCGCACTATCCATGATTATTAATCAAACACAAATCAGAGAAATATACTGAGCACACAAAATGGTAAGAATAGTAATAATAATAGTAACGAAAAATACAAAACATCTTGCAGTCAATGACTCAGTTCGTACTGACTAAATAATCGAGCAATTCTTTTACTATAAATTAATCTTCGCTTAAACACTCCACAGCACACAACTTACACTTGAAAATTTCTTCTCCTACTTCTATGGAAGTTAGAACTTACACGTCAAGCTATCTCTTTTTAAAAAGGTTCTTTATTCTTGCTTGTTTCTTTTAAGTCCAGGTCCCTTCTGTAGCGGGTCACATTTACTACGACAGACATCTTGCCATTGTAGTCTTTTTGACAAAGATTTGTAATTCGTGAACTGTTCATAAAAAATATGTAACATCTTTTACCAGATTTAGAAGTAAAACTATTGGGTCCTGCTTTAGTCTATTCAGCATCTCGTCCTGCTACTTTGTCCATTGAATCTCTGCCCTTTCTTAAGCAATTATATTAAACAAGCTAAAGTATCTGATATTTATTATTCGAAATAAAATTTGATTGGATTATATATTTATACTAGGGTGTCCCTTATTTTGGGTAATTTCGTGTTGTCATACGCACATCCCCCAAATGTATTCTATGTGACCATAAACACGCATTGCTGAAATAGCAGCTCTATACTAGAACGTTAACGCGTGCAGGATTGACGACTAAGATATGAAATGTCGTTTTCACATTATAATATAATTTAGAATTTCGAACTGTCATAACGGAAACACTAAAAGTGACAAAGAAACGAAACTTTGCACGAAGAAACTAGAGAAGGGGCGACATCTGCTCGTGAATTGACAAACAGCACCGGATGAACAATATCGCCAAACAAAGACAAAGATTTGTCTTTGTAAATGGATTGTCCTGAAGTAAATATCATCGTTCGAATCAGGAATGAAAATAAAAACAAAAGAAAATGTAAATACAGATCAGTGTTGCAAACTTTTCGAGCAATAATGTGTAATATGTATTTGCGCAAACAGAGAGTGAGGTGGTAACATTTTGTACACCTTAAATTAGATATTGACAAGAATTCTTGGCGTTGACTCTTAGTCTGGAAGCTTCCGCTGAACAGTGTTGCCATCAACAGAAGGAAGAAATTAACTTTGGAAGAGATACAATTACTCAGAAGAGGTCAGTAGTGCTGTATGGTTTAAAACCTATAATGTAAGGCAGAAGAGCAAGAGGAGTAGCCGTGGTATATATATATATATATATATATATATATATATATATATATATTCTTATAGCCAGAAAACAGTTGCTATTCTTAGGTATTCAGGATGATTTTGTGTCCCTTTAACTTACGATTAAAAGTCGATATTTACAAAATGTAAAAGCTTGAGCATGATCAATATTAAAGCGCTCTATGCAAGCTCGTGAGATTTTTGCTGATAGTATTATATTATGTATACCTGTAACCACGCTTAAGTTCCATATTGCTTTCGCTGTTTTTCATCGACATTTATTTCCATATGTTATTTCTGCTATTTATAATGCTTGATCTCAATCAGCGCCTATTTGACCTATGTCAGTCTCTTTTGTTAAGCGGGGGTCCCGGGTTCGATCCCAGCCCCCGCCAAGTGAACTTTTGTGGTGGACAAACACAGTGCTCGTGGCTTTTCTTGGGGTTCTCCCATTTCCTCCCACTTTCTTCATACCACCATTTCACTCATCTCTTATCATCACCGTCTTCTTTAGCCTAACCGGCCTAAGTGTGGGACGTAAAACTCAAAGATTTCATTTCATTTTTTTGTTAAGCGCTACTTTCAAGCCATTACTACCCCTCTCTCGCGGTAATAGACGAGCAGGAGAATATGCAACTACAATCGACAGGGTTTGATCCTCAGACATTCAGGATCCTCCGTCTGACTTCTAGGAGGACAAACCTTACAAAGACGACATTAAAAGAGAAACACCTTAGGTGAAAACGAAGATATTAGGTGAATATCGTTACACATGGTATACCCTCGTTTTACACCAAATGCCCTGTCAATAATAATACCTGAATACTTATAAGAATAAGTGGTCGTTAAGAAAGAAGAAAAACCTATAAACAATGTATATTGAAGAAGCAAGTTTAAAGAGCCCGGAAATAGAAGTAAATATACATACTTCTATGTAAGGAACATTAACAAAACTACAGTCCAATAAATGTACGTCCTCTACTTACTATTGGTATTTAATCCCCAACTGTAGAAACTAATTGTTGTAGTTCTACTACCAGAACATAGATGGTAAATTATTATTTCATTCTTTAAATACATATGTGTTTACGATTAAACATACCCAAGAGAAATTGATCAAATAAAAATAGTATAATAGTATTTTAAAACAAAACTTTTGTTTGTGTGATTATTGTATCATTTATTTGGCCTCTAAATTGTGAGTAATATATGTACATGCAAAGCTAAGAAATAGAGTAACATATCTTTTAAATGTCGTCAGCACAGTGAATCTTTAATGATTCCTACTATCCTATTTGTAGCGTATTATAAATCATTAAAACTCATTACACAGGGCTGCAAATGAATACCAATGTTATGCTGCTATTATTGGACAGAAGAACTTTATTATTTGTGCCATGCTAATAAGAATTAAAATTGTGCTTTCCACTACCAGCAAGGGTTTCTTAGAAATCAAGTTTCAAAATCTGATTCTTCCCAAATATTGAGTACTGCATTAAGAGATGAATGCTAACTTCTGTCAGACTAATGACCTTATCACACTAAATATGTCAATACGTTTTGTTTAATATGAATCTAGACACACACAAAGAGAATATACTGATTTCCCCATATACATATTACTATTAACAGTCTACATACAACATTCCCTCATAACCTCAACTAAGTCCGTAGAACCTACATACTATTAATTTTATTTCAGCACCGGTTCTTCTCTAAATTAGCATCCCTAACATTCTTTTGATTTTCTTCTTTTCTGTCCAACAATAGTCATCCATCATTCGTACTGACACTCCATTGTCCTTGATATCTCTTTTCCATATTATATCTGTCATGATGGAAACATTTGCTTTCCATCATCCATACTTAATTATCTGAGATTTGGGGATACAAAATAGAAATTTGAATTTAAAACAGTACAATTTAAAAGTCATATAACAACCCAGCCCTTGATTTTTAAGTAACATACTCTCAACAGGGTTAGTGGAATTAGAATTCTTTTAGTTCTGAAAGATGTTAGTTACCACATTTCTAGGACTCCTTTCAGCGTATGTTATTGTTTCTTCGAATCTTTTATGTTTCGTTGATTTCCCAAGGTCTGTGACAGCAGAGAGACTTTCACTTTGATTTCACGTTGATTTCACGTTGATCTCACTTTGATTTCACGTTGATTTCACTTTGTCGTATGACAGTGACGGAAACTTGTTGCATATCAACTAGAAACATCATCCTCCCTTCGCAAATGCCTTCAGAAATTATTTTTAAATTCTAATTCTATAAAGAGGAGAGAAGTACTACTTTCTAAGGACTAGCCAAATTTTTCTGTTCAATGATTTTCGAACCCAGATTCAATTATTTGCTTATTGCCCATTGTTTTATTTCCCACGGGCAATTCCGTGCCCTTCCATCTCACTCGTAGACTTAACTTACAACTTGTGACATTGCATATAACTTGTGACACTGTTGTTCAAGTAAAATGTTAAAATATGTACCTCATATTCTGTTTTATTAAAAATAAGTGGCATGATGCTATAAGTTTATTGTAATGACACACAATAAACAACAAGAATTGAGGAAAACGTTTTTCATTATGCAAGAAAACAAATTTTAAACTTCTATTTTTTGAATCAATAAATGGTGTGAACTCAGTTAAATGGAAAATATAATTTGGTAAGCAAGCAAGACACGGCAAAAAAGAGAGAATCTTGTTTCAAGTAATAAGGAACAAACAACTTTTCTTGGTGTGTGTGCATGTGTGTAGTAGGCTGGTACGTGCATGTAACCCTAGTCCTTTGTTATTTGAATGAACTAAAAGAAACATCAATAGTGCAAATACAATGTAAGTTATAGCTGTTAAAGTGAGAATCTGTTACTACCTTTAAAAAACACTATTTGACAGCCATTTTGCAATATAGCGGCCAAACATCAATAGTGCAAACATAGCTTGAGTTACAGCTATTAAAGTGAGTCAGTCATTACATTGAAACGCCACATTTGTCGGTCATTTTCCAATATGGCGGCCAAACCTTTCACCGGATTTTTAGGACTTTTTGCAAGTTGTTATATATACCAAGTATGTGCAAAATTTCAACTTGTTATGATTTTTTTCTGGGTTAATGTAAAAGAAAACTAGTAAGAAGAAAGGAAATTTTGGGGACTTTTAAAAGGAAATTCGTCCGTTACTTCCCGCATGTGGATCAAATTGGTAAGTGTAATAGATGGTGTATAAGCGTAGTGCTTTGTTATTCGAATGAAGTAAAAATAAAATGAATTGTGCAAATACAACGTGAGTTATAGGTATTAAAGTGGTAATCAGTCATTACATTCAGAAACCACATTTTGTCGGCCATTTTCCAATTTCGTGGCCAAACCAGTCACCGGATATTTCATGACTTTTTGTATGTTGTTATATACACTTTCTCAAAGGAATGTGCAAAATTTCAGCTATTTATTATTTTTTCCGTGTTTAGCCCTTTTTTTGTCTATTTTGACGGGACTAAATGCGAATGCACTGATTTCTCTCACTACCATGTTACATATACTTGGCAGTATATAAAGTATACATTTTTAACTACTGGCTAACATTTATGTCGGGATATGTAGAAATAGGAGGTTTCATTCGGTGAGTACTCGTATTATTTTCTAACTTAGTTTCCTTTTAAAGAGTTGAAAGAAACAAAATTCAGCAACAAATTTCGTCTCAACGATCTTATTGTTTAAAAAACTTTTTATTTTGGGCTTGAATATTGCATACGCGCAATTTCAGAAGACATGGGCCTAAGTTTCCGACATTCTTCATGCAAGTCTCCCAGTATTGCCTCGAACAGTGAATCGAGACATAGAGGGAGCACCTACATTCTCATAATGCAGGAAGTTGGGATTTGACAAAATGTTCTTGTTATTCATACTCAGTGTCCTTTCATTAATATTTGCGTTCATTTCCAACCATTTATGTTTCTACTTCAATATAAACTCTTTTCTTGTGTATTAAACCTTCAATTAACAAATTGTTTTCTTTTACTTCTTGTACATTAGTACGACGAAGTGATCGTAATGTCCTTCAGCGCAAATGGTCGTCAATAGCCCAATAGCCAATTCCAGAAAATGTTTAACTTATAGTCGTTAAATGTAAATATTTGATATAATGTTGAATAATGTCCAGACTAATAGTAATAAAGCACAGTAGGTATTCTAGAATATTATTAATTTTAACGGGGAACAATTGTCCATACATAAGACATGTATCAAAAGATCTAGATACCATACGTAATATCAATGAACAATATTATATGGATGAACTTGAAAGCTCCTGTGTATTTTTTTTGGACACAACCAAGAGACTTTGTTTGTAAACCAAGGAACTTACTAGAGTTCTAGAGTTATACAAGATATATTCGAAAAATATTATACTATTTTCTTAATTTTTCTAGGTGCTCTATACGTGGAGAGAAGTGTCATTGACGAGTATTCGTATTAAATACTCCAAATTTTGATAGTTATACATCCTATTCAAAAGAGCACTTTTTTTCAATGTGACATCCATACAATAACAGAAGACATTTTGTGTTCTGGAATACACAAATATAAAGTCCGTTTCAACATTTCAACGAAACTTTCGACTACAGTTTGGGGCCCACCCGACTGTCAAGTTGGTTACAACAACTTGAAGAGGACTTCCGAGATTTCATTTTGCAACAGGATGAAGCTCCAATTCACTTTCATAATGACATCAGAGGATATCGGAATCAACATCTATCACAGTGTTGGAAAGGTGGCAGTGGTCCTAATGATGAACCATTATTGAGATGGCATCCAAGGTCTCCAGACATACCACCATACACTTCCTTTGATGCAGCTTTGTCGAGCACCGCTTCCTTGTCCCGCCATTGCCACGAGATCTGTCGGAGCTGTGAGAACGGACAACAGAAACCTTTGCTGCGTTACATGTGACATATTGATTCGAGTGTCGGACTTGATATCTGTTAGGTTATAAAGAGCGCTCATTGAATCTTTGCAAGGTAGATAAACAAAACTTTGATACATTACCTTGCATTTATTGCACAAAGGATTCTATCACATAAGGAGGCTCGAAATGGCTTTTGAAAAGGGTATATTCTTTTTGGACCCTATTTGGAATGAATTTACACATTTAACGCAATTTCGTTCTGAAATAACTTCTAATTTTAAAGTGTTCCATATATTGGACGATATAGCAAATATCAGCTGATGATAGTGATCAACAAATGCAAGACAAAGTCCAAAACCCTGTTGGTCTTTTTTTCCTCTTGCACGTCCAGTCTTCCTCTTGCTCTTGCACTGCAACCCTATTCTTGGTTTTGTACAGCATATCTTGGTCTTGGTCTTGGTCTTGCTTTTAGGAAATCTTGTGCTTTTCATAAGTAAATTTTAGTACGCATATAAGGGATAAAAATGCTACAATGCACCAGTAGTAGGCCTAATGGAAATAAAAAGTGTGTTTCTAAAGGTAATATCGTTTACCGTCGTGTAAGTATGATGATAGGGTATAACATAGGGGATGATCTTTTTTCTCAATCGATGCCCATGTTTTACTACTTATAAAATAAATCACAACGTTTCGTAAACTTGTTGTATTGTTAAGAGATATAATACTCCACAGGTTCCCATATTGTGGAAGCTACCCCTGAGATGAATTAAAGAAAATTGGGACGACATAAAATAACTGCATAAACTCCAATTTATTTGAAATAACTTAAAAAATTACTCTCACTTGTGAGTATGGATTATTTGTTGCTGTATAATGGTATATTGCTCAATCCTCAATGTGCAGTATACCAAAGGATTCTAAAATTTATACTGATAAACAATTATTCAACATATAAGCATCCTCCCATGAAATTAAAAATTGTCATCCCATATACTAATTTTTTCAGTTCGATATTAATTTTATGAGCACACATTAAAAATTTAAAACGGATGTTTGAGCCGCAAAGTCAAGGTCAAATCCATCTAGTTGACACCTATGGTGTACGGGATTACCGTTGTTCAATAATATATTTCTCTGTATTTTTTGAACACCACTAATATGTTTTGAAATCGAATGAAATATCTAGTTTGACGTCCTACGTTTTTGCACCGAGGCTAAGGGAGACGGTGATGATGAAAGTTGAATGAACAGTGGAACGAAGAAGGTAGGACGAAACGGGAAAACCTCGAGAAAATCTACGCACATGGTATCTGTCCACCAAAAAAACTCACATGGCGCAAGGTGACATCTATATTGCTTGAAAATGAGTAATAACTACAGTAAATGCAAACCGATTCAGATAACGATATACAAAAGCTATATGCTACAGGGTCATATCGACTCCCACAGATTGCATAAACTACTGGCATGGGCGGCGATTAGGGGGGGAAAAGGGGGGCAGTTGCCCCCCACTTTTTTGAAGTAACCCACTAATGTATATAATTTCATTTGGAAGTTAAAGGTTTCGTATGTATTACTGTTTCATAGAAAAAAATGGTGCCATATAATATTTGCCATTGCGTGAGTACGTATTGGTTTTCTTCCTGTGAAGTTAAGAAAGCTACAAGAATTGTGTTTTAATTGCCACGGAAAATAACCCCAAAATTGACGTATTGGAGCACAACAATTCCAGCATTTAGGGATATAGAAGCAAAACTTGTTAAATCCATTTTTCAATTTTCTCAGGAAACGAAGAAGTGACGCCCTTTTGTTTCAGAATTGTTGAAGTTGTTTTTTTTAATTGGTCACTATTAATACAAATGAGTGAAATCAACCACAAAACAAAACAAAAAACAAATCGTTCAATAATTCTGAAAACATGAGGGCGTCACTTTTTCTTCGTTCCCAGATAAAATTCGAAAATGTATTTAGCAGGGGTTGCTTCTATACCTTTTTCTTACAAGGGCTCGATATGTTTGCTGCTTTGAGACTGAGAGAACGTTTCGCAAAGAAAGAAGTCTATTTCACAAGACATTCTTTAATTGCACATAAACTGACAGTTCCTAAAATGTCTTCTCTCCTTTGTAAAGTAAGGGATATTGATTAAAAAGAGCGTAATAAGAAACAACTACCTTTTTCATTGTTTTGTAGTGTAATATACGAGTGAGTGGTGTGTTTAGGGGTGCACGAGTGTATATACAATTAAATTTAATGAATTCAACACAATTCTAGGTTTTAGGATTATTTTCTATAACTGGAGTGTGGAGTGATTCTAAGTATTATTGTGTTTTAATGTGTTCCAAGAAAGTGAAAACTGCACCTAATGGCAACGAACATATTTCGGGAAGCTGCAAAAGCAAATATTGCTTCAAATGTAGCATATGCTTGTAGTATTAATGTCTTTCATTTTCTAAGAGTGGTGTGGAATTAAAAATTAAGTTGTTCATTAATCCCCAGTTTCAATATAACTTCTACAAAACAAGACTCGTTATTCATTACTATGTTTAATATTATTCTCTCTATTTATTTGTTTGGTAAATTTGTTATTAAATAATCTGATTACACAATTTTCCAGACAAAATTTTAAGATGTTCATGAGCATGGAATCAAGTCTCTTCTGACACCTTCGTTGTTTAAGAGTACAAAGGGATAGTACCTACTTCCGTTGCTCTTGTCTGTTTACTTAATAAAATATGAAATGCGATATACGGTGTTTTAAACGAAAAAGATAGGATCCTATTAGTTATACAACCTTTCGTCAAACAAAGTGTTAGAAATAACCAGGGAAACTAACAATGATATACAAATATTCAGATCATGTTTGCCCCCCCCCCCCCACTTTTAACGTCCAATCGCCGCCACTGACTACTGGGAACATATTCATTGCACCGGAATTTTTACTGAAGTCAAGAAATTCAAGTGAAAGATGTAATGCTTCTTTTAATTTTACATTCTGTAAAAAAAAAAAAAAAAAAAAAAATAAGTAGTCTCGGTATATCTTCATTACTCTTGCGCAAGAGCCTTGATCTTGGTCTTGGTTCTGCATCGAGATTCCTGGTCTTGGTCTTGCATGCAAAACTCCTGGCCTCAGCACTAGTTTACGTAAAGTGTTAGTTAACTTTCATTTTTAATCTAATTTACCACATCCTTATGTGTGGTATCCCATAAAAGGATGAATATATTATTTGCGATATAACATTTGTGTTCAAATACAAATTTTCAATAAGATATGGAAAAGAAGATGAGAAAAGTCGATTCTTGAATGATATAACGTGATCTCTCCAGTGAGATTGGCTGTTATATCAAAATTATTATAATAATATTTAATATATAGTACGTATAAATGTTCACAGCACAACAATCAGTAAAAGGTATGACCACAGCACTGAACTTTCTAGGAGCTCCCATATTCTGAACTGAGTCATGTTACGCTCCAGTACTAAGAGAAATATTTCAGAAGATTGATAAAATTTTAACAATTTCAAGAACTTCGTAGTCCTGTTCCCCAGTATTGAAATAATTTCATCCAATTATACCAATAAATGTATTCATCTTAAAATTAAATGTCTATGGTTTATACGATGTCATTCATTCAACATGCCTACCTTTTTTCTACTGCCTGACAGACATCTTTTTAAAAAAATCACTAAAGTGACAGGGAGCTGGAATGGCTATATAAGACCAGGGTCTGGAATGTTCCAAGGCACTTCTAAAGTCTTTTTAACAAGAAATATCAATCCACAGGAGTCAACTTATCTGTTGTGGATTTTTCATTTGAAGTTATTTCTATCATGCTGCATCGATATGAATGAAATAGTTATCTAAGAGTGTGAACAAAATCGAATTAGTTTCTTTTGATTTGTTTTACGAAATATTAAAAAAAAAACGTTAGATGTTTCTTCTATTATTTTAAATCTATAGAAAAACACAATTCGAAAAATCTTTCAAAGTCCGTGTTAGAATCTGAAATTTATCGAGATGTGTTGAACATTATAGATTCTAGGCGAATGTGGATGCATTAGGAAGAATGCGTGAGGATCGAATAACCACTTTTTCTGAAGTAAAGTAAAATGAAACGAAATTAAATCTTCCTATTTACGAGGGTAAGCCAACTGAAAACCATAAAAGTAGAAATAAATATCCGCATATGGCGCCAGTGAGCTGTAAGTTGGCATGCCTGTTTACGATAGTATGCCGGATGTCTCCTAGGTGGCAGCAGCCGGCAGATGCACAAACACCGGCACATCAACAGTTCCAAAATGGCAGCCCCACTAGCTACATGCACCAGCGCGAAGCCATCGTTTTCGAAAACCGCCGTGTGACAATAGACGAAATTGCAGTATGTGTACACATGAGTCATGGATCGGCACATCATATTGTGAATGATGTTCTCCAGTTTCATACGGTGTCTGCAAGATGGGTGCCCCGACAACTGACGCCTGAACTGAAACAGCGATGTGTTGATGCGTGCGAAGACCTTTTGTGGCGTGCTGTACGTGACGGTAATGCCTTCCTGTCACGAATCGTCACTGGTGACGAAACATGGGTGCATTACCATCAGCCTGAAACAAAGGCTCAAAGAAGCAATGGGCGGCAGGAAGTTCCACTCCGATGAAGAGGTACGCAACGCGGTGTACGAGTGGTTGCGCCGTCGCCCAAAATACTTTTTTTTTCTGCAGGTATTCAGGCTCTTCCGAAGCGCTGGCGGACTTGCATTGAACGAGGAGGGTACTATGTAGAAAAGTGATTTACTTCTGTACCCTGTGTGACCAATAAATAATATTTAAAAAAAAATATTATGGTTTTCATTTGACTCCCCCTCTTAACGTCCAACGGTTATGCCTGTGAGAGTAAGGGAGGCGATAGTTAAGTCAAGTTAATGATGATGGAAGAATTGGTGGAATGGTAAAGTGGAAGGGAAGGGAATAACATGAGAAAAAGAATGAGCACGATGTTATCCATCAAAACCTTTCTTGGTCGGGAATCAAACCAGGGATATCCGTACCAGAGATAAGTACTCTACCACCGATCCAACGTGCCCCTCCATGAAAAGAGTAAATTCTTCTAAAAAATTGAATTAATTGTAGTAAATGGGCAGAAAATTGGAAAGAAAAAGTAACTGTAATTGTCCTGAATCGAATTATTGTTAAAACCAATAAAGTATTCATTCACATTGAAGAAATCCAGTTCTTTATTTAAAGCTCCGGATATTCTTCTTCAAAAATTGCAACAGTAAATGTAATCAATTTTCAAAGGATAAGTTTCTATGTCAACTTTAGCATTTTATATACATGTCGCTATTGACATTTTGTAGGTACTCAAATTTGGAACATTTCTAGCTTTCAAAATTACATTGTAATAAATATTTTTAGTTGAACTGCCATTAGGAAATATAGCTTCTATTTCATGCTGTTATTGAATATTAATGATAAAGGCTAAGAAAAGAAAGTAGAAAGTTCCCTTGCTAAACCATCACTTAACTACCATCTATTATGAATTAATAGTACTCAGCAGAAATCATTTTATTAAGTACCGTATTCATCTCTAAATTAGTTATCAGGTGTTGAATACCAAGATCTACAATCTTTTATCTAAACTTCCGTCCATGGTAGCTCCGGAGTAGATCCCCACAACATGTTTTTAATGGTGTATTACTATTTATTTGTTGTTTTTATCTTAATATGCTATATCTACTTCTGCTTCGTTTCCATGGTTCAGTTTTCGCCCTTTTATTTTAAGATTGATATAACTAAAAATTACTAAATTTTCAGGAGAAGCGTTAAAAATTTCGAAACGCAGTGAAAACAAATGGGCGCAAGAACGACACAAAGTGTTCTCTAGCGCCCAGTTTTGGAAGCAAATCTGTGAATTTTTTAATAGAGATACATATCAACATTAGCATCCATTTTCTGCCAATAGGTCAATAAGGTTGAATTTTGTGTTTTGTCACTTTTGAAATAAACGTATTTTAGCTGTTAAAAAAATTCGCATTTTCATACTTTCCTTTCTCTCTACTAGGTATATATTCATCTCTCTTATGTCACTGTGCATAGTTAATACCTTCCGACTGTTAAGATTTTAAGGTATTAAATTTAAACTACACACCATTCGGAAATCATGAAAATAATGAATCCTTATCTATCCTGTTTCCAACCAGGACTAGAAGTCCCTACTAGTGTTATATAAATAAACTTTTAGAGGTGGACTGGGGATAGCGCTCCTATTAAATAAATATCCCTCAGAGATTAAAAAATTCCAAACCACGTACGGAAATACTTTTTTCGTGAACAAGATAGCCGCACAATTGGATATTAAGAGCCTGCCTTACTAAAAATAATACAAAATTTACCATTTTTCTTTTGCTTGATTATTCATCAGTGAAAGGAGATAATGAAATGAACATTACCATAATCATAGATAATGCTATTCTACAACAGAAAATATGAACCTGGAGAATGTTCAGTGTTGCCATCCATAGAAATTACAGTGTTGCCAGAAAAATAATTTCCCTAAAATCTAAATTAAGGCATCGAGAAGAGGAACAAACTCAACTGCATTTGATTACGTGTCATATTGTTTTGGTTTCCTGTGAACTACTTTTTAAATAATAGTTGTATTTAGTTTGTAATAAGCAAAATAGTTTTAACATACAGTTATTAAAACTAAATAATAATGTTAATTAAAAAGTAGTTCACAAGAAACCAAAACAACATGATACGTAATCATATACAGTTGAGTTCATTCCTCTACTCGCTAAATTAACTTAGATTTTAGGGAAATTGTTTTTCTGGCAACACTGTAATTTCTATAGATTGCAACACTGACCATTCTTCAAGTTCATATTTTCTGTTGTAGAATAGCATTATCTAAGATTGTGGCAACTTTCATTTCATTATCTCCTTTCACTGATGAATAATCAAGCAAAAGAAAAATGGTAAATTTTGTATTATTTTTAGTAAGGCAGGCTCTTAATGCTCTATTCATGAAATGTGAACTTCACGTAGGAAATACACTCTTACTGCCTTGGAAAGTGCTTCTTATCGGAAGAGTTCCATTAATAGATGCTGATTGACTTTAGGAGAGCTAAGTATAATTAAATCATGTGCATATATAGCATAAAACCTGCAGTGTATTAAATAACGAATAACACAAACAACTAGTCGTATGTGGTACTAAAGAGCATGAATGTTATATAGGCGAGTTAGAGCAGGAACGCAAAGTGAGGCGCGAACGTAGGGACGGGACACGGAAATAGGTAGCAGGCGCATTGTTACAGTGGGTATACGTATATACGAGAATAGTAAGAAAACATTGAGCAGAAATAATTGAACTGAACAAAATGCATGAGTGTAAAAGTCCATACACAGTTTTCGACAAAATGGAAAATAACGAACTTAAAAAAAATGACGTACAAGAATCATTCCACTTACAAAGGTGAACCTTTTCGAGGTATATATGCTCCTATTAAACTCTTCATTGTAATAGTATCACACGGAAATATCTAGTTCACTAGACGTGCCACGGAATTAGGGTTTTTGTATTGCTATATCCATATACACGTTTCATAAATTGCTACTTTTAGAAGAAGGACTTGTCACTGCAAGGCACAATAGTTGTGGCAAGTGGAAAAGCAAAGGCATGTTGAAGGCATTCCATTTCAGAGATTGCGAAACAAACGTGGTTTCTCGCATTCCATACTTGCAAGGGTATTGAGATTAGGAACATACCGGGAAGATATGCTGGAACAAGTCACAGTGCGAAGGTCAGTGCCTCTTTCATAAATGTAGACTACGGATGCTGATCCACATCATATGAACCAAGAGAGGCAAGGTTCTATTTTAAATCACATCCGAGCTAAGTAAAGTTCCATCCGAAGTATAAGTGCACCGACAGTTCATCATTCGCTTTATAGTTATGGCTTCTGGAGAGGCAGACATACCTGAATGCTACTGTTCACAAGTCGCCATTAAACAGAATGGTTTGCATGGGCTCAAATGCACACAGGTTGGACAATGAGTAGTGGGAAGGGTAGCCTGGAGAGATGAGCCCCTATACAAATTCATTCGGGCCAATCTGAGACTGAATCCGGCGACAGCAGCTTGAAGCTATGTCCTGTGTGCAGGTTGGTACAATGCAAGGTGGTAGAGATGTCTTATTACATGGGATGTATGTTTTTGGGCACCACTGTGATATTAGTCTGCGTGAGGATTCTTATTTCCAACCGGTACGTGGACATCTTGGAGGATCATGTATAATTCATGGTTATTGTTCATGCCAACGGGACGGGCATTTACCAGCAAGACAATTGTCCAGCCATAGGTCCCTGACAGCCGAAAGGTGGTTCGAGGAGAATTCAACCAACCTCCAGTTAATGCTCTTACACTCCCGCAGTCTACATCTGAAATCAATGGAATATTCATGGAATGCTGTGGAAAGGACTGTGCGCACCAGATAGCCCTAATCAGAGAATGTGGAACACTTGTAGACTGCTGTGGATTACGAATGGCTCCAACAAATTTAGAAACGTCCGGAAGATGGTGAAGTCGTTACCTCGTCGTATCGCTGCAGTTCTTAAGGTAAATGGAGGCCGACATGCTATTAGGTAGGAATGACTTATTCAATAGCAGGTAAATATACTCTTAGTGAGATATAGCCAGATATTATGAGGAATTGTTTATAGTTCAATTTTTGTGTAACTATAATATTGTCTAAAGGCAATATGTACAAATTGATCTCTTCAAACTGACCAAACGGATATTCCGTAAGATAAATTCTCCACTGTAATTTTCGAGAAAAATCAAACATAATGTTTGTTCTGGCCCTTAAACGTATACTATTCTAATGTTACTGACAATATTCCCCCTCATCTGGATTAATAAAAGTGTTACTTGAACGCAAATACTGATTATTTAACTGTAGTAATAAATTATAATTTTTAATGTTTCTAGATACATACGTGATTTGACAAGCATAATATCATACTATTGTTCTCGTTATTTTACTCAAAGCCCATTATTCCTAAATTATACGTATATATGTATATCTTAAGGGCTGCTAAACGTTTCATGGCTTTGCCTCCCTCCCATTTACATGAAACGTTTTGCGTCGGTTCATATCAAAATTTTATATAATATCTTACTGTGTAATGGTGCAAATAAGTTTCAAGCTTTGGATTACCATACCATCATTTTAAGTTTTTTTTATTTGTTTGTTCAAGGAAAGTCTGCAAAGAATATTCACACTGAAATTCAACAATCACTGGAAAGTGTTCTTCCTAGGACACCATCAAAATCTGGATAGGTCATTTCAAGGCTGGTTCTTTCACCGTTGTCCGCTACCCTATGAGAACCGAACCGATCCTCTCCACGAACTGATCTTTAAGAACAATTGAATATCTACAAGAAATAAAATATAGCCCAAATACTGAAAATCTCAGGATGGCACTTTGGGTTCATTACCTGAAGTTTATTGGTAATCTGCAAATCACAATTTACTGGGTGTAGAAATGTTTCAACACTGATCAGAAGAAAGAACTAGTTAAAAATTCAAATATAATGTAGATCTAGTTTAAGTTTAGTGCTCGGGAGTTATTACTGAAGGTGAAAGGCGGTGCTATATCTATGATTCTGAATTAAGGACCATTCAACGGAGTCGCGTCACTACAGATTTCCGCAGCAAAAGAAGTTTCACATCCAGAAAGTAGCAAAGATGGGACAAATACGATTTTCGTTTGGAGGTATCAACGCACAAGTTGTAGAAGACCGTTGAGGACGCATATCCCAAATTTGAGGAAAATTTTACGGCTAAGTGCCTTCGAGAACCTCCAGGCTTTTTGCTTAATTGTATAGAGGGAAAATCTTAATTTCCTGTAGAGTGAATTACAGTTTAGGTGGTCGCTTCGAAAACATTTGGCTTTCTATTTCTAACAGTACGCGGTAACGCAAGGCAGAAATTGCCAATTGGTTTGGGATAACAGGCATTGTACTTATAATTAGTGATGGGTAAATTCCCGGGAATATATTTTTCGGGAATATTCCCTGGGAAGATTCCCGGGAAGATTCCCAAAATAGGAATTTATCCGGGAATTTATGTACAATCAGAAAGAAAATTGCATTCTATTACTATATTATGATTTCAAAGTTGAATTAATTTTTATATCACAGCATATTATTACTGTTGTCCACAGTGGATTCTTTAAAATGTATATTCTGAACGGTACTATATTACTTTATTAACACTTTATTATATTTAGAGAGTACGCATAAATCTATATTTATTTACAATATGTTCTATCAATTAAATATGTGCGAAAAAATTATATAGTAACAGTTTAAATTTATATGTAAGTGTATTTGCTCAACTTGACTCTATTACAGATATTATAAACACATTAAATTTATAAATGTTATTTACCAATTAGATTGGGTAAATGCTAGAAGATACATGTCTCACCAATTTATCAACATTTGCGCATACATAATTATGTTCAAAAAATTTTCAAGATAGGGCCTACTTACTTATCTTTATGTTTTAGCACGTAATATTGCCATACACGAGCTTTCATTCTACCTATTTCTCGAAATTCTATATATTAATTCACATGTAAAAGAAGTCCGAGTACTTCTTCAGAAATTCGAGTGAGAGAGAGGAGACAGCCCGATGTCTATTACTAATGGTGGTTCAGGGTTTATTGATAGTACTTCATCTCTATTTGTACATAATTCTAAATTACTTTACAAAATGGTTCGTTTTCATGATTTGTAAATTAGTACTTTGCTAATTTTGGCTGTTCTTTAGCATTGGGAGCCAGCTTTTGCACCTACTTTTTTGCGATATTCTATTCCGATGCGGTAAATTTATGGTTTCATACGTTAAATTACGTTACAAGCATTAAATTCAGACAGCATTGCGGAGCAAGCGTCAGCGAATGAAGACGGGTTAGAGACCCGCATGGCGCGTTGTTTTCTATCTTCGTTACCAACAATTGACTTTCTTTTCTCACATAAATCACTTCCACTTACCTTTTCGTTTTGTATAAATCCCCTACTGTCTTAAAAAATACGTTCGATACTTTCTTGACTACTTGAACATCACTATCAACTCATTTCTTCCGCAAATCATCCTACTTTTTGCTAGTTTTGGCCTCCAATATTAAACAATTACCCTACTTTTTAGTGCAAATGGAAATGGAACTTATAATATCATATTATTGGTTATATAAAGTACAGTCAAATAATTTTAATTTTTTTAACCTCCAAATTCTTTAAAACCTATAAGTAAATCATAATATATTAAAATAAAGTAATTAGTCATATGGTTCTTATAATTTGGAGGATAAAGTAAAGAAATGAAAATAAATTCCTTCCCGGGAATTTATAGGCCAGGGAAAAACCCGGGAATATTCCCATTTTTAAATTCCTTCCCACCTGGAATATTCCCACTGCCCATTACTACTTATAATTCACTTTCTGAACGTTTACTAAAGCTGGTACACAGAAAATACTTTGAAAGTGTTCGCAAACACGGTGTATAATCTATTGCTTCTACCAACACAAAATTAAGTGCATTTAGTATATTTTATCATATTTAGTAGTTAAATTTCTGAGTAGTTCAATGTAAAGAAAAGAATATGACAGAAATTGCAATATTTTACATTTTCCGTTATGTTGTTTGATACTACTTTTTGGAGTATTACTCTCCCAAATAGAGCACATTATGCATAACGAAACATGAAACAAATGGTTCATTGATATATATTTATCGTACATCAGTGCTGAGATGTGTACGACGAAGCCTGCGCTTAAAACGGGATTTAACTGAAGCAATGAACTCTCACTCTGGCCATTAGAGTAAGAAGAAAATTAAAAAGATATAAAAATGAACCTTTAACATAATTCGTGACTAAGGTTGTGTTAATTTATTCATTGTAAGAGCTCATTATTAGTATGTTCAATGTCGAATTCAAATTTTCTACGCAAGCGTCCCTTTTCAAAATGAAACGTTAATTATGATATATTATTCAGAAGATGGAATAGAAAAGTTCATGATATACAATTTATATCTGTTGACAGTGTTGTGACAGAATAAAAAATCTCAAATTTACACTGTGTGAAACTGCATTCTAACAAGTGACACTTCCCAAGTGTAACGTTCAGATTTTAATAAAATTTGGCAGGTAGATACAACGGTACCATCCTTTGCATCATCAATCTGCTTTGAAGGAAAAACCAATTGCAATAGAATGTTTACACGAGACAGTGAATCTATGATTTATTGCAAGTGAACTCTATAACTCACGTTAAAACATGAGACGTCCACCTCCAGTCGGATTTGAATCGGCTGATATATTATGAGAATCTAATCACGAAAGCAATCGTAGTATGTGTTTTCTAAATCTCAGGGAGGGAGTAAATCTTATTTTTCATCCACGACCGATTCTATACCCGAGCGTTGCGGAAGATTGGAAATCATCAAATTAATATTTGTCAAATCAAGTAAGATTGTCGAGATAGTACCATATTGCAAAATTTAGCGATTCAAATAGCATGGCACCTCGATGTCCTAAAGTGTGACGGTCTTAGACTTCGAGTACGATGTTTAGGAAGATATCGAATCAATTTCTAATGATTTGGAGAATGTCATTGTAAAATTCTAGGTTACAACCATCGTGTGTGGTACCATACGTAGCACCGGAATCGTCGAGAATGATGCCATCTACTTGTTGAGAACACCTTAATTGACTTTTTTTTTTCTTCCAGACAAGTTGATAGATACTCACCTACCATTAAGCATTTTTGTCACAGATTTCCAGTCACGCACGCAAGTAAGCAAAATGAAAATACTAGTGTCAGTTTCACAGAAATTATTATTTTGTTCAGCAGTTTTTCCAATTTCAATCAATACCTTATGTGCTTGAGCGCTCCCATTACACACCAATTCAGAGATGGCACGGTGACAAGCATTAATTTCTACTGCATCAAAAATTATATAACCTTAATTTCGAACGACGTTTGGAGATATGACTTCATAATACATCAAAAGAATTTACGGACTAAATCAACCAAATGTACCTAGTTGGTATAATCAGGGATTTGTCTTTTGAGCAGTCTCATATTAGCATTTCCCCATTACATCTATGTTTTGAGTCGTAGTTTTGATTTTTTTTTTTTTTTTTTTTTGAAAATTACGGGATGGAATGACCAAAAGTGGCAGATAATCAAGCCACCCTTCATCCCAATCTGTTGGTGTCGCTCTTTTATTTTCTCGAATGACTATCCTATCCTACATATCCTACATATACGTATTAAGTGAAAACTACTTTAATTGGACTAAAACGATAATGTAGAAATTTTCCTAGTTCTGGTTGTTAATGCTAGCACTACGTATTCTCACCTTGAGAGATGCATAACCGTAGAATTTAAAATATGTAAGAAGTTCAGATTTCTTTTAAGAACATCTGAACTTCTTTTGCAAAAATAAAGATCTGGAATATTTCAAATATAATGCTGTCAACTAATAATTCTTGAGTTGCTATTATAAAATATATTACACATGTTAAGTATCAAGAAAATCCAATAAATATAGATATTGAGAATTTTGAAAATTTTAATGAACAAAAGATAACTGCTTTCTCATTAGTTTAAATATTTTATTAATTCTTGTGATTCATTTATATCAACAGAACTAAAAGAGGTCTAATATAACAGAATTTTTAATAATTAGTTTGCAGCATCATCTAGAAAGTGTTAAGGCACCTAAAATGTAATACACAATAAACATGGCTTCCTGTTTGGTAAATACAAAAAGTCCTGAGTGCATGAGAGACTGACTAATCAACGCCCAGGCCAAACCGTGTAGAAAATGTTACGCAACGTTCCACCAAGGAAGACCTTTTGGAAATTTAAAGAGGAAAGGAAGAATTAGGGGTGGCATTGTTTATAGTGAAAGCCATTGCGTCATTTACCACAAGATGTGCAAGAGTACCCACCGACATATCTTTCACGTGTTTTATTAGTATATCAGAATCCCATTAATTGATTGTCAAACTCAATAGAGACAATTCCAACCACTTCTCTATTTCCGAATCTGAAGAGTAGAAACATGAAATTAGTAATATAGACTTCGCATTTAAGACAATTAGACTACTATTTCACCATTTTACATTGTCCCCTAAAAGAGAAAAATGCGAGAGAGGCAAAGGGAAGAATTATAATTCGAATAACAACGTTGACCATATCTTGAAATGTACTTGTTTATTTATATATTTAAGAAAACACAACAGGTAATATAACCTAATTACAGTGTTCATATCAGAGTTACATAAATAGCTGTAATATATGTGCGTAATCTATTCTTTGTCAGACCGTGTATATCTAGAACATTTACTTAATTGGTTGTACAATGGCCCCATCCTCCATGATAGTGACTGTTTTATTACATTTGTTAGAGATTTCTTACAATAAAAGAAATTTTTCTTCCTACACATATGTTTCCAATGAGCACAATGAGATGAAAGGCAGAGACCAAATCCTTACTATTTAATTTATTATTTAATATTTGCACAAGAATATTAACGAATTTAAATAATATTTACCGAAATCTATATCAAATTTCAACTTATTAATTATTACTTTCTAAGTTCAATAGGGTTTTAAATCATTTCGACGGTAGTTTTCGGAATTTTAGAATTTAGTGCTAAATATTTTTTAAAACTATGCGTTTTATGAAACATTGTTTCTCTATAAAAATATTGTTATCCATATTCAGTGGCGTATTTACGATTTTGTTTCGGGGGGGGCTTTGCTAACTTTCGGAGGGGGCTTTGCCTGAAAATGTGAAAATTCTGCAAGATATTCCATATACTTTACTATAGTAAGTAAGATTTCGGGGGGGGGCTTAAGCCCGGAAGCCCCCCCCCTAAATACGCCACTGTCCATATTCTATAAAACGACACTAACTTTATATCTTTGTGTTGTACCGCAACGAATATATCGCCATTTTTATCTGTGTATTGCTCATTTGATACTTCCACTAAGCGGTTTTTAATATGTCGTCGAAGATCAGGTAGAATTTCAGGGAACTGTTAGTATGTTGTTTAAAACATCATTCTCAATATATGTACCGAATTTCAGCTTGTTTCCAATTTGTTCCTTACTTTTTAGTAATTTCATTGCACTAGAAGTACTTTGCAAGATGGAAGAAAGAAGTTCCAACAAAGATTGTTTAAAAATTATTTTTCTCTTCTTTTGAAAAAGTTTTAGTCCATACGTGAATTTCTAAATTTGAAATAATCTAGTTTAACGTTCACAGACGCAGTACAGAGAACTCATAGGTAGCTGAGGAATCATAGAAAACTGAGGAATCATAGATAGCTTTACAAGTTTCGTTAATTTTCAAATTTACTCTGGACAAAACTGAGTTTGAAATCATTTTTAACTCCCTTCATTATATTTACCTTTTGCTATTTCTGAAAAGAACTATCTTTTCCAAAGTCCGTATATCTTTGCAACTTTCTTCGTGCTCAACTCGGATGAAATTGTACCACATATTTTCAGTCTTTTCTACCAATTTCGTACGTCGGCTACGTTATATATTTTCTCATTGAATTGCATTGTTCACATCCCGCAATCACTGAAGTCTGGTCGCTCGCTAGTTCGTCAACTCTTCTTGAGCTCTCAAGTCCAACTAACAAGGAGAAGGCACACTTTGGAAAGTGAACTTCGCGGCCATTTTTTGCGAGGTAGTAGTGCACATTTAAAGAGTTAATATTACAAAGTGGGAGAGCGCAATGGGCAAAAATGACCGAGAAAAACCGTCTTAAAGTTTTCTACTCGATGCATATATCGTACGACGCGCAAACTTATCAAGTGACGGCGTGGGGCAGTTAGGAAAATCAGCGACTCGAGTGTTAATGGACCAGGGTTTGATTCTCCGGTCACGGGTTGGTGTCAATTTGTTTCTTGTTTTTTTTTGCTTCAACCAATAAAGTAGACATTTGTAACTATAAGTAAAATATTAATTCACCATATGTTTATAATGAATATAAGACCGTTATGTACGTTGTGATCCGGAACAACTTTTAACCTCTTATTTCACATCTTTTCCTTTTGTTTTCTTAGCTATTCCACAACGGACATGGTCCATACCCATGCCAGGACCTTTGTCATGCTGTGGCCGGGAACGCAGTTGACTCGGATGCAGGCAACGTAAAAGAGATTATACTGAACTATGTATAATTAAATCATGCATTAAATGTACAATAAATGATAAAACTAAGATTTAAATAATGAATGTATAATATCACGTAATAAACACACATATTATATGCACATTAACCAAGAAAATAAATGAATTACAAACTGTTGCTTATTGTATCAGCGAAGTAGGTGGCTTGACATGCGAACTAAACAACTCACGTCATTCTTCGGCTAGCCAATAATGCTGTTCCATTACTGTCCTGCGGTTAGGTCCCGACTGCTGCTTCCGTGATGGATATCCCAAACTGGCGCCACAACTGTAGTCCCTAGTCCATGGGGTTGTTGAACGACGCTTTATAACATAAGTCCACTTATTTTAAAGATTACTGCGATAAAATACGAACTATCCCTTTTCAACACATACAAAAATCCATTAATTCTGTTTTCACATTTGGCGTATTAAAAGAAAACGTTAATATGCACATAAATATATAGTAACGCTATGATTGTGGGCAGCATGAACGCTGCTTTCGATAAAGTGCGACGAGCACAAGAGCAAACAGTGACGTAGAGGTAGCCCTCACAAGGGTGCCGGAGCACTGAGCTTTTTCCAGTTGGCTATTGCGTATAAGAACTTGGTGCTGGAGCTCCCCGCTTATGACGTATAGTGTTGAGTTTGAGCTCTTTGACTTAGAAGATGCGGCTGCTTCGAATTAACCAACCAGAGATGAACAATCACAACACGTAGGTGTGATTGTAAGTTTCCCGTTTTCTGAACTCAGAAAAGCGTTCACAAAGGGAGTCGTTGTCTCCCCATCGTATATCCATATATAGCCATGAAATCGGCCTGAGACTCACCAACACAGACGAAAAGACATACCGAAGCGATGAGAGAAGAGTTTCTAGAATGTGTAAAAATATACGAGGCTTGGTTAATAAAGTTCGAAATTAAGTGAATATTTCCCAATGTCCTTTTTAAATCCAAAAAATGAGGTTTGGGTCGGTGATAAATAAAACAATAGAAATTTTCAATCACTTGTATTTGTTTTTGATGTTCCATGTTAACTAGGAACAAAATTTAATCTCTTGAATAAATATTACTGTTACTGCAGTCGTGTAAAAAATGTTCTTGATGCTTCGTGTATACACCTGTTGACAGTCTGAGAATTACAAGGGAAATGAGGGAGAAATCTGCTTTGGGTACAGCAACATCCAGTATTAGCAAAGGGAATTTTCCCCCTCAACTCCTTTGTAAATCGCACACTGTCAACAGATGTACACACGAAGCGTCAAGAACATTTATTACACAACGACTGTCGTCAAGTGCGCCGATCATGGAGGGCCGAGGGGCCCGGCCTCCAAAGCTCATGCGGTTTCCATGTATATGTATGGGATCTTTGTATATGAGTGGCACACTCTACTCACTCTGCCACGCCGTCACTTGATAAATTTGCGCGTAGAACAGTATATGTGACAGGTAGGAAACTTTTGAAAACGGTTTTTCTCCCTTATTTTTGCCCATTTCGTTCTCCCAGTTTGTAATATTAACTGTTTAAATGTGCCCTACCTCTTCGCAAAAAAAAAAAAAAAAAAAAAAAAAAAAAAAAAAAAAGAGGCCCCGAAATTCACTTACCAAAGTCTGCCTTCTCCTTGTAAGTCTTTCAGCTCTTGTCATCTAGCTTAAAAGCTGTTTTGTGTGAAAAATATATGGACAAGAAATAAAGTACCGGTATAAGGCTGCAAGACGTAAGGGCACTCACTTTCCCACAACAGTGTCCATACCTTAGGAAATTCTTTGCACGTAACTATCCTTGGTCTTCTAACACGATCCAGTAGATTACTCCAAAGTCTAATTAGTGGTTTTCTCCAGCTCTACTGTAATCACATACATTTGTATTCTCCCACTTCACATAAAAATAGACAGCAGTATCTTAGTAACTGGAATAATCGACGAGTTATGGTTTATTGGTGATATAATCATCTATGAGAACTAAAATTTTTCACTTCTTCCATATCCCATTTTCATGTAATCCTCCCTAAAATGTCCTTGGAAGCAAGTTTGTTGCATTTCTCAAGTAAGCATAGTCTGTACTTAAATGGTTGGCACTGTTGTTGGATCGAAATTAACTATAATCATATTAAAATACAGGTCACTGTGCTGTACATTCTCACTCTCACTTAACAAATTGAAATAGGTTTTAACTACTAGTTCAATATTTATTTAAGAAATATCAGCGAAGTTTTAATAGGGGTTTTCAGTGGCTTATATTGTATTAAGAATTTCTTCATAAAACGTTAATTCATTAAGCATTAGCATAATTTTCTAAATCATTTTCGAGTAAGTCATTCGAGAAGATCTATACCAAGAGTAAATTATCCCTGCTGAGTACTTTAAGGAAAAATAGTGTCTACTGTATTGTATATTTATTAATGGAGCATTTATTAACGAAATATGAGCATAACTGCCTGTGTCAACTTCTTGAAAATAGCTCGGGAAAATCTTACCTTCCAAGGGCATATCACACCTTCGGGAAAATAAGCTATACTATATTAAATTGTTTTGCAATGGCACACTGATTTATTAAAAGATCAGAGCGATTTCTTTTAGAAAAAATATTTTTTACCCTTCAGTGAACTACACTTATCTTTTGGAAGAAGAAATATAATTTGAGATAAATCTGAAAAATGTCCTAGAACACAAGAATAAAGATTGGTCCATATACATTGTAAGGTACTGCATTAGAGCCAGTTCACATCAGTCGAACAGATGACAGATTTCGAAAAAAGATTGGTATATAGGAGCCATGAAATCTGTAAATCCTTTGTAACCTTAAATTCAATTTTTTTCACCACTATGATACTTTCTTTTCTACTACTTTACCTAGAAAGTTATAAAAAATGTTAACTTGGTACTAAACTTGGTTTCCAGCAGTGATTCTTTAGACATAAGAAAGCAGCTTATTGTAGAATAAGAACAACATGGTTTGCAATCGTGAACTGGACTGGACTTCATAGGCAGATCACAAATATACAAATCATATATAAACAAGGAAGTTATTATCATATCGATTAATGGCACTAATTACATTAAAGTAGGATACATTAATTCGTTAGGTTTAATGTTGAAGACTTCACATTAGAATTTGAATCAATCCTTTCTTTCTATACGAATACTTAGATTGAGGACTGATAGGAGTTTGGGTGTAAGCAACAGTGTCATAATGCAAGAGTTTCATTATTCCTCCTGAATTTTGATTCTTGTTGGTAAGAAGATAGCAATAAAGTCGGAGCACTAGTCCACCAGACATGCATGTACTGAAAATTGTATTTGTTATCTTTCATATTCCTGTGTCAAACTAGGATATAAGTACCGCTTTCATTATTCTAATGCTAGTAGTAGTCGAAATTTAACTCTCCCTGATGATAAAGAGAATTTACCTGTTTACGTTGTCAAAGCAGATGTGAATGTTTTCTACCTCGTTATTATTATTATTCGTTTCTTAGATGCTTAAAATCTCCAGAGATGGATTATCTGTATGTTCAAATAGACAGTTTACAACAGATTAGTTAGGAATCAGAAAACAACTCTGGTTACTTTTTTAATTTATAATTTAATTACAGAGGACAACAGGACGGATATTTTTAGTATTCTCATAAAAAGGACTTGCTTCTGCGTAGAAAATCTTTGATTACTCACATGTACAATTTACAATATCATTGATTTATACTAAATTGTGATACGAAAACAATGCGGCCAATGAAAGTGGTCCTAAGGAAGCTGCCGATCGACACTGAAATCCCAGACATCCGTGCTGCCCTACAAGAAGAAGGATTCACACCCGCCGACATCTCACAGATGACGGGAAGAGCAGACGCCCAGGGAAACCGCCCCAAATTCCCAGTTTCTGGTCAGTCTACCCAAATCTGAAGTGAACGCACGAATATACGAATTACGCACCCTGCTTTGCTGCAGAGTCGTAGTCGAACCCTACAGAATGACCGAGCTCTTACAGTGCTACAGGTGTCAGCGGACCGGGCACTCGCAAACAACGTGTCAAGAGACAGCCAGATGCGTCAAATGCGGAGGCCCGCACCACACAAGAGAATGTCCAAAGACAACCAGAAACACCCCAGCCACTTGCGCCAACTGTGGAGGACAACACCCCGCCAACTACCAGGGGTGCGCATACCATAAGGCAGCCAAGGCAAGGAAAAACAACCAGAGCACCTCAAACCACAACCCGCCCACCAACCAGAAGAGAGCCAGACCGCCAAAGAAACAGAAGCCCGGAGACTCCAGCTCCCCACCAGCAGCTCTCCCACCATCAGGCAGTAGAGAACAAACGGCACCACCTCAAGAGCAACCACGACCAACCAATCACCAGGAACCCCGAGCTAGAGATGACCCTCCCAATGAAACCAAGCCCGGAGCCAGCGAACGCTCCACTGACACCACGCCAGCAAAGTTGAACACATCGAAGGACACGACCTCCAGCGAACCATCACTGGCCTCCACCATCAAGGCAGTCATGCAGCTCTTCCAAGGACTGAACCTTAAGTCATTTCTCACAAAACTGAAGACAGGACTAAAGAAAATATCCACAGAAACAGACCCGATTGTCAAGATGACGTCACTCCTGGAAATCTTCGCGACCCTCATCGATGATGGCTCGGCCTAAACACTCTATAACCAGGCACCTACGTGTAGCGAGCTGGAACGCTGCAGGCATAAAAGATAGTAAAGAAGAACTCACAGACTTCCTCACCAGGGAGGGGATCGACGTAGTGCTGCTCAGCGAGACCCACCTTCACGAACCAACCCCATTTAAAATCCGGAACTACACGCTGCACAGGACAGACAGACAAGGACCAAGAGGGGGCACAGGTGTCCTAATTAAACAGCAAATTCCCCATGACCTGATCCAACTTCCAGCCCTACAGTGTATTGAAGCAACCGGAGTCCTCATCCACTCCCCGGAAAGCCCGCTTCACCTGATATCAGTGTACAAGAAACCAGACGCACCGCTCCATGCACCAGACCTGCACCAGTTGCGACAACTAGGACAACGAGTCGTGTTGGGAGGAGACCTGAATTGCAAGCATCCCGCTTGGAACTCCAGGGTCTCCAACAACAATGGAAGAGCACTGTACCGAGCACTCCGTCATCTCGATTTCTTGGCAACAGCGCCGCCCGACCCCACCCACTTCCCCAGGAACGGAGACAACCCAGATGTGCTGGACATGATTCTCTCAGTGAACACAGTAATAACGGACGGTCCCCACGCAGTGACAGCATTGCAGTCGGACCACATTCCAGTGGTGTACACCATTGCAGTACGCACCCATGTGTCACGAGCGAACTTGCCTGCAATCCGCAACACCAACTGGGACGAATACACCAGAAGTCTAGCAGCCATGGTGGACCCAAGATCACCAGTGAACACACATGAAGACCTTGATGAAGCAGTAGCCTCACTCACCGCTTCCATGCAGTCAGCATACAGGTTGGCAACAACAACAAATCAAGTGCAAACACCGGATCAGCGGAAGCCAGAAGACCTTAGAACAACCGTACTAATCCACCTAAAGAGATGGGCGAGGAAGAAGTGGCAAACCACCCGCCACCCACGGTACAAAACACTGTGGAACACTCTAACAACTCGAGTGAAGAAGAGACTCCTGAGACTCCGGCTACAACAATGGAACAACCATCTCCAGGAACTTGAAGCACCGTCTAGAGACTTTTGGAGACTACTCCGTTCTTTATCAAAGACGCCTGCACCACCCAAGCTGCAACCAATACGGGGTCCGCATGGACTGGTGTACACCCCAGAAGCACAAGCCAACCTACATGCTGACTATCTGGAGGAAGTCTTTACTGAGAACATCACACCGGTACAACCACATATCCAGGAAGCAGTACAGCACAGCCTACAGGAGATCCAGCAACAACCATCACTCCTCCCGGCGGAAGACCGAGTCACACCCAGGGAAATCAGGAAGGTCATCCAGAAGCTCAATCCGAACAAAGCAGCGGGACCAGACAGGATCACACCACTGGCTCTGAAGAATGCACCGAGGAAGGTGGTGGTCCTTCTCTCCAGAATGACGAACGCCATCCTCAGCATGGGGTATTTCCCCCCAGTCTGGAAGGAAGCTCGAGTCATCCTCATTCCAAAGCCAAACGCCGCCAGAACAGATCCAAAGAACTACAGACCCATTAGTCTGCTCTGCCATACCAGCAAAGTAGTAGAGCGCGTGCTCCACCGGAGACTGATGCGGAACATCGATGCTGCCAACATCATACCAGATCACCAATACGGCTTCCGTCCAGGCCATGGAACGACGATGCAGTTAGTCAGAGTAACGGAGCAAATCACATATCAGTTCAACGAAAAAGGCCACACCTTAGGGCTGTTCTTAGACATAGGATAAGCCTTTGACAAAGTGTGGCATGAAGGTTTGCTCCACAAACTCCACCAGCCAAGACTACCACCATACCAAATCAAGACAGTGCACAGCTACTTGACCAACAGGACATTCCGAGTCTCCCATGCCCAACATCTCACTGGTCTACGAAGAATCAGAGCCGGAGTACCCCAGGGATCCTGTCTGTCCCCGATACTCTACAACATCTACACCGCCGATCTACCTACCACCAGAACCACAACCACCGCCACTTTTGCGGATGACACGGCGATCTTCGCCAGCCACCGCAACTTCCGATATGCAGAACTGTATCTCCGACGCCACATCGAGCTTCTGGAGACCTGGACCAACAACTGGAAGATCAAGGTGAACACCGAGAAGACAACGCTGGTGGACTTCACCAAAAACATCAAGGGAAAGGAGTACCACCTTACCCTCCACGGAGCTGACATTCCTCCAAAATTGAAGGCAAAGTACCTAGGAGTCATCCTGGATCGCCGTTTGAACTTCGCAGACCACCTGGAAACAACAGCCAGACGAGCCACGATACGACTCAAGAACCTACTTCCCATTCTCCTCAGCCCACAGCTGACCCTAGAAACAAGACGTCATACATACATGATGTACATCCTCCCTATCCTCATGTACGCCCATCCCGCATGGCAACACACCTACCCCACATACCTCCGCCGACTCTAGGTGGTCCAAAACAATGGAGCCCGAGCCATCACAGGGCACTCCAGAGACACAAGGATTGCCCAAATCCACGAAGATCTGGAACCACCAATGTTAGAAGATCTACGACAACAGTACTCCGCCAAATTCTGGAGGAACGTCAGAGATGCCCAAAACCCGACAGTCAACACTTTAGGGACGAGAGAACCATCACGGCACCTGTACAGGATGCCCCGAAATCAACAATGAAACCAGCATCACGATGAAGAACAAGGGATCAGCGACAGTGGCGATCCCTCAGCTCAAATACGTCTACAACACCAAAGCCAAGCAACACCACACATAGAAGGCATGGGCAATAGCCCGAAACTTCTAACACAACAAAACCGCCAAGAACAAGACTGAGACTGAGAGACTGAGAATAACAGGATCAACTAATTGGCATGCATTTCCCTCTCTTATGAGTAATACATTTATTGTCCTGCTGTGTAATGACTGCTCTTCTTATGTTACTTTGAATATTTCTCAATATTTATCTTCCAAAAAGAAGTAACAAAGATAATACGTATGTGATTTTCACATGTTATTATTTTTATTATTATTATCAATATCTTTCATTCCCCTCCTGAGAGGGGCGGGCCGCAGAAGGTTACGTCTTCTCTCTGGCTAGAGTAATAACAAAACTAATAAGACAAGAAAATTTAGATGGTCAGAAGGTTAAAACTTCCTATGTTATAATCCACTGTACAAATAAATCGTATTAGCAGAATTAAAAGCATGACATAACACACAATATTAAAATTGCGTAAAGTATTTTTAAAGCTTTATATATTACAAAATACGTATTGAGGTATACACACTTTTACTTTTTTCTTAAAGAAGTTTAAATCTTACATATCTTTAAACATACTATTCCAGTTGATTTTAACTTCCACCTATGGTCCAGCAGCTGATTTACAATTTCTAATTGACAGTCATATTTTAGAATCTCTTAAGATTATCCAGCCTGTAACAGAAATCAAAGGATTACATACTTCGAGGAATCAGGAAATATATTACAAAAATCTATCTTGTATCACCAGATTAAGAGAGAGAGAGAGAGAGAATATAATGGCAATAACCGTACGTTGCATAAAACGCGGTATTTGAATTTTTTCTTAGAAAATGGCTGAGTCACGTTGAAAATATGGAATAAGAAATTTTGATTCCTGTAGAATTTATAAACCTTAATAGCAATTTTCGTTACTTGTAGGAATTTCTAGACCCTTTCCATGCTACAAAGATAAAATAAGGGGACCATATTTGACACAACATAAAACTTTAAGATATAATATATACACCTTTTTGGTATGGGTTTTTTATAAAAGAAAAATTACTGAAATGGAGTGATTTCACATTTTTTTATTTAAGTTTTTTTTTGGATATGGTGAATCTATTAGATGTTACATTTATATATATATGTATGTTTGTATCGTATCATATGGAATTTAGAAGTTTTATTTTGAAGTTGGCCTCCACCAAACTGCGAAGAGGTTAAATGGCAGAGTAATATGCAATTTGGAATTTCTGAAGTTTATTTTCTTTTAATCTGATTTTATTGCGTTCTAACAATAGTTTGCTATTCAAGCACAGACGCAGGAATTTATTTAGGGTGAACAATATCTATCTCACGAGAGTCCAAATTGAATATGAAGATACGCTATATTAACATTCCAAAATCATTTCTAAAGTTAGACACACATTCATTGAGCCGCATATGAGAGGTTCAGGGGAAAACAATGATAAACGCAAATGAAACCTTTGGCGCAATGAAAAGTGACGAGTTACTTCAAGTTGTACTGTACGTGACTAATAGGATTAAATTATGCTTGCAGCATGACAGTTAACATATTCTACTTGCAGATGTGGAGGAACCCATAAATATAATATTGCTGATGGTTTTGATCTATCTGAACAACACCGCTTTGCAATTCATGAATTAATCATTTAGTTCGATACGGTTTAACTTCGTATATGCTGGCACGATTATATTTACGTCATCTGGAAGAATCTGTTGAATGGGTGCGATTCATATGTGCGCATATGTTTTCCAAAACAAATGTCTTTAAATTTAAATATATCTGAGAGAAGGAAATGAAGATACTCGTACATTAACAGTGATTTCCATATTCGCCCACTCTTATTAAGAAATTAAAAGAATCAGATGACAATAGCTACTGAGTCAAATTTGTCGTTCGCTGATCTTTATTTATTATTTTTAAAAACGATAATTTATTCCTTGTATACTTGTATACACTGTTCTGAAAAGTGGACTAGCATCGTTACTTAACTTTAACCTAAATAATAACACATGGATACAACTCTCCCCTCAAGCTGATTCTGGAGGTCTTGTTATTGGTCGGAATGTCGATTTCACATATCCTGCATATTTAGCGTCGTTCTATGGATTCCGGCATACCATTGAGATACTCCTCAATAAACATCCAAAAATGAACCTCATATAATATTTGATTTCCAGAACTGCATATCTGGCTGGTCTAACTAGTTAGTTTAAATCCTCCTGAAATAACTGGCAGAAATTCATAATCAGTATGGACAACCCAATGATCAAATTGCATCAATCAGTGTTGCTAAAAAACCAGACAGCCAAGTGGAAAAAGTTAGATTTCTCGCCTCCTCATCTCCAGTTCCACTTGCTTGGTTCCAGGTATTACCTTCACACATCCTAGGACTGCACCTTTCAAACATATTTTTCGTATTGCAATTGCACTTCTAATAGAGGTAGACATCTGTGAATCACACAATTGTTCTAAGTGTGGTACAACAGTCAACCTGAAAGGTCTACACGGTCTCTCTTGAATAAGCAGTTCCGGAAGACATGTGAGCCATTCGAACGTGAATGACATTATCTGGAGAGCACACACACCGCCAGAAGTTCCATCTATTTCTGAATCTCCGTGATGTAACACATCTGACGGCAAAAGAGTAGATGATATGACACTGTTACCATGGAAGAGGACGAAGATTTTTCTCTGGGATTTCACTTGCTCTAAGTCTTTCGCCGCAACCACCGTAATCTTTCTTCATCTTGAGAAGAAGCTATTGCTGCCAACATAGAATGTAAGAAAAGAAGAAAATATAAAAAAAGAAGAAAATATACTCGATAGGTAGTTTTGTGGCACTTGGTGCCTCGAAGGTCTAAATTTCATCAAAGACGTAGATCAATGTATTGCCCAGATTACTGGCGACAAAGAAGCTACTAATTCTCTGATACAACATATGAACATAGCATTTTAACCTCGCGGCAACGTGGCTTCCCCTCTAGATACATTACTTCCTGGCAAATCATTGGAAGAGGTTTTCCTTTTATAACTAACTCTAGAGAATTTACTGTTTTCTCATACCATTTTTCTTTCTTTCTTTTATACGCACCATCGTTTTATCTTCTTTCCACCTTTCTTGGATCTTCTTTAATGTGTTTCGCAATTATCACACGATTTTGTATATCGGGAGATTATTCTCTCTCTCTCTCTCTCTCTCTCTCTCTCTCTATATATATATATATATATATATATATATATATATATATATATATATATATAGTATGAAACGATGTGCTGTTAATGGAAGGTATTGAACGCGTTACAGAGAACAGTTCTTTTCTACTGAATGAAAACAGCGAGCTGAGAGACAGTTTAATCCATATACCTGAAACGTAAATAAAGTAATATATTGTTACCATTAAAAATACATCAACAAGTTTTCTGAACATTTCAAGTTAATTATACTTAATGTCTTAGATAAACAAAATAACCAACTGTCAGGCAAGTGAAGATCAGTGTTCCCGTTCTATCCTCTCTGGCGTTTAAAGATATTTCTATTTTGTTGTAAATTGTTTCATTACTGTAGAAGTATAAAATACTAACTTAAATCGTAAAGCTTATTTGAATTCCAGTTTAAGAAGGTGCTCAGAAGAAACCAGATTGAAAGCACTCTTCCTTTCCTATATATTAGAGAGTTCTCTCACTAGATAAACCTAGCAGAAACGTTCTCAAATCAGTTTACCAAGTGGCGTCTGCGTAAGAGATTAACGTTTCATTGTAGTGTTCTTTTCCTGAACTGTTCTTGTTTGCCACCTGTGGAATAGTTAGAACAGATTTAAAGGAACTAAAAGTGTGTTTGAAATTTTGCTTCACATTTGACGAAATTTCAAAGCAAACAGGAGTGAGTTTGAAGATTGACATGGTGGATTTTAACTAACGGCTTACAAATGAGACGTGTTCCCCGCCTATTCAAACAGAATAATAAAAAAGAACATTTGAGTCCAAATTTGAAAAATCAGGTAGAGAATGACAATTTTTTGATCAAGGTAATTATAGTTGATGGTAGATGGTACTACCGATATGACCTCGAAACCAAACAAAGTCTACGCTATAGAAGAGCCCCGATTAAAAAAAAAAAACAAATAAGGTGGATCATTAAGAAGATGCCTATTATTTTATTTTATGTTCATGGAATTATGCACCTGGGATTTTCTCCCCTTGACAGACTGTTAACTAATATTTTAGTTTGTAATTTTAAATTGTTTAGAATAAAATATGCAGAAGAAACGTTTGTAACTCTAAGGATCAGTTAAAGGACACCGCCTGATCACCATGACAACGCCCCGCACACACGGCCTTGTCTGGAAATCTTGGTTAGGCTTTCGTTCTTCATCCTATTTGTTCCCGAGAATGAAAAGAAAACTAAATGGGAAGGGTTTCGATGGCGTGGAGGCTCTAGAAAAGCTTTGCACAGTTAATTAATTGCAAGAGATAAATTTGGAGAATTGCAGAGGTCTCTCAAATAGTAATGAGAATACTACAGAAATGCATCTCATATAATGGAGAATATTTTGAATGAAAATAAAAGATCTTTGTATACACTTAATAAAATAACAGTTTAGAACAAAAGTGTGTTTTTTTTCAATCCGATCGTAGGGTTTGAGTATTTGCATATTTCTTGAAAAATAATATTAAATTCTACCTAAATGAGAAAAGTATAATTATTCATTATCAATTATTAACAGAGAAATAAAAAGATATTAAAATATATTTTCTGCCATAGGTCGGTTAGTTCTTGACCTATGTAGCGTCAAACTTTATTTTCTATCATTTAAGACAGCTTGGAGTTCTCAGAGGAAGCGTTTTCTGACTTCCGCTTATAACAATTTCTTTCTTTCGTTTGATATAAATTATCACCTTCGAAATCTAGGCAGTGAATTTTTGAATATAGTGTATTTAAAAATTCAAACCTGACAATTAGCATTTATTATATCAGAACGTTTTTACACGATTCAACAGTGGTATGTGTGAGAAACTATCATGTACATGCGTTAATGTTCCAAGCACTAGTCGCGAACAAATTTAATTGAATGCTTTGCGGATTTGCAATTTGGGCTGAGATAGCGGAACAATTTGACAAACGCAAGTGCATCAAATATTCATAAAAACGATTTGCAAGATCCAATATAATACAGTCAATATATCTCTGAATAGCAGTGATGAGGATGAAAATTGCAAGAGAATCTTTATCAGCGATTTTTAATCAATTGACGTTTGCTGGAAACGAGTGCATTAAGTCTACCATTGAATTCCATGTGATAAGGTCTGAAATTGAATATTTAACATGATACCTAACTAAATATCATATACGGTGTATTACAAGATCCCCGTATATCCTGTAAAAAGTCCCATTATATCATTTCCGTAGGACTGTTGCAGACCTTCGCGTTTGCGTTTTGGTGACCCCTTCCCAATTATCACAGGATCATCATTGAAACATTTATGCAAAGCTTATGGAACGCAGATACAACAAGATAATATTTTCAGCAAATTCCCGCCGTATTTGTAGCAGAAGAAGAAGAAGCCTTCCTGAAAAAATATTTTTTGAGTAAAAAACTGAGACCGAAAAAATTGCATAATTTTGCATTTCCCTCCTCCGCCATATAAGCAAAAAGTACACATACAGGATATTACCATGCAGTGGACTACTACATTGCTTCACATACCAATGTTTATCAGTGTACCCAAGGGGGGAAGGGCCCCCAAAAAACATCCAAAGACAAAGAAAAACACAAGATTTATCCTTATCCCCTCAGCCGTGGTACTCCCATATACATTGGGGCCGCGGTGGCTCAGTGGTAGAGCGTTCACCTCTGGTGCTTGAGGTCCTGAGTTCGATCCCAGCCCCCGTCAAGTGAACTTTCTGGTGGACAAACAGCGTGTGCGTGGGTTTTCTCGGGGTTCTCCCGTTTTCTCCCACTTTCTTCATTCCACCATTTCATTTATTACTCATCATCACCGTCTCCTTTAGCCTAACCGGCATAACCATGGGACGTAAAACAAAGATTTCATTTCATTTCATTTCCCATATACATTACATCGAAAAGCTTCATCTTTGAGGGATACATTGATACTAAAATTATCTTCCAAATTTAATTAGGGGATGAGCTATTGAGGCTTAAATCATGAACGCAGCAGTTCGTCAATGCTCATTGAAAGATTAGGCACTGTTGCAATTGATAGTAGACGCACAAAATGTGATGACAGCAGGTATCTTCAGTGCGCTTGAATATCTCAGGTTTCAAATGAAAAGCACTGCTGGACACTTTTCTTGTGAATATCCGCATACGAATTTGCTGCCATGTTTCATCTGGCCTTCCGCAATACAACAGAGCTACTGCTGCCTTTCCGGACCTAATTATGTCTTCCTTTTCATCAGTCTGCGCTTTGACTATCGATGCTTGGTTTCGAAATTCTTCACATTTACCAAATAATTTAAAAGCTTCTGGTTTTCCTATTGTTTATCTTCATGTTGTATCTCATTCCAGAACTGCGTGGGAAAATAGTACGTTGTCGCAAACAGTATCACTTCAGATTTTGCAAGTTTTAATATCATACACTAATACATCTTTTGTATTACTCTTTGATTCAGAGCATAAATTCAGATTGTAAGCATTGTCTTTTATATAATGAATAAGTAAGACAAAAAGCTATATGAGGTCGTCAAAACAACTTTTATGTCATTTTGAGCAGCATTGAGGGTCTCACTAATAATCTGCAAATCAGTATTAGTTGTTTCATTACTAACAGAGCACCCAGAACATTGCAAGAAGCGATCTAGAAGTGTAACAAACTAAGTTAGCTTTGTATTGGAATCAAAAGTAATGGTTGGAACACTGATTGTGTTTGAATCTGAAGATGAAGGTGGGCTCAGACTTTTATAGAGTATTCTTCACTTTATCCATCAAATACAAGACTTGTACTGCCATATCGTCGCTTCCCATATGAGACGGACGAAATACATATATCTTCAAAAAATTTCATTACGATTCCATGGAATTCTATGCTGGGCTGCTACAAAAAAGAATAACATTGGTCTCACTTTCATCAATGTCTGTACGATTCATACGTATTATGACGTAACACTACTGCTGCTGTTCTTCGGAAAGTCAAAATATCATATTTTTTACTGACACTCTACTACATAAAATGAGATCATGACCAAAATACTGAAGTAGCTTGCGTTGCATATGTTTAGTGCTGTATGAGTAAACCTGGCTTCCATATGGTAAGTGCTTTTATAGTTTCTTGATCAAGTTTACTACTGTTAATTGCTCCTCATCATTTTCTTCTAGGTATTTGGCAGTGGCAGTGAATGCATCAAACTGAATTTTCTCTTCAGGTCGTCAGCATTTGTTAGAAGCCTCTTCTTGAAATTATGCAAGAGTTCCTTCTCCAGTCGGAAAAATTCACACAACCCTTTTCATGATACCATGGATCTACAGTATGAAGATCTGAAAGAAACTGTACTCCGCAGTATAGGTTCAAATCATTCATCATTTTTCACTACATATTTACTGTATCATCTCATCAAAAGTAGTCGTTCTCACAGGAAACGCTTTGAAAATATCTCTATAATGTCGAATTATTTTAATATCACAGAGCACACAGTCACGCTGGGAGTTAAATGTCGGTTCATGAGGTCGTAAACTATGTGATATCATCTCTGATACAAATTTTAAACTTTGCCCGATATCGTTTGAACACGCTGACCTAAAGTCTTTCCAGCCTTAGAACAAAGTAGATGTAAACAAAGCGAAATGTATTACTCTGCGGCTCACACGTGCTTCGGCAGCGAGAGACGTGAACAGCAAGATTCATACGTATTTCCAACATAATTTCCAAAATGTAAGGCTCTGTTGGTTCGTATATAATTGACACACTGACACTGACTACTGTTACTGTTGGAAATACATATTTTCTTAAATCGTTATATAAACGAGATTGACTCTGCTCCTGTTGTTCTCTTTTGTGTTTTATAACACGAGAGCAAGGTGAATTATTATAAGACTTTTTCGCCATGGAACACTCTGCATTCTACAATTTCAAATGAGTGGGATCGGCGCGCGAACGCATACGCATGCGCAGTAAATATTATATGTCCAAGGACAGATGAGGTTGAAATAAAGCTACATCTGTTGTTAAATATTATATATATTGCGTTTATTATCACAAAATACAGGATAAATTCGGATATTTTCATTTGAAATTATTATTTTAGTAGGGATTATATTGCGGTAGGATATTAGTGCAGTGAGACCAACAACCAATCACTGGTTATCGATCCATTGGTAGTCAGGTGGGTTTGTTTACATCCACTTTTTTCTAAGACTGGAAAGAGTATACATGAACTTCCAACGGAGAAATCAGGGCCATAACTTGTGGGGGGCAGGAGGGCAATTGGCCCTCCATGCAAGCTTCCGGCTGTTCGAGAGGGAACAGACAAAATTTTCTTATTGCATATGCGATACGAACATGAAATTATAAATGAAGCAACAAACAAGTTCACTACATCGTATAAACGAAACAGCACACAAAATGTAAATTAAACAAAAATAATTTGTGAGCCCATTTCAGTAAAAATGTCTTTCTATTAGAGGCACTAGAAATAATATATATCCGTGTGAATTTGAGGTTTGTCAATATTTTCCCCTTAATTAAGTTGTCATATATGGAACGGGTCCAGGGTCGTAACTAACGGCCCCGAAGACCTTGCCGTGCGGTAGGGCACACAGGCTCCGGGGGACCATAAAGAGTAAGAGAAAGATGGAAAGACGTGCCCAACAATTAGAAAACCAAATTTTTCTATGGAGCTCAATTACGCGTATTAATGCTTGCCCACCAGAAAAAATCTACGTTACGGCGCTGGGAGATATTTTCTTCTTCTTACAGGTCTTCTTGATTTATAGTATACCTTTACCCGTTAGTGTCTTCCATTTCAGTACTACAGAAAACATTTATTAGAAATATCTGACATGGTGCAAGATACGAGATTAACCACACGAAGGATATGCTATGCTTATGATTTCCTTCTATTTACGTTTACAGTAGCAGTTTACAATGAAACACAGCGAAGCTTCGTAATTTAAAATCTCGTTGGGAAACAATAGAAACCAGAAGCACGCAAAATATAAAATTCATTACGTTTATTTTAGACGAGAATTTAAGTGTACGATTACATTATAAACGAAGTTTACTTTTTGACATCACAATTTAGTGGAAATTTCATTGTTGAATTTTATTATTTCAGATGCTGCAAAATAATGAGAAAGCAAGAACAATAATATCACTCTTCTAGCAACGAATATAGATAAAGTTTCAGGGACCTCTACTGAGCTATTTGTAAAATATGAAACGACTACCAAAATGCCATTTGTTACATTTTGTTAAATATCATGTTGGATTTCACGCGTTACCAGATGAGATTCAATGGTAGAATTTATGCTATTATTTTCAGCATACTTCAATGGTATAAAAAATCAAAACATTTCTGTTGCAATTTTGTGCATCAAATATCGTAAAATGCCTGTACCAATAGTAGTACAGTAAAATTAGGCAGAAAAATACCTAAACCCTGGCACCCAAAACAACGAAGGTTTGGCTGTTCCAAATTATGTATTACCCTTTACTCTAAGTGTGGTAAAAAGTCTCCGAAGAACGTGTCGGGCATGGTGGAAAGACATGGTGGAAAGTGGTTGCATGCGCATGTCGCCTGGAGCGCTGTCGTGGCTGTGACGTCATCTGGTTTGCAAGAGATAACGGGAAAAAGCGCGGCTTTAAGTGACAAGTGGAAATTCTTTGTTCTTTTAAATGATATCGAGAATGCCTAACTGTGCAGTGTACGGATGTAGTAATTATTACAGAAAAACTAAGGGAACTAATATAAAATACTTTAGATTTCCTCAAAAAGAGGGGAAAAGCCTCCAGAAATGGATTTTACTTGCAGGCGACAGGACAAAATAAACCTAAAATATGGTACGTTTTACATAAAAGTAATAAATAAATGCAATGTTAAATGAAATTATAAAAAAGCGATTTCATTATGTAGTTTCTTTTTAGTATTAATAGTATGTAATAATAGTATGTAATAATAGTATATAAGGTTACAGTAACTTGTGTTGATTCTGCATACAAAAATCCAATGGTATGATTTGAAAAGACGAACTTTGAGGCAAGATCCGGATTCGAAATCATGAGGGAGAGGAACCGAAAGGTTATCAATTCTATCATAATTTTCTTCTACATATGATATTGAGACAAACTTTTCCCCACAGAGGCAGGCATGTGACTCGAGAAGGGAGGCACGATGATCTAGGAGGCTTACCTCCCTCGAGTTACGCAAATGGAGAGCATTGAACGCGCTAAAGTAGTGCAGGTCCCATTTCATTCTGGAGGTCTGCATTCCCTGTAGCCTCGATGCTAAAACGGGACGTTGCACTTCAAATTAACTAACGAATGGAAGGTTCGTAATAACGATTAACGGTTACAAAGATATATAACAATGTATTAGATGAAGAGAATAAAGTTTCCACCTACCATGTCAGGGCGACAGTTTTGGGACACTTTTACACTCATATTTTGAAATTTTTATTCATTTTAATCATAACTTTGGATAATTACATATACACATTTAGGGGCCCCCTACAGAATTACAAAATTAAGAATGACTGCAGTAAATTTAAAAATATGGTAGATTCTCAACCAATGGATCAAGGAAGAACGGTGGCTCAGTGGCAGAAGGCTCACCTCTGGTGCAAAGGGTACTGGTCCGCTTCTCGGTCAAGTGAGTTTGTGGTGGACAACATCGTGTCCGTGAGTTTCTCGAGGTACTTCCACATTCTCATTCCACCAAATTCCACATAATCATTCACTTGCATTTATCTTTTGTTTTCTTAGAGAAAACTTATCAAGAAAAGAGAAAACTTATCAAGAAAATTAAGAAATTTATGTAATTTTATGGTTTATATGTTTTCTAGTCAAGCTGTAACACCCCGACATCGTCTTCACCTACGCCTAGTACTATACTTCTTGCTTGAAATAGTCATGTTGTTGCAATTTCTTTGTTTGAGGTGTTTTGTATATACATATTTATTTCTATATATTTTTAGAACACAATAGTATATGTAACGTTTTATTTCGTGCAAATGTTTTAATAATACAGTTTGTTATGGCGTAAATTTTGACACTAATATTCAAAGAACTGTTAATTTCACCAAACCTTTTGTTTAAATACAAATTATATAAATAAGTGATCAGTGACTTCAAATAAGATGATTTTTTATAAATCAAAAATAAAAGCAATGTTTAAAATATTAAATACGTGCGTCCCTACTCAATAAAGTTTTTAACTTCCCCTGAGATTCTGACGAAACTTACGTGGGAGCAACCTCTTTAAGAAAAACTGTCCAGGCATAACGAAAACATACGTACGTGCTTTTCTGTTTACGAAAACCATGAATTATTCCTTGAGATATTCTCAAAATTTATATGGGGTCATCAGTAAAGAATTCTCTTTCAAGCAAAATAATAATAATAGTAAATCAAAACCGATCAATGTGTTACGAAAATATACTAGAGCGTACATAAATATATAATAATGAAATGCATTACCGACACACTGTGTTCTCGATTATTCAGGCCTATACATACTCGAGTGTATTACTTCAGATATTTAAAAAAGAAAAGAAAGAAAGAAAGAAAAGGAGAAAATGTAGTGACTAATATTGGCTTGTTCAAGCTTCACAGTTGTTTAATAAATTTATGAACTGATATTGCTATTTCTTTTGCTATTGTAAATATTTTCCTTTGAATTCACTTAGCTTATGCATTGATTACATTACGTTTATATAATTATTGTTTGTACTAAAATTTTTACTTCGTTGAAGATCACTATAAATAGAAGAGAAGTTTGCGTGTAAGATACCAGCGAGCAAGCGCTTGTTAAAAGTTCATCTGACTCTCGCTGGCTACGTCTGCGACCAAAATTACGTCATGCGCCAGAGCGACAAGAATGTAGCACTGCATTGCATCCACCTTGTAGTCTTTCCACCATGGTGTCGGGTTTGGGAGAGGGGAGGGTTAGAAGGAAAGATATTAGAAAATTATTTTTTCTCTTTGTTAAAGATTCAGTTACATTTTTGCTTTACAGATATCTCTAAATTACAAAATCTCAACATTTCCTCTGCGTATTGGTAAGTTTTAAATCAACATGCATAATTATTATTTTAAGATTAATGTTAAAAAATGTAAACGACATTTCCTTGTCTATCTACTTTATCTTTTACATTGAAAACCTATTTCTAATAATTTACTACGTCTTCCAAACAAAGGCACACTGATCAAGTATAACAAGTGATATTACCGGTAGTTGTTTCAAACTCCTAGTCCTGAAACCGAACTGTATGATACACAAAATGCTATCAGTACGGTAATTAAAAACGCCGGGGAGAAACACATCCCTACTACAAATATTACTTCTCCTTGCCGTCCTCCGTTACTTCTGCACTACTTACCTCTCATACAACGTTCGAGAGATCTTTATAAAGAATATATACATACCAGAAACGAAGAAGCTCTTCGGCATCAGCGGCAGATACATCACACAGTCTCTAATTACCTTAAAGCATATAAACTACAAAACTGGGTAAAAGCCTGAAATTGACTTGCTGAAATAGCTCATCCTACACAATACTGGAAATGGTTCCATTGGCTTACAGGGAAAACCACTCGTACCTCATACCCGTTAATGCATAACGACACTCCACTGCAAAATGGCAAGGATAAAGCCGATGCATTTGCAGCATACCTACAGGGAATCTTAACTCCGCTTCCTCTGGCTTTTTCTTAGCGTCATCATCCGGTTGAGACACTTAATTTCTACACCTTCTTTCTCCAACCTGACATCCAACATAATATCTCTCACGTTACTGAACTTACTGAACCAATTACAAAACTGATATCACTCGCACTGTTCAAAAAAAGAAAAATACAACACCTGGTTTTGATGAGATTACTTATCGCCATATTAAAGAAGCGCCCTATCATTTGTTTTACCTTCTTGCTATCATTTATACGTTCAGCCCTCGTACAGGCTTTATTCCTTGTGAGCGGAAGCCATAAAAACACTCATGTTCCTCAAACCCCACCAACCACCAAATAGTTTTTCCTCTTATACACCTATTCAACTTACTTCCGTGTATAGCAAAATTCTTGAAAGAATTATTGTCCGACGCATCCGTTCTTATCTATCAGAACATAACATCATCCGTTTACATCAGGCTAGTTTCCGCCCCGGTTTTAGTATTAATCATCAGTTACTCCGTCTGTCTAATATTATTACGAATCAGTTTAATACACAATTTCCACCTTGTCTAGTGCTCTTCGACGTGGAAAAGGCATTCGATATGGTATGGCATGCAGCTTTCATATATAAACATATCCGTCTGACACTTCCCATATCATACGTCAGGTTTATCAATAATTTTCTTCAGAACCGTATTGCTTATGGCACGCTTAATGGCAGTATCTCACACCCGATATTTATTTTCTCTATAGTACCACAAGGGTCTGCCTTATCACCTTTGCTTTATCTTCTATATGTAGCAGATACGCCACCGTTGCCACCTAATGCACACATTTTTCAATATGCAGATTGGGCAGAACAATCCATTGCATCAGTACTGAAAGTAATGCAACAATTCAAAGCTTTCTCACCTGCTGTACGAAATGCCGTTTGAAACTCAACCCAGATAAAACCCAAGCTATAGTTTTTCTCCCGCCAAAACGCAGATCTCGTGTACATCGAAATCCTTCACTACTTAACATCCAAGTACATGACACGCGGGTTCATCCAACTAAACATGTCACATATCTAGGAATTATTTTCGATCAACACCTCACTTGGCGCCCTCACCTTCAAAATATAATACAGAAAGCTTATAATATGCTTAATCTTCTCAAAAGTCTCACAGGTACTACATGGGGACCACGAGCTAATACTGTTCTTAACACGTACAAAGTATTCCTACGACCAGTCCTGACATATGGCTTCACAGCATGGATATCCGGCCTCCAAAATCATTGTGAAAAACTGAAAATACTTGAACGCCATACTATATGACTAGCCTATAGAATAGAGCTCCCAAGTCCTACTCAAGAGCTTTATGAAGTACTACCTTTTCCACGCCTTATATTTTCATGTTGAAGCTTTACGATCGAAGTATATTACTAGCAGATTTGAGTCCCGACATCCATTACTCCTAGCTACCATGCAAGCAGGCATACCATACAATCCACCTCACAAACTACTGGAAACGCCTTTATCGCTTCTGTTTGCGCTTTACCGATATACACTCCCTCCTGATCATCCGGATTTGGACTCAGTTGAAGCAGTTTCAACATTCATAGTTCCTCAGTACAAAGCACCATCATTTACTGCACAATAAGAACCTAATGTCTTAACAGGGCACCCATTTTGTCTTCATTACGTCCAGAGTCGCCCCTCAACAGAAGATAACTCTCACTTGTCGCACTAACAATTACCTATGTGTAGTGTTGATACAGTGCATTTTTCATGTTTCTCATTTTCTACTCTCCTGTTGCAGATAAAGGATACAAATAGAAAAGCCAACCAGTAATATACAGCCTAAATTTCTTTTAATGAAATTAAAATAGAAAATCCTCCTCCTGCTTTACGAACATCCCTTAGCCCATCGAAAATTATGGACCTCCAATAATACGTTTAAATCTACTACAGCACAGAAGGCGCAATCTTCTAACGGTTTGCTGGCTGATCGCCAGCATTGGGAACGAAAAAAATTAGTTGTTTCATAACAGTTTTGACTTGCTTTGTGGACGTGAAAACTATATTATTTGCATTGTAAGTATGAGTTGTGTATTGCAACCTTGTGTGGATAAAGGTGGTAAACTCATTTGGTTAACTCAAAAAGGGAGAGAGAGAATAATAGAGTGCAGTGAAATTAAGCAAGATTGTCTGAAGGAGAAATTCGATAAGGAAGCAATATTGGAAGTGCATAAGGAGACTCGTAGGCGCTACACTGTAAAATCTAAGCCACCCCCCCAACGATTCGAAATCCTGAGCTTAAATAAACTCCCCGTGCTTCATTCAACTTCAAAAAACAGTGTTTCTTGTGTGGTCGTCAATGTGTAGATATCGAAATACAGATGTCCATAGCAAGAAGAATGGAGTGAAGTACAGACAGTTGAGTTGATAACAGGTATCCGTGAAGACGTAATAAGAAGTACTTGTGCTTGGGGACGAGAAGTACTTCTCAGACTTAGCAACGCCATTGACCTAGTGCAATCTGATGGTAGCTACCATAGGTTTTGTTTGTCAAGGTTCAAGGTGGAAGGCTCAAGTAAACATGGGGACCCAGCAACTAGAGGCGGATCAATAGCAGACTCTGAAAGAGTTGCAGCATTTTATAAAGTATGTCAATATTTAATTGAGAATAATGAATGCCATTACACGTTGAAGGAGTTACAAAAACTATATAACGATTTGAACCCTAACGTGGAATCATACGACGACAGCCATCTGAAAACAAATCTGATCGGACGTTTTGGTTCCAACATTCATGTAACAGATCTTCCCGGAAGAAGGGTTGTAATTTGCTTCAGTGGAATAGCATCCAGAATCCTGTCGGACGTCTGGTACCAGAATCGGCAAGTTGTTGAAAAAATGACGAATTGAGAGTGATCAAATCTGCAGCAGCAATAATTAGACAAACACTGAAATCTCAAGCTTATGATTGTTCTCAGTTTTCAACTCCTGAGCAAACTCAAACGGTAAGTCCAGATCTAATTCCAGATTTACTTAAGATACTGCTTTATGAAATCATTAAGTCTACTAGGGAAGGAAATAAAAAATACTGAACGGAAAACAATCGCTATTTCTCATTCCATAATTCCAGTATCTCGGCCAAAATCATTTGTGTCCACTGTTCAATTTGGTACAACAGTATTCCCTACAAAAGGTTTGGCTCCAGGCTCTTAATTGACTTAATGGCAAATATGGGGTTCTGTTCTTCTTATAACGAAATGTTAAAATTCGAAAGGTCAGAGTAGTAGTCATGGCAGCACTCTGCCTAACTTTGGACCTTGACCCCGACATTTGTGACGTCATAGGTCAAAGATCAATGACCTTGCCCCAGGATCAATGACCGAGGGGTACCTAGGACCACCACCTCTAAATTTTGGCAGGGGTACCATGGCCCACCCTCTAAATTTTGGCAGAGGTACCTAGGACCACCCCCCTTAAAGTTTGGAAATTGCCAAATCTAAAAATTTGGTATGGTAGCCTAGGACCACAGTATGTACCTCTATCAGTATTGCGTGTCTATGTCGTTCCCTTTCATGGGTAAAAAATTGCCAAAAATTCAAATTTCGGGGGTTTTTGACCTAATTTATCCCCTTTGATGAGGTGTTATTACCTTATATGGTTATATGGGCGTATACAGGGGTCCATTACCTTTCATAAGGCATGGGTATATTAATGCACCCCTTGAAAAATTTGGGAAGGGTACCTTGGCCCACCACTTAAATTTTGGAAATTGACCAATTTAAACATTGGGTATTATAGTATAGGACCCTAATATGTATTATGATAAATTTGGGTGGTCCACCTCATTTCCTTCTAGGGGTACAAAATTGCCATAAATATAAACGTAAGCAATGTTATACCACGTGTTTGGTTTTTGGTCGATTTTATCCCCTTTGATGAGGTGTTATTATCCTATATAGTTATATGGTCATGTATAGGGGTCCATTCCTTTTCATAAGATATGGGTATATTTGTGCACCCCGGGAGGTGTACCTTGGCCCACCCCTTAAATTTTGGAAATTGCCCAGTTTCAACATTTGGTATTATAGTACTGGACCCTAACATGTATTATGATAAATTTGGGTGGTCCATCTTGTTCCCTTTTAGGGGTACAAAATTGCCAAAATTTTAGTACAACCACGTGTTTGGTATTTGGTACATTTTATCCCCCTTTGATGAGGTCCTATTATCTTATATGGTTATATGGTCATCTATAGGGGTTCATTATCTATCATAAGACATGGGTACCTTGGCCCACCCCTTCAATTTTGGAAAATTCTCAATTTAAACATTTGGTAATATAGTACAGGACCTCAATATGTATCATGATAAATTTGGATGGTCCACATCGTTCCCTTTTAGGGGTACAAAATTGGCAAAATATAAACGTAAGAAATATGTTGTACCACGTGTTTGGTTTTTGGTTCATTTTATCCTCTTTGATGAGATTCTATTACCTTATATGATTACAGGGGTTCACTTCTTATCATATTGTTGCACCCTTCTTAAATTTTGGCAATGGGGGGTCCACTGAAATTGTCCAATTTAAGCATAGTACAGGACCTCAATATGTTTCGGTGGTCCTATTGTCAAAATTTTAAGTACAACCACGTGTTCGGTTACTGACTCAATTTATCCTATTTGATACGGTTATAAGGTATGGACGGGTATCCCCTTTCAATTTGGTAGGACCCTTCGGGTGTAGTACAGTCACGTGATCGATGATTTGGTTTTGATGCGCGACGAGGTCAATGGTCAATGTTCTTTAGGAATTAGGTGGAAACTTTGAACAAGATTGTTGGCATTTAAAAGTTTTTTTTCAACTTTTCAAACTAAAAAAATCAAAACAAAAATTGAAACGAAAACTTTTAAACAAAAATCTTGAAACTAAAAATTTTTCAAAACAAAAATTTGAAACGAAAAATTTTGAAACGAAAAAATTTGAAACAAAAATTTTGAAACGAAAAATTTTCAACAAAAAAAATTGAAACGAAATATTTTCAAACAAAAAATTTTGAAACATTAAATTTACAAACAAAAATTTCAAACAAAAAATTTGAAAAAAAATTGAAAAAAAAAATTTTCAAACAAAATGTTTGAAACAAAAATTTCAAATCAAATTTGAAACGAAAAATTATTCAAATAGAATTTAAATCAAACAGTGATCAGCTTTCACGGTTAACCGTTGAACTTTATCCGGTTTTTAACTATTCGATTAACAAATAAACGGTTTTCAACTATTCGATTAACAAATAAACGGTTTTCAACTACTCGATAAACAGATGAACTGTTTTTTTTCTTTTCACACCAGTGAGTGCAAGAATATACAAACTAAAACAAAAAAATTTGTACTCGATTTAAATACGCATCATTTTTTAAACAAGATGTTAGTGTTCATCATGGATACACAGTGGAAACATCCATTTAGCTGTATTCTAGCAGGGCCTAGTGGGTGTGGAAAAACGTATTTTGTGAAGCGATTACTGTCACATCTCCCAATCATGATCAATGTATTTTGTATTTGTAAGATATATTGGTATTATGCAGAATGGCAAAATGTGTATGCAACAATGCCGGTTCCAGTAGAATTTCACGAAGGACTTCCACGAATGAAAGATTTTCAGCCTCAAGATGGACCACATTTGATTATTATTGATGACCATGTACCACTACCTGAAAGCCTTCTCTTTAGCCTACAGAACACACCATAAAAGTTTCAAATAGGATAATTAGAGAAGCTGTAGCGTCGGCATATCTGTTGATTTTTGCTTTTGAAATTTGTCAAAATTTCATGTGTATGAAAACATATTTTTTCCTTCTCTCTTTCAATGGAAGCCAGCGACTTCAGGTTTTCACTGTACCTTGTCAACGCATCAAAAAATCTTTTTAGGTGACTTAGACCCATATGGCAACAGTGGTGCTAGATACAAAAAATCTTGAATATCGGTTAGGGATTTTTTGTAAATTTTCACCCCTACATTTCCCTCAGTAATTTTCCACCCGCTCGCAACACTGCAATGTAACGTACACCAACAGATAGCCACATTCCTTTTCTAAAAAACAAGGCCTTAACCATATCAATAGGGTAAATGGTTTTTGAGGAATACGTCACTAACTGACAAAGTAGGAAAACGCCAAAAATGATCTGTGTCCGAAAGGAATAATCACACCATTTTGCTGGTATATGTAAAAGGAAACAAACGATTTGCACGTTACGAGGGCTTCGACTCAAGTTCTATTGATTATTTCAATAATCCTCAACATACATCAATAAATATTAGCTGCCAGAAAAAAAAACAGACATTTGAAAAAAAAACATGAAAAAGAACGATGGTTTTTATTGAAAAAAAACTTCACAGAAAAAATACGGTTTTTTACAACACTATATCCAAGTGATGAAGAAAAATGGAATCAGTACAATAGAATATTACAGAAATATCTTTATGTGATACGTAAACAAAAAGAACCAATACCACTTACAATTACATCAATAAAACCTGATGGTGACGTTCCGAATGTTGACGATAGCACGAAACAAGAAATTTTAGCCGCAATACCACAAATATATCGTAAGAAACCCGAACTACTATTCCGTCGTTTAAAACAAGATGACGCAATTACGTGGGATCATAAAGGAACAGTGTACATCAACGACAATAAACTACATGGATCCAATATTGTAGATTTAATGTGTGATGTAAACATTCTAATCCTCAAGGCTGGGAATTGTTTTGCAACTACCTTGCATCGTCAAACACACCTCAAGAATTGATTGGTAATCCACGAAGATTAAACTATATTGTCAAGCATAATAGTACAACAGCATCTGAAGGATCTGCACCACCAGAACCGGCACCTGAATTATTTTCTTCCGGAGAAGAAGAAGAAGATGATGATGATGATGTTTTAGAAGTCCGACCAAAAGGAAAACGTATCATTCCACAATGGTCAACGTACAAACCATGAACAAAAAGTTGAAATCCATTTATTACAATCCAGCACACCCTGCATCATTTTCTACTGCAAAGAAATTATGGCAAGCCACAGGAAAATCTATACCTCTAGACAAAATAAAACTTTGGTTAAACAAACAACCTACGTACACGTTACATCGTCCTGTACGTAGTCGTTTCCGTAGAGATTTTTATCTTGTCAACAATATTGATGATCAATGGGAGTGTGATTTAAATGATTTGCAATCACTTCAAAACTATAATGACAATTACCGCTATATTCTTACAGTGATTGATGTGTTTAGTCGGTACGGGTGGGCTGTACCACTAAAATCAAAAAGTGCCGAGGATATAGTGAATGCATTTGAAATGATTTTCCAGGAGAGGAAACCAATTGTGCTACGTAGTGATCAAGGAACTGAATTTACCAACAAGACAGTACAAAAGTTTCTCAGGAAACACAACGTGCAACATGTTACAACAAAGGATACAGATATTAAAGCCAGCATCGCAGAAAGATTTAATCATACATTGAAACATCGTATGTGGAAATACTTTACCAAATATCAAACATACAATTACATCAAAGTATTGCCTTTACTTGTAAAAGCATACAATGAAAGTCGGCATTCCAGTATTAAAATGGTACCTGCAAACGTTTCTCAGGACAATTTACTGGAGGTGTGGCATAACTTATACGACAAAAAGCTACAACGTTCAAAACAAGATACGGATTTATCTGTTGGTGATACTGTTCGTATAAGTAAAACAATACGTATCTTTGACAAGGGTTACCTCGAGAACTGGACTTGGAAAATATTCAGAGTAAAAGCCATTGTACCAAGAAACCCACCAGTGTATCGACTAGAGGATTTAAATCATCAACTCATCGATGGTGTTTTCTACAGAGAAGAGTTACAGCCAGTGCCGCTTCCTTCGACGTTCCTCATCGATAAAATATTACGTACAAGAACAAAAGGTCGCAGAAAGGAGTATCTAGTCCAGTGGAAAGGATATCCTTCCTCATTCAATTCGTGGATCTCTGCAACTTCATTGAAGAAGAAGAAGAATGGAACCTGATCAAGATTTTTACGTTACACTTCCCAGTAATAGTTCCATGGATTATTTTCCAGAAAATACATTGACTTCATATATTACGAAATTACAACGACGTGTAGAGTTTCGCCAGAAATGGGATGTGGCAATTGTAGAGATTCATTATCCACATTCTTTACTGAACATTAACAGTGAAATCAATAAAATATATTGTAAATCATCAAGTAGTAATGATCAAGAAGGTTGTAACGATCCCTGTACGCTATTATAACAATATACGGGATCTTATTCATGCAATTAATATACATCATAAAGAAACCAATTTATTTATATCGCATGATGCAACTAATAATATATGCCTCATAAGACATCCCAATAAGGAAATCCATACTTCTGTACAAATCTCACCAAGTGTTAGTTTAATGCTTGGATTTGAACCAAAAAGTGATTTAAAAGATATGGAAAAGGGACAATATACACCGGGTTTACGATTAGGTTTACCATCACAAATGTACGTCTACTGTGACATTATTGAATCGGTCATTGTTGGAGATACAATGGTACCCTTGCTACAAATTGTCAACACGGATCCTATGAATCATACTTTTGGAAGTCATGCAGTACAAATCTTTAATCCTGCACATTATGTTCCGGTGGAAAAAATGAATTTTGAGCAAATACAAATCGATATAAGGGATAGCACAGGTCATCGGATGCCATTCACCTTTGGAACGGTGTGTACAAAACTACATTTCCGTCGTCGTCTTCATGACTGATCCGAATTTGCAATACTACCAAAAACAAGCGTTATCCGGTATCGGCAACGTCTATGTGGGAAGTCCCTATCAAGCAGGACATGGCATTGGAAGTTTCCTTGGTGGCTTATTTCGTTCAGTGTTACCACTTGTGAAGCAAGGAGCTAAAACTGTGGGAAAAGAATTATTAAAATCAGGTGCCAATATGATTAATGATGTTGTGATCTCGAATCAACCTCTGGAAGAATCGTTTCATCAACGGATGCAAGAGGCAAAAACAAATTTACAAGAAAAAGCTAAAAATAAGTTGAAAACTATGCTGGGAAGTGGATATCATAAACGAAAATGGGATGACTGCTCTCAGTTTGAAGTTGACCTTCCAACGATCAACACCATCAATCCTACAAAGAGACGTAAATTATCACATAAGAAGAAGAAGAGATCATTGGCATCGTCACCAGATATTTTTGATTAATTCAACGATGGCTTTCTTACATCATCAATCCTGTGAATGTGTTAAAAGTGAATTGGACATTTTTTCAACGTTACCCACGCAAACCAGTGTTCTGGGCAATCTGTTATTGGCTACAAACCAATTAGTTCAATAGCTGAAAATTCACCAATAGAATTTGTAGTGAGTGGTAGCAGTGATGAATACATTGATTTGCCACAAACCTTATTATACATCCAAGCACAAATTGTGAAACCAGATGGTTCCTCCTTCACCGAAACGGATAAAGCAATTGCACCTGTCAATGATTTTCTAAATGCTATGTTTAGTGAAGTACAAATCTACTTGAACTATAAACTGATTTCATTTCCGTCACATAATCATCCATATCGTTCGTACCTGGAAAAACTGCTCAATTATAGTGATGGAGCTAAAAATACACATTTACAAACAACAATGTGGTTTCAAGATACGGCTGGTCATATGAACGCAACCACAAGTGAGAACAAAGGATTTCAACAACGCTATGAACTGACAAAACAGAGTATGAAATTCGATATTATTGGACATCTTCATTGTGACATTTTTAATCAAGATAAATTTTTAATTCATGGAGTGGAATTACGTGTGAAACTTATTCCTGCAAAACCAAACTTTTGTCTCATGGCCAGTGAAAGTGGTGTCAATGCAAAAATTAATATTCTAGATGCATCGTTGCAGGTGAAAAAAGTCAGCATCAGCCCTAGTGTCAAATTGGCACACAATAAAATTTTACAATCTACACCGGCAAAGTATCCTCTGACAAGGGTTCAAATGAAATCATTTACCATCCCGAAGGATATACAATCCAAAACTATTGATAACCTGTTTATGGGAACATTGCCAAATCGTATTATTGTAGGATTTACATCGAATGAAGCATCCAGTGGAACTATTACCACCAATCCATTCGAATTTCAACATCTAAACTTTAATTTCTTCACATTGTACGTGGATGGAAAGGCTGTACCTTCAAAACCATTCCAACCCAACTTTGAAGAAAATCTCTACATTTCATCGTACCACACATTGTTCTCAGGTTCTGGCATACATTTTACCAATACTGGAAATACAATTTCAAGAGCCGACTACAAGAATGGATATACACTGTTTGTATTTGACCTAACTCCCGATTCTTCTGCTGGAGATTGTCACTATTGGAATTTACAACGACATGGAGCCATCCGATTGGAAGTTCATTTCCAAGAGAATTTAGCAGCACCTGCAAACTGTATTGTGTATGAGGAGTTTTCCTCACTCCTAGAGATCGACCACCAGCGCAACATTATCCTGGACTTTTAAATTACAAGGTGCGTATACGTTACGTATCATTTCCATTCACGATGTTGAATACATTACAATTAGCTAGTGCTTTCAACGGTAATCCATTATTCAGAAATCATTTTACCGGAGTATTTGCAAGCGATGAGTTGCCCTCACGGATTTCTCTTCCTCTGGCAATTATTGTAAATACATATCCATCCACAAAACTAGGAAGCCATTGGATTGCAATTTATATTGATAATCGCGGTGTTGGAGAATATTTTGACAGCTATGGCCTTCCTTCTTATGTACCACAACATGTTGCATTCTTAAAACTTCATTGTATGTACTATAAATATAATAATAGCCAAATGCAAAGTCTTGGTTCATCCGTATGTGGCTTTTATGCTTATTTTTATTTGTGCTGTAAAGCCCAAGGAAAATCTCTGCGTGAAATTCAATACTTGTTCACAACAGTACCCACGGTTAATGATCGTAGACTGCTGCAATATACCTTCCAGGTAATTTTATCATATTTATCATTGAAAGTGTATTTGTTTTTACCATAATCTATTTCTATACTAATCATCTTTTTCCTCGTTCTTTTTACAGAATTCACAATACGAAGCTTTGCAAACGGGTGCTATGCTGCAAAACATGGAAACAAATCATCGCAATCAAGAAGAGAAGGAGGTCTAATGAAGAAATCCATCTCAATATACAAACATTGTCAATAAGAAAGAAAAAAGAAGAAACCAGAAAATTGAATAAAATACAATTTATGCTTATCTATGTGTTTTATTGTTCATTCCACATACAACGTTATCAGAATCTCCTAAAGAAATGTGCGATATAAGACGAGAACCCTGAGCAAAGTTTCCACCTAATTCCTAGAGAACATTGACCAGGGACCTCGTCGCGCATCAAAACCAAATCATCGATCACGTGACGGTACTACACCCGAAGGGTCCTACCAAATTGAAAGGGGATACCCGTCCATACCTTATAACCGTATCAAATAGGATAAATTGAGTCAGTAACCGAACACGTGGTTGTACTTAAAATTTTGACAATAGGACCACCGAAACATATTGAGGTCCTGTACTATGCTTAAATTGGACAATTTCAGTGGAACCCCCATTGCCAAAATTTAAGAAGGGTGCAACAATATGATAAGAAATGAACCCCTGTAAACATATAAGGTAATAGAATCTCATCAAAGGGGATAAAATGAACCAAAAACCAAACACGTGGTACGACATATTTCTTACGTTTATATTTTGCCAATTTTGTACCCCTAAAAGGGAACGATGTGGACCATCCAAATTTATCATGATACATATTGAGGTCCTGTACTATAATGCCAAATGTTTAAATTGAGCGTTTTCCAAAATTGAAGGGGTGGGCCAAGGTACCCCTCCCGGGGTGCACCAATGTACCCATGTCTTATGATAGATAATGAACCCCTATAGATGACCATATAACCATATAAGGTAATAGGACCTCATCAAAGGGGGATAAAATGTACCAAATACCAAACACGTGGTTGTAATAAAATTTTGGCAATTTTATACCCCTAAAAGGGAACAAGATGGACCACCCAAATTTATCATAATACATGTTAGGGTCCAGTACTATAATACCAAATGTTGAAATTTGGCAATTTCCAAAATTTAAGGGGTGGGCCAAGGTACCCCTCCCGGGGTGCACAAATATACCCATATCTTATGAAAAGGAATGGACCCCTATACATGACCATATAACTATATAGGATAATAACACCTCATCAAAGGGGATGAAATCGACCAAAAACCAAACACGTCGTATAACGTATTGCTTACGTTTATAATTTTGGCAATTTTGTACCCCTAGAAGGGAATGAGGTTGACCACCCAAATTTATCATAATACATATTAGGGTCCTATACTATAATACCCAATGTTTAAATTGGCCAATTTCCAAAATTTAAGTGGTGGGCCATTTACCCCTCCCAAATTTTTCAAGGGGTGCATTAATATATCCATGTCTTATGAAAGGTAATGGACCCCTGTATACGCCCATATAACCATATAAGGTAATAACACCTCATCAAAGGGGATAAATTAGGTCAAAAACTCCCGAAATTTGAATTTTTGGCAATTTTTTACCCATGAAAGGGAACGACATAGACATGCAATACTGATAGAGGTACATACTGTGGTCCTAGGCTACCATACCAAATTTTTAGATTTGGCAATTTAAAAAATTTAAGGGTGTGGTCCTAGGTACCGCTGCCAAAATTTAGGGGGTGGCCATGGTACCCCTGCCAAAATTTAGAGGGGGTGGTCCTAGATACCCCTCGGTCATTGACCCCGGGCCAAGGTCATTGATCTTTGACCTATGACGTCACAAAGGTCGGGGTCAAAGTCCAAAGTTAGGCAGAGTGCTGCCATTACTACTGTCAGTTACCAGTGAGGACAAATTAAACATAAATAAGGGCTATGTTCAGTATTTCTTTGATAATGCTAATTACAATGTACATACTGTGGATGGTCATGCCAGTTTTCATTCCATGAGTGGTGTACTGTACGTGACACTGAATCTGCACTCAGTTTGACACCAGTGACCTCGGAGGAATGTCAGAACAAAAGAAATTAAACACAGTCGGTTAACAGAATAACATATATACAAACGTCCAGATACATCAGGGTGTATACGTATAACTGCTTCAAATTTGAAAGTAATGCAAATTAAACCTTTATCAGCTATTACCATCCACACTTTGAATATGTTTTTGTTGTCTGGTATTTGGCTAAATGGTTCATGTACCGATAGTAGGCCTGGTTGGAGTGGTTGCATGTAAACGTTGCAGTCTGAACAACCGTATGAAACATCAGCAGTTTTGGCTCTTCCATTTGCGAATTTAGCACTCTCAAACCCTTCAACTATTTACAACGTTCTCCTTTATGCTGCTCTCGAAGGTGCTAAGAAGGGGCAGGCTTGCACGATAGTTACGTTCGATCAACCATTATATGCCAAGGCTCGGGAAATTGTAGCTGCCGAGAACCCGAGAACCCTCTCAGTAGCCCTCTGAATTCACTATACATTCGCCTTGGAGGATTTCACTTTCCCCTTTCTTTTATAGGATCAGTAGGCCACATAATACCTGGAAGTGGTTTGGAAGAAGTGTGGAGTCAAGTATACGAAAAAAAAGCATTCCATAAATGATGCAGGGGAAAGCATATTCCAGATATATTCGCGCTTTGTTCATAACCGAAGAAGCCCTTAGATTTATTTGAGACACACAATCCTGATGTTAAGAAGGAAGATTTAAAGGCACTCTATTCGCAATTAACTTCTCGGACAATAGGTGCTGATGAGATAGTGAGGTCTACTGCAGTCAATAATTTGGCAAATACTTTAGATGAGCAGCTGCAGAATTTCAAGGAACATGGTAAAACAAAAAAATGTGGATTCAATTCATAGAAATGGTACGTCTTATCACGATGTTCAAAAACGCAGAGAGAACTGGAGATTGTTACCTCCATCTTCACTGTGTGCAGCAAATACTGCAATGTTTCCATGCCACAGGGCATTTGTATTATGCGAAATCGGCGCATGTGTAGCAAGATTGCCAACAGCTGCTGAGTATATTACCCGAAGAAGAGTTCGACAAATTTATCACCAAAGGGTTCTTCACCGTTCACCGAAGTAACAAAGTTTGGTGCGGCATTTGGAGAGATATGACCATCGAATAAGTGTTAATGCGGGCGATGAAAAGCAGCGGTGGGTAGACTGGTGGCAGAGGAATCACTACATCAACTTTCGCTACATGGGTGAAGTCGATGCCTGCAAGTTCCAGAATCGTAGAGGTAGTTGAGAGATTTGCATCTATTAATTATGCTTCCTCAGAGCAACACGTAGAGTTACGTGATGCAAAGAAGAAACTAAATGCCAAGCACCTAAAAGTTTTAATAACTTGGTTTCGACTGCACAACCCTTGTACAGAACCTCCTCAGCTGTCTTCTCTCTGTACAGTTGTATTGGCTGACTATACTACAAATTGTGACGAGGTCAGTGATATTGGGCTTTCTGCAATAAAAGAGATCGAAGGGCTGAAATTCATTGAAATCCATTTAAAAAGAAAGTATACCGTCAAATCGTTAGCAGCCGTGACAAACTCTGTCACCATCCGAAATGACACCACTCACGTCAACCCCAACCAGTTGTTCCATCGCATGGTTTGTAGTGCGAGAACAGAAGAACAGTTAATAGAAATATTTAAGTATGAACTATGTACATAACGTCCCTCACTGTTCGATGAAACTGGTTTGAGGAGGAAAGGAACCAAGTCTTCAATCCTAAAAGTGTTACCAAGTGCAGGAATCAATTCACCTCCTGATGATGAGATGGCACTGAGGGTATCATATATGGTCAATGGAGGGGATCTTCTACATCGTGTTGTTTGGCAACGCCATGCCACGTTTCAAGAATTATGCCGACAGTATAGTGACTGTGTTCTGTCCCATTACGGAAGAGCTACTGTCGTGTTCAATGGTTATAGGGAAGAACTCAACATAAAAGATGAGGAACATCTGCGAAGGTCTCGCTCAGCTAGTTAGTGTTACCTAAGTAAATCATCAGAAGTAAAAATTTCCAACAGTATAGTCCTTATATGAGGAACTAAAAATCTTTGCCGCGTTATTTATATGGGACGTCTTCTACAGCACATAATATTTATGAACTTCGGGCACAATTAGAATGATGAAATTTTGAATGATTGTTGCCTTTTAGGACTAACCGACAGGGAAATTGCCAAAGAGAGTATTTTAAATTTTTCAGAGGTTAAAATGGGGATGAGGAAATTCCCATGCTATATAAATGGGCGTTTTCTTGAGATACAAAATCTTTTCTCTTAGATAGTTGAAATAAGAAAAGAAACGGTAGAATTGTGGATTCAAGAGGTTGGAGGCCCTAAGCTAAACAAAGACAGTGCGTGACTGATAAGTCCCGGACGATAAGTAGTGCCAAGCCCTGTGAGTCATTGTCTGTTAGGTGAATGGTTAATGTAAGTTACTCCTACGTGGATGGTCCGAGCTTCCAAACAAGACCATTCTTATTGATTATTTTATTTGAGCTACGCTCATACTGTATATTCCACTAGTTCAATTTTGAAGTAATGTAGTCACAGCTAGTTTAATTCGAAATAATTTTCGAATATTATATTTGTTACTGAATTTACATGGCTCTCCTCACTGTTTGTAGCCCTGCATAAATGCAAAATTGTTTTAAAAGTATATTTTACTTTCAAGTTTTATTGTTTTTTTTTAAATTGTCCTTCAACTTTATTTTATAATTATTTTCTATTTCTTAATTATAACATATTTTCTATTTATATTGTATTCTATGTTACACGTTTACTATTTATATTTTATGACTTACCTTTGAAGAGGAGCTTTTGACAATTCAGAGCAGCAGGGACATACACAGGATGCAGGCCTTTGCAATCAAGAGTTTTTGCCCCCACGAAATCACTACTTTTTTTGTAAATTATATCTAATTTTAGAGATCACATCCCCCAGAATAGGGAACTTTTTATACTTTGTATTTTAAAAATAAAACATATCGTAAGTAAATTTCATCTTTGTATTATAAACTTAAATTAAAATCTAAAGTGGATAGGCCTTCCTTTCTTAAGAAAGTTAATTCTGCAGAAGAGCTACTTCTCCTTTTCTAAATTTGTCTTTATCTTTTCTTTTCTTTCTTTCTTTTTTGCAATCCGCTCTTACCTTGATTTGACTTTGAACGACCGCCCCTTCCAAACAATCATCCTGGATCCGCCCCTGGATGATAGACATTTTAGTAAAATATGCCCTCAATCGCTGAAATAAATTCCTGTCAAGCTTTCGATCGCTGAAATAAATTTCTGTCAACGGCCCTGCAAAACAGTGGCGATTTTAGGGAGTGATCAGTTAGTAATGCCTTACTGGACCAACGACACTTCCCCAGAAGTCATATCTCAGATAATTCAGAATGTGAGTTGTGAATTATCACTTTTCACTCTCAGTGTCTTGAAACGCACCAAAAAGGAACTGTTCTGAAGTATTTACTGGTTCTCCCTATGACCCCATTTCAATACGGCCAACCTTGGACATATACACATCTGAAATATCACCTTTTATGTCAGTGATCCCGAAAACTATCCATTCGACACAAATATAGGATATTTCCGATTCTTTATTCCTGTCACCCTCCCATTGTCACTTCGAAGCCAACCAAGGTTTGTTTTGGACTTACGCAGCATCCACAGTGTCTCTTTTTGTCTTTGCATATGAATTCGACACTAATTTCGTTCGTATTTGACTACTTTTACATGTCACCTTCACCTCTTGGTAGGAATTTTTTCAGTATCTCGCACCCACAACTATGGAGAAATTTCATCAAACTAAGTATAATTATAAATTATCATCTGAAACACAACAGTACGGGTGATCTTTTTCGCAGAGGAATTCGTTAACTACTGTTTCAATATCATTGTATTGGCTTTTTTTGCTGTCCATGCTGAAGATTGCCAAAGGGCTAAACTTAATCTGCACTTTTGTGCAATGAATATAGGTTTTAGTGGTTTAATTTACTGAATACTCGCTTAGATGTTGCTCTCGTCACAGAAAAAAGTGATATACAGTTAAAAAAGAAAAATGAAATAAAATATCTAATTTTTACGTCCCACGATTATGCCGACTATGCTAATGAGAGAGTAATGGTGAGAAATAAATTAAATTGTTTAATGAAAAAGTGGGAGGAAACGGGACAAACTCGGGGTAGAAGAGGGGAGGGTAAATATATGAAAATGAATAAAACTTAATAAGTCTTGAACAATCCGACTGATCCCAATCAATTAAACATTCAATATAGATAAGATTCGGACCTGGGATGTTTTCATTTTTTGCCTTGACGGCACAATGTAGGGGAGGGGAAGGAGGAACTATGTAAAATAATAAAAATAAAAACTCTGTCTTGGTGACTTCATCACGCTTAAACGACCGAACTGATCTTAATCAAATTATCAACATAGATGAGGTTTGGACCTGGGGTGGTTTTTATCATGTCACTTTGATGGTAGAACGTAGGGTAGGAGGAGGGGAGGGGAGATATCTATGAAAATGAATAAAACTTAACAACTCTTGAACCACCTGACCGATCTCGATCTAATTTTCAACATAGACGATGTTCGGGCCTAGAAACGTTTGTTTTGATATTTACACTTTGACGGTAGAACATAGGAGAGGATAAGAGAAGGGGAGATTAATATATAAAAATAAATAGAACAACTGTTGAACCACCCAACAGATTTCGATCAAATTTTCAACGTACATGACATTCGGGCCTGGGATAATTTTTGTCATACCGTGCCCCCAACATGGAGAGGGGAGAGGGATACATAAAATCATCGAAAATGACCAATATCAAAGAGTGCTTTAGTAATAGTAAAACCATAACATATTACTATTTTTCTTTAATTTAGCCCAGCGAAATCGGGGTGCGACTTAGATTCGAGGACGTCTTAAGTTCGAGTAGTTATCGAGAAATAATTAAATATATTAACGTGTTATTGAATTACTTTGCTAATAATAATAATAATAATAATAATAATAATAATAATAATAATAATAATAGTAATAATAATAATAATAATAATAACTATTATTATTATTATTATTATTATTATTATTATTATTATTATTATTATTATTATTATTATTGAAGATTTGATCATTCACATATTGAAAGATCAAAATATTCAAATATCTTAAGACAATTAAACGTCCGTCATCTCCCACTAATGATCACCAAAAATTCTAAATTTAAACAAAATATTCACACATGGTTTCGACTTGAGAACCTCCAGATTATTAGCTAGCGCCTTGAGCACAGATCCACGCTCTATATGCGCTAAATGGTATGTTTTAGTATGTTTAAATTAGATTTCCTTGCCTCCAGTTACAAAATTCTAAGTTAGTATTTTTCGTTCTTTCAAAATTTCTTTCAATTTTTTTAAAATCATATAAGTCAATAATCTTTGGCATAGTTTATATTAATAACGTGGTTGTTCTTAAACCTTTCGTTCGTTATTTGGTTTCTTCTCCACACCAAACTACAGATATGATACGTTTAATTCTCATACTTGTCATTTGGTTTCCAAGCAGTCACCATTATCTGGTAAAGCAATTTTGTTCGCCACGATTCATGAGTGTTGTAACAAAACACGTCAAGAAATGAGTTAAATGAAGGCTGCAAGAGTTTATATCAAAGTTGAGTATTGTGAGCTAGTGACAAGCATGTAATAACGTCTCGTATTTGAAAATAATGTTAGCTACTTTTAATTCACTAACTGGTATTAGATTTAATTCTAGCTTAAAGAATTGGAATGAACAAACTCAGTGTAGCTTAAAGAACAAAAACGTAAGAAGAACGGACGAGATTCGAACTCTGGACCACCAGTACAAAAATTCTTTTCACTAACCCCTCACCTAACAAGCCATCAACTTCTATAAGTTTTAAGTTTGCAAGCAAATGATACCATTATACGTTTGTGCAATCAATGTTTTGCTGTTTTCCTCTTCAAGAACGTAACATGTTTACGACGATTCGTTTCGTTTTCCATTAGAACTTCTAGAGAGATGATTTGTGTTTGAGTATAGGATCTTTTGTTTCCTTTAACCGACAGTTCTAGCAAATATAACTGAATTGGAACAGCCGTAAAAAGCTAGTACTGTCTTAGAAAGTATTACTAAAAGGGAGAAACTCCATCGTGCACCCTGAACAGTGACGGGAGTGCGTTAGCGAGGCCAACAGCAACACGGGGTCCATTGAAGATTCGTAACTCTACTTTGAAGGGTTTTAATTAATTTCACACTTTTTCCTCAATGTCTAAAATGTATCTACTTAGCCTTAGATGAAAAGGAAGTTGTGAAGGAACTATAGACTGCGAAGTCTACTGAAAAGATTTATCACATCCTTGCAGAAACAACTTTAAATTTTCGAACAGTACAGAAGAACAAGATTGATTGAAATTTTAACTTAGAATGAAATAACTAAACATCTAATCTTATATAACTCTCATTCATAGTAGTGTTCCGTATTTGTTTAGACGCATATTCTTTTATAAATTTACCTATGGTGCATGGGATCCTTGGTTCGATCCCAGCTCACGCCGAATGCACTTTATTATGGACAAACACCGTGTGCATGAGTGTCTTCGGGTTTCTTCCGTTTCCTCCCACTTTTTTCATTAAACAATTTAATTTATTTCTCACCATTACTGTCTCCATTAGCATAGTCGGCAAAATCGTGGGACGTAAAAATTAGATATTTCATTTCATTTTTCTTTTTTAACTGTATATCACTTTTTTCTGTGACGAGAGCAACATCTAAGCGTGTATTCAGTAAATTAAACCACTAAAACCTCTATTCATTGCACAATAGTGCAGATGAAGTGTAGCCCTTTGGCAATCTTCAGCATAGACAGCAAAAAAAAAGCCAATACAATGATATTGAAACAGTAGTTAACGAATTCCTCTGCGAAAAAGATCACCCGTACTGTTGTGTTTCAGATGATAATTTATAATTATACTTAGTTTGTTGAAATTTCTCCATAGTTGTGGGTGCGAGATACTGAAAAAATTCCTACCAAGAGGTGAAGGTGACATGTAAAAGTAGTCAAATACGAACGAAATTAGTGTCGAATTCATATGCAAAGATAAAAGTGACACTGTGGATGTTGCGTAAGTCCAAAATAAGCCTTGGTTGGCTTCGAGTTGACAATGGGAGGGTTACAGGAATAAAGAATGGAAAATATCCTATATTTGTGTCGAATGGATAGTTTACGGGATCACTGACATAAAAGGTGATATTTCAGATGTGTATATGTCCAAGGTTGGCCATATTGAAATGGGGTCATAGGGAGAACCAGTAAATACTTCAGAACAGTTCCTTTTTGGTGCGTTTCAAGACACTGAGAGCGAAAAGTGATAATGCACAACTCACATTCTGAATTATCTGAGATATGACTTCTGGGGAAGTGTCGTTGCTCCAGGAAGGCATTACTAACTGATCACTCCCTAAAATCGCCACTGTTTTGCAGGGCCGTAAACAGAAATTTATTTCAGCGATCGAAAGCTTGACAGGAATTTATTTCAGCGATTGAGGGTATATTTTACTAAAATGTCTATCATCCAGGGGCGGATCCAGGATGATTGTTTGGAAGGGGCGGTCGTTCAAAGTCAAATCAAGGTAAGAGCGGATTACAAAAAAAGAAAGAAAGAAAAAAAAAAAGAAAAAGACAAATTTAGAAAAGGAGAAGTAGCTCTTCTGCAGAATTAACTTTCTTAAGAAAGGAAGGCCTATCCACTATAGGTGTTAATTTAAGTTTAGATTACAAAGATGAAATATACTTAGGATATGTTTTATTTTTCAAATACAAAGTAAAAAAAACGTCCCCTATTCTGGGGGATGTGTTCGCCCGAACGCACTCCCCTGAATCCGCCCCTGCTATCATCATCTCTAAAATTAGATATAATTTACAAAAAAAGTAGTGATTTCGTGGGGGCAAAAGCTCTTGATTGCAAAGTTCTGCATCCTGTGTATGTCCCTGCTGCTCTGAATTGTCAAAAGCTCCTCTTCAAAGGTAAGACATAAAATATAAATAATAAACGTGTAACATAGAATACAATATAAATAGAAAATATGTTATAATTAAGAAATAGAAAATAATTATAAAATAAAGTGGAAGGACAATTAAAAAAACAATAAAACTTGAAAATAAAAAATACTTTTAAAACAATTTTGCATTTATGCAGGGCTACAAACAGTGAGGAGTGCCATGTAAATTTAGTAACAAATATAATATTGGAAAATTATTTCGAATTAAACTAGCTGTGACTACATTAACTCAAAATTGAACTTGTGGAATATACAGTATAAGCGTAGCTAAAAAAAATCAATAAGAATGGTCTTGATTGGAAGCTCGGACCATCCACGTAGGAGTAACTTAGATTAACCATTCACCAAACTGACAATGACGCACAGGGCTTGGCACTACTTTATCAGATGGTTCTATCAAATGTAACTTAATTAAAACAATAGTAACAAATTTTAAAGCTTTAAAAAGTGTTCTGAAGAAGAGGATGTTACAAGTTACTAAGTTACAAGAGGTTTACGTTCTATCTGAACGGCGCATCCACCGAGTCAACTTTTGGAATATTCCCTTAAGGTAGCTTTCAACGCAGGTAAGGGAAACGTATGTGAACCAGTAATAGAATTCTCCGTAGCAGAATGGATAAAGTCATGGTTCGATAACGACAAGGTTCGTGGTTCGAAACCCTTCGCTGAAATCAGATTTTTTAAAATCTTAATTCCTCAGTTCTGAAGATCTTTCTCTCCTTTCGTAATCATCTGATGCTCTAAAAAGAGTTCTCCACATTAATTCGACAACTGCCTAATGTGATCCTCGCAGTTCGAAAACTTCCCTTCTTATCTTTCACAAAATCAGAATTTTCGTCATAATACGAATGCTGTCCGGTCATTTTTTCCCCAATTCTAAATCTGTGTATACAAATCATTCCTCTCTGTCTCCATACTTCAATCTCTCTCTCTCTCTCTCTCAATGTCACCCAGGAAGTCATATGGCTTGAGATCAAACCTTCGACTATTGAAACCAAATGTAAGCTCTTTAGCAATGTGCTATCGTAACTCTATCGGTTTGTTGTTAAAACAAATGTCTTTTAGACTTTATTCGGGGGGAAGGAAGAGATTCTCCGGCGACATAAGATTTTCACTTTTTATTCGTTTATTACTATACATTTGATCAAAAAATACGTATTTATGAAGCTCAAGAGAGGGGGAATTACACCCTCCTGTCCTGCCCAAATGACGCCACTGAAACATTTGCTTGCACTTACTGAAAAGAAATTAAATGAATCATTCAATAAAACTCGTTTCTGTCCGTAGATATTTTGGAGCTCTTGGCAATTTCCATACATTTCTTAGAGAGCATCTTACTAGCTTGCACTCTTTAAAGAAAGAAAAGAATGAAACTAAAGATATTTATGAAGCTCTGGGAAGATTGTGTGACTCACCTTTAATTTAGGCTCTTAAAAATTTTTCAGAATAAACTAATGGAAAAGACTGTTTTAAAGCTATAACGTTGTAAACTTGATTCCTGTTTCTTTTTCAGCTGAATGGAAAGAGTGTACTACGTCACACACACTGCTTTAGACAAGGAGAAGTGGAGGACGGGGAGGAGTTGGAATAAATACTAGAAGCAACTAATCGATTGATACATGTATTGCGGGAATGCATAAGAAAACTGGGCAAGAGTTTGTTATTCATTTGGACTTGGAATTTTTGTAACAAATTTTATGCCGCGGACTGTATCACATGACCTCCCACTGGGAAAAGAATCCAGGTTTTCCACGCTAAGAACACTGAAATTGATTCTTATTATAATATTCTTTTTCATGCAATGTTGTTCTATACCAACAAGAGAGATATAAACGAGAGAGGACATGACAGCATACGGTGGTCGGAGTCATATTTGTGAAGCCAATCATTAGCACTATTTTGCTGAGAGGGATTTGATTAAATTTTCTTACCTTTTCTTATACAGGTATCTGAACACGCTTTAAATTTTACCAATGTGACCCCATTTTACGAAATTAAAAGTGTACAAAAGTAACAAAATGGCAGAAAACAAAAGCTACTTTTGTAGACAGTTAAATTCGTAACATTCATCTCTACCTATTATAAGACACCCATCTTTGTGTGTGTATTATTTCACTAGAGATTAGAAAATTGACTAGGAAGCAGTGATGATTAACACGAAATAATATCAGAGTAACCTGACAAACTATATGTTCATAGTAACAGTTATGAATGTTGAAAACACTGATTACATAATCGAGACTTCTGCACTATTCATGCGTAGTATTGTTTATACCTTTCTGTCGATAGGACTCCTTCTTTCATTGACTCTCACAGTTGTTTGTACCATTGTCCTGATATTATAATTAGTGTTTTGACTTTATCCAGATTTTAATAAATCACTGTTACAATGAAGGATTTAGCTGAAGATTACAGGAAGAAGGCATCTTATCTTGTCATGATGATTTTGCAGTAGAATATTTTTTTCATTTTCATCAATTTGCATTATAAATGACACCCAATGTGGTTCATTACTGACACATAGTGTCCGTTTTCAGTTGGGAGATTATATGGGAATTCGGCCTAAATATAAAGATGTGAGCTGCCCTTTGACCAGATTTCACCACTTTTTGAATCATTCTTTGTACTATGGTATAATATATATATAACATTTCGCAGCAGAACGAACAGGTACTTAGTATCTTCAATTATCATCACGTTTGTACATCTTGTCACAAGGTTGAAACTTCATTTATACATATTATCCACTCATTTAATATAACAATTGCTATTCTTATTTAATTATTACATATATTCTTCATATCTCATAATATTTACTTAACTAATTCAACCTTGCCCAACTTCACATGTTAAGATTCGAATCTAAAAGAATAACGTTCAGCATCACTAAGTTTTGAAATCTGCTTATCTCCAGTCAAATAAGATAGATCATCCATAACTAAATTATAGTTAAATAAGATATCTCATCCATAACTAAATTATTTATAACATCTTCAATATTAGTTATGGTTAATAGGCCGACATGTATGTATGATAAAATCTAACTGTTACAAGAAGATAATATGCAGCATTTTAAACATATTGGGTTTATACAGAACAGAAACCGAAATACAGGAATTTTGACTTAAAGTTTTAAATATATATTTATTACTATTTCTACATGTTTATTTACTTTTGGTGGCCTACGGTAATAAAGAAGGGCCTAAGCCCCTAGAAAGAGCTTTCTAGCGCAGCATTTTGATTTCAGTTAGGCCTCTCATCACAATTATCAAATGTTGAACAATAAATAAAGTAAAATAACTATTGTACGTGATAATATTACGTTTAGTAATCTTGTGGCTCAATTATATTAAGTTTCCGTATAAATTTGCTCTGCTTAATAATTGCTAAAAAAAATTCACATTGGTTTAATTCTATATTCAAAACATTTACAAATCTTTCTTTCTTTTTATTTCGATTTAATTCTTAAATCTTTCTTCTTCTTCGGACAATTAAATCTTTTTATTAATTAGTGTTGAATAAATAACTAATATTCCGGTGCAGATAAATATTAACACAACCACTTAAATAACTGAGAATATGCCAGCTTTAGAAAATTAAATAAATAATAAATCATACTTAATTATGAACTGCAAAATATAAACACATTAACTTATGAAATGAAATATTTTTGTAAGTCATAATGAACTCATGATTAACAAATAAAACAGAACTGTTAATGCCAGTAGTGGGGCATAACAGTTTTCCCTCCTGCCGACAAAAAAAATTTCCTAATTTTTTTACACTTCACGTTCATTAATTTTCTCTGATTCCTTTGGACATATCCTGAAAAACGACGATGAACACAATTACTTCACAACTTTATAACTAGGTAGGGACCAACTCAATGCGAACATCTATATGAAATGTCAAACAAAATCAACTTCCTTGTATTTTTATAGTCTTCTCTTCCTGATAGCAATTTTTCTTGTTTTTTTAAACTATTGAAAGATTTAAATTTCACAATTAGATATTATAACAATTTAAATTAAATTTTGAAATAGATTTTTTTTCAGAATAATGTTGTTGTATTGGAATGTGAGTATGTAGTTGACAATTCATTAAAAATAACAAACAATGGAACAATAATAACAAAAATGGAACAATAATAACAAAGCAACAAGAAAACAAATATGAAACGTCATCTATTTCTCACCGTTTTTTTTCGCCTCTTTCTACACGAAATGAATCTTACTTTGTATATCTTCTGTCTTTCTTTCCTTCTCTTTCGATTTCTTCTAATTATGCCTTTCTTCTCCTTTTGTCCTTTCCTCCTATGACGTTTCCACATCTTATTGTATTGTGCATTCTTTACTTTACTTTTTCGACTTTTCCACTGTTTTCTTCCTTCTGTACCTTTTCTTGTTTTCGTTTTGTTTGCACCGATAAAAGTTGCCATAAATTTCAATTTTCTTCTCTTCCAGTACATTAACTCCCTCTTTCGGTTTCCTCGTTCCTTTCCTTTTTTTGTTTTTCTTTCTCCAAACCATATTCTTCTGATGATTAGTACTGCTATCTGTTTCTAGCGCATAGACCCCTTTCACATTCATTGCTCTCGATTTCATTGGTTTCATGCAGACTTTCAATCTTTTACTTTTCCTATATTTCTTCTTTCTTTTCCTCCAACTCCTATCTTTCCAAATTGTCATACCTGTTTTGTTACACAAGTGTCGAGATCTCGCTAAAGTCTTAACGAATCTTTCAGGTTGCCTATTCGGAGTTGTCGCTCTTTTACATGCTAAAACTTCCTTCTGTATTCTTTCATCAAATTTATCCGTATCTTTGATTCCATTGGCTGACTCCACAGGAGTGTTCTTCATACTATCTTCTTTTCTCTTGGGTATTTCTGTAATCTCCTTCATATCTTCAACTGCAGCATTTAAATCATTCTTTATTTCTTCCCTTAATTCCTTTCTGAAATTTTCCAGCCGGTTAGTGAAAGTATTTATGTCATTCAAAATCTCCGACTTACATTCTGAAAGTTGTCGCATTATCATTAATAACATTTGATGGTTCTTTACTTCAATTGGTATATTCGTGGTTTCTTCAGAATTATGGGTTTCCACAAATTTAATTAAAGTATATACGTCCTTGTCTTTTCTCTGATCCGGACTTTTTGGTGTCAGCAGTGACTGTTCTTTACAAATCGTACTTCCTTCTTTCTTTCATCCTTTTCTTCATGGTTCTTTGTTTCTTCAGTTTGTTCTTCCTGATCACTTTTATTACTTTCGTTGTCTTCCAATTCATTTATGGCTTCAATATTTTCACCTTCATGTTGTTTGGACGCTTTCGAGGAACACTTATCACTTGTCCATTTAGCCTCATCATCACCCATATTTTCACACTGTTCCTCGTCAAGATTCAGGCACCGGTAATGGAAAACATTTTTACATTCATCGCAAATAATAGTCTTATCGCGAGAGTTCACTTTCCTTTTACCACATTTCTTCATGGCAACTATTAGCTCATTACAACATTTAAAAAGTTCCTTTTCTTTATTTTCCACTTCTTTCACAGTTCCTAGAGACTTCAGCACCTCTCTCTTCACCGTAGCACACCATTATATATTTCACTACATTCATTCATCCACAGAATAACTGATATTTGGTGCGATGACATCTCACTATCTTTAACATGAAAATCCTGGCTTGGTTACGCCAAATTTGAGCTGCACTTTGACCAGATTTAACCACTTTTTTAATCATTCTTTGTACTATGGTATAATATATATATATATATATATATATATATATATATATATATATATATATAAATAGATAGATTAGATTTGCCTGGGTCGCCACCACGCGTTCTGACGTGGAAAAATCTCCTCAGAAGATTCCGGTAAGTGTCAGGATATTAAATGTAACCGCATGTGTAAATTAATCACATCGCGCGGGAGAATGAACACCGCGACTGGTTCACTTCTGTGAATGATGCCATCGTTAATTTCTTACATTAATATATATTCAAAGAAATCCAAATGCAATTACAATAGCTTTACTGATTTATGTTACTGTAGTATTACAAAAGCTTCTTGGAAAATTTACAACATAATATCGTTTGCACAAAATTATTAAATTCCTATTTGGCATATGAAAATTCTTAGAATCTTCAGCAATCGCATCCAAATAATATACCTTAAAGCATTTCACACCTCTGTTGCACATAGGAGTTACTAAAAGTGTTCTCTACTTGTACAGTTATTCAATTAGATACATATCGGCGCGTCGAAATTATTGATATATATGTAGTTTCATGATATTTCACAACATAATTATATCAGAGATATCATCTTAACATTTCGCAGCAGAACGAACAGGTACTTAGTATCTTCAATTATCATCACGTTTGTACATCTTGTCACAAGGTTGAAACTTCATTTATACATATTATCCACTCATTTAATATAACAATTGCTATTCTTATTTAATTATTACATATATTCTTCATATCTCATAATATTTACTTAACTAATTCAACCTTGCCCAACTTCACATGTTAAGATTCGAATCTAAAAGAATAACGTTCAGCATCACTAAGTTTTGAAATCTGCTTATCTCCAGTCAAATAAGATAGATCATCCATAACTAAATTATAGTTAAATAAGATATCTCATCCATAACTAAATTATTTATAACATCTTCAATATTAGTTATGGTTAATAGGCCGACATGTATGTATGATAAAATCTAACTGTTACAAGAAGATAATATGCAGCATTTTAAACATATTGGGTTTATACAGAACAGAAACCGAAATACAGGAATTTTGACTTAAAGTTTTAAATATATATTTATTACTATTTCTACATGTTTATTTACTTTTGGTGGCCTACGGTAATAAAGAAGGGCCTAAGCCCCTAGAAAGAGCTTTCTAGCGCAGCATTTTGATTTCAGTTAGGCCTCTCATCACAATTATCAAATGTTGAACAATAAATAAAGTAAAATAACTATTGTACGTGATAATATTACGTTTAGTAATCTTGTGGCTCAATTATATTAAGTTTCCGTATAAATTTGCTCTGCTTAATAATTGCTAAAAAAAATTCACATTGGTTTAATTCTATATTCAAAACATTTACAAATCTTTCTTTCTTTTTATTTCGATTTAATTCTTAAATCTTTCTTCTTCTTCGGACAATTAAATCTTTTTATTAATTAGTGTTGAATAAATAACTAATTTTCCGGTGCAGATAAATATTAACACAACCACTTAAATAACTGAGAATATGCCAGCTTTAGAAAATTAAATAAATAATAAATCATACTTAATTATGAACTGCAAAATATAAACACATTAACTTACGAAATGAAATATTTTTGTAAGTCATAATGAACTCATGATTAACAAATAAAACAGAACTGTTAATGCCAGTAGTGGGGCATAACAGATGGAATCCAAACCAACTTCATATGTTCAAATTTTAATTTTCTTCCAACCGGCAATCAACTTGGGATTTTGTTGACAGGCAAGGTTATATTTTATACTTTTGTTTATAGGATTTCTTTCAAAGTTTTAAAACGGTCTGGTATAACATAACTTGTCCGATATCGTTTACCAAATAATATGCGGAAGCAGGTGCTTAGATAATGAAGCTCTCACATTCATTCTTCACCCATCTCACCTTCAAATTTACAGTATGAAGATGTTTGTTGCTCATAACCAATTTATATACTGCGCACATTTACATACAACCAGTTATTCTAATCTAACGATTAATAAATAGAATACTTATACTGAAACAAAATAATACTTGGGAGTTTGTATATAAATTCTCGTAACATTAGTAAAATGAGTATTCTTTTTCTCAATGTTCGCATTTCTAACTTTAAATTAAGTCACAGAACGATCAATGTTTTAAAATTTAACATGTTCTTTAAATCTACCCTCTGTGAAGAAAACATACAAAGTTTCGGAAAACATGTATTCTAATTTTGTTCATATTTTCTAAATAAACGTATATTAAAAATAGGCCGTCACATTCAGAAGAATGGACTTCTCTTTCACTTCTCTTGCTCTTAAATTTTTATCTAAGTGTTTCTGAGCAGCTATTTTTTAGTTAAATACATAAAAAAATACCTACAGATTGATAATGACATGCATTTAAAATAATTACATGTTATTCCACTACCTTTGATCCTATTATCTGCAATTATTACATTAAGAAATTCACTCTCAGTGTCTTAGAAGTTGTTTCTTACGATAGGATTTCCAGAATGAAACGAAAAAAATTAAATTTATTTTGCATGCGTCCATGGGTACAGATTCACTTTCCGTTACGGACATAAAGAGGTATTCGGACTTGTGTTATAAATCTACGAAAATGTTCATAATCGACTCCGCAAAAAAGCACAATCTATTTTGTGCTTGGTGGCTTCTAAAGGCGAGAATACTCTGTAACCGAGTCAACTGAGTAACTGAGGCCACCATGGTATCGCGGGGTGCGTCTGCATGAAGCTGACGCTTCAGTGTCGAAGTGTTTGCGAAATGCTAATATGGTGCCAGAAAACACTTGAAATTGTATTAAAAATTGTATAATTAGACTAAATTTTAAAGCGAAGGACTTGGGCTGTACGAACCCTGAGGAGCTTTCCTTGTGTACACTATAAGTTAGTATGTTCTCAACATGTTAGTACGACTTAAGATATTAATTTATTTCTATACAATCCATTATGTACTGGTATTATTAAGAGGTTATCTGGTTACGGAGCTACAATTGTGTAATATTTCCCAGGTACCAATCTCTCTTATTTATATAATTCGTAGTTCTACACATGTCATATGCATTTATCATTACTTTCATTAAATTTTCCATTACATGTGCGTTCGATGGTTGCGTCCAACTAAGATTTCAGACGTCATAGTGATCATTTCTACTGCTAACAGTAACTGAAATTTGAAACCTTAACGTTAATGAAAACATGTTTTCAAATGTTTTCTGTTTATGTAATCAAAGCAAAATCAGAAAAACACACTATTAAACAAGACTATGCTTATTTAATATAAAAACACATTTACACGTGACGTTTCGATCCTCTAACCAAGATCCTCATCAGACGTACACTCTTATCGTCTGATGAGGATCTTGGCTAGAAGACAAAAACGTCACGTGTAAATGTGTTTTTATATTAAATAAGTATAGTCTTATTCAGCAGTGTGTTTTTCTGATTTTATTCACAAGACCTATGACAATGAATGTGTGTCAGTTAATCAAAGTAAATGTCATTTCTTTTTAAGTCGAAATATTTTTTCCATTCATGGAGAAAACTTAAAGCAATTTATTATCGCTATCTAGAAATAAGGACGATTAATTCAAGATTAGTTATTGAAACTAATAGAATTTTACTTCTGTAAGGTTAAAGCTAAAACTTCCTTATCCATAGAATCAGCCTTTCATTTACAAATGCATCAATGTTAAGTATCTAATGATTTACAGAGAGGTTACGTTTGTCAGTTTTCTGTCTGTTTGTCCATAAACCAACTTATGTTGGAACACAAACGATACTAAGAAATATCGAGAAGTAATGGTTTGGAATCGACCACTATACCAACAATATATTCCACAAACCGTCCTATTACCGACTAGACAAATAAGGCAAATTCTCTAGGGCCAAAGAAGAAATCAATATTTGGAATAACATTTCTTTTTAAATTATTATTGGAACATTTTATGGTTTGTTTGATTTGGTTCGTTTTAATTATTATTCTAAAATATAAAAATCTTATTTACGTCAGAACGATTTCAAACCTCATACCAGTGGCGGTTATCTCATGTATATAAAGTAAATAATACATACTCAAAAATAATGTCCGCACACTTAATATTTCTTTCTTTTATTACAAGTGACTTTCAACATGGCTCGTTTGGTGTCCTTCCTTGATATGGCAACCCAATTTGTATTGAGAGTTTCTTATACTGTCACTAATAGCAGCACAATACCATGGGCTATAATCGTATCTTCTAGCGCCATTCTCTGCGACTGCTTGTGGGTCTGGAGTAATTTTTCATATTGCTTACTCTCACAGAAATTTGAAACATAAAGATCATAAAAAAGTGCCAACCTTTGAGCTACCATTGAACAAAATATACACTACAATTATTAAAATCATAATTTTAAAAAATAATTCTTTATGAATTGTATTGATGTGTTGATATTTTACTGTGGTATTTGGTGTTTTCAGTGTAGTGATATATTTAAATCTTATGCAGTTGTATGTGAGCAATGCATGCAGTAGTTGTACCAGTTTATTGCTGCAAGCGAGGAGCCTGAGAAGTAGAGTCAATTGTTACTTTAGTTTTGAAAATCGCCAATTTTTGTTTTACTTCTCGAACATTCGGAAACAACCCCCCCCCCCAAAAAAAAAAGAAATATGATTGTTCGAAGTGGTTGTCCAGCTCCTCCAGTGAAGTGGAAACAATTGTTGAACATTTCAGTATTCATTTACTAATGAATAGGTATAATTCATTTTTTGTGGTTGCTTTTCTCGTATATTGCTGGCAGTACTTGCGCGAGATTACCTCCCTCTTGAGCAAAATATTATAGAATAATAAACAACTACCAAAACTAAAAAATGAAATGAAATCTTTGAGTTTTACGTTCAACGGTTACGCCAGTTAGGCTAAACGAGACGGTGATTGTGAGAAATGAATGAAATGGTGGATTAAGAAAGTGGGAGGAAACGGTTGAACTCCGAGGAAGCCCACCCACACGGTGTGTCCCAAACATAAAGTTTACTTGGCGGGGGCTGGGATTGAGCCTGGGACCCCAAGCACCAGAGGTGAACGCTCTACCACTTTTTTTTTATTTAGATGCAGGAAAGTATTATACATTGGAATATATAACAATTCTTTGTTTCCAAAAAGGATAACATATACTGTATTATGAACAAATAACAAGGAATCAAATCACAAACAGCAGAAACATTAAAAATAAAAATAAAAAACAAAAACATTAGTAATGCAAAAATTATGGATACATCATTGTTAACTTATCATCAACAACAGCTAAATAATTCGAGAACTGTTTCCGTTTGATATTTTCATTTATCTTCCATCGTTCTTTCAACATGTGAAAATAGTAGCCTGCAAGGGTTGGCGTTTGACTTTGAATCAAATATTCCACAGTTACACCACACAACCAGATTACACTATTTTCTTTGTAATGAGGATAATATGAAAAAGCAGGAAATAAAATCATTAGCGGGGAAATATCCTGGATCCCACAACGAACTAGAATACACATGATACGTGCGAACGTCAACCATATGTCGTGCACCAAATCACAAGTTGAAAGCCGATGTTGTAAAGTATCGTCTCTACTACAATGCGAACATGTTCAGATAGACATCGGCTTAATCTTCTGTAACTTTATATTAGTTGGTATGACGTCATGTACAATTCGGTACCACACAGAGCGTTGATTAACATTTAGGACCGTGTTATTGATATTTTTCCAGATCATATCCCAATTATAGTTAGGAAAGTTGTCTTTTCGTTTAATAGTAACATTTTGCTTACACTGATATGAGCTGTACAAAATTTTAATATTCTGACGTTTGGGAGTATCTAAGTCTAGAACCATGTAACTAGAATTCAAGAGTACATCATACAAATATTTTACAGTGTTTGAAAGAATCGACATATTAAGAGGAGGGGTGACCGCCGTGGCCTGTACCCAATAGAGACCCCAGGTTATAGCAAAACTGGGTGTATTTATTTGTAACTTGTACATCCAATTAATCAAATATAAAACAGTGCTTTTGCAATATATATCCACCATGTTGAGACCACCAGCATTTCTAGACTGAGTAAGAATATACATGGGTGTTTTAAAAATGTTACCTCTCCAAACAAACCAATAAACTGCAGCTTGCATAGAGCGGGCAATTCGACTTGGCAACGGTAAAACAAAACTTAAATACCAAAGGTGAGATGTAATATATGTATTTAGAATCCAAATTCTTTGTTCAAGACAGTAGCCACGAAATTTCCACGTTTGACATAAACCTTTCACCTTCTGGAGGGCTAGAGCCCAATTTTCTAAAATCATTTGTTGGACCGTGCAATAAAAATACACACCTAAAATTTTTATCCTATCAACATGGAGAATAGGAAAAGTAATCATCTGAAAGTCCCAAGTACCAAATGCTAGCAATTTTGTTTTCTGAAAATTTATGCATGCTCCACTAGATTGTCCAATATTTTGTATGACATGAATAACTTGATTAAGTTGAGCTTCATCTCGTACTAAAACAGAAAGATCATCAACATAGGAACACACTGTAAGGTGGAAATCAGCAAAGGAAATGCCTATTTGCATAGCATGTAATTCACAAATCAATGGTGAAATGTAAATATTAAAAAGAGACATAGAAAGCGGACACCCCTGTCTAATAGATCTATTGATTGTTACAAAAGGTGTTAAATAACCATTCACCTGAATTTTAGATCTCGCAAACATATACAAAATTTTCACTTGATTAATTACAGCAGGATGAAATCCAAAGTTTTCCATTACTTGATATAAATACACATGGTTAACCAAATCAAATGCCGTCCTTAAATCTATAGATAGAACGCCACCTTTACAGTTGTTGTAATCAAAATATGCCATTGCATCAATACATCAAGAAGTTTATTACCTTCTAGAAATCCTGCTTGCATTGGGTGGAGAATGCTTGAGAGCACTGTTTCTAACCTATTGAAAAAGCATTTTGCTACTATTTTATAGTCAACATTTAACATAGTTAACGCCCTATAATGCTTAAGACAAGTAGGATTTGGTAACTTTGGTACTAATATAATGACACCTGTAGCAAAGGATTCACTAATTACACCATGATGCAATATTTCATTAACAATAGTAGTAAACTCATCTGCTATAATAGGAAACATCTTTTGATAAAATTCTGCTACTAATCCATCAATTCCAGGAGTTTTATACGCTGAAAACTGAGTATTACATCATGGTTCTCATGTTTGGTATATGGTTGCATTAACATGTAGTTATAATCGGATGTCACTGTATAACCTGGCAGTGGCGTAAATTGCCAAACAGGAGTCGTGTTCTGTGGTACATTATACAACTCTTGGTATGTATTATGAATGTGAGCTCTAATTTCACTCGGATTAGTTAGTACTTCCTGAGTATTAGAGGTTAATCGTGAAATTAAAGCTCGATTTTTACGTTTCTTTGTATGAATGAGATGGTATAACGTCATACGCTCGTTTTCTATCACAGTGTTATCTTTACAATAGTAACGAAATTTTTCAGTACATTCTCTCTGCAAATGTAAAATTTTACCTTTATAATACTGCATATTTCGGTACGATATGGGGGAAGTAGCCGATAAACCACTAACAGATTGTAAACATTTCATATAAAATTGCATCATATGGTTACTATTGGCATTTCTATTTCGAAAGTGATCAATATATAGCCATTTGATTTTGGGTTTTACATATTGCTCCCACCATTTGAGGCTTGTGGTATACCTGTGGCGGTGGTGAAGCCAGACTGACCAGTGCTGATGAAACTGGTTAAGAAAAGAAGGATCATTTAGACCAAGGGGGGACATTTTCCAGTAGGATCGTAACCAGACACAGTACGGCGAACCAATATTAAATTCAAGAACTAGACCCAAATGGTCAGTAAACGGGGCTAAACAGACATCATATTTAACAATCAATTTAACCAAGTCTGGATTACAATAGCAACGGTCAATTCTGGACGCCGCATTACTGCGCACGTAAGTAAAGATATGGTCCTTTTTACAGTAGATAGCAGTATCAACCAGCCTATATTGAGAAACAAAAAATTGTAGTGCAGGACTATATGATGGGGTCCCGACACAATCATTAGCTCGAAGTACACAACTAATATCGCCCATGAGCATAATGTTATTAAAGAGTTCAGAAAGCAAATACAACAAATCTTCAAAATATAAGGTCTCTCTACCCGTCTTCCCTTGATGCCCCGAATTCCCATATATATTGACAATTACAGTATTTTTCCAATACAACGCGATCCCTCTGCCATCCACAAACATTTTAAGGGAATCAATTTGTATTCCTTCTTTCACTAATATAGCAGTTCCAAAACCATGTACACCAATATTAACATGACTCTTATAACCATAGATGGAACAGTGTTCATCGGAGATTATTTCCTGAAGACATATAAAATCTGCGTCATAATCATAAACAAATTTTTTAAACAATTCTTTTTTAACACTATTTTGCATACGGTTTACATTGAGGGAAACAATACGTGTAATGTACAGTGTTAGAAGTAAGAAAACAAAAAAGCAAATGTAAGATTGGAACATATCAACGTATTACTATAAACAGAAGACGAGAACGTCAATATAGTCACACTGACAACAAAAAAGCGAAAAAAGTGTTTACAAATCTTGAAGGTCAGTGAGCACACCTGAGGCAGTATCGTCGTAACGGAAACATTCAGGTATTGAAGCACCACGTCTTTTCTTCTTTCGAGTTGTTATGACATTCACAGGTTGTGAATAAGAACCACGTGAGCCTCGTTTCTTTCGTGAACGTAATTCCCTTGTTGTGTCAGGAATATCTGTTGTTTCACTTTCCAGGTCAATGTCACTACCGTCTGTATCTGAAGAAGGTGCAATGAATTCCATATCAGTTTTTTGTTTCACAGCTTGGAGGGAGCCCTCAGTACCAACAGGCTGTTTACCAGGGAGACAAGACGGAGTATCGATATTATCAACACTTGCAAGATCATTAATATTAACACTAGGTGTATGTGTTTCTTCACCTGTATTATTGATAAGGCCAGATTTGGAATCAGAGTTGTTATCCGTATGAGCAGCAATCGTAGTAGAGGTGTCAGTTCTGAACTGTTTAAAGAACTGATTCTGAACTGTTTGGTTGTAATTGCACATGTTGTTCACAAGTTTTTTTTGGAATAGTGCCAAGGGATGACATTTGTAAAGGCAGGGGCGGTGCGCTAGATGCGGGGCGGAATGGGGGGAAAAACTCTTTAAATCGAATGTCAGACGTTTGAGACGTATGAGGGTCATTCAGTTCTTGTCTTCTTTTCTTATCACAGTCACTAAGTCGGTGAGTCAATGATCGACAGAAAAAACACATTACAGGCTGGCCTTCATATGATATGAAGCCACGAAAGCCGTTGAAGAGTAAACGTGAAGGGATACGTTTTTTAAGGACAATGTTCACAGTTCGTATTCCATTGGACACTGCAAGGGGATAATTTTGAGACCATGTCTCATTGGTTATATTTTTCACTGTTCCATATTCAGTCAGAATTTGCACAATAACGTTATTGTCTAGTTGAATAGGTAAATTAAAGACTCATACCCTGGTAATATTTTCCATTGCGTTGACAAGTTTGACAAAAGAGGTACTACCGTCACTATGTTTAAATGGTACCGTAGGTTCGAGCTTACTTAAAACTTTTTCAGAAATGGCATCAGTATTAAAGGTCACAAACAAAGCATATTCATCAGAGTGAAGTTGGAGCGCAATAATGTCATGGCAGTCCTCTTTAAATAAACTTTCGATCCATTTATGAATAGCGATGGGTGACGGGCGATTATTACATTTCTCCTTGTCAAATGCACATTTGATGGTATTTTTCTAACGAGCTGAGACATCGTAATATTTTACAATATATAGACACTTACACAAAGAAACCACGCGTAGTGGTAAAGCTAAGCACGTCAAACTGCGAACAAACACTACTCCGAACAACACGTCCTACCGCTAGCACAGTTTAACAGCAACTCACTGAGCCACCGCGGCCCCTACCAAAATTAAGGTTACCTTGAAACAATATGAGTTACTGTCTTTGAAGCCACCCTTGGTGTTATTCTACGTTCTCGTATGTTGTTGGCATTATTTGCTTTTTCGAAGTGGAACATGTGGAAGTATGAACGATATAATTATATTTAAAATGTAACCAAGCTTTAAACAGCAACAATATTTCTCCATATCATCTGCAAGCATACAACATAAACATTACGGGTGTACGATGATTGTTTTTATTATTTAACTCAATGTTACAATACTAGGTGTCATCTATTCCGGTAGTCCCCTATTTTAACAGGAACTGGTAGGATTTAATTACCAGTTCTAACTTTGTTCGCCGTACAAAAGAACATTATTATATAGTGAGAGAACTTTAATTTAATACACTTTGGAAAACAGTAATATATACATTTTCTACACAAAATATATAATTTTCTATTTTAAAACAATAATCTGTTCCACAGATCAAGCCCATCTACCTCCATTAACACTCAATTAAATTAAAAATACTTTACATAAAGAATTTGCAGTCATATCTTTGATTGCGATAGAGCAAAATGACAATAGCTATAAATAGAAGCGGTTTCCTCAAACGGTTTACACATCTAAAAGATGTACAAGATATTCACTTTACTAAAAGCATAAGCTGTAGAAATCTTAATACTAATGATCACAGTGCAAAAATTCAGAAGAGCTTCGAAAAGTTACTTTTTGATACTATTTTAACGTCTGAAGAAAAACGATTCCATTTTCCATTTTCTTCCTTTATTGCGACTAGAAGTTATAAATGTCTTCCTTCATTTTTAGTATTAAATTCAAATAGCTTGGAAGTCTACCATTAGCACGGCTGACATACGAGGAAAATACGGGTAACTTTTACGTGCGTGAAGCTGACCATCCCAATTGAGCACATGTTTAAAAATAGTACCAAAAATGTGCTAAAAATGTGCTTCACAAAATGAAAAATTTTAAAAAATGTGCTCATCAAATTATCAAGCAATTATAAAATTACGCCCCCTCTACGCAGGGCCTCCGAACTACTGCCAAATAATAGTGCTAAAAATGTGCTCCCAGAAAAGCATCAAAACAAAAAATATGTTAAATTATTTACCGCAAAAACATGTTTGCCAAGTTGGGGGTCAGCCTGAAGCTAGCCGCGCCCACACAACGCAGGGCACCAAGCTGGTTCCGAAATATAGTGTTAAAAATGTGCTCCTAAAAAAACATCAGAACAAAAAATGTGCTCAGTTATTTACCGCAAAAACAGGGTTGACAAGTTGGGGGCCAGCGGGAAGCTAGCCCCGGCCACTCAACGCAAGGCCCCCATGCTAATACTAAATAATGGTGCTAAAAACGTGCTCCCAGAAAAGCATGAAAACAAAAAATGTGTTCAATTATTTACCGCAAAAAAGGGTTGCCAAGTTGGGGGCCAGCGTGAAACTAGCCCAGCGCACCTAGCGCAGGACCCCCAAACTAATGTCAAATAATAGTGCTCAAAATATGCTCCCAGAAAAGCAACAAAACAAAAAATGTGCTCAATTATTTACCGCAAAAACAGGGTTGCCAATTTTAGGGGCCAGCGTGAAGATAGCCGCGCCCACCCAACGCACGGACCCGAAACTGGTGCCAAATAATAATGCTAAAAGTGTGCTCCCAGAAAAGCATCAAAATAAAAAATGTGCTCAATTATTTACAGAAAAACAGGGTTGCCAATTTTGGGGCTGCGTGAAGCTAGCCTCGCGCATCCAGCACAGGACCCCAAAAACCGGTATAAAATAATAGTGCTTAAAATGTGCTCCCAGAAAAGCGCCAAAACAAAAAAGGTGCTAAATATTTTACCGCAAAAAGAGGTTTGCCAATTTGGGACCCAGCGTGAAGCTAGCCGCGCCCACCCAAGGCAAGGCCCCCAAACTGGTACCAAATAATAGTGCTGAAAATGTGCTCCCAAAAAAGCATCAAAACAAAAGATGTGATCAATTATTTACCGCAAAACCGGGGTTGCCATTTTGGTAGCCAGCGTGAAGCTAGCCTCGCGCATCCAGCGCAGGGCCCCCAAGCTAAAGCCAAATAATGGTGCTTAAAATGTCTTCCCAGAAAAGTATCAAAACAAAAAACGTGCTCAACTATTTACCGCAAAAACAGGGTTGCCAATTTGGGGGCCAGCGTGAAGCTAGCCCCGCCCACCCAACGCAGAGGCCCCAAGCTAGTACCAATTAATAGTGGTATAATGTGCTCCCACAAAAGCCTCAAAACAAAAACTTAACTCAATTATTTACCTCAAAAGCAGGGTTGCCAATTTGGGGGCCAGCGTGAAGCTAGCTGCGCCCACCCAACGCAAGGACCCCGAACTGGTGCAAAATAATAGTACTAAAAATGTGCTGCCAGAAAAGCATCAAAACAAAAATTGTGCTCAATTATTTATCGCAAAAACAGGGTTGAGAATTTGGGGGCCAGCGTAAGCTAGTCGCGCCCACCCAAGGCAAGGCTCCCAAACTAGTGCCAAATAATAGTGCTAAAAATATGCTCCCAGAAAGGCATAAAAAAAATGTGCTGAATTTTTACCGCAGAAATAGATTTACCAATTTCTGGGCGATCCATCTAATACCAAATAGCATTGCTAAATTCCCTTCCAAATAAGTTATCAATTTTTCTACTAGAAGTATTGAGAGTGTATGTAGGTATGTACATTTTGAACCCGAGTCTTGTTGATGCAAAAATTTTTTTTTTTTTTTTAATTAGTTTGGAGGGATATATTGGCAGCGCAAAATTATAATTTTTTAAGTTTTTTTTCTATTTTTTTACCACGTCAATTCACGCTTACCATGTTTAACATAATGCATGCATGCTACAGTGATAATTCGTTTATAATAACTACTTAATGGTGATATCTGTAAAACGTTATGTTAGTCATCTTTGCTACTGCATGTAGTACATAGTGTATTAAGAAATTCCTTAAATGAATATTCCTGAAAACGTCTTAACGTTTATTTATCGCACTTCTCAATTTCATTGTGGAAAAAAACGCTATTTCGTTCAATAATCCCTTCACAGAGACTCACCCTCCACATATTGTAGTGTTTCACTCGCCTCTGAGTTTTTTTTCTACTGTACTTACAATAATTCAGTTTATTAGAAGAAGAAACTTGAACCTCAAAGGTACTTCGTGAGTGACTTGCAAGAGTTCTAGACGGTTTGCATTGGTTGCTCTGTAATAATTTATCGTAAATTGGCATTGGCAGTGATGAAATTTATATTCTTTCCTGGAGAATTTAAAAATTTAATAAAATATAATCTTATATACCCTGAGAATTTTTTCGTTATGATAAACAATACCGATACTACGGGTTAACCGGTTTAGGTTCGGTTTAAGGTTTAAACAAATCTGTCGGTTTATTTCAGGAACTAAACCATATTTCGATTCGACTAGAAAACGGACACACGATTGAAACTCTTCCAGGATATTATTAAATCTTTTTTTAAAAAAGAAAAAAAGAACTGAAAAATGTAATGATTTCGTTCAGGTTAAGTAACTTTGAATCTTTTGTTTCATTTTGGAAACGAAATTACGATTTCTCAGTTTTTTTAAAGAGTATTATTGTTATAACAGATATCAAGAAAAAAAAATAAAACCTTTTTTCGGTTTTCGGTTACCTCTTTGAAACAGGTTCATATCAGAAAACTGCACTGTGGTTGACGATTCCAGGAACCGTCCAGAAACCATTGTAGGGACCATTTGGTTATAGTGCGACATCTTCAAATCTGAATTTTAACTAGTTCAGAATTTGGTCCACTTTTTGATCATTTTTTTCCAAACCAACTAACATTTTGAACCATTCAAATAAACGAGGGAGGACCATTTCAAAATTTGGCCTTTTCGATTCCTATTGTAGGACATCTTCATATTCCAATCTTGACTAGTTCAGAATTTAGTCCAATTTTTGTCCAGTTTTGTGTAACCAAGAAAAAAATACCATTCAAATTAACCAAGGAGGGCAATTTCATAAATTGGCCACTTTGTTCAGCTGTAGCGCGACACCTTCAATTTCGAATTTAAACTAGCTCAGAATTTTGTCTAGTTTTGTCCAACCAAGAAAAAAATATCATACCACTGAAATTAACCGTGAAGGATCATTTCAAAATGTGGTCACTTCGATTACCTGTAGTGTGACATCTTCAAATTCGAATTTTTCTAGCTCACAATTTTGTCCAATTTCTGTCCAATTTTGTCCAAACAAGGAAAAGAATTGAACTATTCAAATAAATTTGGGAGGACCATTTCAAAATTTGGTCACTTCCATCACCTGTAGTGCGACATTTTAAAATTCGAATTTTAACTAGCCCAAAATCTTGTCCTATTTTTATACATTTTCACCACCGAGGGGAAAAAATACCATTCAAATAAACGAGGGAGACCATTTTAAAATTTGGACTTCTTCAATCACCTGTAGTGTGACACATTCAAATTCGAATTTTAACTAGTTCAGAATTTTGTCCGTTTTTGTTCACTTTTGTCCAACCAAGAAAGGTCGTATCATTCAAATAAACGACGGAGGGCCATTTCAAAATTTGGCCACTTCTTACATTTGTAGTACATCTTCAAATTCAAAATATAACCAGATCATAATTTTCTCCGATTTTGGGACATTATTGAACCATCAAGAAAATGCTTTGTACCATTTAAATTAACAAAGAAGGACAATTTTAAAATTTTGTGTACATTTTTGTACCACCCAGAAGAAATTTTGTAACATTCAAATTAACAAAGGACAGATTTATCAAAATTTTGCCACTTTGATAGGCTGTAGTGCGACATCTTCAAATTTGAATTTTAACTAGTTCAGAATTTGTGGTCGAAGTGGCCCAAATTTTAAAATAGTACTTCTTTCATAATTTGAACGGTAGGTTAATTTCATGATGGTACAAAAATGTACAAAAATTGAACAGAACTCTGGATAGATAGAAGTGGCCCAAACTTTCAAATTTCCTTCCCTCCTTTTTTAATTTGAATGGTACAAAATTGTTTCCTTGGTTGGACAAAAATGAGCAAAGACTGTACAAAATTCTGATCTAGTTAAAATTCAAATTTGAAGATGTCGCAGTACAACTAAATGGACTTCACAATGTCTTACAAAGTTCAAGGGTGTGGAATAATATCCACTTATATAAATCAATTCACCAATAATAAATACTTCTTAAAAATAAAAAAAAACGTATACATCGCACAGGGTGAGCCAAAAGTCTTTGTGCAGTCGAATTAATTCCAAAATATGCAACAGATAGGAATAAAATGTCACTAGTCATGTTACCTTCAAAGGAGAAAACGTCACAGATCATATTGCGTTTCCAGCGGCCATCCCTATATCCCCGATCTTGGATTTAACTTCAAAATTTCAAATGGGAATGGATGTGTGTAGCACTGAATTTCCATCTTCATCTTCCTTCATCTTCCTTCACCTTCCTTCATCTAGTACCAGAATTTTCTCAGAAATTCATATTTGTAATTGTTTTTTTTACTAACTGTAACGGGTTTTACGATATTTAATGTTTGTTTCGTTTTCTCTCGTTTCAGGTTCACTAATTGAAGATTGTCCTCACCAAGTCAGAATGCATAGAGATTGTAAAGTTGATCCCGTACAAACTGCAATTATTTCAGCATCTTACTGAAGATGACACTGATCGTCAAGTACAATTTGCAGAGTGAGCCACGCAACAAATTCAAGAAACACCGGGTTTCGCACATCAGATAATTTTGTCTTAAAAACCTGTTTTGTACGTCAATGGCGAAGTGAATAAGGAAAACTATCAATATTCGTCCTATGTCAATACCTATTGGATTCATTCCAGCAAAATGGTAGTAATACCGAAGGCAATGGCATGGTGTGGAATTTGGGGAACACGAAGGATCCCTTTTCATTGATAGGACTCTAATGCAGATGGCTATCTGCTATTACTGCAAGAGGATGTGCTTCCATCACAGTTATCCGAAGATGGTAATTTTCCCACATTCTTCCAACAAAATGGGGCTCCGCCTCGTTTAGAATTTATCTGGATCAACAATTTCCGTGGAAATGGATTGGACGGAGGGGACTTGTTGAGTGGTTCCCACGATCACCTGACCTTGACGATTTTAAATTTTAATCTCTGAGGCCACGTAAATTCGACAGTTTACGCAGTGAAGATATGTGATGTTGATACCTGAAGAGCCGAATTCGTAAAACCATATACTCTTTCCAGATTGAAGTATTATTCAGAGTTCATACAATGAGGGAGCAATGATTTATATTGACGATTGAACAGAATGGGCAGCATGTGAAACACATATTGTAACGACAAGTGATACGTGTTTCTCATAAATGTCTCAAAAACAGTTAGAAATAATCAGTGGCGTATTCAGGGGGCTTCCGGGCTTAATCCTCCCCAGAAATTGTATTTACTATATCAAAGTAAATTAAATATCTTGTAGAATTTTCAAATTTCCAGGAACAAAGTTAGCAGAGCCGCCTCGAAACAAAATCGTAAATACGCCACTGGAGATACTAAAAAAAATTAATATCTGATTTTCTGAGAAAGTACTAGAGACATTATGTGTTTCACATACCCCTTCCCATTTGAAATTTTGAAGTTGAATCCAAGATGGCAGATATCAAGATGGCTACCAGGAACACGTTAAGGTCTACGACAATATCCTTTGTATATAAAATGCGTATCTGTTTCACCACACTATTTTAAAATTTTAAAATTTACTCACTGACTTAAGATTTTTGGCCCATCCTTTACAAGAATTCACTCTAGATACAAATTGTTCTAGCGTTCATTCTACCGCAAACAGCTTGGGGAATAGGCAAGGGGTTAGCGTTCTTCGTTAGCAATCGGGGGTCCATGGTCCCGAGGTCGGCGATACTTACCTGTTTCTCTCGGACTTCTCCGTTACAATGGGCGAAATCTTTAGCGGTACTAGAACTAAAGAACATTGCCGCCTTCTTTTCACTTCCTCAAATATCAACATTTGCGCAGTGTTCTAGTATAAAATGGCCTCTGTACCTATATACGTATATTAACACAATTCAAGCATTACTTTTAAATATTAGTATCTTACTTTTAAATTAGGTAGGTGAGACTATTACACACTGACCAAACAATTTGAAGACCCTTTTTGTACGGTAAACACCTAAGCACATTTCTTGTTTTAATGTTTTCTGGGAGCACATTTTTAGAACCAATATTTGGCACTAGCTTGGGGGCCCTCTGTTAGGTTGGCGGGGCTGGCTTCACACTGGTCCCAAACTTACCAACCCTGTTTCCGCGGTAAATAATTGAGCACATTTTTTGTTTTGATGTTTTTCTGGGAGCACATTTCTAGCACTATTATTTGGCACTAGTTTGGGATCCCTCCGTTGGTTGGGTGGGGCTAGCTTCACGCTGGCCCTTAACTTGGCAATCCTGTTTTTGCGGTAAATAATTGAGCACTTTTTTTGTTTTGATGCTTTTCTGGTAGCACATTTCTAGCACTATTATTTGGCACTAATTTGGGGTCCCTGCGTTGGATGGATGGGGCTAGCTTCACCCTGGCCCCCAACTTGTCAACCCTGTTTTTGCGGTAAATAATTGAGCACATTTTTGTTTTGATGCTTTTCTGGGAGCACATATTTAGCACTATTATTTGGCACTAGTTTAGGGTCCCTCCGTTGGGTAGGCAGGGCTTGCTTCACGCTGGCCTCCAAATTGGCAACCCTGTTTTTGCGGTAAATAATAAGCACATTTTTTTTGTTTTGATGCTTTCCTGGGATCACATTTTGAGCACTATTATTTGGTTCTAGTTTGGAGGGCGTGCGCTGGATGGGCGGTGCTGGCTTCACGCTTGCCCCCAACTTCGCAACCTTTTTTTGGCGGTAAATATTTGAGCACATTTTTTGTTTTGATGCTTTTCTGGGAGCACATTTTCAGCACTATTATTTGGCAGTAGTTTGAGGGCCCTGCGTTCGGTGGGCGGTGCCCCGGTGTTTTTCAGACTTCCTATAAGTGTACTTATATCCTGAAAATTTTCCGCTTTTAGCCAGTCGTGAAATATTTTCACATTATTTGGTTCATGTCTACATCACTGTTGCATTCATTCAATTATAATATCTATTGACTTCCTAATAGTGCGGTATATTTAAAAAGATTTTTTCAATTACAAAATCATACTTTACTGTCAAGTTTTAAAACAGTTTATCAGCTATGACTACTCTCACCTTGCCAAGGGCGCCGATTTCTCTAAGAAGGGACCCATTTAGATGCAGAAAGCATATATGAGGATTTTAAGACAAATTGCATTCACATTATGCCAAATATGGTAAATCTACAAACACAATGAGGGACTCAGTGACCTTTGGTGTGCCTGGGCCCCCCGGATTTGCGCCCTTGCACTTCGCTTATAAACGAGTTTTCATTTCCCGCTAAAACTGGTTTTAAAAGCTTGCTTCAACATCGATAAGGCAGAATAGAGAACATGCATAGAGCCTTACAAAATAATATTTTTGGCAGAGTTATGCTGTATTTGAAAACTTTCCAGCGATGAATATATAATATTTTGAAGATAAGCATTTAGTTCCCTCTCCATATATTATAATATGATTTTTTGCGTAACTACGCACTTACTGTGTACACATTTCCACTTCACGCTATTACCTACAATTTATCAACAGCGCAGAATTTTACACACGACATTCTCGGGAAGTTTTGGCTGATACCCTGCTCCTCCCAAAATCAACACATGCAGTGGACCCGGCCCATATTTGCAAGCCACTTTTTCCACACACGTTTAGGTGATTTTTACACACACCACCGACTGGTGGTCCATGTATGCTGGAAAGTGGGGAACTTTTTTTTTAAAAAAAAAACAGTTTTTTATACCATTCGAATCGTCACAACGTGTAGATATCGAAAAGTGGCCAGTTCATTCTGGGGAACCACGAAAAGGTCTTCAATTTCTGAAACTTCCCCACGTTGTTGGTGTTCTACCGATGTCAGTTCCCCGCTATGTAGTAATTTAAAACATACACAAATACAATGTATGTGTATATGTACGTGATCGCATGTACGTAGATAGATAAATAGGGTATATGTTTCAAAACAAGATACAAATGCACACAAAAAAGAAAAAACCCTAGCGATACAAGTAGTTGATCGAGAAATGATCCCAATGAACTCCTTCCGAATGTAAATGTTTCATATGTTAATGGAATAAAACATCACTGGTAGCGATCAGTCCTTGAGAAAGACGAAATTCATTGCGTTAACTTCAGACCCCTTAAGTCCCTATTCTCAGTGGCGGATCTAGCACGGGGCCAGGGGACCTAGACTCTACAGTTTTTTGAGTGACAAAAATAATTTAAGCTATTATTTATATGTTTTGAAAGTTTATAGTAAACTCATGGTATAAGTATCATAGTCTGAGACCTGGTAGACACCCCAGTTTTCACTTTCTAGATCCAACACTGCTTATTCTACGACTGCTTCAAGTTCTAAAATGTTATTATTCCCTTTGTTTACCTTCATTATTAATAATGTCTCCCAAACAGCAGCTTGCATGTGTCCCTTCACTAGTGTCATTTTCATACTTTCATTCTCACCTTCGTGATTAATCCGATTGGTTAGCAAAGCGTGGTTAACTAAGGAAACACGTATTTCAGACTGGCCATTTATAATTTTGAAAACGCTCCTGCGTACACTATAAATCACTACATGGCATCTTAAATATATGACATCGTCATTAAAAAATCCTATAATAGTTTTCTTTAAGCAATATGTAAAAACTTTTTAAGACTTTTATTGAAACTTTTGGATTGCGACGTCAAATATTGAAACGTTTGGATTGCGACGTCACAAGAAAATATTTAACTAATGTATTTATTTGCAAACCGACAATATTGATTTACTGGGGTGACATTATTTTCTAGGGGCGACACGTTGTTTACTCATATCCAGCACTTTTGCTTTGTCCTTGCCCAATAGGCACACTCTTAGTATCAGCGCCCGGGGCAACCTCCCCTTTGCCCACCTAGTTTGGGCTCTGTCCGAAGGCAGTTTGATACAATGAGTACTTCATGAGAACCCTTTCTCCCTCTAAAACAGAAAGGCTCGCACCTAAAAAAATCAAAAGTGCTTACCGTTATGGAAATATGAAAACAAGTACGTAATGTTGATATCAGATGCCACGCAGAGAATGGATAATTATTTCTAAAATGAGTGTTTCCTTTCGTCGAAATTTACTCGTATTTTTATATTTGTTTACTTTCTACAGGTTGTGTGTTTAGAGCTTGAAGTATAAAATTTTAAAAATTACTACTAATTCATTTCAAAAGTGCTATATTTGCAGACTTCTCACAAAAAAATAATATAACATTTATCATAAGATGCAGCAAAGTGGTTTAAATGAGTCGAGTTAAACAATCAACATACATATTTAAAATTTTTAGTAGCAACGTTGGGCGGTATAATTATCTGCTCATGCTAAAATTACTAGCTAAAACATGGTTAAGAAGTGGTTTTTCATTAGGTACTATGATCATTCGTCCATTAGTTTTAGAGTTTGACCAATACGCTTCTGTATTGTGTTCAGAGCGTCAAACGTTACGGTCATTTCATAAATAATGCACAACCGGCAATATTGCGCAGTGGATGATGCTATTGCAGTATACCTTGCGTCATTTTAACTTCAGTTCATGAGGTAGCAACACGTATGCTTGTGAGATATGTAGTGTAGGCCTACATGTGTTGACTGTGACAAATGTTGGAAATACAGGATGTAGGTTTTTAGGTATTGAGTCTGTTGACGACCAGAGATTGTTCTTCAAGATTGAAACTTGATGACTGTTGAACAGGAGCTTATATGGATTGACAATGTAACTCTACTGAAACAAAGATTCAACACAGGATCAGACATTTCCAAATGACAGATTTGTGTCATCTACTGATAAAAATTATTCTTATTGAATTAATACATAGTAACTAAAAAAGATCTTGCTGTTTTAGACATCCCATTAATTATGCGCTCACAGACATGAAAGGGAATGACACACGTGGCTAAAGCGATCAGGAGTTAGTCTGAGCATCGATCGTCAGTAATAGAGACACGTTGCACACACACAGCTGCCTTAGCTCGACCAGTGTCAAAGAGAAATGGAGGTAGTGAAGGAATTTGTTTGCTTTTGTTTGTTGTATGTCTAAAGTGTGACTGTCAGCTGCTGCATGAAGTCACGATATATGCCAGGCATTTGGAGAAAACGCCATGAACGAACGCACCACCAGGCATTGCTTCCAGAAATTTCATTCGCAAGATGTGCTTCTTTGCTTCTTTCCCACGCAACTGGAAAAATAATTCTCTCGTTGTTTTTCATATATATATTTAAAACATTGCTGCTGGTGAGAAAATTTTAGTGAGCTACGAACCTTCTCAGTGTTTCTCCCTGACTTATCATATGCACAGTATATATTCTATAGTTATTGGGAACTGAATTAAGTGCTTTCTTTAATAGCTTATGAAACATTGCAATAGATTTGAGCAGACTAGACCAGAACAGGTATTCTAGTGACCAGAGTGGCGCCAGTCACGTTGCTTTTGCAGTTTCTTATCTGTACTAACTAACGCCCGAGTTATCGCAGTGTCTCGTGCATTGTGGGCAGTTGACTAAAATTAACATAAATTAGTTTCCGTATTCTGTTTGCATGTGCACACAGGTGATTTATATGAGTGGTTTTTGGAATGAACTGCCAACACTCTTCAGTCGACCATTGCAACCCGTACCTTGAGCTTTGGTGCTCAGGGAGTTTGACTCCGGTATTGTGTGCAGCCACCACGCACGTTGCGTCGAGAATTAAGTCTGATTTTGTGTTACGGGGCACAAGCTATTAGCCGTTGAAGGACGTTTTCTTACGGCTAGCCCCTATCAATACGTCCCAGGTTCACAAACCTAGTGCGCTAAAAAGTTATATACGCGCCCTCCAACATCAGCATTCTACTTTCTTTTTTTAATTTCCTGAAGACTCATCTTTACGCTTCAGGATTATTTCCCGCAGCAACTGGATTCCGACATGGGATTATCCCGGCAACTTTTTCCCAGTGCTAATCCGCCAAGTGCGTCAATGTTACGACAGTAGTATTTGCAGTGAAATCTCTATTATAATCTCATATATATAAAGGGCTACAGTGCATTAGAAATGCAAAGTGTGATTTTAGTTATGAAAATTATTATACATATTCTGTGTTGTGTTGTGTTCATTCTTCTTCGCTATTTTTTATTTACATAATAGTATTCTAATAAATAAGTATGGTTTTATTTAATCCAGTGTGTTTTCGTTGTTTGTATGAGTGATGTTTGTGTGCGTTATGGTCTGGACGACCGTCTGATCGTCCGTGAGGTTTTCGGGACGAGACATCCGAACCTCTCGGCGCCTAATGCTCATATCATCATTGAGACCGACGAGTGATTTGGAAACAATTTGTAACCCCTTCTTGGTGAGTTCCTTCATCGTCCTTTCCAAATAAGTTCTGGTCTCAGGAGAATACTTATTGGTAGGACCACGGAGGACAGAACCAGGAACAAAAACTGGACCTCAGAGTGGTTACAAATAAATGGAAGCCAGAACAGCGACTTGATACCCTGGTGGTTACAAAAGGTTGGAAAGGTGGTTGGTGGTATTGTTGGCAAATAAAGTATTACAATCTCCTTCCACCGTGTCAGACAACAATTGAAGATATCTACTCTCAACTGTTGCAAAGGGTGCACCGTGCATTGCAGCAGAAAGAGCCGGCATTGTTGAACCGCAGGGATGTGTTGTTCCTGCACGACCATGTCAAGCCACATGTGACAGAGGATTCGAGAGACCCTTCAGCTACTTGACTGGGATACACTGTGCCATGCGTCATATTCATCGGACCTTGCAGCAACAGATTACGACCTCTTTTATTCCTTCGACAACCACCTCCACTGAAGATCCTTCGCAAATGAGAGAGACCAGCAGAACGTACTCACGGCGTCCTTTGCTTTCACGGCCTCCGAGTTTTATCACTGGGGTATTGTGCAGCTAAAGGGAAGTTGGCAAAAGGTTTTGCATGCTGACAAACATTACTGCGAAACCTAAAGGTGCGTACCATGCACTGTATTGCTCTTTGTTTATTACTGCTCTTGAACGGCAACAACTTTTTTGGTTATCTTTTATAAAATGCGTAAAATAGCAAAATATTCCTTTAAGGTAAGTTTCCAATCCTGGATATTATGCAGTTTCCGTTATGTGTATAATTCTATATATTTTATTTAGAGGATTTATCTATATGCTTTAATTTGAAAACTTTCTTTTTTTCTTTTAGTTTTATTCATACAGAAGTCCGCTTGCAGTACAGAAATAGCACAGTTTGTAAATCCGTAGGGAGTCTTGTTTTCCAACTGGTAAAACTTTCTTTGCATCTTTTCTACATAGTTTTGTTGCTATAGATCTTTGTTGGGTAACGAAGAAACGTCATTCTTCTAGAAAGTATAAAAAGGGACAGAATGCAATGATCGCCGTTCAATATACAGCATTTCGTTGGATGGTAGACACCTTAGTGATAGAGTAGAGAATGATAGAGTCATTACTTGATATAACTTCAGTAACACGTAAATGAGTGCTTCTGAGTTGGTTGTCACAAATCTCTAATGGGAGTCTACACACTTTGTAATGGTAAGTTAAATTATTTTACATATTATATATTTAGTAAATTACTACAAAATCTTGTGTAAATACTCTCTTTAAAGAGAAGAAAAAGTATTTAGCCTCCAAATTGCAGTTTATCTTTAAGTTTCTGAAAGATCAAATGTCTTTGTGTTGTACAAACCAGACAATTCCACTTTGTATAGCACACAAATTTCACTCCTGTTATTTTTTTTAAATAAGTGGATATATCACTAACTTACAGTTTCATTCTCGCACTATCCATGATTATTAATCAAAAACAAATCAGAGAAATATATTGAACACACAAAATGGTAAGAATACTAATAATAATAGTAATGAAAAATACAAAACATCGTGCAGTCAATGACTCAGTTCGTACTGACTATATAATCGAGCAATTCTTTACACTATATATTAATCTTTACTTAAACACTCCACAGTACACAATTTACACTTGAAAATTTCTTCTCCTACTCCTATGGAAGTTGCAACTTACACGTCAAGATATCTCTTTTTAAAAAGGTTCTTTACTCTTGCTTGTTTCTTTTAAGTCCAGGTCCCTTCTGTGTCGGGTCACATTTACTACGACAGACATCTGCCATTGTAGTCTTTTTGACAAAGATTTGCAATTCGTGAACTGTCCATAAAAAATATGTAACAGCTTTTCCAGATTTAGAAGTAAAACTCTTATCTAGTACTAGCTTATACTATCTACATAAAATACGCGTATCAGCATAATTTAAATTAAATTTCAATATTTACTTATAGGCCTCCATGTGTCTAATGAAGAGGACATTATCTTTTCTCTTCTATTGGTGTGGTCGGGTGTAAAAAGCTTTGTGATCCTTTACTACAATGTGATATTGTACTAAGTGTGGTAAGATGGGTTTATTTGAGATATACCTTTATGTTTCATTAAAACTGTATTAGTATTTCTTAAAGTTCATCCTGATGTTTCACTCTGTTTAACACTTCATTGATATTATTACCAATCTGGTCCTCGTGCAAAAAAAATTCTAAGTGTTTCTTCCCCTTCTTCTTCAATGCAAAGGCTAATCAAGATGGAAAAGGATGATTAATGATCATCTGTGCTCTAACACTGCAAGGTTCCGGAAAATATTTAATTTTTAAAAAGAGAATTTCGGTAAACGCAAAAAAAAAAAAACAAAAAAACAATGGTCATGCAACACTCGTTGCCGAAAAACAGCATAACTGACACTACTAATTACCACTTAAATTCAGACACTTGTCATAGTCTGGGATCTACGAGTCTGCGATCTCGTACTTTCACATTTTCAATGTCATAATATTCAGCCACCTGAAAGCGGAACCAGTGAATTAGTGCAGTTCAAAATTATTTGTCACTACCAAAATGCTTACCAAACAGAAATGTCTTGAGGTGTAAGAGGGCGTGAAAATCGTTATAGCGCACGGGTGACATAGGATCTTCTGTATTCGTTCCAGTAGAATTACCAAAATGTAAAAAGTTATCAATATATAAATGAGTTTCCAATTTTAAAGTCTTTTGCCATTTACCGTTTATTGCTGCGTGGTGGTCCAACTTGTCTAATACTGTGATTTGTTACCAACCCTGTTTCCCTTGAACATTTCCACTCATATGAAGAATATTTTGTTCGTAGGAGCTATCTTCATTTTTTAAGGCTCTTCAAATCCTTGATATTCTGCTAATAAAGGATAACCAATCAATTCGTTCTGCACTATAGGTTCGATGATACTTGCTCCCCAAATCCGTTCTTCCAACATGTACTGCGGCATATGATGATCAACAATTTGTCATTTGTAAAGCAAGAAATAATTTAAAAATAAACATTAACATAAGAATTTAACATTAAGCATGAAAATGAAATTAATTATTATAGAAAGCAATAACGAATAAATTGATTACATCTTTCATGTTTTCGGTTCCCTCTTCTTTGACCCACCATCATATTTATACCTATTTCCTCGGCTTAACACGCCCTCAGATGCAGACTGAAAGTATTTGAGAATAAAATCCTGAGGCGAATATTCGAATTCAAGAGGAACGAGAATAGTGAATGAAGAACACTGAGGAACTGCATAATTTATATCGTTTACTAAAGATCGTTAGGGTTATCAAGTCATGTATTCTAGATGGAAGAAAGTAGAAACGCTTTCAAAATTTTAACTGAAAATCCAATCAAAAAATGGCCATTAGGAAGACCTAGGCCCAGATGGGAGGATAATATTAAGATGGATCTAGCTGAAATAGGAATACGAAGTAGAAACTGGAACAAGTTGGCTAAGGTCCGAAGTCAATGAAGAGCGTTTATGAACGCGATATTGAACCTCCGAGTTCTCTAGACCATAGAGTTAGTTACTTAGCAAGTCACTTCCCTATTCAGTACCAAATAGTGCGAGTAATTCCAAGGTAAGGTAGAAGTGGATACAACTAGTAGGAATTATTAATATGACTATAAACGATTTCTAGTATTCTGTTCTAGTATTTCGGGTTTATGAAACGTTTTTGAAGAATTGACACAGTAGATATATGTGAAAAATAGATATATGTACCTAATATCGCTGTACAAATGGAAGCTTTATTGGCATATTAAAGTTGACATTATTATACTATATTAATTTTCGGTTGTCTTTTTAAGTTTTCATGTGTTACGATAATAAATTAGAACATTTGAAAATAAATATGTCCATTCATACACTTTTAATTCAGAGGTCTACTATCTGCATCCAGCCATGTTCCCTCTTAATAAAGGTAATCAAAATTTGTTAACAACCTTTACCCAGGAACAGATGTCTCTAAAATTGGGGAAGGCAGGTAGTGATTTAAAACCGAAGTGAGGATTAAGCAAAAGCATCAATTGGAATATGCAACATATTGTATCAAAAGGCTACATTGTTTTACAGGTAACTGTGGAATGTTACCTTCATTGAGGGGGAGTCATTAACTCATTCTGGACTCGTTTTGAACCCAAAAAGTGTTAATTATTACGAAACCTAAAATACATAAAAAATCCATCAAAATCGAATATAGTTTTAAATCAGGAGATAACTAACCACTCATTTTTGACCATTTTAATCCTCAAATTCTGAAGATAGTAGGATTGAGGTTCCTTGTTTCATTAGTTTTATTTAATTTAAAACCCAAATCTGCTTTATTTCAAAAATGATTTTGGTTTCCTTTTCGAAACGTAAGCGAAATATATATAAAATCAACTTGAACTTTCATGAAAGAATAAAAAGGAAACAATTTGAGTGATTAAGGTGCGGTACCTGATTCAATTCCGGTTAGAGACACAAAAATAAAACTCCGAATAATGGTTCTGAACTTTTGTTTACATAGCAGGGTCCATTTCTAACAATGATGACAAACGTACTTTCAATTATTCAGTGAATGTATTTACCAACTAATAAGCTTTTATGAAAACGGATGAAAGGAAGCACGTGTCATTACTCTTTAGAAAAATTACTCGCCTTACTCATACCAGTAACTTAAAGTAAATTTACATGCTAGACAATTCCACGAGATTCACATTATACAAACTAATTACTTAACGTGGATTTTCTAGATAAGGTTTATTTCTACGGAAAATGTATTTATCATTATATACGGATATGAATCAAGCGATAGCCTTTAATACTCTATTATTGGCTAGAGCCTTTCAATTTCAAGTGAGCCCTCGGAAAATATATGAAACTTTCTTCTACTCCACCTCAACCGCCCTCTTACTTAGAATACCTTCCCTTTGCTTTAGGGAAAGAAGAGAATGATCTCGTCTGTGTTGCCAATTTATTATTCAGTTGTTTGGTCTTGGCCGGCGAAGATCGTAGGCTACTTAGAAATGTCTAACAAGACAGTGTACAGCGAAGCTCGTGAAGTAATTCAGTGTAGCAACCTTGTCTCTATCCAACCATTCAAGAATATCGGCCACAGCAAGTTGTTTCTCCCCTCTTGAGGGAGATGAGTGAAAACACACATCGACAGCAGCGCCAACAGGGGCACACTTGAAATAGAAACGTTCTACCGCGTGTGCCTTTGATGCATGTGGTCCCGGATTCGATACTCTGTAGCGAAAAACTAAAAATGTAATTTCACAATATATCTTCACTAATCATTCGTCTCCTTTAACCTAATGAGCATTACGTTGGACGTTAAACTAAATAAAAATTCATTTCGTTTGATTGAGTCAAGTGGTAAAAATCTACTACCGCTTCTCGTTATAATATTAAGATTAGATTTATAATTTAGATTTCTGGGATCTCGGCATCTATGGCCATGTTACCCCGTCACGTATGAGGGATGACGCAATCACACTATCCGAGGAAAGGGAAGGAAGTAGCAGTATCGGACCAATACGTTAGGTGCCATCCTGGCATTTGCCTGGTGTGAATGAAGGAAAACAGGAAAACCTCACTCAGGACAGCTGGCTTGAAAAACTTTTACACTTTTTTGACCAAGTGTCTCGGTTCTAATATTGATTACCATCAATAATGCCATTTCAGGTTTTGCTTGGGCGCACGACTCTCTGATATTACTAAATTTCCACGTTTTTTATTAGTATATTGTTATGTTTTTTATTTAAAAGTATACATATTTCAAGCTCATAGGTCAATTGTCCCCTCCCTGAAAATCGAAATAACGCCACTGATTCCCATACAGATAATAGAGGCAAGAAACGATTTTGATGTGGTTTCAGGATTCCAAGCATAGCTTTAATCCCAGCTCTTATTATTCTACTCAAACCTGAAGTATTACTTAAAATTAGAACAACTCACTTTTTCAGTATCGATTTACATATACTAATAGTTTGTAAGTGTTGGAGATCAAAATGCCATCGATTCCCAGGAGGAGCTCATGTGGTTCGGATCTTATGTTAAACTCTATGCCCACTTCTCGTGTAGCTTCGGTGCTAAAAAGAGATGCTTAACTCCAAATTAGCCAAAGGAGAGCACGGAGGTTTAGTGGTAGAGTGCTTACTTCTGGTGTGCGGGATCCTTGATTTGATCCCCGACCAAGTAAGATTTTGCTGGAGAACATTGTGTCTGTGTGTTTTTCTCGGTTCACTTTTGCCACAATCTCATTACACCAATCTTTTAATCATGTAAGAAAAGCCGCTCTTGAATCTTGGATTTAGAAGAGGATCGTCAGGACGACTATTATTACAAATATAGAAGCTGAAAATAAATGATAATATCAATTAATACGGAAAAAAGAAGAGGAATGTATTTTTTAGTTTTTGAAAGAAGTATTGAAAGAAAATCATAATGATTAAAAAGGTTGTAACTAATGGTGAAAAATGTGAATAGTATTTCCAGACGACAACACTGGAGCGAAGCGGATTCCCAGCCGGTGAGTTACGTACCGCCTGCCCCGGTGTGAGGGTGTCTGCTTGAGACTTGTGTAATATGGAGAAGTGTGGATTCGCTACACGAGCACGAGTTTATTTCTTGCGATGTGTGAAGTACTTCGCTTAATCTTTGTTTAGTGCGTATAAAGGAGACAAGTTATTAATAGTTATAACGAAAGAAATATATGAAAGTGAGAATTGGTATATCCTCGCGAGTCTCGGAAAATTGGAGACAAAAATGGAGTTGTTAATTGGCAAAATATTTAGTTGTATACTGATACGAATAATCAAATCTGCTAAAGAAAAGAGCATAAGAAACTGAACGATATTTCATTATCACACTAATTACTGGATTGTTTTTTTGTGAATTGATTGATGAAAAATCCATCACTCCACTTTTTTTGTTCTTTCCTGATTACGTAATTACTTCTTCTGAAAGGATGTTTTTCTTGTGTATTTCGAATTCTCTTGTTCTTTGTGGTAAATTGAGTGGTTTAGTATGAGTGAAACGAAGGTAACAATTACGTCCAAAGGAGAGAGACGAATGGAAATAGTTTGGTCAGAAAAGCATTTCATTACCATTCTAACTTGAGCATTAGTTTAATTGCCGTATATCCATGTGTCCGTTGTCAATGTTAGGGAATATTTTTTTCTTATTCTCTGGTTGTTTAGTACATCGCTTCCCCTAATAAGGTATTGGCTACCGTTGATCGATAACTTAAAAACTTTCTAGACCGCACTTGATCTATTCGGACATTTCGACCAATTTCAGTTCGATCCTTAAGAACGTTTTGTAGCAGTCAAAGGAATAGATCATTTCTTGCCTGGAAATACTAAAGTATATTTGTATGAGAAAGTTTTCAAAACTTGAAATTAATGTTTGAATTTTTGACGGGATTCATCACAGTGTAACTTTAGTGTGAGTACATGGCGTGACCACCTATAACGATTGAAATATATTTGATACTAACAGTTTGTAGAGTAAGGTTTAAAAAGTAAAAAAGTGGATTTGAGATTAATGTTACGTGGAGGTTTCCCTCTCCCAAGATTTCTTATATTAATAACATTTGAAAGTTACATAATATTTGAGACCTTAGATAGCTTTGAAATTGTATAATTTCAAAAAATAAGAAGAATATTATATATTTTAACAATTTTGAAAGTATAAAAAGACAAAAATTTTAAAGTGGGATTTTGTAGCTCCACCGTCGCAATCATATACAGCATTAAATTGTTATCATATTTGTTATTAATCACGACGAATTATTTGTTGTTATTCCTTTTGGAGTGTAATAAAATTATAAAATAAGAATTCTTGAGTAGTTATTTCTCATATTATATGCATATATGTATATTATATTATTTGAGCTATTAAATTGTGCGTTATATTCAATTGAAGGTTGGTGGAGCTTCATACTGTTCGAGCCAATAAAAGGTAAGGTTTGTTCGAGCTGAGATATCTTACACAAGGATCTTCAGATTTCCTGCACCCAAAGCGCCTTATTGATGATGGATGGTTCTTTTTTTATTTTTTAACTGACTGGATTTTTTACGGGCGCGTTATAAGTTTTTGCCGTATGTAAATCCGGTTCTTTCAGTGAGCAATTCCACCGATTCCTCCACTATATAATAATTCGGATTTACTTAAGAATAGTTGGCGTACAATATTTTGTCAGTTCACCATAATAGCTTTGTACACTCACTTGCATTGTGGTCCAAACCTTTATAAGGTTCAGTTTGCCTGTGGACTTTAATGTTATTGAATATTATCATTGGCAAAAAATTATTTTGTTTAGAGTATGTATTTATCAGAAACTTGAGGTAGTATCAGAATAGTAATTATTATCACATAATTCACATGATATTTATATATATGGATTCGAATCTAATATGTCCCGTTAATTATTATGAACATTTTTCATGCTTGTGAAGGAAAAAATTTTGAGCGCTGTCATAGTTGTCTTTTTGCAGTTGATATTGTGTTGTGTTGATGGTATAGTGGTACTATCTCTGTAGTGTTGCAGTATCTTTGGTATTTTGCAGTTATATTATTTATTTATATTAGCCTTTATGTATAAATTATTATTTATATTCTTAATTATGTTTTTTTCACTGTTAAATGATTGTGTAATCGATATTCCTGAAATTTTCGGAATACATAAGGGTTCATTCTACTGGCTTTCTCGATAATAGTAGTTTTGGAGAAATTTCGATGTCTCTTACACCTCTATCTAATATAAGTGGATTGATAAATATTCTAATCTAGGAAATGTTAGTCTAAATCTTAGTGATTGTAATACAGGGAATTTTTCAAGTGCATGTCGAGATGTTAATGTTTCCTGTGTAATAATGTTAATCCGTATTCTAGACGTGTTGAATTTGAAATACCGAGCCAGAATAATACAAGAAGTCAGGTTCAAGATCAAAAGTACTTGAATATGCATATTTATTTTAAAAGATTGACTAAGATTATGAATTCAACTCCCAAAGGTATTGCTACCTACCCTGAATTCTTTAACCCTTTAACATTCAGATATCCGGAGAGTAATGATGTTCAAATGAAGCGGGAGCTTCTAGGAAGGATTCATATCAGGGTATTGAAGGAAACTTTATTAAAATATACGTTTAATAAAACTAGTGAATATCTTGAGGAAAGGTTCCGGGATATTAAAAATTTTAATAGTGAGGATAGTTTGCAGACCTTTGAGGTTTTTTATAGAATTTAAGAGTTGTTGAATTCCACGAGTTATTCAGTACAAATGATTCTGACTGTCCTTATATCGAAATGTGATGGAGCTTGTTTCAGAGAAATACAGTGTGCTCTACAAACTCATTTGAATTAGGATCAAATTTGCAAGAGTCTCATTATTTATGACTCCTTTTTGTAAAATACTTTAATATCGAAGAAAAAATTTCGTAGGCAAGAGCTTCCGGAATTAGTGGACCATTCTGTTAGGTCAATTATACATTCAATTAAGGCTTAGGATTTGTTGGATCTGAAGGTGCATTAGTTGACTTAATTTTGAACGGCATGAATCCTGCAATACGTTTCAGAATGTTAGACGATTATATTCCTAAAAGTATAACAGAATTAATAGAAAACTGTGAAAGGTTTGTGTTAAGACAACGTAGTCAACTAGACTTTAATAGAACGACGTCAAGTAAAAGTCAACAAGATATTATTCCTAGTTCATCTCGGAATTATAATAATACAACGTTTTCAGGAAATATTATCATGACATTTCGGGGTCAGATAGAAAAATTGTCAGACCTCAGAAACAAATAATCAAGTCTGATGTGGGTTTTCTGGGTCCTGAGGTTATTCCTTCCGAGAGGATTGACACCGTAGCTTCCTTTATTGACGGGATACTAAATGGACAGAGAGTCCATTGTTGGTTGTTGATGGTTGCTTGGATAGCAGATCATCTTTCAATTTAACAACATACAGGTTGGTGAAAAAGTGTGGTGCCCAGCAGTACATTAGAAAATTTTCAGAACGAACAGTAGATGCAGCATCTGGTTTAAAATTTTCGATGAATACTGAAATTATTTTATTACTTAATTTTGCTGGACATTTTCAAAAAATAAATTTAAAGTGGTGAATGTTTTGCCATGTGAATGTATATTGCGAACACCATTCTTACGTGTAACTTAATCGACCATAGACTATACATCGAATTGTTTAGTGCTTAGAAATGGCAGTAAACGACTTCGAATAAATTTTAAAGGAATTAATCGTGTGATGGTGATAATATAGCATTTAGATCAGGAGATACGGGAGACAAATCGAGGCAAAATTATTCAAATTTAATTCGAGGCGCTTAAGTGTCCAACAAAGACAAAATACATTCAATGTTAGATCTGGCAATCGTATTGACCATCTGAATCAGCAATCACGATTTAAATCAGGAGATGTTATAGGCCACTTTCAAGAAGGTAAATCAAAAACAACGTACGGAAACTATGTGAATTCTAAATCCAAAAGGCGAATTTTTCAAGATCACCTCTCAGGTGATCGTGATGGCCAGTGTCCAGTTAGACGTTTTTCATTAAAGATAAACTTTGGGAAGCATCAAAATGATGATGGACATGTAACGTCGAATGAGAGATATGATACTCACTTCCAAGAGGGTATTATGGCAGTGAAGATCATGTGGTGTCCTTATATCTTCGTTAGCAGAGGAACTTAATCCGTTTTCAAAATATTGGGGTGCAATGCGAAATAAGCTGAGAAGTCGTTGAAAGGAAATTATTGCATATTAGTGCTCCAAGTGATTCCAGTTTGAAAGAATTGGGAGATCTGGATCATAATATGGAAGAGAACTCTTTATGGGATCAAAATTCATCAAATAATGGGATTAAAGCAGATGTTGATATTATTTCAACGAACACGTCCATTATGTATTTGCTTCAGTAGTCCCAGATAGGATGGAAGATCAAGTGAAAAACTTTGGTGTTGTTTGTTAAAGTGTTAGAGATCATTCACACCAAAATGTTTTGCCACCTTTTGAGAATATAAATATTCAAAAACAAGTCGAGAATGACTCTTATATCGATCAGAAGAAAACGAAAACAAGAAAAATAAGAAAAGGAAAGTAGAAAAGAAGAGTGAAGATGGCACCTGTAACCAGTTTGTGTCTAAAGAGAAGCTTTGAATACAGAAAGATGTTTCTACGGTTAATAATGATAATAACGTAGAGAGTGACTCATAAGCTTCTGATGTTGATCAAGAAAAAAACTAATAACTTTTATAAATTACTACATCGAAACAAAAATATTTGGATCCGGACTTAACTCACAAGGGGAGGAACCCACTCAGAGAATTAAGCACACTTGTGAATAAACCCACTAGCGATGGGGATAAACTTAAGACTTGGAAATATACCGGTTAGGATTTTCAGGAATTTGTATCTGAGGTTAAAACATCTTACAGTAATGTTATAAATAAAAGAATAGGGTTTAATAAAGACTTTGTTGGTCGAATATATTTACAGGAACAAATTCTTTTAAAGAAACGCAATTTCCAATATCTCGTCAAAATTAACAAATATTTGACTCGCAAATTAAGGAATTGATAGACCAAGGGATTTTAGTTGAAGTCGATGATTCCAATTATTCCAGTGTCTGTTTTCTTTTTGAAAAATAAAGATGGTACCCTTCGTCTTGTCGGAAATTTTTGTAAAGCTAATTCATTAATTGTCAATGGCGTACATCCTTCGCCTAATCTCGAAGAGTGTTTGACTGCTCTGGGGGATAATACAGTGTATTCCAAATTAGGTCTTAAGAAAGCCTATCTACAAATCTACATTCACGAAGACTCTAGAGAAATAACTAGCATAGTAACACAGAAAGTTAGTTATCAGTTTACTTGAATACCGGTCGGAATCAAAACGGGAGGTAACATACTCCCCAGAGCAATAGAGAAGATTCTCGGAGATTTGGTAAGTGAGGGTGTACGCATATATTTTGATGATGACCTTTTAGCTACAAAATCCATAGAAGAACACAAGAAATTGATAATATAAGTACTTGATTGTTTTCGTAAATATAACTTTTTCTGATGATGACCTTTTAGCAACAAAATCTATAGAAGAATACAAGAAATTGATAATATAAGTACTTGATTGTTTTCGTAAATATAACTTTTTCTCCAGAGATGAGTCCGTTCTTTTAGAGGAAAATTAAATATCTTGGTTATATTATAGACGGTAACACCATGGAAATAGTTCCTTCTAGAGTGTCTGCTATAAGAAATATTCCTCCACCAGGAACAGAATGGGTTTAATGAAGATACTTGGACTTTTTATATTCTTCTAAATTTGTTCCTCAATTGCAGGAAATTATGATTCCATTAAATGAATTTAGGTCTGTTAACAAAACATCTTCTTGGAGAAGTGAGGAGCAAAAGATTCTGGATAGCTTGAAAGATCTGTTAATTAATAATGCAGTTCTTAAAACACAACATTTAAATACAACTTAATAGTCCACGTGGATGGAGGACGTCGTGGGATTGGTGGGGTCCTTTTGCAGAAAAAATATGAAGGTTTAGTAGTCGCTGTTGCGTTTTACAGTAAGAGATTATCTGAGTATATTAAACATAGAAGCATTTATAATATTGTGTTTATCAGTATCGAAAAAACTATTTCAAGACATAAACATTATCCGGTTTCGGAATTTGATATATATACTGATTAAAAAACATTGAGTTGGATCCAGAAAAACTCAAAGAGACTGTTGAAATATGACCATTTAGTAGAGACCTTGTGACAATTTAATTTTGTTATTCACCATATTAGATCAGGGAATAATATTGTAGCCGATTATTTAACGCGTATGCATGGTCCTTTTGGGTTCAATCTTTGCGACAGTCTTATTGGTTTACCTTCATTTAAGAATAGCATGAAAATAGCAAATACTGGCGTTTGCCATTAGTTAGGGAACCAATAGATGTTTTACAAATAGAAGATCCTGAATTATTAAAAATAATAAAAAGGTTTAGAAGCCGGTGAACAAGTAACAGGATATTTTATAAATAATAAGATTTTGATGAAAGGAACGATTTGTGTGGTAAATTCATTCAAGATATTTATTCCAAAGGTACTAGAGATATTTATATTGACTATTTTCATGATGATTGACTAACAGGCTCTCATTCTGGGTCTTTTCGGACTTTGAGGAAGATCATGAAAAGGGTTACTTGGAATAATGTCGTAAATGATGTTAAGGAATACATAAAAACGTGTGATATTTGTCAGCGAATTAAAGAATCGAATCAAAAAAAGATGGGTCCTTTAGAATCAAAAGTGGCAAAGAGAATAAACTCTTGTTGGGCTTACGATATTATTGGTCCTCTCCCATGTTCACAAGGCTACAAATTTATTTAAATTTCAGTCGATTATGCAAGCAGATTCGTAGTCCTAGAGAAATTGAGGAAAATTAGTTCTACCTTGTTAGCTAAGGTATTTATGGATATTTTCAATCGTTTAATGTATTCGTAAGCCTAGCAACTGATAAAGCCTCGGTTTCCGTGTCGGATTATTGTTTTTAAATTTCTCTTTTGATTTGATATTAAACATACCAGAATTAGCCCATACCACCCGAGGCGAATCCAGCGGAATGTTTCATCAACGCGATGAGTTTATTGCTCAAATAAACAAACACAATGGTCAACTCTTATATAATCATCATATGGAGAGGTTATAATCATCATTCATTAACTTCCCTTAATCATCCGTCTCTCTTAGCCTACCGGAATAATAGTAGGAAGTTAAACCGAGAGATTTCATTGTCCAAACCAACAGAGATGAGTCGAAAAATATATCTTTTAATCGTATTGTCAATACTTTGGAAATTGCTTGACTTCCTAGCGTCTCAATTATTACGCTGATTTTTAACAAGTTCGTTCTTCATTCCACGTAACGATTACCGTCCTCTCTCATACTCATACGCGTAGCGAGAACTTTTTACTTTAATGAATGTTAGGGGTGATGTTACTGTTCAAAACAAAATTAGTGGTACCTGCTATTAATTTTGAAGATGACGAAAAATAATTGCATTTTGAACCGTGAGATATGTAAGTGAACCTGACAAAAAAAAGTAGTCAGCCGTAAAATACCGATTAGTTGGCAACTCCAGGGAAAATGCAGAAAAGTAGTGAAAAAAATGTAATAAAATCTTTCAGTTTAACATCCCACGATATTCCCGTTAGGATAAGGGAGAGAAATGACTAAGGGAAATGAATGTTGGTGGAATAATCTGTAGAATAATAATGTGGGAGGAAATGGGACCATATAGAAAAAATCCACGGACACGATGCTGCTCAGCACAAACTTACTCCGGAGAGGATCGAATCAGGGGAGAATCTAGGACGGATTTCTAGAGGGGGGCGGTGGGTTGTAATACTGGTACTTAGAGCTACTTTTATGAGCTCCGAACTCTGAAATGGGTTTTATTTATATATAAAATAGCAGTTTTGTCTTCTGAGGGGAGGCGATTGCCCCGATCGACCATTCTTGATCCACCCCTCGATCGAATCAGAGACCACACGTGCCTGAGGTAAGCGCTCTCCTACTGCCACACCGTGAACCCTCCTGCAAAAAGATAGAAAAGTAGTTAAAGTAGAACCTTTCATATAGGTGAACAAATGCACAATGATAATTAAAGACCACGAACACTCTTCTGAAATTTTGAGTTTATCGGGTTTCAAGCAAGGACGCCAATTCTGGGGGGTCGAGGGGCCCGATTTCCCCAAAGCTCATGTGGGCCCCCTGATTTTATTTATGAATATAAAATATTTCACATAATTTGAATTCAATTTGTCTTAAAATCCTCATATATGCCTTCTGCATTTGAATGGATCCCCAAAGTTACAGATAAATCGGCGCCCTTGGGGTCAATGTTCCGTTAAGAGGGTCCATTGTCTTTGACACCACTTCTTTCTATTGATTTTCGTTTGATTACGTAATATAACGTTATAGTAGGTTAGGTTAGGTAAGGTGAGGATAGGTTAGCTTAGCTTAAGGTGGTCCAGTGTAGTTTTGGACCCCCTTAATGGAACATGGACCGCCCTTCTTTTCAAGTGTATTAAAACTAAGATAAAGTTTTACTTCAATTGGTTGAAGAATTACAGATAACAAAATTTTCGAATGAATTGAAAAAAATCCATTGTTGTGTGCATAAGCACATTATATAACTACACCTACACGGGTACCGGTACATAAATAGTCTTCATTTTAAAGATACTATGTACACACACATATATTTATACATAAACTCAATTATCAGCCCTTAAAAAATTTTCATTTTCAGATAATTTGCAACTCCGTAGAAGTCAGTCACAAGCAGTTAAGAAACATTTAAGCAAATCTTATGTTAGTTTATGATATCATGTAGTCGCATATTTATTACCTATTTTTAACAGATTGTAGCCTCTGAATGGTATGTGAGAGAAAATAATAATAAGCAATATTTCCCTATATTTTTTGAAATATTTTATATCTCCTGTATAAGATAAGAACTAATCTTTATAATACATTCTAGAAACATTGAAACCAAATGTTCAACCTCTCATACCTAGATACTTAACATAGTCATATTATAATCAGTACCTAATTCGGAATTTGCGCTTTAGGTTGGTAAAAAGGACTTCTAACAAAAATGTGCGAAAGTTTTAGAAGTGTTATAGAACGACTACGTCCGTCCATCTGTCGAGACGTATTCGATAAGAAACGATGAGAAACTGGTGTTTAGCATTTAATTGAATATCCCCAAAATATCTTCCGGTAGTACTCTACTCAAACCGGAAGTGGTTGAAATTAGTTTTTTTCCGGTTTTAACGTTTTTCGCCGTAGAAAAAAGTTATATATAATAGATATCATCAAGTGGTTTTGTAATTGATTTAGCGTGCTCATCTGCAACACTCTACAAAAATCAAAAGTGGTTGAAATTAGAAAGTGGTTGAGAATTCCATAGAGCAAAAACGGAAAAACAAATATGGGGAAGCATTTTCTTCTTTCACAATCAATTTCAGCGTCCCAGAAATAGATTCCACATTGTAGATAGACACTGTGGCTCACCTCTAGTGCATGCCGTCCTTGATTCGATCCCAGTTTGCACCAACTCAGCTTTGTGGTGGACAAACACCGTGTGCGTGGGTTTTCTTGGAGTTCTTCCGTTTCCTCCCACTTTCTTCACTCCACCACTTCATTCATTTCTCATCATCACTCTCTCCTTCAGCCAAGACGGCATAAATGTGGGACGTTAAATTTAGAGATTGGCAATATACTTAAACTGGAAATTATTAATATCAACCATTTCCGGTTTCAAAGTTTATTGTTATAGAACAAAACTGATAACAGAGAAAAGCAGTTTACTGCAATTCGTTCCACTCTATTCTACCGGAAGTAGTTGAAATGTACTCGTACTTCCGGGTTCAGTTAGTTTCGTTGAGCAAAATCTGGAAAAAATATAAAAAAGCTATTTTTTTACATACTATATTCAATGCTCTAAGACCGAGTTTTGTCTTAATTTTTATTTGTCTGTCAAAACCGGAAGTGGTGAAAATCTACGATTGTTTTCTATTACAACACTGATCGCGTAATGGATAAAACGGAAATAGTGACAAACAGGGGTGCACACACGGGGGGTCCATTGGGTCCGGACTTCCCCCCAAAAAACACACATTTGTACACTTTTTCAATAAAACTATAATTGTTTAATAGAGAAATGATTGATGTAGCATGAAAATTTGATATTACACTTCATATATACTTTTTCTGTTGTAAAAACATTATAGTTTTATCATTTGTTTCTGAAAATGTAGATGGAAGTATTTTACAATTACTTATCGTGTTTACTGGTGCAGAATAATACCTGTTCAATATTACATAGACGTAATATTGATATTGGACTTGTAGTATTGGACGACCCGCCCCGCAAAAGAAGTTATGGGTGCGTTCCTGTCTAGCATCCTTGTTAATTTTTAAGGGAATACATTTCACCAGGTGAATATCTTTTGCCTTAAAGTCTATCAAGATTAATAGCTTGAATCAGTCAAAATCTATACAGTAGGTCAATTTCCATTAATTTAAGCCCACATGTCACTTTGACAGTTTTGGAGTTTTCTAAGAAAAACACATTATACAGTAGTACATGAACAAATTAATTAGGCAATTGTTCTTTTCCACACCAAAGCATTACTCTGAAACAAAGTTAAAACAGTAACACCTATAGCTTAAGAACTAAGTATTTTCTTTTTGGCTTTAAGACGCAATTATTACCTTGTGGACATTTTAATGTTAACAGAGTGCTATAGAAATGAAAATTTAAATGTTGATTAGGAATATAACTCCCGCAATAAGTATATGAAAGCAGCATGTTTTCAGATGAATTTATAGGCTAAAAGGGAGTTACGGTTGTCCCGTATTTTTCAACTTTTTTGGGTTTAAAATGTAGGTTTCTATGAGCTGCGTCCGATGGAACCGCTTTTGATTTCTGGAACGGACCGCTTCAAGGTCTAATTACGGGTGAAAAATAAAAATTGGGACCATTTGATTAATTTGGACAGGTGACCGACTGAGACGAAATGAGTGTCATTCGATTCGTACTCACATAGCCTACATGAATAAGTGATATTCAATTCCCGAAAATTCTATTTTGGCCCCGATAATTATGGAGAAATCTGGAATTTTGGATCTTGGATTTTAGTTAATTTTCGAGATCAAAACAGCATATCAGGAAAATGGCATATCCGTTATTTATGTATGTGCGAGTGCGAATCGTATGACATCCATTTTGTCCCAGTCCCAGTCGGTCACTAGTCTACTAGGTTGCCCAAAATCCCTTAAGTTAGTTGTCGAGAGCTTGCATAAATATGCAAAGCTTTGTGGCAAGGATGGGGAATTTGAGAAGCATGCCACAACTATCTACCATAAAAGAAGCCGAGACAGACTGAAAGCTATTTATGACTAGTTTCGAAAATCCTGATCAAACGCTTGAATGAAACTAGAAAGACACATGTTTTCGAAAATACGATAGACCTCAGTTTGTGCCCATAACAGCAAATATTTTACTGCATAGTCGTCAAAATATTCCCTTGAGAGTTCTCAGAGATAATGACAGTTTACGTGAAACAAGTGAAGACCCTGTAAAGGAAAAGATGATGGGAACTTCATTCCATTGTTGAGTTTCGGGTTGACAGCGGTGATGCTCAGTTAAGTCATCATTTAAAATCAGCTTAATCAAATGCTACTTAGTAAAACTACAGCTAATGAATTAATTCGTTGTTGCGGCGAAGAAGTTTTAAAAATGATTAAAGAAAGAGTTGTTGCAGAAAGTACTACAGCATTATAATTTAAACAATGGACATCTCCCACATTTCGCACTGTGTTTGCTGTTAAGCTATCCTCATGATAATTCTATAAAAGAGGACTTTGTTGGTTTCCTTGATATTCAGAAAGCCAATTACTCGAACTCTGAAGTAAAAAGTGAACCTATTGTAACGGGTGAAAGTTTGGGACACACAGGTTTAGAACTCATGAAGAATCTGGGACTTAACATGAACAATTGTGTAGGAGGGAGCCGATCCTGAAGGGGCCAGGGACCCCAAAGCTCAAACTTGTATTTATAAATACACAATATTTGGCATAATTTGAATGCAATTTGTCTTACAATCCTCATATATGGCTCTTGCACCTGACTGGGCCTTCCCAAATTTACAGAGAAATCGGCGCCCTTGCTTGTATGTGAGAGGTATGAACACAACTTTACATATAAAAAAGAAAGCGGTAAATTGCTGCCTTTGTGTATGTAAAAATCATGTACTGAATCTCTCTATCTTAAAATGCAGCAAGGTTCGGAGTGAAAGGAACGCTGTTGCTTGTGCCCAAGAAGTTGTAATCTTCTTCCACATAACTTCGAAATACAGTTATATCTTTCAAAATGTGTTAGAACATTCCCTACGAAGTTTTCGTGAAACCCGTTGGATCGAGAGACACGATTCCATTTTGGAATTCCAAGAAGATTTTCCGAAGATAGCCGAATCTCTTCAATGTGTGTCCCGTTCGCAAGACAGCTAAGGCAAACTTTTTATTACATTCGATTCTTAACTCTGAAGTTATAATTACAATTGTCAGTTTAAGTGTTATCCTGAACACTACTGTTGTGCTCAGTAAATACTTACGGGAAGAAACCATAGATGTGTACGCGGCAGAAGAGAAAATGTCACATGCAATTGAAGTACTGAAGGAGAAGAGAGAAAACTGTAAACAGTTTTTCTCTATTATCTTTGAACATGAAGGAAACTCATGGAAACCTAGGGTATCCCTCTGCGCATTCCATGATTGACTGATAAAGAAGTCTACTGACCAAACTATCACAATGATTCTGATAATGAAGAAGATAATATTACGTCTTATTGAGAAAAATCTCTCTACATTCCAGTACCAGATTTTGTTAATACTGATCTTCAGGACAGCTTTAGTAAAGTGTCAGTACATTTCTACGCTTTAAACACTTTAGTGCCCGTAAAACTGGAAGAAATCTCAGATGTGAGTGAATTCAAAGCAAGAATTGAACATATTTGTGACAAATACTTTCCTCTACTTTCTCGGAACAGGGACATGATGGAAATGAAACTTTCAAATGAGATGTGTTCTTTCAAGAAAATTTGCAACTTCGAAATTATCAAAACGTTCAACACGGCACTAGTAGAATATTCCAAAATTGACGCAAATATCAATGTTTTTGAACTCTTTGTTACAAATATTGCTTACTTTGCCAATATCCACAGCGACAGCATAAAGAAGCTTTTCATCTCTAAAGAGACACAAGCGTTGGACGAGGTCTAGGGTAACAGATTGATTGGAGTTACATTGTTGTATGTACATCGCGATCTTAAGATGGATATTGAAAATGTTATTGACATATTAGCTAATTGAAAAGCAGGAGGTTTTAGTTCATACTTTAAGTGGCATTAGAAAAGACAGATAGCATTAAAATTATAAAACGAGTAGCAAGGAATTATTGTCTTGGGACTTATGTGTCATTTCGAAATTATATAATCTTTCATTTATTGGTATAAAGTAATATTATAAATTAATTTTTTTAATACATTGTGTTACCGTTTGCTTTCGTACAGCGTGTAAGTAGCCGAAGGATTTTATTTATTTAAACTGCGTTTACCTTTCCAACAAATTTGTATTTTTGAAACTTTATAATGGCGTTTTGTTAGAAAAATAGTAATTGATAAAGACTTAAGACATATTTGAGTTAATTCGCTCTTTATTGTTGTCTTAAATTTCGTATGCAATAAGATACTTTTATAATGTGTTCTACTGTTGTTGCAATAAGTTACATTAGTGCGTACAGTGAAATTATCTTATGAGTGAATTCGAAAGTGGTCTGAAGTTTGTATTGAGGAACAATTGAAAGTCAGCAAGGCGTTGAATTTCATTCTAGAAATTCTGGAAACTGGAAACATTTTTGTTGGCAGGACGAGAGATATGAACATGGTTCAGAGGTAAGTTAAGAATGAACTACCTACCTTTCATTTGAATGAACTACCTACACCTGCAGTTTCTTTTAATTCCACTTACCAAATAAAAGGCGTAACCATTTGTGTGGGTACCAGCTACGGCTAGCAAAAAACAAAAATCATGGCGTCATACTTAGGAACTTGACGTACCATACGTCATATGCTGTTTTTAACCAATCCTAGCCTAGTTGGGAAGTGTTAACATGCCTTCTATAACATTGTGTTGCATACGCACAATCGAGACCAGCACCCATACGCTCTCACTGAGATTGACAGTGCTTCTCAGTACTGGAGGGAGAAACCTATTTATCATCTGCGTTCGCGGGCCTTATCCAGGATAACTCGTTCGTAGTTTGCGTTTCTAATGGGGATTGAAGCTACCCGATTGCCTATACAAACGGGGTCTTTACTTAAATTACCTTGCATATTATTGCATTTTATTGCCACACCGGTCCGACATGAAAGTGACAGGGTGCTGGAATTCCTATATAAGACCAGGGGCTGGAGTGTTCGTAGGAACTTCTAAAATCTCAAGAAATATCAATCTACAGGAGTCAACTTATCTGTTGTGGATTGTTCATTTGAAGTTATTTCTATCATGCTGCAGCGATATGAATGAAAAAAAAAAGTTAGATGTTTCTTATATTATTTTTCAATTTATAGAAAAACAGAATTCGAAAAACCTTTCTAAGTCCGTGTTAAAATCTGAAATTTATAGGTTAATCGAGATGCGTTGAACATTATAGATTCTAGGCGAATGTGGATGCATTGGGAAGAATGGGTGAGGATCGAATAACTACTTTTCCTGTAGTAAAATTAAATGAAATTAAATCTTCCAATTTAACATCCAATGGCTATGCCTGTGAGAGTAAGAGAGGCGATAATTAATTCAAGTTAATGATGGTGGAAGAAATGGTGGAATGAGAAAGTTGAAGGAAGGATTATTCCTAAACCCTGAGGAAACCCACGAGCACGATGTTATCCATCACAAACTTATTTGGCCGGGAATCAAACCAGAGAACTCGCACCAGAAGTAATTACTCTATCACTGATCCAACGTGCCTCTCCCTGAAAAGAGTAAATTATTTCAAAATTTTGAATTAATTTATAGTAAATGGGCAGTAAATTGAAAATAAAAAGTAACTATTGTCCTGAATCAAATTATTGTTAAAACCAATAAAGTATTCATTCACATTGAAGAAATCCAGTTCTATATTTAAAGCCCCGGATATTCTTCTTCAAAAATTGCTAAATGTCACCAATGTTTAGAGGATACGTGCCTGTGTCACATTTAGCATTTTAGATACATGTCGCTAAATATAATTTGTGGGTACACAAAGTTGGTACGTTTATAGCATAGAAAATTACATTGTGAGAAGTATTTTTAGTTGACCTGCCATAACAAAATATAGCTTCGATTTCATGTTTTTATTGAATGTTAATGATAAAAGCTAAAAGAAAGAAAATAAAAATTCCGTTGCTAAACCACCACTTAACTTACATCTATTATGAATTAATAGTACTCAGTAGAAATCAGTTTATTAACTACCGTATTTATCTCTAAATTATAATACTTGTTATCCGGTGTTGAATACCAACGTCTACAATCTTTTATCTAAACTTCCGCACATGACAGCACCGGATTAGATCCCCACAAACATGTTTTTAAAGTTGTATTACTATTTGTTTGTTGTTTTTTTTTTCCTTATATGCTATACCTATAATTACTTCTATTTCGTTTCAATCGTTGAGTTTTCGCCCGTTTATTTCAAGGGTGACATAACTAAAAATTACTAACTTTCAGGAGAAGCGTTTGAAGATTTTCAAACGCAGTTAAAAAAAACGGGCACAAGAACGACAGAAAATGATCTCTAGCGCTTAGTTTTGGAAGCAAATCTTGGAAATATTTACCAGAGATAGACATCAAGATTAGCTTCCATTTTCTGCCAATAAGTCAATAAGAGTGATTTTTTAGTTTTGTCACCCTTGAAATAAACAGACGTTTTAACTCTTAAAAAATATTTTGCATTTTCAAACTTTCCTTATTCTCTACTGGGTATACATTCATCTCTCTTATGTCAGGGTGCAAAATTAATATCTTGCTACTGTTAAGGTTGGAAGGTATTAATTTCAAACTACACACCATTCGGAAATCATGAAAACAATGAATCCTTATCTATCCTGTTTCCAAAAAGCACTAGAAGTCTCTACTAGTGTTATATAAATAAACTTCTAGAGGTGGACTGAGGGTAGCGCTCCTATTAAATAAATATCCCTCAGAGATCAAAAATTCCAAAACACGTACGAAAATACTTCTTTCATGAACAAGATAGTCTCACAATTGGATATTAATGCTCTATTAATGAAATATGAACTTCACGTAAGAAATACACTCTTACTGCCTTGGAAAGTGCTTCTTATCGGAAGAGATCCATTAATAGATGCTGATTGACTTTAGGAGAGCTAAGTATAACTACATCATGTGCATATATAGCATAAAACCTGCAGTGTATTAAATAAAGAATAAAATTTAAAACACAAACAAATAGTCTTAGGTGGTACTAAAGAGCATGAATGCTATATAGGCGAGTTAGAGCAGGAACGCAAAGTGATGCCCGAACGTAGAGACGGGACACGGCCATATGTACCAGGCGCATTGTTACAGTGGGTGTATGTATAGATGAGAATAGTAAGAAAAGATTGAGCAGGAATTATTTAGCTTAACAAAATGAAATGCAAGAGTGTAAAAGTCCATACACAGTTTTCGACAAAATGGAAAATAACGATCTTCTACATAAACTTAAAAAAATGATGTTGTACAAGAATAATTCCACTAACTGAGGTGAAACCGGTCGAGGTATATATGCTCATATTAAGCTCTTCATTGTAATAGCAGCACACGGAAGAATCTAGTACACTAGACGTGCCACCGAATTAAGATTAGCTGAATGCTTGAAATTTTTGTATTGCTATTTCCATATAAACGTTTCATAAATTGCTAGCTTTAGCAGCATGACCTGTCACTGCAAGGCGCAATTGTCGTGACAAGTGGAATAAGAAAGGCATGAATGTTAGCTCTTGACGATTAGAGCACTCCATTTAAGATAATATCGAAACAACGAGCTTTCTCGCTTTCCACAGTGGCAAGGGTGTTGAGATTAGAAAAATACAGGGAAGATATCATGAAACCAATCACAGTGCGAAGGTCAGTGCCTCTTTCATGATTATAGACTGAGGATGCTGATCCATATCATACAAACCAAAAGAGGCAAGACTCTATTGTAAATCACATCCGAGCTAAGTAAAGCTTCATCCGAAGTATAAGTGCACCGACAGTTAATCATTCTCTTCACACTCTTGGCTTCTGGAGAGGCAGACATACCTGAATGCTAGTGCTCCCAAGTCGCCATTAAACAGAATGATTTGCATGGCCTCAAAGCCACACAGGTTGGACAATGAGTAGTGGAAACGGGTAGCCTGCAGAGATAAACCCCTATTCAAATTCCATCACGCTAATCGGAGACTGAATCCAGCGACAACAGCTTGAAGCTATGTCCTGTGTGTCAGGTTCGTACAGTGCAAGGTGGTAGAGGTGTCTTATTACTTGGGATATATTTTTATTGGACATCACTGTGATATTATTCTGCGTGAAGATTCTTTAGTTCCAACCGGTACATGGACATCTTGGAGGACCATGTATAATTCATGGTTATTGTTCGTGCCAACGGGACGGGCATTTACCAGCAAGACAACTGTCCAGCCATAGGTCCCTGATCGCCGAAAAGTGGTTCGAGAAACATTCGACCAATCTCCAGTTAATGCACATACACCCTCGCAGTCTACATCTGAAATGAATGGAAAATTCATGGAATGCTGTGGTAAGGACTGTGCGCACCAGACAGCCCTAATCGGTGAATGTGGAACACTTGTAGACTGTTGTGGATGACGAATGGCTCCAATATATTTAGAAACGTCCGGAATCTGATGAAGCCGTTACCTCGTCGTATCGCTGCAGTTCTTAAGGTAAATAGGGGCCGACATGCTATTATGTAGGTATGACTAATTCAATAGCAGGTAAATATACCCTTAGAAAGATATAAACAAGTATTATGAACAATTGTTTATAGTGTAATTTTTGTGTAACAATAATATTGTCTAAAGGCAAGATATACAAATTCATTTATCTCATCAAACTGACCAAATGGAGATTCCGTAAGATAAATTCTCGACGTAGTTTTCGAGAAAAATCAAATAAAAAGTTTGTTCTGGCTCTTAAAGGTATACTATTCTAATGTTACTGACAACATCCTCCCTCATCTGGATTATTAAAAGTTTTACTTGAAGGCAAATAGTGGTTATTTAACTGAAGTAATAAAATATAATTTTTGATGTTTCTAGATACATACCTGATTTGACATGCATAATACCATATTATTGTTCTCATTATTTTGCTCAGAGCTCATCATTTCTAAATTATACCTGTATATGTTAAGGGCTGCTAAATGTTCCATGCCTTTGCCTCCCTCCCGTGTACATGAAACCTTTTGCGTCGGTTCGTATCAAAGTTTAATATAATATGTTGGTGTGTAATGGTGCAAATAAGTTTCAGGCTTTGGATTACCATACCACCATTTTAATTTCTTTTATTTGTTTTTTCAAGGAAAGCCTGCAACGAACATTCACACTGAAATTCAACAATTATTGGGAAGTGTTCCACATACGACACCATCAACATGTGGATAGGTCATTTCAAGTCTGGTCCTTTCACAGTTGTCCCCTACCTTATGAGAACCGAACCGATGCTCTCCACGAACTGATCTTTGAGAACAGGCGAATATTTACAAGAAAGAAAATATAGCCCAAATACTGAATAGCTCACGAGAGTGCTTTGAGTTCATTACCACAAGTATATTGGCATTTGCGAGCCACAATTTACTGGGTGTAGCAATTTCTCAACACTGATCAGAAGAAAGAACTAGTTAAAACTTCAAATATAATGTAAATCTAGTTTAAAATTAGTGCTTGGTATTTATTACTGAAGGTGAACCGTGGTACTATATCTATGGTTCTGAACTAAGGACCAATCAACGGAGTCGCGTCACTACAGATTCCCGCAGCCAAAGAAGTTTCTTATCCAGAAAGTAGCAAAGATGGGACAAAGACGATTTTCGTTCGGAGTTATAAACGCATAAGTTGTGGAAGACCGTTGAGGAGAGGCAGCATATCCCAAATGAAAGGAAATTTTACCGCTAAGTGCCTGCGAGAGCCTCCAGGCTTTTTGCTTAATCGTATAGAGGGGGCACCTTAATATCCTGTAGATTGACTTACAGTTTAGGTGCTCGCTTCGAAAACATTTGTGTTTCTATTTCCTAACAGTACGCGGCAACACAAGACAAAAATTGCCCTTTGGTTTGGGATAACAGGCATTGTAGTTATAAATTACTTTCTGCACATTTACTAAATCTGGTACACAGAAAATAGTTTGAAAATGTTCGCAAACACGATGTATAATCTATTGCTTTTACCAACACAAAATTAAGTGCATTTAGTATATATTATCATGTTGAGTGGTTACATTTCTGTGTATTTAAATAAACAGAAAAGAATATTACATAAATTGCAATATCTTACATTATCTGTTATGTTGTTTTATATTACTTTCGGGAGTATTACTCCCCGAAATAGAGCAGATTATGCATAGGGAAACACGAAACAAATTGTTCATTGATATATATTTATTATAAATCAGCGCTGAGATGTGTAAGTCGAAGCCTGCGCTTAAAAGAGATGTAACTGAAGGAATGAACTAACACTCACCCTGGCCATTACAGTAAGAAGAAAATTAAAAAGATATAAAAATGAACCTTAAACACAATTCGTGACTAAGCGTGTGTTAATTTATTCATTGTGATGTTAGAGCTCATTATTAGTATGTTCAATGTCGAATTCAAATTTCCTACGCAAGCGTCCCCTTTCACAATGAAATGATAATTATGCTACATTATTCAGATGGAATAAAAAAGTTCATGATATCCAATTTATATCTCGGGATAGTATTGTGACAGGATAAAAAATCTCAAATTTACACTGTACAAAACTGCATTCTAACAAGTAACTTCCCAAATGTAACGCTCCGATTTTGATAAAATTTGGCAGGTAGATACCATGGAACCATTCTTTGCATCATCAATCGGCCTTGAAGGACAAACCAATTGAATTAGAATGTTTACACGAGACAGTGAATCTATGATTTATTGCAGGTGGACTTCATAACTCACGTCAAAACATGAGGCGTCCACCTCCAGTTGGATTCGAATCGGCTGATATATTATGAGAATCTAATCACGAAAGTAATCGTAGTATATGTTTTCTAAATCTCAGGGAGGGAGTAAATCTAATTTTTCATCCACGACCGATTCCATACCCGAGCGTTGCGGAGGATTGGAAGTCATCAAATTAATATTTGTCAAATCAAGTAAGATTGTCGAGATAATACGATATTATAAAATTTAGCGATAAATTCTGTCATTGGCCATCCAAATAGCATCGCACCTCGATTACCTGAAGTGTGACGGTCTTAGACTTCGAATACGATGTTTAGGAAGGTATTGAATCAATTTCTAATGATTTTCACTATGTCATTGTAAAATTCTAGGTTAAAACCAACGTATGTTGTACTATACGTAGCACTGGAATCGTCGAGAATGATGCCATATACTTGTTGAGGACACTTTGATTGACTTTTTTTTCTTCCAGACAAGTTGATAGATACTCAGCTACCATTCAGGACTTTTTAGTAACAGACTTCCAGTCATGAAACAAGCAAGCAAAATGGAAATACTAGTGTGAGTTTCACTGTAATTATGATTTCGTTTAGCAGTGTTTCCAATTGCAATCAATACCTTATGTGCTTGAGTGCTCCCATTAACACCAGTTCAGAGATGGCAAATTGACAAGCATTAATTTCTACTGCATCAAAAATTATATAACCTTAATATCGAACGACGTTTGGAAATTTGACTTTACAATACATCCAAAGATTTTACGGACTAAATCAATCAAATGTACCTAGTTGGTATAATCAGGAATTTGTCTTTTGAGAAGTCTCATATTAACATTTCCCCTTTACATCTCTGTTTTGAGTCGTAGTTTTGAATTATTTTCAGAAAATTCCGGGATGGAATGACCAAGAGTGGAAGATAATCAAGCCACCCTTCATCCCAATCTGTTGGTGTCGCTCTTCTATTTTCTCGGATGTCTATCCTATCCTACATAACCTACATATACGTATTAAGTGAAAATAACTTCATGTGGTCTAAAACGATAATGTAGAACTTTTCCTACTTCTGGTTCAGTTATGACCGGTTGGTAATGCTAGCACTACATATTCTAACTGAGAGATACAGAACCGTAGAATTTAAAATATGTAAGAAGTTCGGATTTCTTTTAAAAACATCCTAACCTCTTTTGCAAAAATAAAGATCTGTAACCTTTCCAATTATTATAATGTCAACTGAGAATTCTTGAGTTGGTATTATCAGACATATTACACATGTTAAATACCAAGAAAACCTAATAAGTACTGATACTGCAAATTTTGAAAATTTTAATGAACAACAGATAACTGCTTTCTCATTAGCTCAAATATCTTATTTTTCTTGTGATTCACTTAAATCAACAGAACTAAAGTAGGTCTAATATAACATAATTTTTAATAATTAGTTCGCAGCATCATCTAGAAAGCGTTAAGGCACCTAATACACAACAAACATGGTTTCCTGTTTGGTAAATACAAGAAGTCCTGAGTGAATGAGAGACTGACTAATCAACGCCCAGGCCAAACACTTTAGAATTTGTGACGCAACGTTCCACCGAGGAAGAACTTTTGCAAATTTAAAAACGAAAGGAAGGATTAGGGGTGGCATTTTTTTATAGTGAAAGCCATAGCATCATTTCTGATTTTACCATAAGAGGTGCAACAGTATCCATCGACATATCTTTCACGTGTTTTATTAGTATATTAGTATACCATTAATTAAGGAGCATATGATTGTCAAACTGAATAGAGGCAATTCCAATCACTTCTCTCTTCAATAAGCCCTCTGAGTAAGACGTCATATTTCCGAATCTGAAGAGTAGAGACATGAAATTAGAAATATAGACTTCGCATTTAAGACAATTAGACTACTGTTTGACCATTTTCAAGTGTCCCCTAAAAGAGAAAAATGCGAGAAAGACAAAGGGAAGAATTATAATTCGAATAATGACGTTGACCATATCTTGAAATGTATTTGTTTATTTATATATTTAAGAAAAACACAACAGGTAATTCAACCTAATTACAGTGTTTATATGAAAGTTACATAGAATAGCTGTAATATAGTCTATTTGCGAAATCTATTCTTTGTCAGACCGTGTATATCCAGAACATTTACTCAATTGGTTGTACAATTCACCCATCCTCCATGTTGGTGACTGTTTTATTGCATTTGTTAGAGATTTCTTACAATAAAAGACATTTGTATTCCTATACGTATGTTTCCATTGGGTACCCTGAGATGAAAGGCACAGACCAATTCCTTACTATGTATTTTGTTATTTAATATTTGCACAAGAATATTAAGAAATTTAAATAACGAATTTAAATAATATTTATCGAAATCTATATCAAATTTCAACTTATTAATTATTACTTTCCAAGTTCAATAGGATTTTAAATCATTTCGTCGGTAGTTTTCAGAATTTTAGAATTTAGTGATAAATATTTTTAAAAGTATGCGTTTTGTGAAACATTGTTTCTGTATAGAAATATTGTGCTATCCATATCCTATAAAACGACACTAAATTTATATGTTTGTGTTGAACCGTAACGAAGATATCGCCATTTTTATCTGTGTATTGGTCGTTTGATACTTCCACTAGGCAGTTTCCAATATGGCGTCGAAGGTCAGGTAGAATTTCAGGGGACTGTTAGTATGTTGTTTAAAGTATCATTCCTAATATCTGTACCGATTTTCAGCTTGTTTTTAATTTGTTCCTTACTTTTTGGCAATTTGACTGCACTAGAAGTACTTTGGAAGATTGAGGAAAGAAGTTTCAATAAAGATTATCTAAAAGTTATTTTTCGTTTCTTTTGAAAAATTTTAGTCCAAAATTGATGAAGTTCTAAATTTGAAATAATCTAGTTTAACGTTCACAGACGCAGTACAAAGAACTCATAGATAGCTGAGGAATCATAGAAAGCTGAGGAATCATACTTAGCTTTACAAGTTTCGTTATTTCTCAAATTTACTCTGGGCAATGCTGAATTTTAATTCATTTTTAACTCCCTTCATTATATTTACCTTTTTCTATTTCTGAAAAGAACTATATCTTTGAAAGTCCGTATATCCTCGGAACTTTCTTCGTAGTCAACTCCGATTAAATTGTACAACATATTTTTATTCTTCTCTACCAGTTTCGTACGTTGGCTACTTTATATATTTTCGAATTGAATTGAATTGTTCACATCAAGCAATCAATTAAGTCTAGTCGCTCGCTAGTTGTTCAACTCTTGTCGAGCTCTCAAGTCCAACTAACAAGGAGAAGGCACACTTTGGTAAGTGAACTTCGCGGCCATTTTTTGCGAGCTGGTGGTGCACATTTGAAGAGTTAATATTGCAAAGTGGAAGAGCGCAATGGGCAAAAAATGACTAAGAAAAACCGTCTTATAATTTTCTACTTGATGCATATATCGTACGACGCGCAAACGTATCAAGTGACGGCGTGGGGGACTGAGGAGAATCAGCAACTCAATTATTAAGAATCCCGGGTTCGATTCTAGTTGTAGTCAAACTCTTTTCTTCCTTTTTTGCTTCAACCTATAAAGTAGGCATTTGTAACTATAAGTAAAATATTAATTCACCATATCTTTATAATGAATAAAGCAATAGAAATTTTCAATCACTTGTAAATTCTTTTGATGTTCCATGTTAACTAGGAACAAAATTTAATCTCTTCCATAAATATTATTGTTACTTCAGTCGTTGTGTAAAAAATGACCTTGAGGCTTCGTGTCTACATCAGTTGACAGTGTGAGAATTACAAGGGGAATGAGGGGGAATTCTGCTTTGGTTATAGCAACGACAAGTATTAGCAAAGGGGAGTTTCCAATGCAACTCCTTTGTAAATCGCACCCTGTCAACAGATGTAGACACTAAGCGGCAAGAACATTTATTTTACAACGACTGTCATCAAGTGCGCCGATCATGGGGGACCCAGGGGCCAGGCCCCCAAGCTCATGTGGGCCCCATTTATTTTTATGAATATGTATTTTTATATGTATTTTATTGTTACATGTATTGTATGTATTTTTTATGAATGGCCTCCCCAAATTTACAGAGAAATTGGCGCCGTTGGTTGTCCTAACTATAATACAACTTGTGACGCCATTATATTTACATAATAGATTAAATTTTCTTGCTAGTTAACATGGAACATTGAAATTTATACAATTGATTTTAAAATGTCTATTGTTTTATTCATTATAGGCACATGGTGAACAAATATTTTATTTATAGTTACAAATGAGTACTTTATTAGTGGAAGCAAATAATAAAACGAGGATTAATTCGAACGGGAAACGAAACCGGAACCCTTTGTATATGAGTTAAACACTCTACTCACTCTGTCACGCCGCCACTTTCATAAATTTGAGCGTAGGACAGTATATGTGGCGTGTAGAGAACTTTTTAAGACAGTTTTTCTCCCTTATTTTTGCCCATTGCGTTCTCACAGTTTGTAATATTAACTCTTTGAAACTGCTCTACCAAAGGCTGCCTTCCCCTTGTAAGTCTTTCACCTCTTGTCATCTGGCTTAAAAGCTGATGACGGTTGGTGAAGCCCTGTGTTTCGTTGAGAGCCATCACAGAAAGGATACCCGATTCGGTTTACTTTTGTCAGTTGGTACATTAACAACAGTAAAATTGCAAAAATGTTCAACAAACGGACTAGTCATGTATAGGTATGGAATACGGCTATTTTTTCTATAGAGGGAGTAGACGACAGCAATATAATCACAATTTACGAAAAGTAATTAATAACTTCCTTAGGGTGTCCTAAAAACAAACCATGAAAATAGCATTTAAATTCTCATAAAATGAATAAAATGTACGTGAAGAGTTTTAAAACATTTTCTGTATTCGTCACAGATCTTTTAATTACGTCAGTCTTGAGAAAAATATATGGAAAAGAAATAAAGTATAAGCCTGCAAGACGTACCGGCATTCACTTTCCCGAAACAGTGTCCATACTTTAAGAAATTCTTTGCACGTAACTATCCCTGGTCTTCTAACATGATCCAGGAAATTACTCCAAAGTCAAATTAATGGTTTCTTCAGCTATATTGTAATTACCTACATTTGTATTCTGCTTCTTCACATAGAAATAGACAGTATTAACTTAGTAGCTGGAATTATCGACGAGTTATGGTTTATTGGTGACATAATTATCTATGAGAATTAAAAATTTCCCCTCCTTCCATATCCCATAATCATATTATCATCGCTATAGTGTCCTTATAAGCAACTTTCTTGCATTTCTCAAGCAAAGCGTCAGAGAATTTAGTCTGTACTTAAATTGTTGGCAGTGTTGTTGGATCGAAATTAACTATAATCATATTAAAAATACAGGTCTCTGTGCTGTACATTCTCACTCTCACTTAAAAAATTGAAATATGTTTTAATTACTAGTTAGACATTTATTTATGAAATATCAGCAAAGTTTTAATACTGGTTTTCAGTCGATTATGTCATATTAAAGATTTATTCATAAAACGTTAATTTATTAAGCAGTAGCATAATTTTCTAAATCATTTTCGAGGAAGTAATTTGAGAAAACCTCTACCAAGAGTAAATTATCCCTTCCGAATATTTTAAGGAAAAGTAGTATCTATTGTATTTTTTCGTGTCAACTGTCTGTGTCAACTTCTTGAAATAAGCTCGAGAAAATCTTGCCTTCCAAAGGTATATCGCCCCTTCGGATCTTACCAGGAAAATGAATTATACTATATTAAATTGTTTTGTAATAACACATTGATTTATGAAAAGATCAGAACGATTTCGTTTAGAAAATATATATTTTTTTATCCTTTAGTGAACTACACTTGACTTTTGGAAGAAGAAAAATAATTTGAGATAAATCTGAAAAATTTCCTATAACACAAGAATAAAGATTGGTCCATATACATTGTAGAGTACCACCTTAGAGCCAGTTCACATCAGTCGAACAGATGACAGAGTTCGAAAAGTTTTTTTGGTATGTAGGAGCCATGAAATCTGTAAATACTTTGAAACCTTAAAATCGATTTTTGTAACGACTATGATACTTTCTTTTCTACTATTTTAGCTAGAAAATTTTAAAAAAATATTAACTTGGTACTAAACTTGGTTTTCAGCAGTGAGTCTTTAGAAATAAGACAGCAACTTATTGTAGAATAAGAACAACATAGGTTCTCATCGTGAACTGGACTGGACTTCATAGGCAGAACACAAATATAAAAAAAAAACATATATAAACGAGGAAGTTATTATCATATCGATTAATGACACTGATTACATTAAAGTAGGATACATTAGTTCGTTAGGTTTTATAGAGAAGACTTCACATTAGGATTCCAGTCAATCCTTTCTTTTTGTGCGAATACTTAGATTGACGACGGATATGAGTTTGGGTGTAAGCAACTGTGTCATAATGTAAGATTCATTATTCCTCCTGAATTTTGATTCTTGTTGGTAAGAAGGTAGCAATAAAGTCGGAGCACTAGTTCACCAGACAGGCATGTACTGAAAATTGTATTGTTATCTTTTTTATCCCTGTATCAAACTAGGATGTAAGTACCATTTTCATTCCTCTCAAATTAGTTGTAATCGATATTTAACTTTCCCTGATAATAAAGAGGGTTTACCTGTTCACATTGACAAAGCAAATGTGAATGTGTTCTAAATCGTTATTATTATTATTATTATTATTATTATTATTATTATTATTATTATTATTATTATTATTATTATTATTATTATTATTATTATTATTATTATTGTTCGTTTCTTAGACACTTAACATCTCTAGAGACTGACTATCTGTATGTTCAAATACACAGTTTATACCAGGTTAGTTAAGAATCAGAAAATAACTTTGATTACATTTTCAATTCATAATTTAATTACAAAAGGCAACACCCCAGATGTTTTCAGTATTCTCATAAAATGGACTTGCTTCTGCGTAGAAGATCGTTCGTTGGTCACAAATACATTTAGCAATAACGTATTGATGAATACTAAATTGGGATACGAATGACAGGATCAACTAACTAGCAGGCTTTTGCTTCTTTTATGATCAATATATTTATTATCCTGCTGGGTAATGACTGCTATTGTTACGTTACTTCCAGATTTCGAGTACTTTGAACAAATCCCTATATGTATCTTTCAAAAAGAAATAGCAAACAAGATGTGATTTTCACATGTTGTTATAACCCACTGTAAAAATAATTTCAGTATTAGCACAAAATATTTCGAGAATTGAAATCATAAAATCACAATATTAAAATTGCGTAAAGTATTTTTAAAGCTTTATATATTACCAAATACGCATTGAGGTATACACACTTTTACCTTTTTCTTAAAGAAGTTTAAATCTTACATATCTTTAAACATACTACTAGAGTTGATTTTATCTTCTACCTATGGTCCAGCAGCTGATCTACAATTTGTAATTGAAAGTCATATTTTAGTATTTCTTAAGCTTGTCCAGCCTGTAACATAAATCAAAGGGTTACATACTTCGAGGAATCAGGAAATATATTACAAGAAAATTATCTTGTATCACCAAAGAGAGAGAAGGAGAGACAGAGAGAATATAATCTCAATAACCGTACGTTGCATACAGCGCGGTATTTGAATTTTTTCGTAGAACATGATTAAGTCACGTTGAATATATGATAAACGAAGTTTGGATCCTGTCGAATTTATAAACCTTAATAGCAATTTTCTTTACTTCTAGGAATTTCTTGAACCTCTCCGTGCTTCAAAGATAAAATTAGGGGACAATATTTGACACAACATAAGACTTTAAGATATAATATATATACCTTTTGGGGATGGGTTTCTTATAATAGAAAAATGCTGATATAGAGCGATTTAACATTTTTGCTTTATTTAAGAGTTTTTTTTTTAAGACATGGTGAATCTATTCGCTGTATTTTTATATATTTATATATGTTTGTATAGTATTATGTGGAATTGAGAAGTTTTATTTTGAAGTAGGCCTTCATTAAACTTAGGAGAGGTTAAATAGCAGAGTAATACGCAAGTTACAGGCCCGGTTGTATACTATTTAAAATGACGTATTTGTTGGAAATTCTCAAGTTCATTTTCTTTTCCTCTGATTTTATTGCGTTTTAACAATAGTTTGCTATTCAAGCACACACGCAGGATTTTATTTCGGGTGAAGTATAGCTTTCTCACGAGAGTCCAAATTCAATATGAAGATACATTATATTTACATTCTAAAATCTTTCCTAAAATTAGATACACATTCATTGATCGATATATGAAAGGCTTAGGAACAAACAATGGTAAACGCCACTTCCGGTGAAATAAACCTTTGGCGCAATGAAAAGTGACGAGTTACTGCAAGTTATACTGTACGTGACTGATTGGACTAACATGTGCTCACAGCATGACAGTTAACATATCCTAATTGTAGATATCGAGGAAAACATAAATTTAATATTGCTGATTGGTTTGGTCTAGCTGAACAATACCGCTTGGCAATTCATTAGTTTATCATTTAGTTGGATACTGTTTAACTTTGCCTATGCTGGCTCGATTATATTTACTTCATTTGGAAAGATATGTTGAATGGGTGCGATTTATATCTGAGAACATGTTTTCCAAAACAAGCCTCTTTAAATTTAAATATATCTGAGAAAAGAAAATGAAAATACTCGTACATTAACAGTGGTTTCGATATTCGCCCATTCCTATTAAGAAATTAAAAGAATCAGATGACAAGAGCTACAGGGTCAAATTTGTCGTTCGCTGATCTTTAATTATTATTTTTGGAGACGATAATATACTCCTTGTATACTTCTATACACTGTTCTGAAAAGTGGACTAGAATTATTACTCAACTGTAATCTAAATAGTAACGTATGGATACAGCACTCCCTTCGAGTTGATTCTGGAGGTATTGGTATTGGTCGGAATGTCGATTTCACGTAACCTGTATACTTATCGTCGTTCTATGGATCCCGGCATACCACTGGGATACTCCTGAATAAAAATAAAAAAGTGAGCCTCATATAGAATTTGATGTTCACAACTGCATATCTGGTTGGTCTAACCTAGTTAGTTTAAGTCCTCCTGAAATAACTGGCAGAAATTCATAATCAGTATGGACAACCCGATGATCAAATTGCATCAATCAGTGTTACTAAAAAAGCAGACAGCCAAGTGGACAAGGTTGGATTCTCGCCTCCTCATCTCCAGTTCTACTTGCTTGGTTACAGGCATTACCTTCACACAACCTAGGACTGCACCTTTCAAACATTGTTTTCGTATTGCAATTGCACTTCGAAGCGGGGAAGACATCTATGAATCACACAATTGCTCTAAGTGTGGTACATCAGTCAACCAGAAAGGTCTACACCGTCTCTCTTGCATAAGTAGTTCCGGAAGACATGTGAGTCATTCGAACGTGAATGACATTATCTGGAGAGCATACACACCGTCGGAAGTTCCATCTGTTCCTCAACCTCAGGGATGTAACACCTCTGACGACAAAAGAGCAGATGATATGGCACTGGTACCATGGAAGAAGGGGAATATTCTTCTCTGCTAATTCACTTGCTCTGATACTTTCGCCCCATCCACCGTACTCTTTCTTCGTCACGAGAATGAGCTATTGCTGCCCACAGAGAAGGCAAGGAAAGAAGAAAATATGAAGAGCTACTCGATAGGTAGTTCTTCGGCACTTGGTGCCTCGAAGGTCTAAATTTCATGAAAGACATAGATCAACGTATTCCACAGATTATTGGCGACAACCGAGCGATTAATTCTCTGATACAACGTATGAACATATCAGTTTAGCCTAGCGGCAATGTGGCTTCCACTTTAGATACATTACTTCCTGGCAAAGTATTGGAAGGTATTTTATAACTAACTCTTCAGAATTTACTGTTTTCTCATATCATTTTTCTTTCTTTTATACGCACCATCGTTTTATATTTTTCTTTTTTCTACTTTCCTTGTATTTCTTTTATGTGCTTCGGAATTATCACATGATTTTGTATATCGGGAGATTATCCTCTTTCTCCATATATATATATATATATATATATATATATATATATATATATATATATATAAGTATGAAAGGATGTGCGGTTAACGAACAGTATTGAACCATTAAATTACCGAGAAGAGGTCTTTTCTACCGGATGGAAATAACGACTTGAGAGAGAGATTAATCCATATACCTGAAATGTAAATAAAATAATATATTGTTACGATTTAAAAAACATCAACAAGCTTTCTGAACATTTAAAATTAAATATACTTAATGTCTTAAATAATTAAAAGAACCAACTGCCAGGCAAGTGAAGATCGATGTTCCTGTTCTATCCTCTCCCGAGTTTAGAAATAATTTTATTTTGTTGTAAATTGTTGCATTATTGAAGAAGTATCAAATACTAATTCAAATCATAAAGCTTATTATAATTCTAGTTTACGAGGGTGCTCAGAAGTACCGGATTGAAAGCACTCTTCCTTTCCTAGATATTAGAGAGTTCTGTCACTAGATAAACCTAGTAGAAACCTTCTCAAATCAGTTAACCAAGCGGCGTCTGCGTAAGAGATTAACGTTTCATTGTATTGTTCTTTTCCTCAACTGTTCTTGTTTGCCACCTATGGAATAGTTAAGACAAATCTAAAGGAACTAAAAGTGTGTTTGAAATTTTGCTTAACATTTGGTGAAATTCCACAGCAAACAGGAGTGAGTTTGGCGATTGTGCTAGTAGAGTTTGACTAACGACTTTAAAAATGAGACGTTTTCTCGCCTGTTCACACAGGATAATAAGAAAGAACATTCGTCTTAATTTGAGACTAGAATTGAGAAATCAGATAAAGACAATTTTGATCACAATTATTATAGTTGATGATAAATGATATTACCAATATGACCTCGAAACCAAGCAAAGTCTAAGCTATATAAGAGCCCGGACTAAAAAAACAATTCAGTTGGATTGTTAAGACGATGCCTATTATTTTATTTTATGTTCATGGAATTATGCACCTGGGATTTGCTCCCTTTGTCAGACTGTTAACTAAGAGTTTAATTTGGAATTTTTAAAATGTTTACGGTAAAATATGCGGAAGAAACGCTCTTAACTCTAAGGATCAGTTAAAGAGCACGTTCACCATGACAACGCCCCATACGCACGGCCTTGTCTGTAAACAGTTATTTTGGTATATCTTGGGTAGGCTTTTGTTCTTCATCCTAGGTGTTCGCCAGGTGCGCTAGCATTGTATAACATTTTTCTGTTCCCGAGAATGGAAAGGAAATTAAATGGGAAGGCTTTCGATGGTGTGCAGGCTCTAAAAAAGCTTCGCAGAGGGAATTAATTGGAAGAAATAAATATGGAGAATTGCAGAGATGTCTCAAATAGTAACGGGAATACTGCAGAAATGCATCGCAAGTGGAGAATATTTTGAATGAGAAATGAAAGATCTTTGTATAAACTTAATAAAATAACAGTTTAGAACAAAAGTGTGATTTTTTTCAATCCGATCGTAGGGTGTGTGCGTTTTCATATTTCTTGAAAACAATATTAAATTCTACCTAAATGAGAAAAGTAATAAAATCATACCTTTTTAATAATAAATAAAAACTCCCAAATATTCTCCAAATCCTTATTACTTTTATTCGTTTCCCACATATTTAAAACCTTCAAGAAATAGTTATTTTGTGCTTAAATATTCAGTTTAAAATAGCTTAGATAAGAATGGAAAATAACTTTGATTACATTTACCATTTATAATTTAATTAGGGAAGACTGCACACCAGATATTTTCTGAATTCTCAGAAACAAAACTTGCTCATGCGTACAAGTGTAACAATGACTTATTGCTCGAGATTAAATTGTGATACCAACAATGTATCAAGTAACACACTTTTGTTAAAGAAAGCGACTATACGATATAAATACATTAACATGAATTGTAAGATACTCCGAGAATTTAATGTGTAATATATCTCGCAATAACAGAATTTCATGAACTTTTTGAAGGATTGTGCGTTACGAAACACTTAATATTACTCATATATTTTTATTCCTTTCCTTTAAAAAGTAGTTCAAATTTTACCCATTTTAAAAAAACAATATTGTACTTGACATTCACTGCCACCTATGCGCAGAAATGTTACTAGAACTTCGTACTGAAGATTATATTTCACTAATTCGGAACCTTTTCTAATCTGTAACGGAGATCAAATAAGAAACTTCAAGTCTGAGAAAATTATTTTGTATCACCATGAAAAAAGTAAGAAAATATAATGTCGATTACCAGATATTTTACTACCAGTAACCTTGTTTATTGTATACAACACCATAACTTGAAATTTTTCTTCGGACGGAGAGCATTAATATTTCCGTCCTGTAAAAGAAACTATTCAGTTGACCTAGCGACTGACGCACGTCTTGATTCTATGGGTTGAAGTCCTAATGAGAGACCTTTTAATTTAAATGCACAATGCAGGTGGAAATCGCATTTTAATTTGTAGGTTCACATCTCATTTAGCATCAGTGCTGAAAAGGGACGCTAAACGATAAACAAAACAAAGCATTTCAAGAGCATGTATCGAGTCACAGGAGTATAGACTGGGCATTGTATTAAATGATACGTTGGAAATTAATTTAAGTAAACTGTTTGAACTTCATCTTATTAGTGAGAAATAGCCTATTATATTTCAATCCCCCAGTCAGCAATTCCGATTTCTATTTTCTGTCTTCTTTTTCAGTTTCACAAGAATTGCAATATCTAAATCATTACCAGACTTCTTATAAAATATAATTCAATTTTAATTTCTTAAAGGTCCTTTGCGTTTATACGTAAAATCGTTTTAGCAATACTGGATCACGCGTGACAATTTTGAATGATCGACTCCTATTTTAACTCACCTTTGCCGCACTGATCCTATATGAGAAGGGACGATAGGATCTGCTAAGAAAAATCTATCAATGGCTGTAAAGAAGACAATATGGTATAAAAATAAATAAATTACTATTTTAATGTGGAGCCTAAATAACTAATCAGATTAAGGCGTTCGCATGGATTTATATTTTGATAGTGAATTCAAAATGTATTCTTACAGACATTCGAGCCCATGATTTCCAAACCATGTTCATTGAAACTAATTATTACACTAAAAACAGATTTACGTTTCACTTGAAATTACTGTATGTAACTTCAGTATGTATTGTCTATGATGCTATTAGTGAAAAAATACTCTCTATCAGAGTAACTCAATCAATTTATTTCTATTCGATTTCCGATTCCCGTGGCTCCTGTTGTTGTGTATAAAGGTTTCGATGCTTTGAATAAGAGATTCCAAAGTAGATAGTGTATGTGCAGATTTTAGGCTTTAATTCTACTTTTATACCTAATGATCAATTTGTTATTTGTACATGCAATGAACACATTGACAACAAGAAGGCTATACAGAATGATATTTAAATTTAAAAGGTGGCTGAACCGGAGTAAAACGTTCGATGTTGTCCCAGACGGTATTGAATTACCGATGATATACACATTACACCCCTCTTTTATCTTGAAAGTCCAATTACACTAGGTTTTATTATTTCTCTATTCATTCCGAATCTGATTTCCCTCGTCTATTATCTCATAATAAATTTACTTCACTCACGCTTTAAGAATTTTTAATATTGTACAAATATTAACAACGAAAATATAACAAGGAAGACCATATCGATTTTCTTCACAATTCATGTATATATGTTTCATTAGCAACCCAGTCAGTAGTTTCTCATGAACAAGTAATAATACAACTTGTGGGATGGAGTATCTTCAGATATTCCACTCACGCAACATACATATCAATCAACACGTCGTTGCGTCTTGATGAAGGAAAACAATTAGCACAGGAATGCGTCATTTCTGGTAAACCATTTCCGATACATTGAACCTGAAACCGTTTCCAGGAATGTGGTACTTGCAGTGATTCCACACACGGAACATGTACATATATCAATCAAACTTCCTTGCTGGAAGAAAGCAATCGCCACTGGATTTGGTATCTTCTAGTACAAGGTATCTAATACAGTATCCGCGAGTGCGATATCTTTCCCGTATTTTCATATATGCAACGTGAATATCAAATCAACTGTTCTTGTGTCTTGATTAAAGCAAGCGGTGCGTACCAGAGTTAATCATTTACGAAACACTACCTAATAAGTTCACGAGAGTAATGTGTTTCCAGTGATGGCGGACATGCAACATATCTATATATATTTATGAATATGTCTTGATGAAAAAAAACGATCACTATATGAATTGATTACTTCAATTTAACCACTTTGGTACAGTCACCTAACACAGGAGTGCGGTTTCCCAGGGATTGTACACAAAAAATATATTTGTTTTAACGAGCGAAGTAGCTCAAGTGGTAGTGTTGGATTAGCATTCGGGATGTCGTGGGTTCAATTCCTGCTAGCGATCATCCTGACTGGGGTTTTCCTCAGTCCTACCAGGCAAATACTGGGTTCGTACCCACTGAGCAGGCCTGGCCGATACTTTCCCAAATCCCTTGCATTGTTGTTGTTGTTGTTAGATATCCAGTATAAAATTGTCTCTGAGCTGTGGTGATTGTTAAATAAAATAAATAAATAAATAAATCGACTCGTCTTGACAAAAGAAAGCCATCGGTACCGGAATTGATCACATCTAGTAAAATACTACTAGTAAGACATACTTCGCAAATAAATGTTTCTGTAATAACTGTAATATAATATAATCAGAAAACAATTGTGTAGGTGAGTCATCTAAAGTCACTAAAGAGAATTTTGGGAAGGTAATACTATAATATTGTAATATGCATATGTAGCTCGTTTGGGTTGTAGTAGAACGCGGCAATTAACACAGACGCACCACTGTGAATGCCATAGATTTACGATTTTTTACGCTATGGTTCAGGGCATTTATTACCAACGAAACCAAACCTTCAAAGGGAACCCGTGATGCTAAAAGCAGCAATGTAGCCTAGAATTACGATATTAATGATATCCGAAAATTCACCGTCATAACGTCCAGTGTATCCCACTCAACCGTTCGTAACATCTTTTATGAAGAGTTACAATGTTTATATATTATGTCTCAAAGCTGCCCATAAGATGGATATTTTTCAAATACTATAGAATGTAAAATCAATTACAGAATGCTGCTAGCCCCATCTGTTAGCATATCAGTGCAAGTTTCTAGTCACAGAAGATGTGGCGTAGATATTTTGCACCGAAAGTCGAACTCAAAGGAAGTTTTGATGCAAAGGAAAGAAACCATTTCGGTTGATAATACCACTTATTAGAAAGTTATCTTTGGTGTATTATGATTGATCCTTGGGTTTACTACGGCAGCAACAGTGTGAAAATGCCTAATGCGTGAAATATGTATAGATAACACAGACAAATCATCACTGGTGTTCTGGACACGAATAGAAAGTAGGGCTGGTATTTTGTCCATTCCTGTCACCAATGGATTATTGTATCGTTTGAATTCTGATATCAGTCTATGTAGTATTATACAATGAAGTATTATACAGTGAGATGGAAATTGTCCGCAAATTTTCAAGAGCGCTGGTCGTCATACAGAACACTACCGGGGGCAAAAGAACATAGTCAAATTGGAAACTGAGCACTGATATTCGTCTACATAGAAAGTCGGTGAATGATTTTATTATTGTCAGTTAAAACCTTTTTTTGTGTTACGAGTGTTTCTGTTAATTTTGAATTAATGTAAGATTTGGGGAGGATATCCAAATTCCAAAAGAAGAATGTCTGCTCATTAACTTTGTTCTGAATCTCTTTAAATTACATCGGCAGCTCTACCGATTTCTCAATATTCAAAAAGTTCTAAATAAGAATTGAAAGTGAGTTGTTTTCTCACCAACAAATAGGTCAAATAAGGATCGCATTTTATGTACATAAACCTCATGGAAGAATATTCCTGAGAATGTTTTTTTTTAAGAGGAATTACTTATATAGATGTATATTTAAAACAGGTATCACAAGACACACAACAACCATAGAGTCTTACATTAAGTTATTTGCTTTGGACAGTGGAACGATGGTAGATATTATTTAAATATCCTTGACAAATGCATAAGAAAAAAGACCAAATTTAATTTTAGTAAAATATACCAACCTATTCCATAAACCACTTAACTCTAATACCAAAATAGCAACTTCGCAGAATATTGAATCAAACAAAACTGGTATCATCCGTAAGTGAATACATCCAAAAAATTCATTTGTTTTCTTATTATTTGAATATTAACTGGAAAAGTGCAAATTACTACCTAGGTGCCAATCACTATATGATCTACCCTAGAATGTGCTACCACAATGAGAAAAAATGAGCTGCAATCACTATACCCTTTTCACTCAATAGTTACTAAAATGTGCTATTTTTGCGGCCCACTTTTATGCTCCAAGGGTAACGGAGACCCTTGTGAGAAAAAGGATGAAAATGCTGGAATGAGGAAAACCGGGAGGGCAAGGGAGAACATGGACAAAACACAACCCAATATTTGCTCATCGTAGGTCCTATTTACAACGATCTTAGGCCTACATAGTTGCAGGTACCCAACATACTAGAGGTAATTTCTCAACACCTGAGTCACCTCTTCCTTCTAAAATTAAATAGTTCTTTATAAATAATAATTTATACCTTGTTCATAAAACAAATTATTTCGCAAATACTAAATGAATTTTGTACGCAATTTACAGGGGTATTATTATAAACCTTCATTCCACACTGCGTCATCCAAGATTTCTTTCCAAAAGTTAGAGAATTGTTCCAACAGGGAGAGCAGGAAAAAGATGAAATTTCGAGTAATCTATAAGTGAAACTCGAACTGTTGCTACACAGTGATGACATTTATTCAATACATTTAATTAGAATTAGTAATGAAGTTTCACTTTGATTCGCTAGAGTATCGAACTTGTCGGATGGTGCCTCAAATGGAAACTTAAATTAAATCCTCCAAAAACGCAAATGACATTGTTTGCCCGTAATAAACACAAATATTGCCCAACACGAAATCCCGAGCGCCTAAGAATTACACTTCTGGACACACGTCCTCCGCTCCACGATACTCCCAAATATCTTGGTGTCACATTTGATAAACATTTAACATGGAACGCCCATCTTCGTCCCTTGGACGCCAACATCCGCCATCGCCTCAATCTCCTACGACACCTAAAGGGCACAACGTGGGGACTTAACGCCAAACTGTTACTATACACATATAAAGTGTTTGTCCGCCCTGCGCTCACCCATGGTCATCTCGCCTGGCTATCAGCGACATCCAAATTTTATGACCGCATCAAACTCCTTGAACGGCGAGCATTACGAATTGCGTATTCTCTCCCTCAACAGACGCCAACAAGGGAGGTATACCGCCGAACCAACATGCCCACTATCCTCCCACACCTTCGCCGCTTACGCACCCGCTATATCTTTACTCGTATTGCCCATGCACATCCTATTATGGACGAACTGCTGCAACAAACGCCTGCGGTACCCAAATATGCCTATCCACCAATAGACCATCTGTTAGCCATATATGAACAAGACCATTCACCTGCGCAATACAACCCGCATCGTCGTATCTACACCCAAAATGTACATATCAATCGTCCGTGATCACCACCTGGCCTCCTACATAGCTTAATATCTCACTCCTTACTGATCAATAGCTGACTTTCAACTACAATTCACATTTAGATAACTCTTTCTATTTCTATTTCACACCATTTCATAACAGCCTGCAACTTTCTAACTTTCTCATCATCAACAGTCGTTATATATCTCTGGCCATAGAGAAGGCATAACCTTCTGCGGCCCGCCCATCCCCGGATGGGAATGAAAGACACGTGAAAAAAATCATTTAACATACGTAACAAGGTCAAATGAGTCAACGTCTATATGTGTTTTGCTCGGTTAAGGAGAACTTTCTCACCCAAAGTTCCACATTCCAAGATGAAATCCTCGTAACAGCCAAATATCATTTCAGTAAAGCAACTCGGTTGAGAGAATGTTATATGTAGAAGCAATTTTTCCCTTTGGGCATTACTTTTTCCGAGTGTAGACATTTACAAATTAAAAAACATAAAATATTTAAAACTATTTATCTTATTTTTATCTAACCTATGTAGTTGGCGGAAATCTGAAACACGTAATATTGAGATTTACCACTACAGAAGGGACATGGCCCCAGACAAAGTTAAATTAATATCGTTTTTTACTGTCAAGAACTTTAGATGAAGCCCAAGTGAAAAGCTAAAACTCTAGTTTTATTTAGGAAAGTAGAATTAAAGCCTAAAATCTGCACATACACTATCTACTTTGGAATCTCTTATTCAAAGCATTGAAACCTTTATATAGAACAACAGGAGCCACGGGAATCGGAAATCGAATAAAAATAAATTGATTCAGTTACTCTGATATAGACTATTTTTCACTAATAGCATCCTAGACAATACTTACTGAAGTTATTTAATAGAGACACAATAATTTCAAGTGAAACGTAAATCTTTTTTTAGTGTAATAATTAGTTTCAATGAATATGGTTTGGAAATCATGGGCTCGAATGTCTGTAAGATTACATGTTTGAATTCCACATCAGAATGTAGATCCATGCAAACGCCTTAATCTGATTAGTTATTTAAGCTCCACATTAAAATAGTAATTTATTTATTTTTATACCATATTGTCTTCTTTACAGTCATTGATAGATTTTTCTCAGTTCATCCTATCGTCCCTTCTCATATAGGATCAGCGTGGAAAAGGTGATTTAAAATTGAAGTCGACCAATCAAAATTGTCACGTGTGATGCAGTTATTGCTAAAACGATTTTAGATATAAACGCAAAGAACCTTTAAGAACTTAAAATGGAATTTTATATTATAAGAAGTCTGGTAATGATTTAGATATTGCAATTATTGTGAAACTGAGAAAGAAGGGAGAAAATAGAAACGGAATTGTTAACAGGGGGATTGAAATATAATAGGCTATTTCTCACTAATAACATGAAGTTAAACAGTTTACTTAAGCAACTTCCAAGTTACTATTTAATACAATGCCCACTATATACTCCTGTGACTCGATGGATGCTCTTGAAATAGTTTCTTTTGTTTACTGTTTAGCGGCCCTTTTCAGCACTGATGCTAAATGAGATGTTACCTACATTGTGCATTTAAATTAAAACGTCTCTTATTAGAACTTCAACCTATAGAATCAAAGACGGGCGCTAATCGCTAGTCTAACTGAATATTTTTGTTACAGTACCGAAATATTAATGCTTGACATCCGAAGAAAAATTCCAAGTTATGCGTTGTATGCAATAAATACGGTTACTGACAGTATAATATCTGGTTATCGGCATTATATTTCTCACTTTCTTCATGGTGATACAACACAATTTTCTCAGACTGTATTTCTGAATCGCATGAAGTTTCTTTTCCGTTACTGATTAGAAAAGCTTCCGAAACAGAGAAATATGATATTCAGTACGAAGTTGTAGTAACAATTCTGTACATAGGTGGCACTGAAAATCAAGTACAATATTATTTTTTAAAATGGGTAAAATTTGAAAATTTGTAAGAGAAAAGAATAAAATATATGAGTAATATTACACGTTTTGTAACACACAATCCTTCAAAAAATTCATGAAATTTTGTTATTGTATGATATACGATACATTACATTCTCGGGATACCTTGAATTTACATTAATGTATTTATACCGCACAATGGCTTACTTTAGTATGATATTCACTCTTCCATTATGATTTTAGTATTTTTTGAAATATAAATATTGAAAGATATTTACAGCGTCCTAAATTTCGTAAGTGGTGTGATAATAGAAGTAATGGCACAGGTGATAAGAAATAGATCGTATAATAAAAGTGTGCCACTTGATCCTTTATTGGTATCACAATTTAATCTCGAACAACATGTCATTATTACACTTGTACGCAACTGCAAGTTTTTTTTCGGGGAATACAGAAAACATCTGGCATGCACTATTTCCTAATTATATTATAAATAGTAAATGTAATCAAAGTTATGTGGAAAACGAATAAAAGCTATAAGGATTTGGAGAATATTTGGGATTTTTTATTATGTAAAAAAGAAAATTCCTTTTAACATCTTTGATAGTTAAATTTCGACTACTATTACATTTAGAAGTATGAAAATGGTACAAAATTAGAATCCCAGTTTGACACAGGAGTTGGAAACGAACCAAACGCCATTTTTAATACATGCATGTATTGCGAACACGTCTTCCGAGTATATTGCTACCACCTTTCCAGCAAGAGACAAGATTGAGAAATAGTGAATCTACGAACGTTATGACGATATTGTAAAACTTAAACTCATAACAGTCCTAATTATTATTTTTCGTTCAACGATTTTCTTTTGTAGGCTAAAGAAGTCTTTTAGAAATAGGTAAGCAATTGTAATGAAATAAATAGTTCAATCCAAGTACTCATACAAATGACAGGTATTTACTCGAATCATGACGTGAGGTCTTAAATAACATACATCCTAACTAATAAATGCACGTTACCTTTCTGTAGGTAGTGTTATTAATCTATATGATAATAACTCGCTAATGGATATACGATTCGCATACGTGTCTTATGCCTGCCAACTCCAGGCCAGTTAATGATTAGAAATCATGTTATTCGAATTTCACCTTAATCTGCAGGATTACGTCCAATGTATACTTGATGCTGACAGCAAATTCAGTTCGAAATTATCAATTTCTTTAAACTTTCGAACGGCAATAGGAGAATGCGAATTGAGGAAGCCATGAAGGGTTCATGGTTCCTACTTGCAAAGAAAAGATTTTTCGATATGATATCTGTCTTATCTGATGTACACTGACTCAAATGTTATAACATACAACATATTTGAATTAAACTGTATATTTCTTTTTGTGATTTTTTTTTTCAGATTTTATGTTCAATCATATCCCTTTCTCCAAAAATAAAGTGTAGTTCAACGAAAGGCCAAAAAAATTTTATTTTCTAGAAAACGTCTCTCTTTTTTTCAATAATAATCTCATTAACAACAATATAATGTAGTATAAATTTTTTTCAGGTAAAAACCCGAAGGCGTGAAATACGATTTTCGAAAATTGACACAATCAATTCTGCACATATTGCTTTAATAGATGGTCCATTAACACACCTGGAATACGGTACAAACAACTTTTCCTTAAAAGATTCAGAATGGATAGTTTACTCTCGGGGTCAATTTTTCTCGAAAAACAACTACAAAATTATGCTAATATTTAACTTTCTTAAGGTCCTTGGAATATGAAACACTTTCATTTTTAATGTTCCTAACTAGGCACGCTTATCGTATGGTTAAAGTAAGAGTTCCATACAGTAATATATCTTCAAATGTTACTTGTGTAGACGTAATGTAGTACGATATGTGTAGTATGTTTGGTGCTAGTTCAGGTGGATGCCAGGTGGAATTTAAAGCCTGAATGTAGAAACTTGCAAAGTTTTTTTCTTACTCTTACCTTACAACTTAAAGTGCTGCGACGACAAACGCGTTTTGCCCGTATTTCTGCGAATCAGGAAACTAACACTGTTTTCGGCCTAAGACTCGGAATGACTCCCTGGTTACAAGTTTATGGAGAGCTATTTTAAGTGTGTTCACAGGAACTATATGAGAAATGAATATGTTGATAGAAGAGACTTCACAAATATACATGTTTCAGACCGAAGGCAATTCAAATGCACTGAAGTCTTGAATTTTGGTGCTAAATTTGAAGCGGAGGTGTATAACATGCTCCAACATGACTCTGTCACAGTTACAGACTTCACCGAAGTGAAAAACCTGTTTCTACAATTTTATCTTCAATTGACATCTGAAATTCAGAATATATTTTTAGCTACGGACGTCGAAATCATCAAATTGCTGAAGTCCTTAAATCCCGAAATAGCCGTACGTGGAAATGAATGTAGCATCGTTCAACTTGCCATTTGCTTTCCAAATGTATTGGGAAAAAATACGTTACAAAAAGTCTACACTGAATGACGAAGTCTTCCAAGTATCAAGGAGCAGACACAAGAGGATAATATTCCATTGAATGATCCTGAGATGTTTTTCCCATCAATACGAAATCTGAAAATCGTTTTGGAGGACCGTTATTTTCCAATCTCTCCAGTTTCATGTGCACACTACTTAGTTTACCTCACTCATCAGCGTGTGTAGAGACAATATTTTCTCAGCTAACTCTGATTAAAACCAAACAGAGGAACAGACTCTTGACAACTATAATAGACAGTATGCTCTATGCAAAGAAAATGTTCAGAAGAAATAAGTGCTATAGTATGAAAGATACCAACAGAATGCTACAGAAAAATGGAGACAGGGGTTTCAGCCTCTGCTAGAGCTGGATAGTTCAGAAAGTGATGTTGCAATTGAGGCCTACAACTTTCTGCTAATTTAGGCCTAATCCATTTTAAGGTTGGCATAGAAAATGTTCATGAGTAAAATTTGGAATTAACACAATGGAGCTTCATTTTGTTATTAACAAGTAGCTCTAAAAGTACTAACCCAACATACTTTCCATCGGATTTGGTATTCTGTCTGCTTCATCACACGTTATACTGGTAAACTATTCCTTTTAAAATTTTGCATGCGATTATAAAACATAATATGTTCTATTTCTCTTGTAGCCTTGTACACATATAAATATTTGGTTTTATGTCTTAATGTCTTGCTGCACACGAGGTGTGATATGTGTCTTCTGTTACAGTAATATTTTCCATTGTAAAATCTTTACTTTAGTAGACTTAAATCCGATTTAAAACACTCGATAAGCAAAATTATACCTTTATGGTAAAAATTAATAACGTGTTATTAATTTTTAATATAAATGTATTGTTTTGCACAGTGAGTATTTTGAATCGGATTTCTCTTACTGTATGTGTGTTATGTGAATGAGTACTGTCTTACTGCATATGAGGTGTGATGTTATGTTTTCTGTTTCTGTATGTGTATTATGCACAAGGGGGCTGCACTAGTTAGATATAAGAGATACATTGTGACTTTAAAATATTAATATGTTGTGATATCTTTCAGGGAGGTTCTAGGACCCTGGACAGGTTTTAAATCTTTTACGATTGTCAGTTTACTTACTTTATATTCTTCGTATAGTCTATTATCCTCTTTGGTCGTGAAATAAGGAGAATAAGGACGATAATTTATATTTTAATATTTTTATTATGACGTACTCTTTACACACGAACTCCGAGATTTATTTGTTCCTCGTTTTATATATTTTTTTTTTCATAAATGGCCATAATATCATTTTGACTTACTGGTCACTTTGAAATAGAGGCGCGTTTGGTTTCCTTAAAAATACATACCGAAGATGATATCTGTTTTCCCTTTTAATTTGAGTTCTCTGTTATACTTCGTACGTCAGAGAAAAGTTTGATTTGCTTCCACGGTTGTTCGAGGTTCTTCTCTTTGGATGTTTATGGAAAGTAAATTTGAAAAAAGTACACTTTCTTATTTGCACTCTTGGAAGACAGGGGGGAGTGTTATAGAACTTTATCTCTTTTCGTTTCGTGTTACCAAGTTATACATTACACTAGTATAAAGTATTGAATTTGCACTCTTTTTTTCAATTTGGTACTCTTTTTCAGCCCACTCCAGAGCTAGGACTGTGGCAACACTGAGTATGTTGTATTTGTTGGTTGTTTTTGATGTTGTAAGCGGCTATGTATGTGAAGGCGGATAGACTATTTTGTAGAGAGGTACATTTGTATTAATATACGAATCCATAAATTGCAAAATGTACTGAAACATTTGGACAAGCCATTAATTTGCCCTTTTCGTGTGAAGAACAGAACCCAGTCAACCCCTGTTCGCCTTATAACCCGTTACTACTACTACTTACACTATTGACCCGTATAGAAATAGTGCACGCCTAATGTAACGTAATCCAAAGTAACTTAATGTAATGCAATTTAATATAACAGAATGCAGTATATTTTCGTCCTGTTTCCGATTTTCAAATTTGTCCGCCGCTACAGTACTATTGCCTATAAAACACTTACAATTACGCCCGTTTCATTTCTGGCATTCACTATTCACTACCAATGTCAAATATTTCTAATGTCATGTTTCTTTCTCATTTTCCTACATCCGTATACATCGGCAAAGTATTACAGCGCAAATTTACTACTTTGGAACTGTTAAGTGTTGCAAACTACATGCTAGGGGAGGGTACTTTACCTGTTGCCGGTTGTACCTACTGCCAGAGCTGATTAAAAGACATATGTTATCGGGAAAGATCGGGAATTTGTCAGAGAATACTCTGTTCCGACCCCTTCAGTTCCTTACAAGTCCGTATTTCGATGTCTTCGTCTGATGAATAGTTGTTTATTTTTTTTATCTTTTCGGGAGGTCAAATTTTAAAAAAAAATGTTGACACAAACTGTAATTGCTCTCTCCCCTACACTACATACAAAAGTACCAACAATTCCTTATAAATATTGGTAGTGATTCTATTGATTGATTCCCGATTTGTATTTCGATGAAGCCACGTTGGGTTTGTCACCGACAACCTGTAAAGCAAAGAAGGCCAAGTGCTGTACCAACGGCCACTGAATCAGTTGTGCCTATGGCTACAACACTAAGGCTTGTAAACAAGTAGCAAATGACAGGAAGCAGAACCATCCTCGAGGAACTGAGATGAACAGCATTTAGAACCAGCAATAGGCTTAAATCAAGAGGAGCCTCATATCCCCGAAGACATCATCATGCCTGGAGTCCAATCAGCAACCTTGTTGATATCGCCAGAAATTCTGAGGCCTTATTCCAAGACCCATCCCCGTAAAACGAAATGGCTGGGCAGTTCAGGGTTTCTGTCAAGCTCACAAGAGATCAAGAAATTAGAAAAACCCTATCAGGAAGAAAAGGAAAAGCTTCTGAAGAGAGCGTTAAAAGGAGCACCACCAAAACTAGTAAATAAACAAAGATGGCTAAACGGACCTTGACATTAGTGAGTTGATATCTTAAGAGACTGCCATAATCAAGACGTGGATCCACTGCACGTCAATCCCACCTTCTCTCATTTTAAGTTGGTTTGAGTGATTTCCACTTGGGTTGAAAATGAAAATTACATTGTTCCGACAAATGCAACCCTTGATAACTTTTGCTCAAAGATATGTTTCTTTTACTACTTAACTATTAACAAAAGTTTAGTGACCTATCCTTGACTATTATTTTCCAGTTTCAACCTGTTCGTGGGTACAAATAATAAGTGGCGATAGATACAATGGGTTGTTGTACCTACGGCCAAAAAAGAGATCTTGGGAAAATAAAAATAATTCTCATTTAACGACATTTTGAACTAGACACAAATTCTATGTAATCAAATGACCAAATAGTATGTGCCTAAATTTTATATTTGCTAAAAGTGAATTACAGGGATCAGAAAAAATTCAATTTTTAATTTTCGCCGTAAGTACAGCACTCTCATCAACTCATTAATTATTATTAAAACAATGCGACCAATTAAATATCATGTGTTCCCAAAAGGTGAGGTTAAGTTTACATTGAAATTTACATTAAATTTGCATATAAGTTAGTATTTCTAAAAATTTTCAAGCTTGGAATCAGTGTTTTATCTAGAAGGTATAAACCAGGGGATGCTGTTAACATTCGTCCAGAACCTCTACTTTTACGCTCTCTTCATAGTAAAGTCATCAGCGAGAACTTGAGCTTGTCATCTGCTTGGCGCGTGAAAAATTGGTAGTAAAACTAACAATTCTTTATTAATTAGGGTTTTGCTGAGTTGAATTGTGTTACTTACTTTTCTAGTGGCAAATTTTTGGGGACACATCTTTCTATTATACGTTTTTGAGTTCGTGGACGAATATTACTCAATAGAGAAAAAGTCAATACTAGGAAGATTTCTTTACGTGGGTTTGGCTGTACAGACACTCAATAGTAAGGCTATCCAGGACTTCGGATTGATTATTTTAAGAAACAAAATACTGACCAAAGCTTAAAACCCACTTTATTTTAAATAAATGCCTACCTGTGCTGTAGCAACATGCAGGAATCATAACAAAAAGAAAGATACGGATATTGTGTACCACAACTTCCCAAAGAACTGTCTTTTTGTTAAACATTGGGTAAACACATGTAAAAGAAACGATATAATAAAATCTGAAAACGTGACTGTTTGTAGTATGCATTTCTCAGAAGCATATTATTTGCCAGATCTCATATCTGAACCTCTAGGCTTGCCCCCAAACAAAACTCTGAAATCAAATGCAGTCCCCTCAAATGCAGAAAACGGAAAAACTTTTCTACACTTTCTATGAAAAAGAGAAAATTAGATAAGGAAACAGAAACACAATTTAGGGATTTTAATATTGAAATGGGACAACTGAAACCAAAATTAATAATTATGGAAAAGACCAACAAAAATCTCAAAATGCAAATTATTAATCTCAAAGCGAAAAATGCTGTGTCGCGTTATACCATAAATAAGAAGAGTAAAGAAATTAAATATCTGAAAAAATCTTAATGATAATGAAACATGGTGTTAAATAAATTAGAGGAAGTATTTTCACTCCTGCGGAAATAGAGTATATTCAAAGTAAAGAGAAAAGTGTGCGTTGGAATCTTCGCGCCTCGTTTCATTCAGACCTTCTTCTCTTGCGCGCGTGTGTGTGTGTGTGTGTGTGTATTCCTTGTTAAGTTTCATTTCCAATCTACTTTTCGAACGAAACTAAAGTAAAGCAAATTTAGCTTTTTGCTTTTAATGTTTTATTAAGTGACTCTCTTATTATAAAGTAAGTATTACGTAAGTATTACAATAAGTATCTCTAATTGTAAAAATCATATAAGGCAAATTTTCAAAAGAAAAAAGAAGAAAAGAAAGAAAAAGAAAAGAGCAGCAAGCAATATAGGCAAAACTTGTTCATACGGGTTTCTCTCTAATTCTAATAAAAAAACTAATTTCTAAATTTTTATCACAGGAAAGGTAAAACATATTCAGGAGTTTCGATCCATTTCTTATAAAATTTCTAATTATTTTTAGAAATTGGTACTTGAAACCGTACTAACATACAAAATTGCCACGTCTTTCAATACATGAAAGACAGCATAAACATATCAAAAGAAAAATATTAACAATGAATATAATCTTAACAAAATGCTAAGGATACCGTAATTCAATTTCCAATTATTACTGACATATATAAAGAGTAGGAGAACAAATGGACTAGCTAAAAAATAACCTGTGCACTAAGGCAAAAATCTTATTAGCAAACGGCTTTGCGCACGCGCAGTTGGCAATTAGCTCACAGCCGGGTCTAGGTCAAAACCCCCACAGCCAAAACCCCCACACTCAAGAAATGTCAAAACGCCCACACGATCGGTCACAACCCCCACACAAATGGACAAATCTCCCAAACGCACGAACGGTGAAAACCCCCACACTCAAGAAATGTCAAAACGCCCACACAATCGGTCATAACCCCCACAAAAATGGACAAAACAGCCACAGATAGCAACGGTCATAGTCCCCACATAAATATACAAAACTCCCAAACAAATGGTCAAAACTCCCACGTGCAGAAATTGTCACAACTGCCACACAAATGGACAAAACCCCCCAAAAATCGGACAAATCCCTAACACTCTGAAATGGTCGTCATTTCACGTCTTTGTTGCGGTTCTTTATGACGCCCAAGAAGAATAGTTGCAACATCACTTTAAGTGGAATAAAAAATGTTATTAAAAAGTACAAGGGCAAGACATGCAACCAGGATCATTTCAGAGTGTAGGAGATTTGTCCGATTGTGTGGGGTTTTATCCATTTTGTGTGGCAGTTGTGACTATTTCTGCATGTGGGAGTTTTGTCCATTAGTGTGGGAGTTTTGTCCATTTATGTAGGGGATTGTGACCGTTGCTATATGTGGCTCTTTTGTCCATTTGTGTGGGAGTTATGACCGTTGGAGGTTATGACCGACTACCAATGTGGGGGTTTTAGCTGTGGGGTTTATGACCGTTCGTGTATTTGGGAGATTTGTCCATTTGTGTGGGGGTTATGACCAATCGTGTGGGCGTTTTGACATTTCTTGAGTGTGGGGTTTTTGGCTGTGGGGTCTATGACCGTTCGTGTTTTTGGAAGATTTGTCCATTTGTGTGGGGGTTATGACCGGTTCCCTCACAGCCTTAAGTTCTTCACGGGCTCGAGCCTACAACGCATATATCACTCCGGGCTCGCGCCGTAAATTTTTAAATACACAACTATATTTGTCGGGGTTTTTCGGGCATAATTTTGTAAATATACTGTACAATGATGTATATTGGACCGTTCTTTCTGGAGAACTTTTAAAACAAAACTTCAAAATTAAGCCTCTAATTGCAATCTTAAAAAGTACAATTTAGAAATAATTATTGAGTTTCTATAATTCGGACTTATTTCGGGCTCATTTGACTATCATACTCGGGCCAGACTCGGGCCTAAATGGTAAAACATGTTTCGGACCCATGTCGGTCCTCACATTTTAAATTCACGGGCCGAACACGGACGCGGGCTAAAATTCCGGCCCGTGCAAACTTCTATCGCAGAATAAGCCTGGGACCGAGTCCAAATTTAACTCAATTGCGATTAAGATTGATAAAGAGATGTAACGCTTTACGTTCAATATAACCACACTTTATCACCAAAGTTGTCTTAGCTTTCTCTCTAATCCAATAAAACTGTTGGTTTTTCGTGATCAAGAGATAATTAAGCTTGAGACAGATATAGAACCTGAAAATCGGGTGGTACCCGCTAAAATCGGGTAATATGGCAACCCTACATACAACTTAAAATCCAACATACAAATTTGTTACTCCTCAAAATATGCTATTTCTTACCAATACCAAACAGTTATAATTTCAAGTGAAATAAATTTACGATAATACAAATTCTTGTGAAAATAATGGAAAGACGTAAGAAAACGAGCCTTCTTTTTGATCAATACTGCATCTCTATGTTTATTCCGGTGAACAATTCTCATATGTCGTAAAATGAAGGCATATACACCATGCAAGATTCCCAGATGAATATTCTGCTATTCATCATGCAGCGTGACACTAGGTGGTACGTCGGAGAACACAGAATTAGAATAACTATATCTGAATCTGAGCCACACAAGTGACGGTATCGCAGATGTTCAATAACGTTGAGCTTCTGGGATTTATCGGAATAACTTAACACTGAATAATATCTACAAAGACATAATTTTCCAAATTGTAGACCTTGGATCCATAGTGTTTGCACTAACATCAGGGGTAAAAGTAGATCTGGAAAGATAGGGTGAAGTTACCTAGCGGCATGGCGTCTCGAAGTCTCAATGCATATCTCTGCCCATTGGAATTTTTTACAATCTAGGGGACGCTGTACATAATTTTTGGAGGTGGGGGATGGTGTGCAAATGCGTTCAATGCTCACTTTTACCCCTGGATATACAGTAATAAACTCAGTGAAAATACAAACCTTAAGTCGAAGATAAGATTTAAAATAACCTTGCACAAATAAATAAAACAAAATCGGAGTCAACAACGGAAACGTAAGCTTATTCGTTTTATGTAATATTACAATTCACCTTCTTGGGGTAATAATTTAAAATGTTCTATTTACATGATCCAACTCATTTTTCCGGGAACAATGTCTGCATATTATCTATTGTTTCCAAACTATATTTCCACATGATTAACCTAAGTTGTCAAACGTGGTTCCAACATTCTTCTTCATCGCTGAGTGAAATGGATGTTTGCACTTTGGATGTTATTATGTGCTACACCGGATATGTACACAGGTTTTTATTCTAGTTTTTATTCAAAGCGTTTCGGGGGATAAAATACCAAATGAGTATACATTAGGGTGGGTAAAAAAACTTTTTTTTCGAAATCGACGACTCACACAGGAAAAGTTGCCCCCCCATAACATTAGTTCACTGATTTTTTCCCACATTTTCGGACGATGTCTTGCGGTGCCGCAACCGGCTTCAAGTTTTGGAATACTCTACATAGGCAACACAAATTACACAATATGTAGCATAGCAAGTAGCATATTTCTCTACGTGATCGTTCTTCAACTTTATGTGCTGTACTGACATCACCAATATGTGCAGTTTTTTTGCTTATTTTAACCAGAAAGTGGCTTAAAATAACTCATAGCTCACCACGAGAAAGTGTCTGAATGTTGAACACCGCCCACCCATCTACACAGTAGATAATAGATATGTTGTTAAGGCCTAAACTTTAGATGACGAAATCTTGTTTGTACTTAAAAGTGGGAATATTTTTCTGGACAGCAGTCTTGCTCGAATGAAGCAGTCTCTTTCTTAAAATCCACATTTCTTCGCGGACGCTACAGTAACTTCACATACCATTCTTTCCACGGCCTGGGTATGACATGGAAATTCCGTTATCAACTTAGCTGCGATTGCTCCACTTTTGATGTTTTCTTCTACTTCTTGCGATGTAGGTGGTTTATTCAAGGGCGGTTCGGTGATTATGACGGAAGACCAGCTTATCATATCATATTAGTTTTCAGTTTCAATGTTAATGTCAAGCACGACAAACTGTCGAGTGAATTTCTAGGGTGCCATGGCGCGGGCCATTTTTATTCGTCTCCACCCAGGAGTTGGAATACCTGGAGAAGAGTCGGTGATCATCGCCAGCAAAATATTTTCAGCATGTGCGAAATGGCCATTTATTTGGATCATCGAAAAAATATTTTCTTCAGGTTATCTGACAAAATTGCTGACAAGAGCTGGTCCATCTTGTATGAACGATATAATTATATTAATAATGTAACGAAGTTTTACAAAGCAACAATATTTCTCAATATCATTTGCAAGCATACAACTTAAACAATATGAGATTACGATGATCGTTTTTATTATTTAACTCAGTGTTACAATACTAGGTTCCATGTACTCCGGTAGTCCACTATTTTAACAGGAACTGGTACGATTTAATTACCAGTTCTAACTTTGTTCGTCATAGAAAAGAAAATTATTATATACTGAGAGAACTTTAATTTAATACACTTAGAACCTAGTAATAGACATTTTCTACTCAAAATATATAATATTCTATTTTAAAACAATAAGTTGTTTCCAAAGATCAAGCTCTCCTATTTCCACTAAGTCTCAATTAAATCAAAAGTACTTTACATAAACAATTTACAGTCATATCTTTGATTGCGATAGAACAAAATGACAATAGCTACAAGCGGTATCTTGAAACGAATTATACATCTAAAAGATGCGTAACATATTCACTCTGCTAAAATTGTAAGCTGTAGAAATCTCAACATTAATGTTCACAGTCCAAAAATTCAGAAGAACTGCAAAAACATTACTTTTTGATACTATTTTAACGTCTGAAAGAAGTTCCATTTTCTTCCTTTATTACGACTGGAAGTTAAAGAGTTCTTCTTTCGAAGTCAGTATTAAATTCGAATAGCTTGGAAGTCTACAATTAGTACGGGTGCCAAACGGAGAAAATACGCGTAAACTTTGTTTGTGATACGGCAAAGGTTTTATGATTGAGTTTGATTGTGGATTTCGAAACCACTTTGTCATCCTTCGGTGAACTTAAATATTCAAGATCGCTTCTAATATTGCGGATTAAATGACACCCTTATTTGCGGAAATCGCTTTATATTTACAATATGAATATTGTAAATATAAAGCGACTTCCGTAAATAAGGTTGTCATTTTCTTTGTTTTCCGGATAGAGGAATTCAGAAATGGAGTCAACCTTTGAACATAACCTACAGAAATCTAAATATTCAAGATGCCGTTGAATATGGCGGATCAAATATGAATATTTAAATAAGAATTAATTTCCATAAATAAGATGTCATTTTCTGTTTTCAGGATCCAGAAATGAAGAAATGGTGGTAATAAGGAACAATGATGGTGTTGTGAGTACATATCTTCATACTTTATATTGAACAGTATAAAAACAGATGATATTGTGGTATGTCAGATGCAAGTAAATTAACAAAAGTTCTGGACTGTGCACTGGTAGTATCAAGCAGACGATAAACGGAAAATGTTTCCTCAAAACATAGAAGCTGTACGGATTTTGCTGAAGGAATTTTATATCCAATAATTGATGATGCTGAAGTAGCAAATTTTGAAAGTGTGACGACAGATTGGGAGAAGAAGAGTAAGGAAAGTTGCAATACTCGCTTGTGCGGTTACTGTCTTATTAAGCCTGTTTTATTGAGCTATCATTTCTGAGGGCAGAAAATGGAAGGAGATTGGGTCTACACATTTGCTGTGTATCTGAAATGTTGCCTTAGTTTTCTGCAGCTGGTGACTGGACTAATTTGTGATATGTTATAATATATCTTCGGTTTATGGAAAGAATGCCTTGAACAATTCCTGAATGGAGAACATGTTATGAGGCATACCAATGCCTTGTGGAATTTCATATACTCAGACATGAGACATGGGCATGGTGAAAAAGGAACTTTCTTAAGAGGCATAACAATGAATTGTGCCGCTGTAAAATGGTGATCTGTAAGTATGCAAATACCAAGTCAACTACAGAACGACCAATGCAATCTGAGGAATAATGCCAGACCGAAGGAAACGTTGTATCACAAGGAAGGAAGCAAAGGGGGTGATTATTCGTGATTCTATGGACAGGAAAAAACTGGCTAGAATATTAGAGATGTGCATACAGCCTTTAAGCCCAGTAGATCGCCCTGAAGGATTACTAAATATTGTATCCGGAAAAATAGAATCCTACGAAACAAATGTGAAGAATGCTTGCGAAGTAAGAAAATCTGTGGTTTCAAAATTTGAGTAAAGTTTGCCAGATGCACTTCTTCATAGAAGCACTATCAAAATCAATGAAGGGACGAAAAGTACAGGACATAAAACTTCTGTTGCAATAGACACAATGTTACCATATTCTGTGGTTGCAGCTGCACAGATATACCAAAAACAAGCACACTCGGCTTATTAAAATATGAACTTGCTACAGCATCTCCATCGATGTTTAAAGATGATGGCCGTAGTCGAGAAGGTAAAGACAAATATATTTTAAAGACTAACATGGACATACCTGTATTAGCCGGAATTTGAAGCAAACCTTCACTGACTGTTATTGGTGGTTGCGCATATCTGTGAGTAGTGAACTGGCCAGGGAAAGGAACTGTTAGAAATTTCTTGCAAAATTTCTGTGTGTAAGTCACTACACGTTTGCTAGAAGCAGATGTCAACTCAATTTTCGACAGATTTTGCGAATACAGAATCAAATCATATACATGGCTGCTCGAATGAAGCAGTCTGTAAGGAAGTTTATTTTGACAGACGAAGCGTAGGTTCCAGCACAGAAGCCAATTTTAACGAATAATCAAAATAAGGCGCATTTGATTCAGCTTGGTATGTAGTAAACAAAGTGACAGGTATGTGCTAGGGAACACTCATATCATTAACAACAAGGATCCATTACCCATACACGTAAAATGTGGTATTATCGTAGACTGAATCGATTTACAAATGTTTCATGAAGGTGCAGATATCTAATGATGCAACAGCTGGTTGTAGAAGTAAGAGAAAGAGGTATTCAATCAGTGCATGTTATTTATGACGACACTGATGTATATGCCCTTATCCTCTATTATCACTACACACTCTGTATGTCAAATGATATCTATATGTTGTCATTAAGAGAAGTAATGCATGCAGTTGATATAAAGGCCAAACTTGAAAAACAAAAGAATACCATTTAAGCTTACCTGCAGCTCACACTCTTTCTGGATGTGACACTGTTGCTAGCTATTATGGTACAGGAAAACTTCTAATATACCTGAGTGCTGGCTATAAACTTCAGGAAGTAGGTCACATCGATAGTGATGTAGTAGATGTAATAAAACAACCTACGAAGTTTGTCACTTCTTATAATAGACTTTAATCTTTAGACATGACTGAATAGATTTGTAAGCGATAAAAACTAGCCAGACACAGCTTCATGCTCCTCCATGCACAGCCTTCTAATCTATTCCACCAAAAACTGAAAGTTTCAAAGAAAATGTTGAACAGGCTTACTTTTAAGCAAGTTTCAAGCTGACAGCAAATGATGCGAATTTGCTGTATATCAATCCCGCTTTCTTTTGGATGTTTGAAAACGAAAAAGACATGCAGTTTATTCCGATTACAATTCTAAAAAAGCACCGCTATAACTAACCAAAACATTGTGGGCATGACGAACTGTTCTTGTCGGCCAAATAAAGCCTGCTTAACAATCAGATCTTCCTGTAGGTCAAGCAATATTTTGTGCAGCATTCTTTGTAATTCCGTACACCCACGAGACAATTCTTGTAATCCACATACTTTGAGAGAATAAAAAAGAAGACTGATAGTGAAGATGAATTAATGATAGATGATTAATTAGTTATTGTTCAGGACAAGTTAAAGAAATTGCAAATGTGAAAGAAAAATAGAATACTATTCAATTTACATACTGGAAGGTTCCTTTACAGCTACATGACTACCGTTAAATATTCATTAAAAAGAAGTACTTATGAAATATTTAGAAAATGAAGTTACATTCTAACACTAAATAGATTTCATTTTTAACACTAGAACCTAACTAGAACCTAAAAGCATAGAAAATGACACCTTGTATATTGAAATCGCTTTACATTTACAATATGCATATTTGATGCGTCATATTGGACGCCATCTTAAATATTTAGCTTTCTGTAGGTTTGTTTAAGTAATGGACTTCATTTTTGAATTCACCGACCCAGAAAAACGTACAAAATGACAAATTGTTTAGAGAAATAGTTTTACTTTTACATTATGCATATTTGATCGGCCATCTTGGACGCCATTTTGAATATTTAGATTTTTGCAGCTTCGTTTAAGAAATTGAATTCATACTTGAATTCTTCAACTAAGGAAACATAGAAAACGACACATTAGTTGCAGAAATCGCCTTACATTCCAATATGCATATTTGATTCGACATATTGAACGCCATCTTGTATATTTCACTTTGATCAATGGTGACAATTAATTTCATCAAATAATTTCGAATGAATCATAAAACCTCTAAGAATTTGAGTTAATAGGTTTTTGAACAAAACTTTTATCTATGATATACAAATTATAGATGTTAGAGGTCAGGCGCCCTTTCGTAAGCTCCCAACTTGTCTTTCGCAAAAATAATATTCCTCACCAACTTCAATTAACTTCAAACACGTATAATTCACAACGTAAAAGCAATCAATATGAGTAGATATAATTCACAATTATTAAGGAGAAAGTAATTTATTTTTATAATACAAAAATTGCGACAAGATACATTTCTATAACGTAAAACATGTATAAGAACTAGTAAATACACTATATTTGAGCTGCTTTCCCTGAAAAAAATCAACCTAATCCTTGTACAGTTTCAAAGATTAAAGTCTTAAAAGGGTTTTACTACCATCTATTATTCATTATGAATTTAGAAATTAATGTTATAGGGAAGAAATTAGATTTTCACCTTTTTAATCTTGTGATGAAACGAAAATATATAAAAATGAGTGGACCACAGAAAAACACTTCAAAACAGTTTCTCTGTTGCAGAAAGGACATAATTGAGAAGCGTTTTTTAAAGCTCGATAGAGCACAAATTTTGGGAATCAGAAGTATATATGAGATATGTATGCTTTTTATGCTACCAATCGTGCTGTGAAATCAGAATTGGCAAATCTCGATATGTATTGTGCGTATAGTATACTGAATCATGAGCGTTTTGTCAGAACTAGATATAGCTCATGCACAGCAATTTCTCAAAACTCGATACAGGACATAGCTGAATACTACCGAATCCTGCAATCTCGTGGAGTTATCAAAGTTCTTAACAGGAACTGGAAAATCAACACACTGAGATTTCTCACTTGTCAGTAGAGTCTGAAAGCAAAGTGGGCATTTTACATAGTAATGCAACGTGTCATGTCCTACAGAAGTATGCACTGATAGTGTAAGTGTGCAGTAAACTAACATTGGGATACATGTGGAGGTTTCTGTTTTCAGATCCCGGAATTAAACCATGGCACAAAGAAATGCCTCATGCCTGAAGATCTTCATATCTACAGAAGATAAACATGGTGTCCAGTGAGAAGAAGAAGGACGTAAAGAAATTCTTACGATTTTTCGGAATGCCGGAAAAAGCAAGAGGACTTTATGAAGATATTCTGAGAGACTGCTAACTACAACATAAATATATGCTTCATTACTAACTATTGTAAACACTTTGTATTCTTATATCCTGTGATATTTTTTGAAATTTTCCATAACGTCACTCGTGTAATTAATTTATTTTTTCATTCGTGTAATCATGTAGAAGTAACCCTTTATACTGTAGACAAAACTAACTCAATAAAACAAAGTACTAATCAAAACTAAATAACGAATATATCACGACGATAAAAAACTAAAATTGCAATAGTAATATAACAGTATAATACTATAAAACAATAATAACTAACTAACTCTATGAACTATGGAACCCGGAGGTTCAATGCCGCGTTCAGAAAAGCTCTCCACTGACTTCTATCCTTAGCTAACTGCATCCAGTTTCTACTTGGTATTCCAATCTCTGCGAGATCCATCTTAATATTGTCTTTCCATCTGCTCCTAGGTCTTCCTAATGGTCGCTTTCCGATTGGTCTTCTGGTCAAGACTTTGAAAGCGTTTCTACTTTCTTCCATTCTAGCTACAGGACCTGCCCATCTAAGCCTCCTAGACTTAACGACCCTAACAATGTTCGGTGAACCATATAAAGTATGTAGTTCCATGTTATGAACTTTCCGCCAATCCCCATTCCCGTTCCCCTTGGATCCCAATTTTCGTCTCAGGGTCTTGTTCTCAAATACTTTCAATCTATGTTCTTCCCTCAGAGTAAGTGACCATGTTTCGCAACCAAACAAGACAAGAGGTAAGATTATCGTTTTGTATATTTTAAGCTTCAAATTCCTCGACAGAATTCGAGATGACAAGAGATTTTGAACCGAATAGTAACACGAATTCCCTGCTTTCAGTCGACTTTTAATTTATCCGTGAATATGATTTTCCTCTGTTAATATTGATCCTAGATATTTGAAATTATCCACTTTATAAAACATTAATACCAGCAGCAAATTCAGGTTTTGTCACATTCCTATGTTTCGTGTCCATGTACTCCATCCATTTTGAAAAAACATTCATTTTTAAGTAGAAAATACTATGACAAATATGTGTATTTTCTAGGAGAATCACGTGGTTTGTACTCGCCCCAGGATAATAACTAGTATTACCTACTATTATGTTTCTTTAATGAAAGGTTACGTATAATAATAACAAAAATGCAATTCCTGTAAAAATGATGTTTTGTGCTCTATCGTGTTTTGAGAAAACGCTCCATAATTTATCTTAGAAGAGACATACTTAAGTTTAGAAGGAAATTTTTGATTTATTGAAGAATCAAATGATTAATTTCTTTCTTCCCGTTGTCTCCATTTTATTAATTAGGAAGTTTGTCAAAACTTGTCTGCTCTTCTCAATTCTCTACGAAGAGTTACTACACTAGCATGATTCCCCAGCTCTGTTTGCAATGTACAATGATTTTCAGAGCTCTCAGACGGGGATTCAAATTCACTTTCATTACTAAAAACTGTTCTTCCCTGGTGAAAATATCTCTTTGACATAATCCCCCGTGACGTGATTCAAGCTTATTATTCCTGCTAAACTGTTTCACTATTTTGTACACCGTACTTTTCCTCATTCGTGCAAAGAGTTCTTGTCTTTTGCGTGATGGTGAACAATCAGTTGACTCTGATCGGATGTTCTGTTCTTGCCCCTCCGTCCCTTTGAGCACCCTGGAACTACAGTACCATCTCCGACACGCACACGAGATCTATGTTCTGGACGTAGTTTTCGATATCATCGATAAATGTGAATGGCATTTATTCCTATTCCAAAACGATATTGTGTGGCCACTAATTGCTCTACGAATAGTCTTGTGATGTCGTTTTAACCTTTCTTCACGTTTAGTGTTACTAGTAGCTTTTATTCTCTCTGCAATTAAAACAATTTGTGCTGTTTTGATTGTATAATTATGTAAGTCTTTCTATTCCACACTCATATCACTTCATATCACTTATTGCATTCATATATTTCGTAGCATAAACACTAATATGTGGAATTTCCATGTGTCCAAATAATTTTGTGAGTCATTATAAATATATCAGCGGCTCGAGGAAACAAACGGTATGTAATATTATATTACTTTCCAAATCTTAAAATTTTAAAGTTTTACGTTAGACAATTATGCTGGTCAAGCTAGGGTGATGATGAAAAGTGAATTAAATGAAGAAAGTGGGATGAAACACAGGACCCCAATAAAACCCACGCTTAGTCTAACATAAAGTATACTTGGGTCAATGTGGAATCTAACCAAGGACCACATGCAACATAAATGAAAACTCTATCACTGAGCTACTGCGGACCCTCCAAGTTTGGAACAAACTGGGAAAGAAGAGACAATGTACTCTCACACTCAATGCAATGACATACCAAATAAGGTTCTATTGGCAAATTAAAAGTTATTGTTTTATTTGTTTTAGCAACGAAGTGATATAAAGTAAACCCAAGGTCTTTCTCAAATATTGCAAAGTGTTTGATAGTACGTGGAAATTGTAATATGTTTCGCCATGCATTATGCAACACAATATGCTACACAATGTTTCTAGTATTATTAATTTAAATATTAAGCATAAAAAACTAATAGCACCCGTTCCCGTCCTATTTTAGAATATTAATCTTTTCTATTCTCACAATTTGCAAACGTAGTCACATTCAGTGAATTTTCTTAATAACACCCACAAGATTTGTGCTTGACGTAACACTACGAAGAGATATAATACTATTCGAATTCTATTTGGATCATTATGCAAACCCAGTTGAACTATTTGAAAGTCTTTAGCAACTTACTCAAATCAAGACTTATGTCAAATCAGAAACACGAATTACGCGGTTTGAGAGATAGAGTAGGTACGAGTGCCTTATAAGGGATTTATCTTCTATTCGCGAAAATTAAGAAGTTATTAGAAATGAACGTTTTAGGTAGAGAAATGATAATAACACAGTATAACTGAGATCTTGGAGTAAACATTAAATATTTAAATATTTTAATTACTTTACATGAATTTTAAATAAATGAAATCCTTTTACGTTAACAGATGGGATAATTCAAATAGAATCGATTTCTGTTAAAAGGGAGTATGTAACATTTTTCACAATTTTAACTAATTTAAATAAATGAATGTTTTAGAGGTAAATGTAACAATTTGTGACAAAAGGACGCGTATTATAAATATAAGGAATTTTTCTTTTTTCATAAATCAAACAGTTTGGTAAGAAAATAGTTTTTGTAATTTCCCCACAAATTATTTGTTGTACATACGCTCTTTTAGAAGAACGGGATTCAATTGTTCAAAGCTACTTTTTTAATATTATGACTTTCTGATTATTAAATGTATTTCACATCCTCTTTTGCCCAATTTCCTTTGAAACCATCTCTGTGAATAATTAATGCCATCATATTGACGCCATGTGTCTCTCTGTCTTGGTACAAAGTATGAAATCTTCACTCATCTTGGTACTGATACTTGAATATAACATTACTTGAAATACAAGTTATTGTTACTAGAAGTGGGTTCAGGGCATAGAGTAACTGCATGATCAAGGACAGAAAATAAGAAAATGCATACCTAGAATTCTTCCGTTAATTCCACTACTTTATTCAGTTTTATTGGTCATATATTGTCTTCAAAGACAACGTCCTAGTGTTCCTCTCCAGCCTATACATACCTCTGAATATGAGAACTACATAAAGTAATAATCGATAGTGTATATTCTATATTCAATGGGGATTCACCATCTTAATCTTTGCGTAAGTAGTGCTGAAGGCAATATGGACTACAGCTTTGGAAATGTTAATCAATACCAAATTCAATGCCAAAATGTAAAGATAAATGTTGCAATGTCTAATCTACTTTTTATTTTATTTTCAAAAATAACATATTGATATCATAGTATAATAGATCCATACTATAGAATGAGAATGAGGAGGTAGCGGGAGTGCGCTGACGTAGTCCGCCAGAAACTTACTTGACTAGGAATCTCACGCATCAGAGATAAGCGTTCTAAAGATAGTGGTGAGAAAAATGGAAACACCTGAACGAAATTGCAACTTACCAGATGGTGTTGGGCCACCTTCCGCCTTCAGAACAGTCTTGATGCGACGTGGGATGGAGGCATAGAGGTCGTGAATGGTAGCACGTGGAATTTTACACCATTCCTCGTGCAGGGCATCGGCCAGTCCTGTGAGATAGGATGGAGGTAGAAATCGTCGCCGCAGTCGTGTTTCCAAGACGGATCACATATATTCAACTATGTTGAGATCTGTGGATTGGGCGGGCCAGAGGAGGTCTTGAACTTCATCCCGATGTTTCTCAAACCACGCTGCAACAACGCAAGCTGTGTGAATGGGTGCATTATCATCCTGGAAGATGGCGACATTGTCCGGGAACAACATCCGGACCATAGGATGCAAGTGGTCTCCTAAAATTGCGACACAATCGTTGGCAGTGATTCGTCCGCTAAGTGTTACCACAGTACCCAATGAAAACCATGACACGGTGGCCCACAGCATCACCGAGCCGCAGCCATGTTTCATAGTTGGGCGGAGACACTGCAGACCATAAGCTTCTTTGGGTGTTCTCCACACATAAACACGGCCCGTGGTTGGGAATAGGGTGAAGGATGACTCATCCGACCATATCACACGTTCCCAGTCCTCAACGGTTCAAGTTGCATGGTCGCGACACCATTTGCGTCGTGCGAAAGCGTTATGGTCCCTGATGAGCGTTTGGCCCGTGCAACACTACACCGTAAGTTCATGTCATGTAATTCGCGGCGGACTGTGATTGTCGAAACAAGGTGGGGGAGGTACTGAATGAGTTACTCCGTCACTTGCTTTGCAGTGACACGACGGTTCTGCGTGACAATGCGCTTTAATACCCGGCGTGGCCTGTCACTCATGATTTTCTTCCGACCACTGTTCCGCTTCTCCGATGTGGTTTTTCCGTGTGTTGTGTAGGCCGTCATCACCTTCGACACTGTCCCACGCGACACACCTAACACAGTAGCCACTGCGTCACACTCACTCCACATAACCGCGCACCAACAATTTGCCCTCTTTGAAAATCTGAGAGGTCTCCCATTTTACACTACCTTCGTCTGCTGCAGCCACTGGACACTGCTGTTCCACTGCGCATGACGTAGTATGAAGACCGACCTAACACATCACCAGCAGCGTTCCGGCGCTGCGGGCGCCACGACACCACTGCCAACCAATACATCTGACGTGTTGCAAACTACAGGTGTTTCCATTTTTCTGATCACAATCTGTATAATTGACTCATTGTGCCCCCTGATTGACACCTGGAATGCTGCACACTATGAATCTCTGAGTAAGAAGAGTTGCTACAGCAGATATCAAGTATTTCTCCTCTCGTGGTGTTTAGAAGGAAGTCTTTATTTTCTTTAAGGTAGAGAAGAGTCTCTCCCCTATCAATTAGAAATTTGTTAGCATTTTGTTGTATAAATATAGGGAATAATAATTTAATTTTCAGTGGCCATGTATTTTTTCTGCTGCTCTATTGTATATAAAGTTGAAATCTAAATATTTTTCATTCAAGATATAAATATTAATATTTGGAATAATTTGTCTTGATTAAACAATGCGAAATACAGCGAATAGCTAAACTTTGATGCTAGATTTTGTTTGAATGTAGAATTTTTTATGAATGGTAGAAATATGTTTTTAGATAAGAAGAAAAACACACTTTTAGATTCCAAGTATTACATAGTTTTGCTGTTATCTGTGTTTATTTCGTTTCATTTATTATTGATTGTGTAGATCATATTACATGTACTTTTGCCTATTGAACCTTAGTAATTTCAACTAACTTTAATTATTATTTAAATCGGGGAATTTGATGAAATGAGAATTAAGATAGGAATTAAGCATTAAAAAAAATATTATGCTTTCGCAATATCATTCTTCCACTGTCGCAATTATTTCCTAGATTAAAAATTGACTTAGGTTTCTTGTAGCATCACAGTTCATGCCAAGTGGGCTTTGTGGTGGGCAAACCCCGTGCTTCTCTCACTCGTTCTTATTCCATCATTTCATTGATACTTATCATCACCGTTTACTTTAGCGTAAACGCGAAATAGTAGAATGGAAACTGAAAGATTTTATTTCATATTAGTTACTTACGCTGCAAAGAAAAATATTGCTGAAAAAATGCTACCTCTACAGTTTGGCGAATTACTAACTGCCTTTACACTTCCCTTTTAAATTAAACATACCTCCTCTTTTTTCATGACAGAATGCCTAATTTTACGGCTGATACGTATGGCAATACTAAAAGAAAGGGAAATATTTTTCTTTCAGAGAAAGCCGATAACGATCGTATTTGAAACTGTGAAAATTCCTAAGAACTGCAAATTACTGAGAATAAACTTTTAATGCCAAATTAACCTGTATTTTGATAACATTTATTTTTTTCTCATAACGAATACTTAGGACTATTCTACAAAACCCGTGCACAGCCGCCATAACACATAATCATGTTTCTCTAGTTGAGAAAAGGAAAGATTCTGCCAGTTCCCAAGGCATACAGGTCTTAAAGTTACGTCACTACTTTCATTCAATTTTTTGCAGTTCCACTCGGGTTTTCCTCCGGAAACAAACACCAAAGAGACCAAACCAAACTCGGAGGGCAATACGCTACATTCTGGTATATTGTCGGTAGTATTTCGTTCAGTTCTATGGTTGGAGGGGGGAGGAGAAGAAACACTGCTACTACCAGATACATATTTGATGTATTTGAAATCTGTTTATTGGAAATCAATCATTGTTAACTTCTTTCGGATCGATTGTTGCATCAGTTTCCTGAGTTGTTGTTTTGATAATAGAGTGCGTCAAACTAGAAGCTGTGTTTTGGATTTTGTTGCACAAGCTTTCCTGTTTTCTTCGACGAGTAGAAGCACTTAGTACAAACAGGTACTCGAACTATAGAATGAATAATTTTCGTATTATATTTAGACGAACAATCTTCAAGAATATCAGTAAGAGAGTCATTTTTGTAACACTTTTTTAATGACAGCAGTCAGACACGCACCCAGAAATTCATTTCGAGGAGGGTTGAAGGCTTTCGCAAATTCTCAAATTCAGAATGACTGTAAATTTTACACGTGTCGAGTATTTTGCGTACAATTGTAGTACCGGTAAGTCTATATTTAAAAAATGTAGAAATTTCAAAGAAGGGTACTTTACATCGGTATCAAGCAAATGAAGTTATGGTTAACCTAGTTTCGTAATCTCTTTTACCTGTTCCTGCTAGTATTGTGCTCTTTGGATTAGTTGTCCTACACTTGCTATTGGGTCAAGGATATTATCTGATGCAGATGATAAAGATTCCAGGCCAGCACTAGTTACATAAACATTACTTGAACTGAAAAGACCTTCGATTACTTTACCATTAGATTCGGTGTTTTCTTTCTCCGGTTTCTTCGCATTACTTAAATCTGTTGTTGATGGTACCGATTCCGGATTAGCAATAGGTACATAATTGTTAATAAGCCACGAATTCAAAGGTCTTGTTTGTTTTCTGTACCTACTCACAGTTTCATTCTCCCGTTTTCTCGGTATTATATAATTTGATTAACTCGAGAACTGTTCTTGCCCTCGAAATCTTTTGCAATTCATAAACGAAATGTATGAAACGACTTGGCAGTCAGCAGTTACACTTCATTCGCTACTCTCTTGTTTTTTGTCATTCTTCCTAAGGAACTAAAATGCTACTAAAAATGAAGGGCTTTATACAGAGTCGTTCTGAAGATTGATTAGTGCCATACTAAAGAGTTCGACTAACATATGTTTCCTGCAGTAGTCAGGCCTTTAGTGTGATGCTAACCATACTTCAAAACGACTCTGCATTAGGCGGGAAAAGTCTAAATCAAAAGGCTATCTAAAAATAACTTCCTTTGTCGCGGACTATTTGACAAAACTGTACTTTGCTCATTTGGCTAGAGAGTAAAAAGTAAATATACATTTCATTTTCCTCATACTATAATTATTTAATATTTTATTTCTTTGTTTTTGAAATAACGAAATAATATTGTGCTTTCAGTTTAAAAAAAATCTTATCCGAGCTTAAAGCAATGTTAGTGACTAAAACGTATTTTTTGAGTCAGAGAAACGTATGAGCCAATACGTCTCTTTGATCCTGAAAATTGAATGACTTCTTTCGGGACATTAGAACGTATTGGCTGTTACGCTCCTCTTGCTCTAAGATCAGTCCGTAAATGAGAGACACGTTACAGCCTTTTACCGGTAAGGAGAAGAGATAGAGTTACGTCAATTTATCACCAAGTAGGCCTTTCAAAATTATATAGGTATATAAAAAACGAAAATCCGATTTTTGGAGTTACGACCCTCTTGTTCTTATATCACGACGTGCTTATTCCGCAAAGAATACGAAAAGAATACGGGGTTACATTGCACACCAGGGGTTTCTTTGAACAAAACATGAAAGCAGTTTCATAGTCCTCTGTGCGTAAGACCATGAACTGTAAAGAGAAAATTTCAACTGCCGCCATAAGATAGGATATCTAACTGTATTTTGGCTATGATGTTGCCTGGTAACATCAGTTCTAATTACTCTGATGGTTTGTTGTTGTACGGGTTTAGAAAGAAGTGACTGTAAAGGCCGCAAAAAATTTGAAACATATCACGTACAAGAATTTCCGCCAAAGTTAAGTCAGTTTCGTAGAATACTACTGTGTATAATAGGACTTTGACGCAATAGTTGAAATTGAAATGTGAAACGTTTTATAGTCATAAAAAGTGTCAAACTGGCAGAAGGGGTTTCAGCCCCTGGTCGGATTACTTTGCACAGGTCAAAAATACGCTTAAATAGATAATTATTACTACTCGAACATCTTTCATTCTAAAAGTAGGTAAATTTCCTACTTAGGTAAATGCCGGAATGAACTTATTGTTGGAAAATAAATTATGAAGAGGGGGAGCCCAGAAAAATAGATTGAGAGTGGCTCGACTCACAAATGCCTTATTATTATTTTTTTAAGAAATTACTAGACTTTTGGAGGGCTTGACGCTTATACGCATAGGAATGACTAAAATCAGATTTTTAAGAAAAGAAATCATGCAATTCTGGTGGGCTTCAGTCTGAGAGTCCCAAACCCCGTAAATCTTCCACTGATTGCAGTTGGTATATAATTTTTGGACATAAGAAATAACCAAGGCAAATCAATTCACGGGAATATTTCTGTCTGTTCCTGAGTGGACATATGCTAAACTATTAATATGTGGTTCTTGTGCCGGTAACAGAAAATACATAGTTTTCTTTACAAATATTGGCAATTCATACTAAATATCGATACGGGTACCATCATTCTAATATCAATATTTGTAGACAGCATGCAGTTTTGGTTAGAATGTAACATGTATAAATACTGAAAAGAAAATATTGCACAAAATGTTTGTTCGTTTGTTGAACATACTTTTTTTGTATCCTGTGAAAAGTAATTCCAACTTTGTTATTACTTTGCACTAAAATTTACATTTCAATAACTATGGTCATACTGAATGTTTACTAATGAACTAGCACTAATGTTTTCCTTATATAATTAGCTATTATATTTAAAAAACACAGTGTTCTAAATAATAAATATTAATTTACCACGCAAAGGTACACTGCCAGAGTAGTAAATCCATTCTTTCCCGCGTGTCACTGTACTATATAAATTATTCGATCATTCGAATTGAGTAGGAATTATTCGATCATATGAATCGCTTGGGCTACTGCACTTTTTTCTGCGCAAGTTAGTAAATTCCTTGTGAGGAAATGCATATCTCGTGTATCATCTTTGCCACATGACAAGGACAACGTTGCATTGGGGTGAGTGGAGTAGCTCCGGAACTAGTATAATATGGTTTTGCTCTACTCCCATTGTTACTTTTGCGTCCTGTTTTCATATTACTTCTTGAGGCAAAGACTAAAAACTGTTGCAATCTCGACGACTTTGTTAAAGTATACTCCAAACGATTTTCACGGAGGACGTGCAGTTATAATTATTTATTTTCAACTTCTTATTGTCGTACACATTAATTTGGGGGGAAATATAGAGCTCTGTATAGGCGACATTCATGCTTTTGGTTTTAAATACATAAAGCATTATGCAATGGGTCTGTAGTTCTACATTCATTTCTGGTGTCTATTATTTTCCCAGGTCATATAAACTTTGTAAATACACATCACGTTAATGTATTTCTTCTCTTGTTATAAGTCTTACAGTTATGCCCTATAGGCTAAACAAGAGGCGGATGATTAGTTAAAGTAAATTGTTATTCTGCGATCCATTCTATTCTATACTGGGGGTCAGCGTGGCTCACTGGTAAAGCTCTTGCCTCCGGTATGTGGGGCCCTTGTTTTGATCAACTGCTAAGTAAGTTTGTGGTGTACATCATGATTGTGTCCGTGAGTTTTTGTTGGGGTACTATCGTTTCCTCTCACACTCTCATTCCACATATTCTTCCGTCGTCACATAATTCCCTTAATCATTCATTTTCCTTAGATCAGTGGACATAAACTTTTAACGTTAAACTGCAAAACTTCTATTTTATCCTATTGCATTCTAAAATATGTTTTATTTTGTTCTTGACTGCAAAAAATAATTGTATTTTTGACTTCCTTTGAGCTTGAGAAGAAAGAGAGTTGACACATCAACATATAAAATTATAGTAGGACCTTCGGCAACACAAGGCTTTTTACTTTATGTCTCTGTACGCAATAGAAGTTATTTTAGAAGCTTTTCTTTCATACACTACAAACTATTAAAAATAATTTAAATTTCCCGCAGAATGGAGAAGCGTACAGCCTGCTGGCCGGCGGTATAGTAAAGTTAAGCTGCATATGATTTTCTTAAAATTCCTTAAACCTTGTGCAAAGTCCGTCTTACGGTATCCGAAAAGTTGTTTTCTTACCTCTACCATAATCTAGAGTTCTGCTTTTGTATTTTTTTTTATTCAATATTTATTTGGATGTTTTTACACTTTTGGACTTAGCAGACCTATGGTTTCCTTATAAACAACCATGACAAATCCTACTATATCTAAAAAAAAGTACTGTAATATGAAATATAATGTAGTATGTTTAAAATTAAATTTAAAGGTTCATCAACTAAGATTTTCAATTTTATAAGTGAATGGGAAATGAAATGGAAACAAGAAAAGCCTACTCTCAGTTTTTTCTTTCTATATTTTTTAAAGAAATTATGCTCTATGATGTAGGATGGAGTTTTTCATAATTTTTTTTTATTTTCACATTATCCATCAGAACTTTATGTGGAAGTTTATTTGTTTGTTCATAGGGAACACGTGTGGCATTTTATAAAAATAATTTATTGGATTTAT